>NC_140944.1:107383183-108096933 GCF_014529385.1 Adiantum capillus-veneris
ATCAGAACCCCTAGACGAAGCCATGGCTAATTGGACAGCCGCAACACCACCTCACGTACCAGGTATGCCAATTTCAATTCATGCTTTGCTCCGTGAGAAAGGAAAAATTCAAAATTCAAGTGTGTCTATCTTACACGATGATGGTAGTTCACACGATTTTATCTCTGAAAAATTGGTACGAAAATTGAATTTAACCACCACACCATCTGCCTACAAAGTCAAATGTGCTTTTCAAGGTACTAGGTACAATGGCACACGTGAAATTAAATCTCTCACAATTACCATTGGTGATTACACAGAACAGCGTGATTTTTTAATTGCACCATTGCAATCCACCGATATCATTTTGGGCATGCCTTTTCGACACCAACATAATCCACACATTGACTATCGCACACACACAATGAATTTCACTTTCAATGGCAAATCTATTTCACTTTCTGCTGATGCATCACTTGCTATGTTGCCCTTGATATCCCACACACAAGCAAAACATGCACTACGAAAGGATGACAAAGCATACATGGTATTTGTTACTGAAGCGGAGCACACACAATCATCTCTCTCTCACTCATCGACAATCGAAGCCCAAAAATGATGGCCTAGAAAGCACAGGCACTTGCAGCCTCCCAAGCCTCAGCGGCTGACAAATTGCATGACATCTCTCTCTCTCTCTCTCTCTCTCTCTCTCTCTCTCTCTCTTACTTGACGTGCGATTGTTTTCTAACTCCTGGTGGATGCCCACCAGCTACAGCCTGCCCTTCCTCCCCATTGGCCATTATCACTCTCTCCTATCTGAACTGGCTCTGGCAGCCTCTCGGCTCTCGCACTCTCTCTCGTAGGCTAGTCCCTGCATAACAAGATTGTGGCTCAGCCAGAAATGAATTTTTTAGCAGTTCCTGCTGGCATCAATCTCGAGTAGATAAGATCAACAATAATTTTTCTTCATCATGATAACCTATTACTCAATCTCTCACACACACAAATTGGAGTTCTCCACCCTTGTGCTCTCACTCAATTGCCCGCAACCACCAGAAGAAGTTCGCCATGCACATGAAGACAAGATCTATTGGAGGCAGCTTCGGACACAGGTGAAGCAGTCTCGCAAGTAGGAACAGACGCAGCTAAGTCTACACTCCAATGTTTAAAAAAAAGTATACTAAGATCAATATCTTGATTATTCTGTTCGTATGTGTGATCTCCTCACACATATGCATGTATTCTATGTTGAAAACGATCAATTTAGGGCCTTGAATTGTAAGAAAAGTTGAAATCAATTGTAAAGGAACCATCCCATGAGTTGAGATGTACAGTATCAGAAACAGGATAAGAGGAGATGAGTGAAGGCCAACTACCTTCTCCTTGATCATCCAGCCTGAGAATGATGAAACCAAATTTGACATGGAGATAAGGGTGAAGGTCCAAAAGACAATGCTGAAGATGGAGTAATAGTCCTCCTAGATGAGCTCGTGTAATGTGGAGGCTGAAAACACATAAAGTGGACCTGTACCAATGCCCGCATACTCCACACCCATTGTCTGATACGGCAACAACAACATCTGCCAATGCTTGCCACTAAACCATCCTCTGAAATTAGCCAGCCACAAGAAACCCAACAATTTTGACATTAGAGTGGTGAAAGCCTTGTGCTCAAAGGTGTTGAAAAGCTTAAATGCAAGCTAGTAACCAGGTTTTAGTTGTTCACTTTCTAAAGCATATGATACAACACTCTAGTCTGAAGACCAATGCAGCACAAGAAGATTAACTCACATTAATCAATTACCTTTGAGGCAAGGAGAACCTTTTCTCCTTGCGGTCTTGAAGTTGGCAGTTATAGTTATTCTCAAGATCCTCGAGGATGCCATCACTCTGCAAGCGCAACAACTCGAGGGAGTAGTTACTCTCTCCGCGATAGATATTGCGCATATCGCTGCCTCTGTTGTCGACATCTACTACTGTTGAATTTTCTTCATGATCTGCCTTGTGGGTATGTTTTTTTTGGCCTGATGTGTTCTCCAAATCAGAAGGATGTTGCTTGTCTTGATCCGCACTAGCATCGTCCATATTGCAAGATGCAGAGGGAAGCTCTTGTCTTTTGCTCATCTGCTTTGGCAACAGCATGAGACAAATTAATACTCTCACTGTGCACAAATCTCAAGGGCTAATTACTACACATATCTCTTCAATTGACAAGCATTTTGATAGATTACCAGTAGCTATATTTGCTGCCTACACGCCTACAGATGGTTGATCATTCATTTGCTGGTTAAGCCCTGCATAATAATAGCGAGTCACGAGCAGAGTAGTGCAGGGAAGCTCAGAAAGAAGGCCACACACTCACAGCCCATGGGGTCAAGGAAGGAGGAAGCTCAGAAAGGACACACTTTCACCTCCTCCCTTCTAGAATGACAACCTACAGAGGCGGACATTCCCGAAGATCTGCAGAGATTCCTGCATTACTTTCTTAGATGCCGCCCAAAGCAGCACATACACGGACATTGGCGAAGCTCTTCCGTGACTGCTGCAATACTCTTTGCGACGACGCTCACTACAGTGCATCCTCGCATATCCACAATGATGATGGCGATCAAGTCTCATTTTCTTGAACTTTAGCTTTAACGTTTTACAATTTAGTCTTTTTTAATTATTTAAGTACCCAAACAAAACTGAATCTCTGTGTGTGGGTTTCCCTTGAACAGGCCCTCTGAAAATAAAATCCGATGTCTCTTTGAAAAGAAACTTTTCCCATACTAACTAATGGTGGGGGATAAACTTTAACTTAACTCTTTTTTTTTGGAAGCTGCACCTCGGATCTCCACAAAAAGTAAATGTTAAGGATATTATGGCAAGGGCGTATCATAAAGTGATGGTTTGAGTGGTTGTTAATCAAGGCTCAACTATGCATGGAGGAAAGGAAAAGTGGGCGGTCAGAGTCGCCTTGGATGAGTTGTAACGGATGGAGGGCATGTTTCATGCAAGCTAAACAAGCAGGGGCCGCTCTTTTTTTTTTCCCCCTATTTGTGGGGGTGATGTGTGGTTGAGGTCTGCACTCACTATTGCAATTTGGTGGTTTTGCTCATACTCGACTGCTGCAGCTTTGTTGTTATTGCCATTGCTACTTTTGCGTTTTTGTCGAGATGACAATTGTTGCTATTGTGGGATTTGCGTCGTCTGCAGTATGCTACAACCGATGCAACCCAATTCCCTCATGAGCCATGCTGTAAAGCCCACGCCCAAGAGCCGTTGCATGTTGCAAGCTAGAGAAAAAAAAGAAAAATTAGACCGCCATTGACGAGTGTGTTTCCCCTCCTTCTCTTTTTTTTTTTTTTTGTTTGTGGTTTTCAAGTACACGAAGAGCAGCTCGACAATATCTCCTTCCAGCTTATTGTGCTATTAAATTCTATTGTCTTCTTTTTCAGAGTCACATTTCCATTAAGCAGGCTTCTCTTGAGATAGTTTCCTACAACGTTAAAATCCTCTTCTTCTTCTAATGCACCTTAACAAATATTAAAAGAAATTGTAGTTTCTAAGTGCTCATATTTATCTAATCTACTTTATCAGATCTCTTCATATACACATCTTTATCTACATCACAAGTTCAAATACAATCTCATGTTTTATTAAAAGAAACTATACCAAGGCTACTTGACGGCTACTCACAGGCCATCCATCACAAAGGCTCATATATAAAGGTAGAGAACTTAGCTTGAACTTCCAAAATTCGCATAGATGTTCGAGATATGCTCTCATATCCATTCTAGTCGTCATCATTGCAAGCCCAAGAGCATAGAAATCTGGCTCTGATACCACTGCTACAAACGGAGGCGAGGAAGGCCCTGCAAACTATTTAAAATTACATCGTGCAAGCCAAAATCCGTAAACTTGGCAAATAACACGAACACCGTAGCCGTTGTTAGAGAGAGAGAGAGAGAGAGAAACGACACAAGCAATGGGTGCAATTTCCCCTCGTGCAAGAGTGAGCATGTCCCTCTTGCACGTATTTAATTTATAGAAAAGTTCATGCTCAGAAATGAGTTACATCCAGTTCACACTTGGGCATAAAATAGTCCTGGCTCATAAAGAGCTCAATGTAACAATTAATAGCGGTCTACATCTCAACTTATAACTAAACCATAAATACTAAGGCTTGCCACAAAAAATCCAATGGTGGAAGTTTTATTCCGAAACTGCTATCGCCTTATTGTCCAGCACGTGCCAATCTCACTGATCTACTCACACAACACCCAACAAGTGATCATATTCCACAATTCAAATCAACATTGCAATACTTCATCAAAATATCAAATATTTCACAAATATCATCAAAATATCAATTCCATTACAGCGAAGGGATTGAAATCGTCTACATCGACATTCACTGCGAGGAGGTCGTCCGTATCAAGGAGGAAAGAAAATGGTAAGGCCTCTCTTTCCTAAGGAAACTGCGATCAAAGGTATAACCTCTACTCCAAAATGGCCTAAAGGGGCTGCGCAAGCCAAAGATAAGGAAAGGCTAAGCCAGTCTGGAAACACATGACCTCAAAGGAAGAAGCATCTAGCCAAGCAAGTGCTTCATGTTTGGAAAGCCGGGTCATACCCAGTTTGCGAGGCTAAGCGGCAGAAGGTCGCCTACCAATTCGCCTACCACGCCTACCAATTCGCATGACGCATGCGAGTACTGCCAATCCATTTCGACAATCGTAAAGTACAAGTGGTAAGAAGGTTCCCATACCCTAAGGAAGAGTGGTTCGGCTACTGCTCTTGCTATTTTGGAAGACGGGTAGAGGGTTTTTCTCCTCTTCCCGTATAGCTCATCGTGAAGAAGCTCTCCACCATGGGTGAAACCCAGTGGGTTGGAGATGAATTAGAGTTGAATGGAGTGGAATTCATGTAACACGCCAACTGCGGTAATTATCTGCAGTTGCTGCTAGCCAAAAGGCTGGGAGTAGTCAGACGTATCGCCATCACCTCGTACGTGCTGAGTCACGAAGGAAATGTAGAGCCCATGAAAGGCAACGACCTCCTGTGGATGTACCGACTCATCAACACTGGCATGGTAAGAGTATAAGTAAGTGCTCCACCCTTTATGCATGATGGAAAAAGGTCCAACAGCGTTCCCGTTTAGATTTTTGCAGCACATGCATGTGAATATTTATGTAGATAGGAAGATCTTCTACCAACAGAAGATTGTGTATTTGTTCGGTGCTGTGGTGCTAGGAGAAATCCTTAGCTCTCCAAACCCTATCATTTTCCCCATATTGGATTACCACCACTCCTTCAATGTTTCCATATTTATCTTGTTTTAATCTATCCACCCAACCCTGTAAAAATCCGCTATGAGCCGCTATTGTCATTAATATAATTTTAAAAAAAAGAGTTTGTAATTTCCTGAGTCACTACCATGGCAAGTGTTTCTTTCCCCACGTTCAGCGGCGGAAAGAAGGGAGAAGATCTCACCACCGACTTTCTGGATGATTTCAACATCGCTTGTGTGGTTTCCAACAAGGATGACGATGCCTCACGGTTCAAATTTCTCCTCTATTGATGAAAGTAGAGTCCAAGTCTTGGTACGAGGCTTTGCCCCAAGCTACCAAAAACGCATGGGATGTGTTACGTACTGCCTTTGTGAAGAGGTTTGGTGGAGGCACAACCTCGGAGAAGCTATGGCAGCTACTGACGGAATTAAAGCAGGGAGGTCTTCTAGTGTATGCCACTTACAAGTCTAAGTTTGTGGACTTATGGGAGAGATGGGTTGCCACGTAAGGAGAAGGTGAAGGAGAGCCTAATTTCCTAAAGAAGGATCCTTTCATTGCTGGCCTGGTCGTCTCTTAAGGAGAAGGTGAAGGGAAGGTTTCTTGCAACATATGAGTTGGCAGTAGAAGTAGCCCGCCTTAAAGACAAGAAGCTGCGCATGCAAACAAGAGTCAACGAGTTAGAGGAATCAAGATCAGTCCAACTAACCCCAGTGGTTGCAACAACCGTTCATAGAGCCCAACCACAAGAGGCATCAGAAGAGCAGCAAGACATGCTGAGTCGCATCACTACCCAACTCAAGAGTTTATCCGTGCATCTGGTGTAGCAAGGGCATGCACCTGTCAGAAATCCACAACAAGGAAGAGGACAATGAAGAAAAAACCAAGAGTACCATTGCTATAATTGCGGGGAAGACGGCCATGGTATGTACTACTGCCCACATCCAAGAAGGCAAAATTTCAATAGAGGAGGGAGACAGAATCAGATCTCTCCACCAAGGGCAAGACCACCGCCGCCCAGGCAACCAATCTGACCTGTTCAAATCCCACCACCAGCCGTGAAACCACAACTAGCCCCACCATTTCAATTCCTACATCCACCAATGCAACCACCACCACAATCACCACTTACACTCATCCTACGTCCACCACCAATTGGTACCCGCACACCAAGTATCATTGGTCTTGCAGAAGAGGTCAAGATGAAGATAACACAAGAAGGATCAAGCGAGAAGTTTGTTCAAAGGATTGAGGTAGTGGAACAAGAGGTTAAAGAATCCAAAGATGCTACCCGAGTGGGGGAGGTAAGTCAAGAAAATTGTGTTACAAATGTGAGTAGATCTTTAACCCTGGATGAAATAGGCACCAAAGCGATCAATCGACAGTATTGGGCAGTAAGGATAAGAAGGTGTAAAGTGTTGATTAGGCCTTGTCAGAGTAAGAGGAATGCAGAGGTCATGGAAGATACAAGACAAGACGAAGACCAGCCTGCTAGCAAGTCTTTGCAGAAGATGGACAACATATCAAGCAAAGGGGAGGGCTTTGAAAACAGAAGCCTATGCACCAGCATGGACCAAGGACAGTGTAGCAAGCTAAAGGAATCTCGCATCAAGGAATTTTCACTAGAGGACCATAACCAGGAGATAAGCAAGACTAAAGGTTTGGAGTTGGATATTGCTTCAGAGGCTTGGCAGCCGAGCAAGACTTTATTGTGTAGTGGCATAGACTTAGAGATGGGTAATGCCTCTAGTCTACTGAAAGGTGTTATAAACTTGGAGGTGGGTAATGCCTCCAGTTTATGTAAGGATGTTCAGAGTAAGTTTGATGATCAATATGTTTCCAACCTTTTAAGGATGTTCCAGACTCCTCCACAACACAACGTTGTGTTTGCATGGGATGCATCAAACCTATGGCTATGGCTAGCCGCTATGATATATAGAGGTAAGATCAGCATGGAGATAAGAGTTAAGGAGCCATGGATAGACAAAAGTCTGATAAGGTGCAAGAATGAAGGCCTCATTCCCAATTTGGTGCATTTTTTTACAAATAGTGCATCCTCTCTTTGGAGAGAGAGATAAGTGGGTTACGCTTGTATTTAAGCCGCAAGGTAGATGGCTTACTATCAGCATCAAAAAAGATGGCTGACATGTTTGAGCACACCCAATAGAAGCATGATGTGCTTGCAGGTTTTTCCAGCCATAGCAGTAAGCAACGTTCTGAAGACAACTGGAGCTCACAACACCAACAAGGCGGCCAAATATGGTGGATTCTTGGCACCCTCTTGGGAGTCATAATTTTCAGTTCTGTCTTTGTAGGAGCCAAGATGCTCATTTCCCCTCTCGCTCTGGTGGTTACAAATTTGGTCCTATTTGGCATGCAAATTTTACTGTTCGGACACTGCAGACAATGATCCTATTTTTCACTTGGGATCCAGGAGGACACTGGAACAAAGTTATGGAAGCCATGGGCTTCCCATTTAATCAACCAGAATTATTCCAAGGAACAAGCTATCACCTAGACCTGTTGCAGATTCATGAATATCCTAGAAATCTCACTAATGGTAAAATGGAATGACTAGTTCAGAAGGCAAATCGATATCGGCTCCTACAGGTCATCTGAAGAAGAATCAAAGTCACGGCTAGAGACATGAATGCCTCTAGCCAAAAGGAGAGGGCGAATGACGGCATGTTTTCGAAACCGCGACCGTAAGAACCATACCCCAAGAAGGGGAGAGCATATTACCAAAGGAAAAACAAAAAAAAAAGTTCTTTAACATTCACCACCCATCTAGGCTTAACCACTAGCGGGGCGCCACCAATTTGGCCACACCTCTCCATTATCACCAGAAGACAGAGCCTCTCTCTCTCTCTCTTACTACTCGGCTCCGCCAATTCTCTCTCTTTCACTTACCCCGCCGCTACATCACTTGGCCCAGTGGGCGCATGAGACGCGATGCCACTGTCACACCCCTCTGGCGGGCCACCATGCATTTTGTATATTCTCTCTCTCTCTCTTTCTCTCTCTCTCTCTCTCTCTCTCTCTCTCTCTCTTTGCTCGTCCACATCCCAGCCCTAGTGGACCACCAACCTAACACCCCCCCCCCCCCCCCCCCCCCTTTCCCCTACCATTAGCTCTCACTCTCTCCCTTTGAGAGAGCGGCCCCACAAGCAATATGAGAGAATCCACTCTCTCTCTCTCTCTCTCTCTCTCTCTCTCTCCTCTCTCTCTCTCTCTCTCTCTCTCTCTCTCTCTCTCAATTCACTTCCCTACACAGCCACCCTTTCCTTATCTTAACACCCCCCCCCCCCCCCCCCCCCCCCATTCCTCTCCACTCACACACTCTCTCTCACTCTCT
Organism: Adiantum capillus-veneris; assembly: GCF_014529385.1. NCBI lineage: Eukaryota > Viridiplantae > Streptophyta > Polypodiopsida > Polypodiales > Pteridaceae > Adiantum > Adiantum capillus-veneris. Next base: position 107,391,791 of record NC_140944.1, read on the forward strand.
TCCCCCCCACGGTGGGAACCCACCATAAGGACACCCTCTCTCTCTCTCTATATATATATAACAACACCCCCCCCCCCCCCCATTTCCGTTGACTATACCCCCTCCCCCCCTTTTTTGTGCCCTCTATCGGATACGGGCCACACCACCATGCTCTCTCTCTCTCGCTCCCGGACCCATCCCGTGCGGGCGCATTGGAAAAATGCCACACACACACACCCTATCTCCCTCTCCCTCCCTCGCCACTCACCTTGCCGCCCTCTCTCTCGCTCGCACTGTGTCGCCCTTAGCCCGCAGTCAGCCCACCATTCTCTCACTCTCTCTCTCTCTCTCTCTCTCTCTCTCTCTCTTGGGCGTGTGCAGGCACCGCACCCGAGCCATGCTCTCTCTCTCTCTCTCTCTCTCTATTACACACACACATACACACACGCACACGTGCACACATATAGCACACCCTCTCTCTCTCTCTCTCTCTCTCTCTCTCTCTCTCTCTCTCTCTCTCTCTCTCTCTCTCTCTCTCTCTCTCTCTCTCTCTCTCTCTCATTCCCACTCTCTCGCTCTCGCCACTTCTGCAGTAAGCGGAAAAAAAAAGAGAAAAAAAATAATATATATATATATATATATATATATATATAGACTCCCTCGTTCCCATGCACTTATCCATACACTCACTCACACATATACACACACGCCTACCCACACGCACGCATATACTCACACACCAGTAAAATACAAAAAAAAAAAGAATTCAACGACATCAATGCCATCGACAAGAAGGAAGACAACCTAAATCACGCGACACCGACATCAAATCAAGCAAAGGTGCCGAAGGCATGCCCAAGCCGGACCCCGAAGTGATGAACGCACTACACCGACGCACCAGCAAGGCTGCCATTCACCAGCATCGCGTCCACAATGCCCTCTTCAGTAAAAACCGTAGGTTGTCATCCTTTTTTTCCAGTTTCAACCAAACCTTGTAAAAAATTCTCAAATTTGTAAATTATCATCTCTCTAGGTGATGGTCACAAAGGCCCACCTAGAGGTTTTCCTTATAGTATTTCCCAAGACAAAGCAAGGGTCAACCACCGAGGGCCCACTACCTTGCTTTGTCTCCCCTGATTAGATTACCCTAATCACACCAGATTATCCCAATCTAAAGGAGCCAACACCTATAAAAAGGCAATGAGAGGTCACTATCGGGGGGGGGGGGGGGCAAGTTCATGAGAGGTCATCACTTGGTAGTATTTTGGTGGGAGGAATTGGCAAAATTTGCATCACAAGAGAGGGGACTTAGTGTAGTGGTTTTATTTGGGAATTTTATGATGTAAAGGAATCTATGTCCACATCTCAAATCCAATGGTCAATCCACACACACTCATGTTAGCAAGGTTTCATGTCAATGATTCATCTTTAGAGAACGCACCAAGTAGGTTCACTATCTCTCCCTCTATCTCTCTATCACCATGATGTGCCACCTCGCCGGAAATAAGGTTGCTGTAAATATGGCAAGAGAATATTTCTCCCTCACACTCCTGAGGGTTTCCATCACCTGTCTATTCTCTCTATTCTCTCTCTCTCTCTCTCTCTCTTTGTGTGTGTAGAATTCGTGATATTTCAAATCACCGTTGTCTACGTCCTAGCCGCTCAAAGCTAGGTGGTGCCCCCTATTCTCTTTACTGTGACCGGCTCATGGCGTGCATCAACTCCCGGCATTTTAGAGGCCATTGGGGTTCGTATCGCGCTTTGCGCTCGTCAGTGGTTCCATAAGAGCTTGGGCCTTCTGGATGAGATCCTTGCACATTTGCAACCTCTCTTTTTCATGCCTTGGATGAGGGTATGTTAGCCATCTATCCTCTTGGATTTGGTTGGGTTTTAGCCTAGCTTCATAAGCTTTCAAGATCGCATCCAAAGGTTCAAACACTTTTTCGACCAGGACTGAACCTCCTAAGTTAGTCTTTGACTCTTTAGGCCACTTTGTGTTTTTGTTCCTTTCTTGCTCATGTTTAAGTTGTCCTTTGGTTTGGTGCAGTTTCGTTTCCAAAGCAACTTTCTCCTTTAGCCTCTTCAATTTCATTTTTTCTCGTCTGCCTTTCCATGATCTTCTTCTGAAGGTTCTCACCAATTTTTTCTCAAATTCTGTTTGAACAGGCAATGTGTCTTTTTCAGCTCGTTTGTTTTTGGCAGCTTCTAGAGCTTGAGCTCGAGTCATCACTTTTAAATGAATGCCGGGTTCTACCTCAGATCTACTTGAAGAAGGCATCACGCCTACAACATTCATTGTTGCTTTCCTTTCGTAGTCTGGATTTTTAGCACAGTGTTGGCGTGGATGGTCTATACAACAACATTCACGGAATATAAATAATTCAATTTGTGGACCCTTGTTTGGACAACTTAGTGCCCAATGATCAACTCCACACTCATAGCATGGACCTTTTTGTTTTACAACTGGTGATCCATGTAATGGTTGTTCTTGCCTTGTGAGGATGTTCTTTGAACCATACTCCTGATTGGTTATGAACATGTGCGTATTCGCATCCATGGAGTATTGGTTTCTTGTAGGTTGTGGCATATGCATTGGTTGAGCGTAGTTGACTATCACTCTCCCATCATTCAAAAGTGGTGGTTTTTTCCCTAGCACACGTTGTGGCTTTGGCTGAGTGTTACACTATGGAGTGGGATGATCCCCTCCACAAGTATTGCATATCCTCAATTGAGACTGTCGTACATTCAGGTTCTGTATGTAACCTTGGTTTATTCTTCTAATCACCCCCTCAACCACTTTTTCAATGATTGGTTCCCAAATAGTTTGAACATATTGCTTTATGGTTGATTCGCTCTTCAAAGAAGAGGCACTACTAGTCGTATTGTCTGTATCTTCAGTCACCTCTCCATAGGCCTTGCAATTGTCAACTAGATATAGAGCTTCTCTAGTGACTTGCTCAAACCTTGTGAATCCTTTTAGATGTAGGTCCTTTTTGAGAGTTTCATTCCTCAAGCCCCTTATGAAGAGAACTGACAATCTCTCATACTCTCTCACAGGACATCTATCAATGTATTGTTTGAAGCGAAGCAAAGCTTCCTTCACTCTTTCATTTTCTGTTTGTTTGAAAGCGTATATTTGGGACAGTTTGCTATGTTTGATTCCCCTTTTTGAGAATTCCTCTACAAACTCTTGTAAGAGATGTGCTATGTTTGGAAAATCATCTCTGTTTAGTGGCTGAACCAAGTCAAGGCTGTTCCTTCCAATGTTAACCCAAATCCTTCATACTGAGTATGGAAATCCACAATCTGTTAAGCTTTAAAAACTTGTTTGAAGAGTGAGACATGAGCATATGGATCCCCTGACCCACTGTACTTTGTCTTGACACATTGAGCCACTTGACATGGTCTTAATCGTTGTGGTTCAGTCACCAATTTAACCAATTTGTGGTCTCTTGGAAAGACAAGAATTTGTGACTGTTTTGGTCTTTGAAAACTAGTTTTGGGTACCCTAAAAGTTTGGATTTAGGAAACCTAGAAAAATTCAGCTTTCTTCCTAGCTATACCTGACTCAATTTGGAGTTGTCTATTAAAAGTTAGAGCAATTTTGGTAAACTGCACTTGGAACAACACTCAAAACAATCTCAGGATCAGAACACAGGAGCTTTGGCTTATATCTTGGCCTCCCGAAGGTATTTTAGCTCAAACTTGAGATTTGGAATGCTCTCAAGTATGTCTACAAGATCATCAACTCAAATACCCCCACTATCCTGAGAGGTACATGGATGGCAATCCATGTTCCTGTCAAAAAAAAAATCTCCAAATTTTCCCAAATTTTGACAGTGTGTCGACAAGGTCATATGCAAGCTATATACCAATTTTCATCAAATTTTGAGGTTAAGGTACATGGATCGCGATCCATGTTCAACCACATCTCGACTTGATCTCTTGGCAAATTGTTCCGGACTATGCCCACAACCTGAATCTTAAATCTTTTTGGATCTAGACTTGTTTTGATAGGTCAAATACCCAATACAAGGTCTCTACTGCGGTTTTTAGTCTATCACCCGTTTTGCTCCCTTTTGACCCTAATTTGCTCAATTTCTCCCAAAATTGGACTTGGGGATATGTTTTCTTGTGTAAGAACTACTAATTTGGAAAGTTGTAGGTCAAGCTGTCACTATGGGTACATGGATCGTGATCCATGTTTGGAGCCCAAATTGACTTCTCTTGGTACCATTAGAATCAGCATGACTAGTAGGTCCTATGGTATCAATTTTTTTTTAAATGGACGTTTGGATTGAAATTTAGGTCAGTTATGGAACTTGCACGGAGTACTTGGCAATTCTCGACTTTTGGTTTGGTTTTTGGTATCCAAATTCACTTTTTTAAAAGACCCCTAGACTCCTAGTGATGTTGTCTATCTATGGTGCAAGTTTGGTATCACTCTGTGACAAAGGAACATGGATCGCGATCCATGTACGTATGTGTCAGATGATAATGAAACTTGGCATATAGCTTCCCCTTGGTCTTTTGATGCTAGCTATATGATTTTTGTATGATTTGGACTTGTTTAGGTCAGGCAAAAGTCAAATCCTAGCTCTGTTTTAGGGTTTTCACCTTGAACTGGTTTTGGCTCTTTTCACCCACTTTTTGAACTTTTTTCACAAAATTTCTTTGGGGACTTTTGTTGACAATGGTCTTTGTCACAGTCTTGAAAAGTTTTTGTCCAAAAATTTCTCAGGGGTACATGGATTGCGATCCACGTTCCACCACTTTTGGATCTGAATTTTTGGTGTGTTGATAGCTTGTGACGTTTGTAGCTTGCTCCACAAATCTTTTTGAATTTGGATCAGTTTGCCCTACCAAAATTGACTTCTACAGTTTGCTGCGGCAGTTTTGACAATGAGCTATTTTTGGCTCTTTTGACCATTGTTTACAACTTTTTTGCATTTGGTTCGTTTGGGAAAGTTGTTTATCTATGTGTCAGCTATCCACTGCTGAAATCTGAGCCAAAGAAAATTCAATTTTTTTTCATGAGCTACGTGGATCGCGATCGATGTTGGACCACATTTTGACATGAAACTTGGTCAGCTTGTAGTGCATGTTGTGTGATACTCTTCCCCAAATCTTTTTGAATTTGGAAAACTTTTTTCTACTCAAAAATGAGTTTTTCCGTCGGCCCTGCGGTTTTTGACTAGTTTCTGTAGTTGGCTATTTTGACCAACCTTTTTCAGTTTCTTGACATGGTTCCTTTTGGCAAAGTTGTTTCAAACGATATCAAGGATGTACTTGTCAAATATCAACCCCAAATGTCAAAAAGGTACATGGATCACGATCCATGTTTCACAGCATTTTTTCATGAATTTTGTTGTACAGGTTCTCTATGCCCTATAGAAGCCAAATCTCACCCCTTTTTGAATTTGGATCCCAAAATCTCAAGATTTGCTTAATTTTGTGTCTGCAATGCTGTTTTACTAATTTTGTCATAACAGCTAATTCTGAAGTGATTTTTAAGTTTTGCTTTCAAGCAAATTTGATCAGAGCAATTTCCCATTGATGCTCACTATAACTGGTTACTTTTCACCAAAAATGGTTTTTTAGGGTACATGGATCGCGATCCATGTTCCTCCACAGAATCTTGCCAAACTTTCCAGATTTCTTCTAGAGAGCCTGTTGATGCCCTCGATCCACAAATTTTTGAATTTGGATCACTTTTGAGGTCTCTACCATCAAATTTTCAGAATTTCAGAGTTATGGTCATTTTGGCCAAAATATGGTTTTCACCCTTTTTACCCTCAATCTTTTAGCCCAAATTTGATATTATAGTTTCTACTTACCCTACTCCTAAGTACTGAAATGAAGCATGAAACAAAAACAAACAGAACGGTACAAAATAAAGTCATAATGAAAAAACGATACAGCACTCTGAAAGCATAGAGAAAATTGAAGAATGAAATGCTTTTGGCTATCTCACTCACAACCCTCTTTACTTCTCAAGAATAGATCTAGCAAGTCTTCGACTTCTAGTTTCTATCAAGCACTAAACCCCGTGTCTAGCTGCTTCACTGCTAAGGTGTAAATGGAATGGAGAGACAAATCTTAGAAAAAGAATGCTCTAAATACGCACTAGGTCACTCACCATCTAAGGATCATATGCCCGGCAACGGCACCAATGTTAGCGGGTCGGCGCGGCGGACGTCTGCAGCATAGCTTTCTGGCACTAACATAATGTCAATAATCAGGGAAAGTGACTCGGATGGGGCACGGAGACTCTATGAGATTGTCAATCTCACAAACTGAACCTTAACAAGAAAACACACTAGCTCAACAAGCAAACCAACACTCATGATCAGGAAAATCTGCCTATGTCCTTTCTCACAGCTCTAGGTCATCACGCTATTTCGACACTCAAACATACTCGAAATGAAACGAAACTTTAGGAGGAGGTCTAAGACACCTAGGGGTACTATCCTAGCAAGTCTGGTCGCAATCCGACAAGGTACCAAAATCACGATCTATCATGAAAAAGGTCCTGAAAACTGCAACAGAACATGCCAAAAATGTCGTCCTATGGTCTAAGAACACTCTCGTATGGTCAAAACGACAAAACTTAGTGATTTAAGCACTCAAATCTGCAATTAAGGCTCACTAACACGTAGTTGTGAACCACAACAAAACTGACAATGCTTACACTAAATTGAAAGAGCAAAGAGAGAGGAACACAATGCAAGTTTTGGATTTGAAAATCTATCACCCAATCATTAGAAAAGTCGATTACAACTTGGAGCAGCTTGTAGCTTGAGCGTATGTACAACAAAGCTCTTTGTTCTTCTAAAAATAAGCCTCTTTTCACATTAAGGTCATTGACCTTTATACCTTGGGCATTTAAAATGGAGAGTAGCCTGCTCACACAGACCTTTCCATATATCATTACAGCATTACAACTCAAGGGATTGATCCACTACTCTGTAATGAGGATTTACACGGAGTATTACTACACTAGCTCGGAAAACTAATAAAGTAAAAATGTGGTGTCCAGCTATGTGTCCGACCAATTGGGTGCCCGTTTGATCTGTCCTCAAACAACGTGCTGCAAAGAAACGCGTCTTGTCCATCGTACAACATGCTTGCATTGATCACAAGGACATAAGATGCTTGTTGAGAGATAGATTTTTCGGTTGGACGGCCCCACATCCTCGTCACTACTCATAATGAGGGTAAAAACCTTATAATCTTGACATAAATTTAATCTTCTATTGGCATCCTCCATCTTTTATCTCTCTCTCTCTCTCTCTCTCTCTCTCTCTCTCTCTCTCTCTCTCTCTCTCTCTCTCTCTCTCTCTCTCTCTCTCTCTCTCTCTCTGTGTTCACACTGTAAACTTCCTCACATTCTCTAGTCATGTCCAATCCCCGCACACCTTGGTCTCGAGGTGCACGGAGGTCAGAAACACCGGACTATAATCTCGTCTTTATTGGTCAATACCTATATTTGTGGGTACGAGAAATCTACACATCACGTCTACATGATAGTGCATGTAGTGGACAAAACCCCTTTGCCTCTTCTCTAGCTGTAGGATTTCACAGCATCTTAACATCTTTCATAGTAGATCTTTGTTCAAGGGATTACTTAGCACATTACATGTTGGCCTCCAATATGAGTATCATGCCATTGAAAGCTTTCCAACTTAAGGTCGCATCCAGAGAGGAAGAGAGGGATCACCGTTCGTCTAACTCTAATTTTTTAACCCTAATCTCGAATGTAGACTCTAATATAAAAACTCAATCCAAAATCTAATCATAAATCTAGCCTAATTGAACATGTGGTGATTTACAGACTGAATATGGGTAGTGTGTGAGGTGTCAGATTCTGATGGGAATATACATACTATTGTGTAACTAGTGTTTGCTCTTTGGGCAAAGCACGCCTTCATTGACATGCACTAAAATCTAACCTAAATCTAAAAAAAGCTAGTCCATCGAGCATAAATCTAGATCTAATCTAATCTTAAACTCAAAATAAACCTAAATATAATCTAATCTTAAATCTATCCTAAACCTATATGTAATCTAACGTAAATCTAAATTTAATCTAGTTAATTTTAAATCTTGTCTTAATCTTAAATCTAAATCTAATTCAATATTAAAATCAACATAAACCTAAATGTAATCCAATCTTAAATCCTAAACCTAAATGTAATCTAACTTAAATCTAACATAGCTAGGTAATCTTTAATACTTTCCTAATTTTAAATATAACCTAATCTTAATCTAACGTAGATCTAAATCTAACCTAATCTTAAACTGAACATAAACATAAATCTAAATGTAATCTAACCTATCCTCTCGTCTTCGAGAGAATCCCGGTGGAATACTCTTTGATGTGTATTGTGGCATCATTATTGGATGAAAGTAAGTAGAGATCGGAGTACCCTTGTATGTGTATTGTTCTAAGTCAATTGGATCAACAAGTTTGTACTCACGTCCATACTTATCTACCATCAAAACTTGCACTCCATAAGTTTGTACTCACGTCCATACTTATCTGCCATCAAAACTTGCACTCCATGGGCATCTGTATATGTGAATGCATAGAGGTTCTTTTGGAATGTCAACTCTCCATCGTAGGGTTCTACACACCTGTAAAAGATGTATTGATCCCTGTTTGTGAATCTGTATAAGCCATCACGAGCATAATCTGTAAGCACTCTCATGGATTCATTGGCTTTGATGAATCTCACATTCGGTTTGTTGATCAGAAGATGCCTCTCCTCTATATATTCTCCCAATCCCCCTGTTGTCGGCATTGCAACGTTTTTCATTCTCTGAGTGGAGTAGAGAACCCTGGTGGTGGATGATTTGTCACGGTCAAGGATCACTCAAATCTCTCAAGATAGTACATGACAAGCCCAACTTGGCTTAGTGCAACTTATCTCTTTTTGCCCTTGGTAAGGTCTCTCAAAAGTCAAGAATTTGTGACTCTTTTGGTCTTTGAAAACTAGTTTTGGGTACCCTAAAAGTTCGGATTTAGGAAACCTAGAAAATTTCAACTTTCTTCCTAGCTATACCTGACTCAATTTGGAGTTGTCTATCAAAAGTTAGAGCAATTTTGGTGAACTGCACTTGAAACAACACTCAAAACAGTCTCAGGACCAGAACACAGAAACTTTGGCTTGTATCTTGGCCTCCCAAAGGTATTTTTAGCTCAAACTTGAGATCTGGGATGTTCTCAAGTATGTTTACAAGATCATCAACTCAAATACCCCCACTATGCTGAGAGGTACATGGATCGCGATCCATGTTCCTGTCAAAAACGTTTTCTCCAAATTTTCCCAAATTTTGACTATGTGTCGACAAGGTCACATGCAGGCTATATACCAATTTTCATCAAATTCTGAGGTTGAGGTACATGGATCGCGATCCATGTTCAACCACATCTGGACTTAATCTCTTGGCAAATTGTTCCTAACTATGCCCACAACCTAAATCTCAAATATTTTTGGATCTAGACTTGTTTTTATAGGTCAAATACCCAATACAAGGTTTATACTGCGGTTTTCAGTCTGTCACCCTTTTGCTCCCTTTTGACCCTATTTTGCTCAATTTTTTTCCAAAATTGGACTTGGGGATATGTTTTCTTATGTAAGCACTACTGATTTGGAAAGTTGCAAGTCAAGCTTATGGGTACATGGATCGCGATCCATGTTTGGAGCCCAAATTGACTTCTCTTGGTACCATTAGAACTAGCATGACTAGTAGGTCCTATGGTATCAAAATTTTTGAAAATGGACCTCTGGATTGGAAGTTAGGTCAGTTCTGGCACTTGCACAGAGTACTTGGCAAATTTGGACTTTTGGTTTGGTTCTTGGTATCCAAATTCACTTTTGAAAAGACCAGTAGACTCCTGGTGATGTCCTCTAGCTATGGTGCAAGTTTGGTATCAGTCTGTGACAAAGGAACATGGATCACGATCCATGTACCTATGTATCAGATGATAATGAAACTTGGCATACAGCTTCCCCTTGGTCTTCTGATGCTAGCTATATGATTTTTGTATGATTTGGACTTGTTTAGGTCAGGCAAAAGTCAAATCCTAGGTCTGTTTTTGGGTTTTCACCTTGAACTATTTTTGTCTCTTTTCACCCACTTTTAAAACTTTTTTGACAAAATTTCTTTGGGGACTTTTGTTCACAATGGTCTCTGCTACAATCTTGAAAAGTTTTTGTCCAAAAATTTCTCAGGGGTACATGGATTGCGATCCACGTTCCACCACTTTTGGATCTGAATTTTTGGTGTGCTGATAGCTTGTGACGTTTGTAGCTTGCTCCACAAATCTTTTTGAATTTGGATCAGTTTGCCCTACCAAAATTGACTTCTACAGTTTGCTACGGCAGTTTTGACAATGAGCTATTTTTGGCTCTTTTGACCATTTTTTACAACTTTTTTGCATTTGGTTCTTTTGGGAAAGTTGTTTGTCTATGTGTCAGCTATCCACTGCTCAAATCTGAGCCAAAGAAAATTCAAAATTTTTTCCTGAGGTACATGGATCGCGATCCATGGTTGACCACATTTTGACATGAAACTTGGTCAGCTTGTAGTCCATGTTATGGTGATACTCTTCCCCAAATCTTTTTGAATTTGGACAACTTTTTCGAAGAATGAAATGCTTTTGGCTATCTCACTCAGAACCCTCTTTACTTCTCAAGAATAGATCTAGCAAGTCCTCGACTTCTAGTTTCTATCAAGCACTAAACCCCGTGTCTAGCTGCTTCACTGCTAAGGTGTAAATGGAATGGAGAGACAAAACTTAGAAAAAAAATTCTCTAAACACGCACTAGGTCACTCATCATCTAAGGATCATATCCCTGAAAAATGCGCCAATGTTAGTGGGTCGCCGCAATGGACGGCTGTTGCATAGCTTTCTGGCACTAACATAATGTCAATAATCAAGGAAAGTGACTCGGATGGGGCACGGAGACTCTATGAGATCGTCAATCTCACGAAGTGAACCTTAACAAGAAAACACACTAGCTCAACAAGCAAACCAACACTCAGTGATCAGGGAAATCTACATATGTCCTTTCTCATAGCTCTAGGTCATCACGCTATTCCGGCACTCAAAAATACTCAAAATGAAACGAAACTTTAGGAGGAGCTCTAGGACACCTAGGGGCACTATCCTAGCAAGTCTGGTCACAATTCGACAAGGTACCAAAATCACGATCCTTCATGAAAAAGGTCCTGAAAACTGCAACAAAACATGCCAAAAATGTCGTCCTATGGTCTAAGAACACTCTCCTATGGTCAAAACGACTAAAAACAGAGATTTAAGCACTCAAATCTGCAATTAAGGCTCACCTAACACGTAGTCATGAACCACAACAAAACTAACAATGCTTACACTTAATTGAAAGAGCAAAGAGAGAGGAACACAATGCAAGTTTTGAATCTGAAAACGGATCACCCAATCATAAGAAAAGTCGACTACAAGTTGGAGCAGCTCATAGCTTGAGCGTACGTACAACAGAGCTCTTTGTTCTTCTAAAAATAAGCCTCTTTTCACATTAAGGTCATTGACCTTTATACCTTGCACATTCTAAATGGCTGGTGGCCGGCTCACACGGACCTTTCCATATATCATTACAGCATTACAACTCAAGGGATTGATCCACTACTCTGTAATCAAGATTTACACGGAGTATTACTACACTAGCTCGGAAAACTAATAAAGTACAAATGTGGTGTCTAGTTATGTGTCTGACTAATTGGGTGCCCGTTTGATCTGTCCTCAAACAACGTGCTGCAAAGAAACATGTCTTGTCCGTCGCACAGCATGCTTGCATTGATTACAAGGACATAAGATCCTTGTTGAGAGATAAGTGTTTCGGTTGGACAACCCCACATCCTCGTCACTACTCAGAATGAGGGTAAAAACCTTATAATCTGGACATAAATTTAATCTTCTATTAGCATTCTCCGTCTTTTATCTCTCTCTCTCTCTCTCTCTCTCTCTCTCTCTCTCTCTTTCTCTTTGTTCACACTATAAACTACCTCACATTCTCTAGTCATGTCCAATCCCCGCACACCTTGGTCTAGAGGTGCACGGAGGTCAGAACCACCGGATTATAATCTTGTCTTTATTGGTCAATGCCTATATTTGTGGGTACGAGAAATCTACACACCCACGTCTACATGATAGTGCATGTAGTGGACAAAACCCCTTTGCCTCTTCTCTAGCTGTAGGATTTCACAGCATCTTAACATCTTTCATAGTAGATCTTTGTTCAAGGGATTACTTAGCACATTACATGTTGGCCTCCAATCTGAGTATCATGCGATTGAAATCTTTCCAACTTAAAGTCACATCCATAGAGAGGAAGAGAGGGATCACCGTTCGTCTAACTCTAATTTTTTTACCCTAATCCCGAACATAGACTCTAATGTAAAACTCAATACAAAATCTAATCATAAATCTAACGTAATTGAGCATGTGGTGATTCGTGGCTAATTGAATATGGGTAGTGTGTGAGGTGTCACATTATGCTGGGAATATATATACTTTTGTGTAACTAGTGTTTGCTCTTTGGACAAAGCGCGCCTTCATTGACATGCACTAAAATCTAACCTAAATCTAAAAAAAGATAGTCCATCGAACATAAATCTATATCTAATATAATCTTAAACTCAAAATAAACTTAAATCTAATCTAAGATTAAAATCAAGTGCATTTTGAGTTCATCGAACATATATCTATATCTAATCTAACTGAAAACTAAGATATAAAACTAAGTCACTTGATTAATCTAACTTGATTAGTCACTTTAGATTAAATCAAGTTAGATATAGATTAAATCAACTTAAATCTAATCTAAGAGTAAAATCAACTTCATTTTAGTCAAGTGAATCGAACATATATCTATATCTAATCTAACTGAAAACTAAATTTAATCTAGTTAATTTTAAATCTTGTCTTAATCTTAAATCTAAATCTAATTTAATATTAAAATCAACATAAACCTAAATGTAATCCAATCTTAAATCCTAAACGCAAATGTAATCTAACTTAAATCTAACATAGCTAGCTAATATTAAATACTTTCCTAATTTTAAATCTAACATAATCTTAAACTCAACATAAACATAAATCTAAATGTAATCTAACCTAATTTAATTTACATCTTAACCTAATTTCTTTCTCTTTGTTTTCTCCCCTTACCTCTCTCTTTCGTCTTCTCCCTCTCTCTCTCTCTCTCTCTCTCTCTCTCTCTCTCTCTCTCTTTGGTTTTTTATTCTGTCTCTCTTTCTCTTTGTTTTCTCGTCTCTCTCTCTCTCTCTCTCTCTCTCTCTCTCTCTCTCAATGTGTGTGTATGCATTCTTTGTTTATGCATGTGTGTGTGTGTTTTGTTTATGCATGTGCTCTCTCTCTTTCTCGCGCTTTCTCTCTCTCTCTCTCTCTCTGTCTCTCTCTCTCAAAGACACAATGTTTGTGTGTATGAGAGAGAGAGAGAGGGAGAGAGAGAGATAGAGAGAGAAAGAGGGTAAGGGAACATGAGAAAGAGAGGAGAGGGAAGGAGCATACCTGGCTCTCCTTCCTCTACTCGTGTATGTGTGTGTGTGTTGGGGGGGGGGGGGAGGGGGAGAAAGAGAGACAGAGGGAGAGCGTGGGTTACCTCTTTGCTTGAGCACCAAAAACTCATATCTGAGATCTGAGTTTTCGGACGCTCTCGGTTTATTTTTTACCCTTGTTAGCATCGCTATAAGCGTCGCTGTGAGCGTCGTTATGTAACAAATAAAATAGCAAAGACCATAGCGATGCCGTGGATTTTCACTTTTGAGCGTCACACTGCAAGCGTCGCTAATGTGAAGTACCTCTTGTAGTGTATGGTGAAAAATGATAATCATAGTGTATCTATTGATTGTAGGATATATTTTGTTGAAGTCAGAAAACATGGTGCGAGGAAAAGAGTGGTCATATGTGGAGGAAAAAGAGAGAGGCAAGACATTTTCATTTTTAGAATGAAAATATTGTGGGCATAACATGCCAGGCAATGCAACTTGCATCAAAGAACATTTATTCGGCACTAATCCCAATATGAAAGAATGTGGAGCACCACCTAATGACATATGGGTCCATTTTGCAGGGTATGTAAAGAAATGCAAACATGCAAGACTTCTTCCTAAGAGACAGAAGGGTATGACAGGTGTGTTATCTGTCAACATAGAAGAAGTGAGTGTAGATCAAGAAGACATGCGAGCTAACCAAGGACCTTCAATGTGATAGATGGAAAAATGTAAACATCTTTTCATGATAATGTATCTCACTTTTTCTCATTGTAGCTCCCTATTGAGCTATATATCTTACTTTTTTTATCTAGTAGCAACAAATTCAACTATTGAAGAGAATTCGCATAAACATAAGAATTGAGGACATTTCTTGGCAATCAAAGAAAAAGACATTGCTTGACTCTCAACAAAGTCATAAATTAGCAACTCCAAAACAAATTCATTGCCATTAACATAGAGAGAATATAATGCGTCTCAAAAAAGAATGGGATAAATTGCTATTAAAATTTTCAACTACAGTCTACAATGTCTTTAAGAAATTGTGATATCTACCACTTCTTCAAGATCTGCATTCAATGCTGCCTCAAGTATATCCATTGTTTCTTGAATATCTACCTCGTGACTTGATCCACATATTCACATGTGTGGTATTTTGGCAATGGTGCTACAAAGTGCATTACCTCACATCATGATTTGTTTAATTCTCTTGAGTCTGTCTTGGAAATTCAGTCACTTGTGACAACAATGCCTCTTATCTTGTTCAAGGAGTTGGAAAGATTGTGCTTACTACTACAAATGGCAATTCTTTTACACTTGTTGATGCATTGTATGTACTTGGGATCAAAAAGAATCTTTTGTTTAGATCTGTACTTGCTAGACTTGGACTTGTAGTCAATTTGTTGATAAAGATGTACAAAACATAATCTCAATTTGGTGGATGAAATTGTTGCGTCTGGCATTTCATGTCGTTGGACAAGTGTGGGTAGAACTTTGAAAATGTAGTTGTGGATTCTAAGGCTATTTCAGATTCAAAACTTTGGCATGTGTTTTTTCGGTATCTAAATTTTTTCAGTTTTCTATGTTTAAAGAAATTTGATATTGTTGCTTCTCTCGTGGCCACTTAAAGCACATGTCAAACATGTTTGTGAAGGCTATATTTTAGGTAAGATGCAGCGGTCAAAGTTTCTGAAGGATGGTTCAACTAGAACCACATGAAAGTTACAACTTGTGCATAGTGTTTTTTTGTGGGCCCATGCAGACTCCATCCTTGAGAAATTACCTTTACTTAATGAATTTCATTGATCACTACTCCAGGTATGCATGGGTGTATCCGCTTAAAGAAAAGTCTAAAGTGTTTATGGTCTTCAAAAAATTTCTGGATATGGCTGAGAATATCTCAAAATGTATTATGGACGTCATCCATTCCGATCGAGGGGGGAGTATATGTCTCATGAATTTAATGCATTTCTCGCTAATCATGGGATAAAACACCAATTTACAGTTACATATCAAAATGATGTTGCTAAGAGGAAAAACAGGTCACTCACAAAAATGGCACGATGTATGGTCGAATTTTGGGCTTTTCCACATTCGTTTTGTCTTGAGGCCATTGTGTGTGCCACTTATGTACGTAACAGGTATCCTATAAAAGCTTTGTAGTCTATTACTCCATATGAAGCATGGTATGATAGAAAGCCTTCTATTGAGCAAATCCGTGTTTTTGGTTGTCTTGCATATGCTTTGGTGCCACAAACACAACGCACAAAATTGGAGGATAAGGTTGTTAAGTGTATTTTTGCTGGTTATAGTACTAAAAGAAAAGGTTACAGGTTGTATCATCCACAAACAAAGTGTATATTGGTCTCACGGGATGTTGTGTTTGTGGAATATTTTGTTCAGCCCTTGTTGTCATGTACTAGAGACAGTAATATAAGCTCACATGACATTTATGACATTTTGTTGCCTCTTTTTAGTGGTGGAAGTTTGAATGTAAATTCCAACTAGACAAATGGAAACCCTATGGGGGTTTCTTTAAATGTTACAAATCAACCTATACCTAATGGAGATGTACATGAAGTACTTGATGAGGAAAGGGTTGAGAATGAGCATGCTAGAGGTATGCCAAAATTGATGGTGCATACTTTGCGTAAAAGTATACTGGATGCACCTTTGTCTAGTTATACTCATTTAGGTTCTCTCCATGCATCTTTTGCATCATATTATATGCTTTGGATGTGTACACTTTATGTGATGTTCAAGTACCTTTGTCATTGATGAAGCACAAAATTTGGAAAATTGGATAGTTGCCATGCAATTTGAATATGATGCACTTATAGAAAATGACACATGGATTTTATGTGATTTTGCTCCTGGAAAAAGGCCATTGGTATGAAGTGGGTTTACAAGTTGAAATGCAAGCGGGATGGTGAGATTGATTACTATAAGGCTCAACTTGTTGCAAAGGGTTATGCACAAAAAAAAGGCATACTTCATGAAGAGATTGTTTTCTCCCACTTGCCATATGATTGCTCTATGTTTTCTATGTGCATTGGAATCTCATTTTGGTTGGAATGTACATCAGCTAGACATTGTTACGACTTTCTTGAATAGTGACATATTTGAGGAAGTTTATGTAACGAGGCCTCACAATTTTTTATAAAAAGGGTGGAAGATAAAGTGTGCAAATGTAAGAAATATTTGTATGGGTTGAAGCAATCTCCTTGTGCTTGGTATGACAAGGTTGCTCATTTGGTCAAACGAGGCTTTTGTAAAAGTCCAACAGAAAGCTCATTGTATATAAAGCACGAGGGTGATGTATTTCTCATTGTCGTTCTCTATGTGGATGATTTGTTGATCACTTGAACAAATGAGAGATATGTATTTTTGAATTTAAGGATGATTTTAATGCTACTTTCAAGATGGAAGATTTGGGGTTATTGCATCATTACTTGGGAATACAGTTTAAGCGGTGTGATGGTGGTATTGCCTTGTGTCAAACAAGTTACATAGAGACATTGCTATGTAAGTTTGGACTTGAGGATTGAAAACATATATATTGCCACTTGTATGTAGAAAAGTTTGAAATTGAGTCTCCATGATGCTCGTGATCCGATCGATGTCAATATTTACCAATTTTCTATTGGCTACCTTATTTATGTATGCAACATGAGACCGGATATTCAATTTGCAGTCTCACAAGTCAACATATTCATGCATAGCCCATGGTCTAAGAATTGGCAAGTTGTCAAGTGGATCTTTTCCTACTTGAGTATCACTTTACATTCTGGGTTGTTTTATCCCAGGGGGGGATCATTGCCGTTAGATCTACATGCTTTTTCAACCTCAGATTGGGCTTGTTGGTGGTTTTTGTTTCATGCTTGACATTTCACGCATATCATGGTTGAGCAAGTAGCAACCTACTATAGCCACTTCCAATTGTGAGGCTGAGTATAGGGAAATCTTCACAGCTACAATTGAGTGTGTATGGCTCATACGCCCTATGGATGATTTGGGTATTGGATAGGAGACACTGCCAACACTATATACATTGACAGTGAGAGCGCATTGGCAGTTGCAAGGAACCCACTTTTTCATGCTCGCTCAAAGCACATTGAGGTGCATTACCACTATGTCAGGGAGAGGCCCTCAGCAGGAGAGATCATCTTGGCATAAGTGCCAACACAAGACAACCTCACAGATCTTTTCACAAAGGCATTGTCTCGTGCGAAGTTTAAATCTTTCCGCAAAGCTTTGGGCTTACTCCCCTTTGTGGACTGATCATGTCCTCAAAGGACATGGAACTTCCCTATATTCTATGGGTCAGCTTCCATTCACCGCATCACTCCCATGGGGAATTTGTTACCATATACATGTGGTAGGGATGTGTGTGAGCACACTTAGGACCACCGGGGCATTTTTTCCCTCACTAGGAGTTTTTCCCCCCCGTGCATTGTATATATGCACATCACTCTAGGGCTATCTTATCTTTCCATTGCACACTAAGTAATGTAATCTTTGTTGTGCTAGTTGAGCTTCCTGCATCTTCTCCAAGCTATGTGTGTTTTCCTTAAACCCTAATTCCATCACCCTCGTCCCTCCTTTGTTGACTTTTGTGATGGTGGTGGCCCTCTTGGCCACCCACTTTTTCAAACTTACACACATATATTATGCTTAATAATTTAAGCGTGGAGACCCATGGGAGGAAACAAAAAAAAAGAGATTTTCTTGGCTCCACCAATTCTTGAGAATAATGCAAAAAAAGAAAAATACTATGTGTCTCATGGCTTGATTTTGCTAGAGGTTTCAAGCAAACCTTCGAGTCTTCCAAGTGGTAGTTCATCCGCAAAGGCTTGAAGCCATGCCATGGAATGCATCCCAAGACAGAAGAGGGCCAAAATTCAAAAATCGTCTCTCAACATGATGGATTCCTCTTGTTAAACATGCTAGGGGTTAAACACTTCTTTCACAAGAGGAAAAAAAGACTCTCTAGAACTCCAACTTCGAGCCTAAATAGAAAAACATTTTTGCAGTGTTTCTACAAAGAAGTCCCCTCGTCGAACATTTATGTTCGACCAAAAGCATATGTACAGAACTTCAAAATTGGCACATCGAACTGAGAATTGGAAGCACTCACAATACCATAACTCTATGTACAAGCTATCTTTGTCTTTTTTTGCACACTGTATGCTTTAGGTGGGTTTCCTACCCCTGTTGACTACAATCTGATGCACCTCACACACTAGATCCCTCTCTACATACAACTTGAGCCGCACACTATTCACCATGTTCCTAAGAAGCTTGCCATTTTCTCTTACCAGTTGGTAGGTCCCATTCGGAAAGGCCTTTTGCACTTTATATAGACTTGTCCACTTCTTCTTGAACTTCTTCTGGAATATGAAATCCAGGTAGCTTGCATACTTCATAACTAGATCTCCTTCTTCTATCTTATTGTCTTGTAGGTTCTGATTGAACTTGGCAACCCGCTTCTCTCTCTACTTCAAATAGTAGTCTGTTGCTGCCTCTCCGTCCATCTGCAAAGCCTCCAAACTGGTTATCCAATCCTGTAGAACTCCTTGTTGAGTGGCATTGATATGCCACATACCTTTCAAAGCACCTAACTGTGCATGCATCGGCAATACAGCCTCCTTACCATATACTAGCTCAAATGGAGTGAAATTTGTTGCTACTTTATAGGATGTTTTATATGCCCACAAATACTTCTCTAGATTTGTTTCCCACTCAGTCTCCTGCTTGTACACGTACTTTGTTAACATTTTGAAGATTTGTCCATTAGCACTCTTGACTAGACCATTGCATTGGGGGTGATAGGGTGAGGAAAAGCAATGCTAAATCTTTAGCTTTTCCACTAATGCACTCATGAGCTTGCTTCTAAACCCCTGACCCCTATCAAAAACTAGCACCCATGGAACACCAAAATGGTAGCAGATGTTATCGAACACAAATTCAGACACCACACTAGCATTGACTTCCTTCAGAGCCTTGGCTTTGACCCACCTTATAAGGTAGTTAATGGCTACCACCACTTACTTCTTATCGCTCGGAGACTTTGGGAGAGGACCTATGGCATCCAGACCCCACTTCTCAAAAGCACTTTGCACGATGATGGCACCTTGTGATTCCGCTACCTGTCGTCTTTCTCCTATAGTCTGACAATCGTTGGCACATCTTGCACCAGTAATGTACATCCTTCACTATGGAAGGCCACCAAAAGCCTACTCTAAGCACTCAAAATAGAACTTGGTATTTTCCCTGATGTCCACTTTCTTTGTGGCATTGCTCCAACACCATACCTATCTCTTCTTTGTACAGCACCCTTCTTAACACTCCATCACGCCCACAGTTCATGAGATCTTCACCTACTAGTGTGAATTTGTGGGCCTTTTGCACCACTCTTCTCCTTTGCAACTTGGACAAACCCTCTGGACACTACCCTGTACTGAAAAACCCTTCAATCTCGTTTAGAGTCTCCCTACCTGCATAAGTGGCTAGGGCCACATATAGACCTGCAACATGCACTTGTACTTTGCTACTTGCTAATTGATATGCCTCTTGGTTTTGCTCTCTCCTTACATGTTTGAACTAAACCTCTTCAAAATATTTTAGCATCTTCTTCATGGAAAAGAACCAATACTTCAAAGAATCCTGCTTTACTTGCCATTGGCCTAATAGTTGCTTTGATGACTAGCAACGTATCTCCCTTCACCACCAGTCTTGAAGTACCGAACTCTATACACTGCTTCAAACCCATATGTAGAGTGAGATACTTCACTTCATTATTGGTGTGGAAATCCTCCAGATCATACGCCTTCAAAAATATAGCTTTTTTGTGTGGGTCGTGTATCACCACACCTCCTCCTGCCTTCTGCACTACCCTTCAATATACTCCATCGAACCACATTGTAAAAGCATTCTCTAAATCAGGCTTCTCCTTAGCTTCATCTTGCACCACCCTTGGATAGGCTGGAAAATCAACGGCCTGGCTAACAAGAACATCCTCCAAGTGAGACCGACTCGTATGATCTACTTTGAACTTGAACTCGAACTCTTGCAGATCCAACACCCACTTCATAATCCTTCTTCTTGGCTTCAAATGTAGCACATCCTCTGGCAATAGATTGTTAGATGTCAACACAAAAAACTTGCACACAACTAAATGCACCTTGAACATTTTGCAAGCAAAGACCAGAGCCATTACCCACTGCTCCTCCTCGGTGTAGGTAGCTTCTCTTGGGCTAATCACCCCGCTCTCAAAGTATATCGATTTGTAGCTTCTCCGTACCTTTTGCAGTAGAACCGCGTCAATAGCAATTGTGCCCACTGTCATAGACACGTAGAAGTCATCCTATTGATTGGGAGGACACACCGCTGACAACTGACAACAAATTTCTTTGACCCTATCAAAAGCCTCCTAAGCTTCCTCATTCCACTCATAGCCATGCACTTGATGAGCTCTCTTTTGAAGAGGATGCACATATTCTGGCAACATCCAAAAGAAACATGATAGATATGATAGCTTATGAACAAATGAAGCCAAACCTCGAGCATCTGATGGTGTCTCCATTAACACCAACGCCTTCACCTTCTCGGGATCAGCCTCTATACCGTTTTGCAACACCATATGACCCAACAGCTGTGCTCAAGGTTGTGCTAGCTTGCACCTTCTTCATCAATCCTTTGAAAGCATAAATGCAACTTCGATAGGTGCTCTAATGTCTATGTTATCCATGAAGACCCTAATAAAGCGGCCTAGGTATGGACCAAATACCCTGTTCATCCAATCTTGGAAGGTGGCATATGCATTCAATAATCCAAATGGCATCCTTTGGTAAGCAAAACAACCCCATGGAGATATGAGTGTGGTCTTCAACTGGTCCTCAAGTGCAATCTCTATCTGAAAATACCCCAAAAAGCCATCCATAATCAAGTATCTCTTGTGCCCCACCACCTGGTTTAGGATCTCATCTTGAAACGACAACGGATAGTTATTTCTCTTAGTCGCTACATTCAGTGGCTTGTAGTTGACACACACCCTCCATTTCCATTCTTCTTAGGGGTTATGGCCACTGGTGAGACCCACTCTGACTCTTTCATAGGGTATATGATGCCTACATACAACAACTTATTAATTTCCTTCGAAAGGACCTCCTTTTGGATTTCCCCTAGTCTTCTTAGCTTCTGTGCTTTAGGCCTATGTCCCTCCTTGAGAACAATCTTGTGCTCTACCCCTCTTGAGCCACGCAAATGCTTGTATTTTGTCGCAGACAAGTTTGGATAGGACCCATATAGCTGAACATAGCCCTCCTTTTCACCTTTGGTCAAATCTTCACTCAACATGCTTGAAACCTCTTCTATGCTTAAACCATGAGCCTGAGGCTGTATACCTTTTTCTTTAGGAGGGGAGTCATCTATGGTAACTCCAAATAAGTTTGCATCTATCTTTAGCATGTCGTCCTTGCTTTCCTCTTCCTCTGTGCTAGTGTAGCCTTCATCATAGGCCGTCTCTGTCTCGTACTCGTAGCTCGTCGTGTCGCCTTCATCTTTTAGCTACCATAGGATGATAACTGCTCTCCTTGGTCTTTAAATCAAGCACAATCCTCTTTGTCAGTAAAGATGAATACTTTGATCTCCCAACCTTGCTTAGCACCTATTGCCAAAATCCATGGCCTACCCAAAATGATCGGATAAGCATTATCTCTTGCCTTCATCACAAAAAATTCTATCAAGCACTTTATGCCCATCACCTTGACCTTAACATCCTGAGCCACACCCAGACAAGGGGCTTTAGTATAGTTGGCCATCCTCATGTGCACATTCAACTTGTCTACTGCCTTGACTCCTATTCTTTCATTGTTTCTTCCATTATGACACAAACCTGCGCTCCACCGTTTATGTAGGCCTGTACCTACATCCTCTTTTCTATAACAACATCCACCAACGAAAGAACATCAATCGGGTTACATACCCTCAAAGCCATGTTTTTCACCACTTGCACACTCCCCTTAGCTCTTGGCAGCCTGGTGCTAACACTCGTGGACCACTGCCATGCCCTAATGGGAAATCCGCTTGCTTGATTTTGCGCCATCTCCTCCTTTTGCTAGGCTTGAGCTGCTCTCTGCCTTCATACTCCTTCTCTTTAACGTTGCGTTGACATTAAAATGAGCATCAAGTTGGCAAGGTGAATTATTTGTTAAGGTTGATAAAGTCTTGCATTTAAACTATTGGATGAAGGAGAAAGAAACCAATACTAAAAAAAGCCAATTTATATGGTTTTTAACATTAAGTAACGTTCTGTGATCACGTAATTTTTTCGAGTGATCACGTAAATAATAAACCATTGGCCTCTATCTCTTTCTGAGCTCTTGCCCTCTTATTGGCCAAAACTTCGATGTCTTGCTTATCCACCCCGATAATATTTACTCTTGGGACTTCACCTCCATTTGGAGGAGCTTGCTGCACAGGATTCTCTACCGCTTATTCTCTTGGACCGTTGAACTGCCCTTGGCCTTGACCTCTACCAAATAGTGGGTAAATGCCTCCTCACTCTCTTTGTGGCTGAGAACAATCGGGTGCATAGTGCCCCTCTTCTTGGAAATTGTAGCACCTTGCCCTCCCCCTTGCTCCTCTTGGTTGTCCTCTATCCATCACACTTAGTCGCAACTCCTGCATTGGCTCAAAAACATCTTGCAGTGTTCATACCCAATTTTGCGGCACAATAGCTACTCCTTGGTTTCCATGATTTTCTTCATGCATAGCCTCCCTCGAACTCTGCAGTTGAATCAAAGCCATCATCTTGTAGCCTCCGACACACCCTGCTCTATCTTTTTCTTTATCTTTCTGCTCTTTGATTGTGCAATTGCTACCGCACCATTGTAATTTTTTGGGCTTTCAAAATCGCCCTTTTCTCTCACCTTAGGATGCAAACACGCCATGAATTTGTCCAGCCTAAAGTATTCTCCATTAGCCAATTGCATGGTTGTCACTAGTTCTACCCAACACTCTTCAAAATGACCCAAAACAGATTGAATTCATCACTTATATCTTGCTTAAGCGCCTTCAGCTTTGCATCCATCTCGACTGGGAAAGCCTCCTTGCAAAAGTCGTGAAGAAACCTTGCCCGTAGAGCTGGCCATGCCTGCCTCGGCTCTCCTTCCAATGCTTCATACCATACTTTAGCTTTTCCACGCATCACCAACGAAAATGTCTGCATTTTTCTATCCTCGTTCGGCATACTCAACGATAGCATATACAACTCGAAATCCGACATCCACTCGTCAGGGCCCTCCTCGCCAGTGAAAATCGGTCCATAGCTTCTAGCTGCCATGACTTCCAACGTGAAAAAGTGCTTCTTTTTTATCAATTGGGAGAAATTAGTGTGCTCCTCTATGGGGGCACCAGAAGATGGGGAGGGGGAGTGGGGGAACACGCCCAGCACAAACACAAGGGCCTCTCTATAGCTCAGGGTATCCACAACACACCTATCCTCTCACAAAACACCTTCAAAACACACTTCTCACTAGCAAACCACCACCTGCTCCATTTCCACTGCTCACACACTCCACAAATTCACCACACAACACACGCCTACTGCCACGGTCTATTGTCTCTACCCTTGCACATGCACACAACCCCTCCATCTCACACTCTCATGCAATACACCGTCGGTTCGGTGGGGCAACACACTTCCACACACTGCCATCACCGAGGGGAAACACCAGAGGAGGAGAAAGAGAAGGGGGGAGGGGAAACGACAATAAGACGGGGCAAGAGAGTCTTGATTGCACTTCAAAAGTCATGTACAAAGGCTTGCACTTCCATCACCATGGCCATTTTCAAGAAAAAAGTACAAAGGGATAGGTCTGTCAGAGAACTTCATCTTGCAGGCTTCAAACAGCACAAAACAAGCCCCTAATTTGATTAAAATTTGACTTTTATAGGGGGTGCCTTCAAGTTTGGAAACTTCCTTTGTCCCATCTGGCACCTTAATTTAGCATCCTTTGGAAGGGGTAGCCTCTTTTCTTGCATCAGCGACATCGCTAATGCACTTAGGCATTTTTTGATGTTTATTTTTTCTTCTTTATTTTTACTCTTAGAAGGCCTATCTGGCACTGCTCTTTTGAGACTGTCTTTGTCCGGCTCCCACCAATCCTCTTCTCTCTCTCTCTCTTTTTTCCTCACTCTCTCCATGGTCTTGTTATTCCCGGACGTCTCTTCCTTGACCTTTGCCTTTGCTTGCCCTTGCTTGGCCGGCCTTGGAATGAGCTCGCATAGCGTCCCTTGAACTCTCTCTCTCTTCCTCTCTTTCCTTCACATGGGACTGCCCTCCATCTCATGCCGGGGGGGCATTAGCGATGTCGCTAATGCACTCCCCTTTTGCCTTCAAAAAATTGTTTTTAAGGGCTATGGGAACAGGCCCCCATTGGGTGCTACAACGTCATCAGTCGGCATTGGCCTCCACCACTAGGCTCGCGCCACCGGCACAGCCATCGCCCATGGGCAAGGAACTCTCCCTTTCTCTCTTTGATGCCCCATATGTGGGCGCTCCTTGGCTCATATAGCACGCCAAATTTTCTCCCTTCTTTGCATATGAGAATTATTCCATCCACGTGGAAACTTTATAGACCATGGCCTCCAAGCCTTCAAAAGGTCCCGAGATACCTTTTTTTATAAAATCCCCTCTACAACCCAACTCTTTGCCCTGCTTACCTTGTAGCCAGATTCTCGATCGAGGTGGGATTCCCAAGCCGTAAGGCTCGGCCAAAGCTTTACCATAACGACCTCAAATCACAAGTATTTGGCCACGTTCCGAGATTCTTGGGGTTGCAAATCGGGGCCGTCAAAACCAACAAAAATCATTTGCACACGCAAGCTCACCACCACCAAATTGTTAAGTATGGAGCCTGATTTACCCTTGTAATTTTTTGTGGTAAAAGCGCACATTTGTAAGGCCCCCATTATGAGGAGAAGCCATCGTGCGTGAAGGAAAATCACTCACCGGAAACCAAAATTTTCACGGACAAGAATCGGGGGCAACTTTAAAGGCCTCGGGGGCGGAGGCCCCCGAGACTTTTTTTTGGCTGGAATATTATGGCCGGACGGCGGCCGAAAAGTGGTCGGAAAACAACCGGTCGGTTGGCTGGTGGCCGGTAGTCAATGGCCGATGGCCGGTGGTCGGAATGCAATGGCCGGTGGCCGAATTCAAAAGCGGACTTGTCTTCTCAAGGGCGGCCACACATGGGCGGATTGGAGGGTCTGATTTGGACTTATTCGCACAAGGGCGGCTACACGTGGCTGTCTCTCATAAGAGAGGGCAGCCCTTTTGGCCTATAAAAGGAGGCCATTTCTACATACATTTCATAGTGTGAAGTTGATGCAACAAGGTGAGTGTGAGGTGGTGAGAGTGAAGCAAGGCGAGAGCTCCATTAAGGGTATAATCCCTTTGTAAACTACTTCTTGTTTTGAAGTACTAAATCCATTGAGTGGCTGCTTTCCCGTGGACGTAGCCCACATTGGGTGAACCACGTATATCGTGTGTACTCTCTCTCTCTCTCTACTCTATAATCTCGTGTATATAAATCTGTCTCTCTCCATTAAGTAATCTACTCAATTATCTATTTAGCTACGTCTTATTTCCTAACAACTGGTATCAGAGCAAGGTTTGCTCGTAGCTAAATTATCTCAAGGAAAGGATTCCTTGAATTGAGTGGGAGTTATGGCGGAGGAAGGGAGGCTCAAGATTGAGAAGTTCAACGGCAAAAACTACCAACATTGGAAGATGCAGATTGAAGACTATCTCTACCAGAAGGACCTCTATTTGCCACTAGGCGGTCTTGCGAAGAAGCCCGCAACAATGGCAGATGAAGCATGGATTGTCCTTGATCGAAAGGCACTGGGAACAATCCGGTTAAGCTTGGCGTCAACGGTGTCCTTCAATGTTTCGGAGATGAAGACCACGGAGGACTTGATGAAGTCACTTGATGACTTCTACGAGAAACCATCGGCATGCAATAAGGTATTTCTTATGAAGCGCTTGTTCAATCTAAAGATGGCGGAGAATGGTTCAGTTGCAGAATACCTAAATGACTTTAACACAAACATAAGTCAACTTCGATCAATGAAAATCAATTTCGATGACGAAGTGAGAGCTCTCCTTATACTATCATCTCTACCGGATAGTTGGGACAGCCTTGTGATGGCTGTAAGTAATTCTATCTCTGGCACAAATACTCTTAAGTTTGATGATGTTGTGGGTGTTCTCCTAAGCGAGGAAATGCGAAGGAGAAGCACAGGAGAATCATCAAGTGTTGCACTATCAGTGGAAACAAGAGGAAGGCTTAAGGAGAGGTTCAAAAACCAAAAGGGTCGTGATCGCTCAAGGCGGAGCAAGTCACGCACAAAGTCAGTTCTTGAATGTTGGAAATGCGGCAAGAAGGGCCACGTCAAGAAGGATTTCTAGTCCAAGAAGAAGAAGGAGACAGAGTCTCAAGACAACAAGGCAACATCGGAGGCCAATGTGGCAGGTAAAGTAGAGCAAGATGCTCTAATTCTCTCATTAGACAATGTGTCTAATTCCTGGATAGTAGATTCCGGAGCTTCATTCCATGCGACACCACACAAGCAACATTTCCAAGACTACATCAAAGGTAATTTTGGGTATGTATACTTGGGAGATGATGAAGCTTGTGAGATTGTCGGCAAAGGTACAGTTTCTGTCAAAACTGCTAACGGAAATGAATGGAAGCTTAAAGATGTTAGGCATGCTCCTTCTCTTCGCAAAAATTTGATCTCTACAGGATAATTGGACGATGAAGGTCACAACATTGCATTCGGAAACAAATGGTGGAAGATCTCAAAGGGATCTTTGGTGGTTGCCAAGGGTGAAAAAGTCGGTACACTTTACTTGTGTACTGTTAGCACGCAACGTTCAGCTTGTGCAGCAACTACAGAAGTTGACAGTGCGGTGTGGCACTACCGACTTGGGCATATGAGTGCCAAAGGAATGCAAATCCTTCAAACAAAGAAGCTTCTACCAGGTTTGAAAGAAGTGGACTTAGAGTTCTGTGAAGATTGTGTTTATGGTAAACAAAAGAGGGTAAAATTTCAAAAATCAGGAAATGAAAGAAAAAATAAAAAACTTGAGTTGGTTCATTCTGATGTTTGGGGTCCTGCAAGTACACCATCACTTGGTGGCTCATTGTACTATGTAACATTCATAGACGATGCGACTAGAAAAACATGGGTTTATGTCATGAAGAATAAGTCCGATGTATTTTCCATATTTCAAAGGTGGAAATACTTTGTGGAGAATGAAACAGGTACCAAGGTTAAATGCATCAGATCCGACAATGGAGGCGAATATTGAAGCCAAGCTTTTGAAAGCTTTTGTGCTAGCAATGGCATTCGGAGGCAAAGTACAACCCCAAGGACACCTCAACAAAATGGGATTTCGGAAAGGATGAACAGGACAATCATGGAACGAGCACGAAGCATGCGGCTACATGCAGGCCTACCGCTTGAGCTTTGGGCGGAAGCTGTAAGTACGTCTGTGTACTTAATCAATCGGTCACCCTCAATGGCATTGGATGGGGGAGTTCCAGAAGAGGCATGGACAGGTAAACCAGTGAATTATGCATTTCTCAAAGTGTTTGGGTGTGAGGCTTTCATGCACATAGATAGAAGCCTAAGATCAAAGTTAGATGCAAAGTCCAAAAATTGTTTCTTCATTGGCTATGGAGAAGGAGACTTTGGGTATCGCCTATGGAATCCTGAAGATGGTAAAATCTTAAGGAGTAGGGATGTAATTTTTAACGAACAAAATATGTACAAAGATTACTTGGAAAGAAAACAAACAAAAGAAACAGGTGATGAGTACATGGAGCTTGAGGACGGTGAAGACTCAAGGACTGCAAACAGTGACAATGTGCAACAACGTCAACCAAATGAGGAGCCTCAACCTATTCCCCAAAGATCTACAAGAGCAAGTAGACCTCCAAAAAGGTTTGTTCCTTCCTTCAACCATCTCTTGATCTCAGATTCTGGAGAGCCGGAATCATATGAAGAAGCTATGCAACATGAATCCAAAGGAGAATGGATGAAGAGCATGCAAGTGGAGATGGACTCACTACATCGCAACCAAACATGGGAGTTGGTTGAGTTGCCTAAAGGTCAGCGGGCACTTCAAAACAAATGGGTGTACAAGCTAAAGGAAGAAGAAGGTGGGAAGAAAAGGTACAAGTCTAGGCTTGTGGTAAAAGGTTTTTCTCAAAAGAAAGGTATTGACTTCAATGAAATATTTTCTCTTGTTGTAAAAATGAACTCAATTAGGCTTGTCTTAAGCCTTGTGGCTGCTCATGATCTAAATCTCGAGCAAATGGATGTAAATACGGCATTCCCTCACAGTGACTTAGAGGAGGAAATCTACATGCTTCAACCAAAGGGGTATGAAGTAAAAGGTAAGGAGAAAATGGTTTGCAGATTAAAGAAGAGCTTGTATGGTTTAAAGCAAGCATCAAGACAATGGTACTTGAAGTTTGATCGATGGATGTTGGATCATGGATTCACAAGATGTAACTCGGATCACTGCGTCTACATGGAGAATTTGGGAGATGGGAAATTCATCATCCTAATGTTGTATGTTGATGACATGTTGATTGCAAGTGCTAACATGCAGGACATCAAAGACCTAAAAGAGGAGTTGTCCAAATCTTTTTCAATGAAAGATTTAGGTGCTGCAAAGAGGATACTTGGTATGAAAATATCAAGGGACAGGACGAAGAAGACAATAAAGCTATCTCAAGAAGCTAACATCAAGAAGGTACTAGAAAGGTTTGCAATGCAAAATGCAAAACCAGTTTCTACACCTTTGGCTGGTCATTTTAGACTAACGAAGGATATGTGTCCAAAGACACAAGAGGAGATAGCCTATATGTCTAAAGTTCCATATGCTGCAGCGGTAGGTTCTCTAATGCATGCTATGGTCTGGACAAGGCCAGACATTGCACATGCAGTGGGAGTTGTGAGTAGGTTCATGGACAACCCAGCTAAAGAGCATTGGCAAGCTGTGAAGTGGATACTTAGGTATCTAAAACGGACAACAACAAATGCTTTGTATTTTGGAGGAACTGATATTTTTCTAGAAGGGTATGCTGATGCAGATATGGCAGGTGACAAAGATACTCGAAGGAGCACTACTGGCTATGTGTTCACGGTTGGAGGCATAGCAGTAAGCTAGGCTTCAAAGCTGCAGAAAGTGGTTTCACTTTCTACCACGGAAGCAGAGTATGTAGTAATGACTGAGGCAAGCAAATAAATTCTGTGGCTTCACAGATTCTTAGAAGAGCTTGGATTCAAACAAGACAATTGTGTCTTGTACAGTGATAGCCAAAGCGCTATCCATCTTGCGAAGAACTCAGCCTTTCATTCAAGGACAAAGCACATTGAGGTGAGATATCACTTCATACTCACTCTTTTGGAAGACGGACAGCTAAAGCTAGGAAAGGTACATACAAGTGAAAATCCTGCAGACATGTTTACAAAGGTGGTCAACAAGGAGAAGTTGAGCTTTAGCTCATCTTCAATCGGCATTCAAGGATAAGAAGCCAGAATGGAAAGTAGTCACAGGTTTGGTTTGGAGATTAGTCTCCAAGTGGGAGATTGTTAAGTATGGAGCTTTATTTACCCTTGTAATTTTCTGTGGTAAAAGCGCACATTTGTAAGGCCCCCATTATGAGGAGAAGCCATCGTGCGTGAAGAAAAATCACTCACCGGAAACCAAAATTTTCACGGACAAGAATCGGGGGCAACTTTAAAGGCCTCGGGGGCAGAGGCCCCCGAGACTTTTTTTTCGCCGGAATATTATGGCCGGACGGCGGTCGGAAAGTGGTCAGAAAACAACCGGTCGGTTGGCCGGTGGCCGGTAGTCAATGGCCGGTGGTCGGAATTCAATGACCGGTGGCCGAATTCAAAAGTGGACTTGTCTTCTCAAGGGCGGCCACACATGGGCGGATTGGAGGGTCCGATTTGGACTTATTCGCACAAGGGCGGATACACATGGTTGTCTCTCATAAGAGAGAGCAGCCCTTTTGGCCTATAAAGGAGGCCATTTCTACATACATTTCATAGTGTGAAGTTGATGCAACAAGGTGAGTGTGAGGTGGTGAGAGTGAAGCAAGGTGGGAGCTCCATTAAGGGTATAATCCCTTTGTAAACTACTTCTTGTTTTGAAGTACTAAAGCCATTGAGTGGCTGCTTTCCCGTGGACGTAGCCCACATTGGGTGAACTACGTATATCGTATGTACTCTCTCTCTCTCTCTCTACTCTATAATCTCGTGTATATAAATATGTCTCTCTCCATTAAGTAATCTACTCAATTATCTATTTAGCTACGTCTTATTTCCTAACACAAATGCTCCCGCTCCCAACTTCATCCTGTTGTATCTTGGAGACCGAGCATACGATGGACAAACCATCAATTTGTGCTGCCTTCACATGATGTCCTTCATCTTCCAGAGCCTTGTCAAAGCCAAAAAGATTCCAGAGGGCGCATCCTCCAATGCGGGAAAGTGGATACAGACTCAACCCCCGAAAAATCTTCAAATAGCCATAACTTGCTATCCATAGCTCCGATTTGCAATCCAAGAAGACAGGCGTACTCCATAGTTGGATCTCTATGCATCTATCTGTTGACATCTGTCTAGGCCATCTGTCCCCAGCTGCCCTATCCGTTGGGGATCTGCAACACCTTTTATCTTTGAACTCTAATATCTTGAGCACTAGGGCTCCGTTTGGCAAACCGTCTGAATCAACTTCTAGAGAACATTTAACTCTACATTCCAAAGCACTGACTCGGCACTTTGGGCACCTTGATCTCTCATCCCATCTGGACCATCCTTTAGCTCTTTTGGCCTAAAAAACCGCTTAAGACATACATTCCTGCTACCCTTTGGCTGCCCAAGACCTTGGTACTTGCTCTAGCCTTCTACACTGCACTTGCCTATAGCCTTTCACTGGCATAGACCACTTTCTATCTTGGACCAACTTTGGCGGAAAGCATATGTTGGTGGCAAGAGAGTGACAAAGGAGCATTGAGGGCGGCGAAACACATGAAATCCAATGGAAAACACATTTTCGATGTAAATGCACTTATTAGAGCCCATTGCATGCAAATAGACATGCCAAAACCCCTCTAATAGAGGGGCTAAATCACTCATTCCGTGTCGCCCCATCATTAGAGAGGTTTTGGCATGCCTATTTGTATGTAATGGGCTGGCATTTGGTGAACCCATTGCATGCAAATAGAAATTCTGAAACCCCTCTAGTGGAGGGGCCAAACTCATGCCATTTGGTCCCTCTATTAGAGAGGTTTTGTCATGCCTATTTGCATGCAATGGGATGCCCGTTTGGGGAGCCCATTGCATGCAAGTAGACATGCCAAAACCCCTCTAATGAAGCGGCCAAACTCATGCAAATAGAGATTTTGGCATGGGTTTGGCCCCTTCATTAGAGGGGTTTTGGCGTGTCTATTTGCATGCAATGGGCTCCCCAAACGGGCATCCATTGCATGAAAATAGGCATGCCAAAACCCCTCTAATAGAGGGGCCAAATGGATTGAGTTTGGCCCCTCTGTTAGAGGAGTTTTGACATGTCTTTTTGACCCTATCTGAAAACCCTTAGTTTATTTCCCTAATTGGTCGAGGTAAAGGCTCATGTGAGCCCATGGATTTTCCCCTAGGCTCATGTTTGTTTGTCCCTATTTTGCCTCCCCCCCTTCAATGTCCAAAACCCCTAATTTTTGACATGAGTTTGGCCCCTCTATTAGAGAGGTTGTGGTATGCCTATTTGCATGAAATGGGTTCCCCGTTTGGGGAGCCCATTGCACGCAAATAGACATGCCAAATCCCTCTAGTAGAGGGGCCAAACTCATACCGAAAACTAGAGGTTTTGTCATGAGTTTGGACCCTCCATTAGAGGGGCTTGGGCATGTCTATTTTCATGCAATGGGCTCCCCAAACAGGCAGCCCACTGTATGCAAAGGCATACCAAAACCTCTCTAATAGAGGGGCCAAATGTCATGAGTTTGTCCCCTCTATTAGAGGTTTTTTGGCATGTCTATCTGCATGCAATGGCTTGCCTAAATGGGCAGCTCATTTCATGCAAATAAGTATGCCAAAACCTCTCTAATGGAGGGGCCAAATGGTAGCCCAAAACCCCTCTAATAGAGGGGCCAAATTCATGCCAAAACCTCTAGTTTTAGGTATGATTTTGTCCCCTCTAATAGAGGGTTTTGGCATGTCTGTTTGCATGCAATGGGCTCCCAAAATTGGCAACCCATTGCATGCAAATAGGCATACAAAAACCTCTCTAATAAAGGGCCCAAACGGCATGATTTTGGCCCCTCTATTAGAGTGGTTTTGGCATGTCTATTTGACCCTAGTCCAAAACCCTTAGTTTATTGCCATGATTGGATTAGCTAAAGACTCATGTGAACCCATGGGTTGTCCCCCATGCTCATGTTTGTTTTGGCCCTATTTTGTCTCCCCCCTTCAATGTCCAAACCCCCTAGTTTTGGGTATGAGTTTGGCCCCTCTATTAAAGGGATTTTGGCATGTCTATTTGCATAAAATTTCCTCCCCAAATAGGCAGCCCATTGCATGCAATAGGCATGCCAAAACCTCTCTGATAGAGGGTCCAAACAACATGAGTTTGGCCCCTCTGTTAGAGGGGTTTTGACATGTCTATTTGCATGCATTGGCTCTGCAAACGGGCAACCCATTGCATGCAAAAAGGCATGCCAAAACACCTCTAATAGAGGGGCCAAACGGCATGAGTCTGGGCCCTCTATTAGAGGGGTTTTGGCATGTCTATTTGCATGCAATGGGCTGTCCGTTTAGTATATTTAGGTTGTATTTGAGTTATTTTTTCTCTCTTTTTCCATTGTGACATGGGCACACAAGACGAAGACTTCTTATTCTCTTTTAGGACAATCATGGGTTCCTCTTCCGTGAATCATTTGGGGGCTTCGGTCCTTATGACCACTCCCCCCTCCTTGTTCTTCTCCTCATTTGGTCCCTATGGATCCCCAGATAGCTTCATTCTTGCACATGCGACAAGAGTGTGAGCAAGATTTGAAAGGTATATTCCCTTCATATATGCCACATCAGTTGTCCCAGTATGGGATTTCCCCACCCTCATCCATGCCCTCGCAGGCGCCCTCTACCTTTTCTTCACCCTTTTCCTTGGCACCCCCCAACCACTACATTTCCTTCACCCTATCCCTCCATCCATGCAGCTACATTTCCTTCACCATTTCTATTAGAATCCTCTTCTGCGATTCCCTTTCAATGACCCTCCCCACGTTGACCATCAGGCCATACTAGACCTCGTGGTTGTCGATCTTCTTTAGGGCAATGTGAGCCACGTAGTTTGCGTGGCTCTGGGGGCCGACGAGAGTCCACTGACAAATAACGAAGATGGGAATAGGGGGAGGCTCTTGTTTTGATGCTTGCTTTGGAGGAGGTGGGGGAGGATCTTCCATTGACCTGCTAGATCCAAGATACAGTTTTGATGTGGACTATCCAGATGTCGATAGGTGTCATCGAGACGACACCCTTGATCTTGGCACTAGTTCCACAATCACTTGAAGAGCTTGGTCAACTCTACCTACACTAAATTCTTCATCGAGTAGGAGAAACAAGATCCTCAGTACCTATAGTATATTGTTATTACAATGTGGATTCAGTCTCCTAATCCCCAGGGCCAATCTTTTGCCACGCAGTGGATATATGGAAGGTTTTATCAAGACCTTCCTTCATAATAAACGGTCCATCGTTCACAAGGCAACCTAACAACAACGCCAACATCCCAATCTCCAAAAAAGGGGTGCCAATATGCATGATGCAGAGTGGTAGTTTTCCCTCGAAGAGAGGAATAGTGGAGGCGACCATCCTCACCAGAGGCAAGCAAGGGCAGGACAACGAGCGCATTGTTGGGGTTCTCACAGAAAGGACGTCTGGAAGGACAAAGTGATAAGTAACGTTTTTAGTTTTTATTTGATCCATAATATTGATGTAAACCAATATAAATAATGCTTAATATGCATGCAAACATCATAGGACATTGAGTGCCAAGGGAGGTGGTGAAGTATAAAAAATGCAACGATGAATACAGTACCCACCTGTGGATGCTCCAACAAGGCCACATCAATCAAGCACGGTTCGACGCTCTCATCAACACATTGACCACTACACAAGTACAAAGTCAACCTAACTAATTAATTATTGTGTTAATTACTTATTTTAATATTTACTAATTATGTGGTTTGCTTTGTTATTTGTGTAGACTCAAAGAGGTGGCACTAATGAGGGCGAGGACGACGAGGGCAGCCAATGTGACGATGAGGGTTACTAACATGTGGCCAAGAGCCCTTGTACAACATAATCCGCTCACATTTCAAACGCCTTGCCAAGATCCCTTCCTTGTACAACATAATCCCCTCACATTTTGAACGCCCGACCAAGAGCCCTTGTAGATGTTTCACTTTTATTTTGGATGCCCGGCTAAAAGGCGTTGTATACATTTTGCAAAATCTCGATATCAATAAAAAGAATTTTATTAATATATTGATTTTAAGTATCTTGTGTTTCAAAAATTATACAATATTGTTAAATATTAAATAGTAATTAAATGTGATATTTATGTAACAGGTAGGACACATGTGTACAGGTAGGACAACATGTACATAGTAAATCAATTTTCATCGTCACCAGTATTAGTGTATTTTTCTATAATAATGAGGAGTTGTTGGAGCATAAAACTTCTTGAGGAAGCTATGAGCGGGTGCATGCCATGAGGTACGCAGGTGCGTCAGATGACATCCAGTGGCATCAGAAGGTTGAATGGGATCAAGACTTGCACGTGGATAAGTATGTGCACAACGTGGGTGTTTTTTTTAGATGAATTATGCAAAAACGTCATCATGAGAATTGTATTTGGGGGCCACTTCACGTGATTGCAAGATGCATTATTGGAAAAAGTTGAGTGCCAAGTGTGCGGATGGATGTAGAAGGGTAACAAAAATGCACTGCGGGGCCATTTTTTGGCTTGTTCGGGGTTCGTTTGATGTCAATGAAAAGTCCAAAGGTACCCAAGGGATAAAATGAAGTGTGGACACTGAAAAGCCTGAGAAAAAAACCAGAAAAAATGTGGAGAGAAGAGGAGGACAACCGCAACTCAATTTTTGCTGCTTTTGGAGCCTGTTTTGGCCATAAATTGCTCATCCGAGGTCAAATTTGAGCACTTTGATATAGTAGAGTGTGGTTTTTGGCTGTTTCGGATGCAATAGTGCTGTCCATTTTGCCAAATTTCTCACTAATATTTTGTTGTTCTGGTTGTGTAAGTTTCTCTTATGAGCGAAGCCTCTGCTCAACTTTATAATTGTATCATTGGTGTTGGCCCAGGCTCAATTGTATCTAAACATCAGAAATCTTCCTTTTTTGAGCTAATTTTTTTTGGGGGATGCGTGTTTGTGTGTGTTGAGTGAGCAAATGGATAGTCTCTCTCCTCTCACTCCATCAGTGTGTTCCTTGTCTAGGCTAGGTAGGTTGTGTAAGCCCAGTGGTGCCCCATAGTGTTTGTGTGTATCATCCCAAGAGTGTGTGTTGAGTGATAATAGAGGCGTTGTGTTAGAAGCTGGACACACCCCACGGCACTAAGTATTCGGAAGATTATTCTTTTTGTAATTATTCATTCGTTGAGGAAAACCTGATTTTTCACCTTGTAATTATTGGGACTTACAGAAGTTTCCAGATTGTATCCCAGTTTTGATAGTTAGATTGAGTAGATGGTTGATTTTGGAACTTAAGGGTTTGAGGAATTGTAAGGTATATATATCACTTTTTGACCTTAATGAAAAACCTTTTGTCATTTTTAAAACAAGTTTTGAAGTCTGTGAGTGAGCGTACTATGTACAAGAGAGAGAGAGTGTGAGCTTCATCTTGACGCTACGCGTGCTCCGGTGGTCGGAATCGAGTGCAGAGAAGTGCAGCGTGTTGCCCCCGACGAGAGCTACACGTTGATACCTACATTGAGCGCATACAATCCGGTTTTGCGAGTTCCTTCTACGAGCTTCATCGGGTGTTTGGGTAAGCATACGTTGTCCGATTTTGCATTGCAGCATATCCACGCATTCACATTGAGTAGAACTAAACATTAGGCACTTTAGATTTTGGAAACGAAGACCTGTAGATTTCGGCCAGACATCCTACGTGTTTCTGCATTAGGTGTTTTGGGTTGGGATTTTGGTTCATAGACCTTAGGGAGAGCGACCTATTGGTATTAGTAGGGTCTCCTTTGTAAAGAATGAGGATGCAAGAGAGCTACACAAGACAAGCACAAAGCACACAGAGATGGAAAGCTTCTTCTTCTTCTTCACAGAAAAGAGAGTACAAAATGACTAAGTGCTAAAGCTGAAAAGTAGCACATATGTACATGCGGTCACTAAGTGTGAACTTCGCTAGAAGCGTACTAGGCTGGAACTATAAGTGTAGTCCAGCTGTAGAATCACTGGCAGAGATCCTCCGTGTCGGTCACCTAACGTGCCAGTGAGTAAATGCCGTAAGCGGCCAAGACCCGTAGTGGATGCCAGCTCAAGGTGTAGAGCTCGACATCTCAACACTCCCCCTCGAGCTCTACATGTCGTAGAGTCTAAGCATAGTCCGGAAACGTCGAAGCTTCTCAGCTCCGAGGGCCTTGGTAAAAATATCCGCTATCTGCTCCTCTGTGCTGACGTAGACCAAGTTGATGTCGCCCGCCAACACTCGCTCTTGAACGTAGTGGTAATGGACCTCTATGTGTTTGGTCCTAGCATGGAACACTCAGTTCCTAGCCAACTGCATGCTGCTGAGGTTGTCACAATGGATGAAAATTTGCTGGTCCACCTGCACTCCTAGGTCCTCAAGTAATGTGCGTAGCCAAGCTACCTCGCACGCCGCAACTGTTGCACCTCTGTACTCGGCCTCTGTGCTCGATAAAGCAACCGTAGGCTGCTTTTTGCTGCTCCAAGTAACAGCAGCACTCCCAAAAGAGAACATGAAGCCACTCGTAGATCTCCTATCAACAATGCTACCTGCCCAATCTGCATCTGTATACCCATACAATGCTAATGGTGCATCTGCTGCATAGAACAATGCGTAGTCAAGAGTACCTTGCACATACCTAAGTGTGCGTCGTACTCCATCCAATTGTGGCTTCCTCGGAAGCTGCATGAACTGACTCTCCAAGCCTACTGTGTAGCTCAAGTCTGGCCTCCTGATAGTCAAGTAGATTAGACTACCCACAATCTTCTTGTACATGTTGACATCCTCAACAACATCACCCTTCTCTGCACTCAACTTTGCATTCACATCCAAGGGAATAGAAATTGGCTTACAATCAACCATACCATACTTTGACAACATGTACAAAGCATACTGTCTCTGTGATAGCCATACACCCTCTGGAGTCCTGATCACCTCAATGCCAAGAAAGTAGCGCAACTCGCCTAAATCTTTCATTTCAAACTCTTGTTTGAGAAGACCCTTCACATGGTCAATCTCTATAGCATTGTCACCAACAATAATAAGGTCATCTACATATATGGTAATGACCACAATCCCCACATCACTCTCACGTACATAGAGTGAATGATCAGCATGAGCTCTCCTAAAACAATACTGACAAGATACTTGGCAATCCTATCACACCATGCTCTAGAGCCCTGCTTCAAACCATACAAAGCTTTGAGAAGTCTGCATACATAATCTGGGTAACCTGGATCGACATAACCAGGTGGTTGATCCATATACACTTCCTCTTGCAACTCACCATTCAAGAAGGAATTCTTTACATCCATTTGATGCATAATTCATCCTCTAGATGCATCCACTGCTATGACAGCTCTCACAGTCGTCATCTTTGCCACTGGAGCAAAGGTCTCCTCATAGTCTATGCCATATGTCTGTGCATAACCCTTTGCGACCAGCCTTGCCTTGTGACGCTCAATGTTACCCTCAGCCTTATGCTTGGTTTTATACACCCATTTACAGCCAATAGCTTTCTTGCCACTTGGCAATGGCACCAACTCCCATGTGTCGTTTGCTTCCAATGCACCCATCTCTTCATTCATTGCATCATCCCAATGCACATTTCCAACTGCATCCTCAAAACATGTGGGCTCCACATCCTGTATCACCTTAGCCATGTAGGCTTGGTGATGCGCTAGATACCCATCATAAGTCAATTTCTGAACTGGATTTCTGACTCTATTAGATCTGCGCAGTCCTGGGTCACTCCTTTGCCCTCTAGCATCTTCTTGTACTTTCCTTACACCAGGTGTCTTGACAGCCGGAATTCCAAATTCCTCATCAAGACTTTGTTCAGAACCATCTGAATCCATGTCTACATGTGAAAAACCTGATGATGCATCAGCCATAAAGGGAGGTTCATCAACCTTTTTCTTTCCTTTTCCTGATACATTCCCTATACCTGTTGGTGGAGTAACCTGCGTACGTAGTCTACCATTCTATGGTTTCTCAACAGAGCCACGAGAAGAGGACTCTTGTGGTCCACTCAAAACCTGTGACTGTGGCCTCACATTTTGTACAACCACATCATCTTTTACATCAGCCCCAATAGTGCCATGTGCATTACTGTACCAGCTGCTCATCTCATCAAAGACTACATCTCTGCTCACTCGTAATTCTCGTGTAGTAGGATTGTAGCACCTGTACCCCTTTTGTTCAAGGGAATATCCCACAAGAATACATTTCTATGCTTTAGGATCCAATTTCCTACGCAACTCATCTGGTACATGCACGTAAGCTATGCAGCCAAACACTTTCAAGTGTGCCAAATCAGGCTTTGTACCTATAAACTTTTCCTCAGGTGTTACATCATGCACCGCAGTTGTAGGTGTCTTGTTCATAATGTACACAGCTGTATTTACGGCTTCAGCCCAGAAATGATGAGGCATGTTCTTCTCATTCATCAATGCACGTGCAACCTCTGCAATGTGCCTGTTTTTCCTTTCTGCGACCCCATTCTGTTGTGGAGTATATCTGCATGTAAACTGCCTGCGTATACCATGCATTCATAGAAAATCTGAAAAATCATTGGAGAAGTACTCTCCCCCTCCATCTGACCTCAATGTCTTGATTTGCATATCTATCTCCTTCTCAATCATGACTTTGAAGTCTTGAAAGTGACCAAACACTTCACTTTTGTTACGCATGAAGTAGACCCATACTTTCCTTGTATGGTCATCAATGAAAGAGACATAATACCTGCGACCATGTATACTTGCAGTATCGGTTGGACCCCAAACATCTGTGTGCACCACCTCAAGTGGCTTTTTACATACATTGCGCTCATGTGGAAATGAGCCCTTTGACTGTTTTCCAAACTGGCATGCTGCACACACTTTACGTATACCATCCACCTTGAATTTGGGCAAAACTTTTACAATCTGTTTTGATTTCATGATGCGCAATCTCTGCTCATTGACATGGCCAATGCGTTTGTGCCAAATGTCAACATCAGTCACAACACCTGTGCCCTGTGCAAATAATGCAGCTTTTACCTCAGGCATGTCTACATTCAGCGTAAACATTCTGCCCACACATTTTCCCTCTGTGATCAGCTTACAGCCATTCTGGAAATCTTCTACATAGCAGCCATTTGGATTGAAGCGAACCTGCAAACCCTGCTCAACCATTTGTCCAACAGAAACAAGATTCTTTGTAATGTTTGGGACATGAAGTACATCTGCTAAGTACTTTGATTTCCTACTCTTCGTATTTAGAGGTATGTCCCCTACATGAGCAATGGGGTGAGTTGTGTCATCTCCTGCCTGCACATAGCCTGACACATCTGGTTTACGCATATCTCTAAACCACTCTCCATGAGACGTCATGTGATTAGAGGCACGTGAATCCACATACCAAACATCATCTTGGGTGGAATTCTCTGCAGTCATTGTATTCATTACATGCTGCATAACAAACATGCGCTCGTTTTTGTTGTCATCTGCATCTCTGCTAGTAGATGCATAGTTGCCCTGTTCTCTCTTTCCACTTGCTTTTCCCTTTGGACAGTCACGTGACATGTGACCTCTTTCACCACAAGTCCAACATTCTCTGCTATCTGGAGTATGTTGCTGCTTGCTTGATCCTGCACCACGACCTCTTTGACTCCCCCTGCCTTGAGACTGGTTTCCCCTGCCACCTGTATTGTTTTGATTTGATTGACCTTCCAGAAATTGGCTCCTGCAACCCCTTGGGCCTCGACCATGACCTCTACCTCTACCTCTATTGGAGTTAGAATAGAAGGCCTGTTCAGAATTATTTCTGCCATGAGAAGAAGATGTGTCAAGGTTCTTCTCCTCAAGAATAAGCATAGAAATCAAATCTTGGAACACGGGGATGTCGTCTCTTGTATTCATGGAAGACCTAAAATGTACATACTCATCTCCTAGACCATCCAAGCATGCACGGACAATGTCATCGTCTTCCACTGAGACTTTAATAGATCCAAGAGCCTCAATGATACTCTTGATCTTCAAGGCATAATCATTGATTGAGAGGTTGTTCCTCTTAACCTGATTTAGCTCCGACTTTAGTTGAAGCTTCCTGGCCTTGGTGTTCACCTCGAACACTCTGCCTAAGTTTCTCCATGCAATGGCGGGGGTTTCAGCATCCTGTAGATAGCCCATCATGCCATCTGTGATACTCATAGAAAGCCAATACATCACTTTGCTCTGGCCTTGTTGCCAATCCCTCAAAGCTTTCCTTTGTTTTGCTGTAGCATTTGCCTCGGGAATCTCTAGTTCCTTTTCATCGTGTCCTTTTACATAGTCCCAATAACCTTTTCCTTTTAGGAAATTTGTTATTCTGAACTTCCATGCAGGGTAGTTATTTTTCTCAAGCTTCTCAGTAACAATCTGACTGAAATCGTCAGACATCTTGAAGCACTAAGACAAAATAGCTGCAATCTGCAAAAAACTTGCAAATCTGCTGAACCTGTTATCGTGGTACCTGTAACGCTTTCTACACTCAACGAGGGTCCACAATCAAGCGTACATACAACCACTGTACTTGTACAGTAAATCTTTGTATACTGCACTTTGGAGACCTGTTCAGAAACTGGTCGTGGATTGCAAACGAAGGGATTCTGATGCTCTTGCTCTCTTAGCCACTCTTGCCTGCACCAGGCTCTGATACCATGTAAAGAATGAGGATGCAAGAGAGAGAGATACACAAGACAAGCACAAAGCACACAGAGATGGAAAGCTTCTTCTTCTTCTTCACAGAAAAGAGAGTACAAAATGACTAAGTGCTAAAGCTGAAAAGTAGCACATATATACATGCGGTCACTAAGTGTGAACTTCGCTAGAAGCGTACTAGGCTGGCACTATAATTGTAGTCCAGCTGTAGAATCACTGGCAGATATCCTCCGTGTCGGTCAACTAGCGCGCCAGTGAGTAAATGCCGTAAGCGGCCAAGACCTGTAGTGGATGCCAGCTCAAGGTGTAGAGCTCGACATCTCAACATCCTTTAAGTTCTATGGTGTTTCGAGATTTTTTTATGGGTGTTCGACTCTAGAGAGCGTTGTAGGAAGTTTCCTCTTATGCACTCTTGACGGCTGTGACTTAGACATTTGGTAGAGACCTCTGTAGGAAGTTTCCTCTTATGCACTCTTGAAGGCTGTGACTTAGACAATTGGTAGAGACCTCTGTAGGAACTAGTTAGGAGTCGATCGAGTGTAGGTTGACACCTTATGCTTGCTTCCATGCGCCTGCGGGTTGATCTTTGTCCTTAGCTGACATTACATGTTAGGTGAGTTCTCGCTATGCTGACGTCCTTTGCGGCATATCCGTCCAACATTGGCACCGCTGCCTAGATCCTTTGACTTAGGTGGATTAGGTAGACCAAGGTATTTTTAGGTAGTAGTCAAGTTCTAGAGTTGGAGTTGGAGTGGTAGAAGCGGTGAGAGGAGAGCTTGAGAGTCCGGAGAGGCCAAAAAGCAACCAAAAATACCATTAACACCATTTCACATGATAAGTAGGAGTAGAGTAAGTAGGACATCATGATTCAGGATCTAGAGCATTTCATGCATGTACACTTGCTTGGTAAAGTCATCACAAGTTTGAAAAAGATGCAAAAAGACGCATAAGTGTGTTTGAAAGCCTAATTAAGGTCCAAAAATTACTGTGAGTTTTTCTGATAGATCTACAGAGCATCAGGAGCATTCCTGTTAGGAAAAAAAAAATTTATTTCAAGCCAGAAGACATCCTATGCGTAGGATGTCTACAGGCTAATCTGGGAGGAATTTTGAAATTTTGAGTTGACCCCAGATTATCAGAAGGTAGGGTTTACCCCAATTTCAACTGGAAAGAGGAAATTTGGCCATATCTTGATAGGAGAAGGCCAGATAGACTGAAATTGCTAGACATCCTACCCAAATAGTGCCAAAACATTATTTTGAGACCAAAACCATAAGATGGCTGCATGAGCATGTCTTGCATGATATATTGAGTGACTGAAAGGGGTTTCACCTCATTTGGGTGAGAAAATTGGGTTCAAAGCGGACTTTAGCACTTTTGACTGAAAAAGGCAAGAACAGCTGAAATTTGGGACTTTTGAAATCCAAACCAAAATCTAAGCACACCACTGGGTTACTGACATCAAGGGGAAGCTGTGGCACAAGTCTGGGGTCAAACAGGCCAAAAAGACATCCTACGCGTAGGATGTCTTCTGAGTGATTTTGAACTCCAAACTAAATTTTGAGTATACCAAAGTGATTAGCAACTCAAGGGGAGCCTGTGCTTTGAGTTTGAAGCCATTCTGATGAAAAAGACATCCTACGTGTAGGATGTCTAAAGCAAGAAATTGAAGCCAGACTTTGACAGTGAGCATAGCGAGGTGTTGTATAGCCTAAGGCAAGCCTCCTAGTCAATTTTGGTCCAAATTGGAGTTGATTGGACTGATCAATATCAGCAACATACTGACGAAACAGATTTCTGACTCATTGACCAGCTAATAGGTGTCCAAACCAAAAAGTAGAAGAAGCTGTAAGCTCAGCACAACAAGGGGAAACCACAGTGCAAAAATCCACACAAAACACAGCAGGAGACATCCTACGCGTAGGATGTCTATTGGGGCATAATGCAAAGAAAATTTGACTAGGCATAGACATTTAGATTCCATTTGGCTTAAGGGTTTTAGAACTTCTTTCAGAAGTGAATTTGGACCTTGTTTACCCATTTGACGAAGCAAAGATTGAATTCGGACTTTTTCGCGTAAATTGACCAACATCCGAGGGAAGTACAGTTTCAGATTAGTAGACCTAATCCATAACATCAACAGGGTATAAAATACAGTAGTGGTTGAGATTAACTCTCCAGTTATACCAATCATTACTAAGATAACCTCTAGCAGATAAATGCTTTGATTCGATTGCCGAAATTAAAACGCTTGTGTACAGGTATATTCAGCAACAAAGCAAGAAGTTGAGCAGAAGCTGACCCTTTTCCGGGTGAGTGGTTGGATTTGTGATAAATTGCATTGATAAATTTGATGAATTTAAGATCATGGAGATATATTGTTAGAGACCAGAAGGTGGCAGGTGACCAAGGTAGCTTAGTGTCCACCGAAGAGAGTGTAACTCAGGCAAGGCTACATCCGCTAGCACCGATTATTGAGGAAGGTAATGATACTGACACTTTGTCAGACAAATATTTTTTCATGATGGGTAGTCAACAGCCAGGAGGTTTCACCTATGATGGACCTATGCGAGGAGGAAGCACCTCCCAAAATCCTTTGAATGATTCCAAGCTCACGGTGATCTTCTTAGAGGGAACAAACTCTAGAGGAGCCCTCGTCTATTCTAACTATCGAGGCAGCAAGTGCATTTGTATCGACGAGAGGCTAGCTCAAAGATTGGAGATAATCCGAGTATATGATGATGGAGATAGATTCCGAGACGAAAAGGGGAACCACTATTTAATAGTTAGTAACCCTGAATATTACAACAGATATGGAGATAATGTGGCGAAAGGGAAAATGGTTTCAGAAACTCAAGAACCGCCACCAAACATTGATCGGCACGGAGCTATTTTTATGTATGATAAGAAAACAACCAGGGTTCCAACTTACAATGAGAATGTGGGAATCTACAAACATGAGAGTGAGGGTATAGTCTCTTACTTTCGCAGCAAAGAACCATACGTAAACGAATTAAGCAAAGACAAGGTTCTTTACTTATTCTCTTATGA
This sequence comes from Adiantum capillus-veneris, assembly GCF_014529385.1. Taxonomy (NCBI): domain Eukaryota; kingdom Viridiplantae; phylum Streptophyta; class Polypodiopsida; order Polypodiales; family Pteridaceae; genus Adiantum; species Adiantum capillus-veneris. The sequence continues at coordinate 107,436,652 of NC_140944.1, forward strand.
AACTGCTACGGGGAAGGGTATAGTTTTTGTTGATAAAGGAGGTAGAAAGGGCAACACGTCCAGGAGCATCAACATATGTCCCTAAGAAAGGGCCAAGAGCCACCTACACCCCGAGCAAGTCAACGAATCCTTTTTTAGATGAGTATGACGCTACCTCACATTCCACCCGACCACAAGCATTCAACAACCAAGACCAACCAGCAAACCAACCATCATTGCAGGCATGGCTTCGGCAGAGTGCAAACAATGGAACCAGATCGAAACCGAGAGGGTTATCAAGCTACACGAGGGCTCAGGGATTTGCAAGAACCACCACTCTATTCAATGTATCAGGCAGAGAGTAAGCCAAAGACTCAAGGGTCAACAGAGCCTGGAGGACCACCCATAGAACGAGTTCGAAGAGAAGAGCCACCTCCAGCGAGAACCGTTCGAAATTATGGCTTAGGAGCACTACTGAAAGAGGAACCAGCCTATTACAGAAGGCCTGAGGAGGTATATCGATTAGGACACGGAGATCCAATGATGAGGTTTGTAGACCATCGAAGAACTAGACCTTTTCAAGTGCAAAAATGGGTAAACAAGAAATACACAGGAAGCAGAGATCCAAGAGATCATGTAGCAGCCTTTGAGCGTGTAATTAGAGCCGAAGAGGTGTTAGGTTTTCCTAACCAATTTGCATGGTTTGGACTAACCCTAGAGGATGATGCTGCCACTTGGTTTGACTCTATAGAGCGTAGAGACTTTGAGTCTATGGAGGAACTGCCAACTCAGTCCAGACATATGCTGATATTCATCCAAGGACTAAGGAATGCAGAACTAAAGACCAAGGACTAAGGAAGAGGAGCACTACGTTGAATGAGTTGACCAAGGAAGGTCTTTACCTTGTGGAAAATTGTGCAGTCTACAAAGAGGGAGAGTTCAAGGACCTTGATGACGATTCGTCTTCACAGCAAAGTGGAAGCAAGTCTTCTAAGACAGCACCGAAAGGAGAAGTAGTTGTAAACCAGGAGCAACTTGTAGATGAAGTGCTAAAAAAGATTAGCTTGTACGCCAAACCCCAGGCTAAACAGCCCAAGTGGTGTGCTATTGAACAAAAATGGACAAACCATGGGACCGAGGAACGTTATTATAACAAGGGATATGTGAGAGAGAGACCTTACGCTCCCCAAGCTCCAGTAGCTTCCCCCCAAGTTCCACCGATGCCTAGATATCAAGCAGGCAACCTACCAGGACCTGCAGGTGTAGAAAGACCACAACCGGTGTTGGGGCAACAACCACCCCTACCAGGATTACGACCAGTTGGTATAAGATACACACCAACAGTAACTGAATCATAGGATAAGGCTTTGGTGCCAATGCATGCATACTATGAAGATCCCAATGGATATGTGGCAAACCCTGTCTATTATCCACCGAAAGAACCCTCGACACCAGAACCATGGAGCATGATAGGAAATATAGGACCACCAAGTGCTGCACATGCAGCAGGAGAAGGAAGATATATCTTAGATGAACGAACACTGATGTTCATAGCCAATGGAGGCATGGGCGGACAGAGACATGCTTACCAACAAAGAGGATCTCAAGGAGCACCTCAACAACCCAAGGGACCCTGCTACAAGTGTGGTGGAGACCTTTGGCTGAGAGAGTGTCCTCATGATGAAATCATTAGAGTCAATGCGTATTGCCCAGAATGTGGAATTACTCATTTGATTCCTGATTGCCCTAAAAACATGAGCAAAGGAGCAAAAACCACCTTGAACATGCTAGAAACAGTACCTTCCAGTGGAGGATCGGAAAATGAAACAATCATACCTATCCAGGCGGTCACACGAGCCCAAGCTCAAAGAAGGACGAACGAACCCATAGTTGAAGAACCAAAAACCAACGCCCAAAGTTCAGAAACGAGAAATGAGAGAAGCACTTGGAAAGCTAGAAAGGCGCGTAGGAAAGCCAGGAATGAACGAGAGCAAACAACTTTATCAGAGGAGTTAAAACATACAAAGGATAGATTGGAGCGGTTAGAGGATCTAGCTAGCTTAAGCTCACACACCATAGCAACCATAGCACCCAAGGAAATAGAAGAGCCCAAAAGTGCGGGATCAGGAGGATCTATACTAAGGTAAATGAGCAGTTTGATGCACTTCTAAAAGCTTATGAAGCTAGACTTTAAAAAAACCAAACCCAGGAGCAAAGGTGGATGACTTATCCATATGCAGAAATAGAAAAACAGAGGTTGGATATGAGTAAAAAGATTATCGAAATAGCTCAATCATTGATGGAAGACCTGCTGGGTAAACCTGCGAATTGGCATGAGGCACCAGCTCCAACCCCTATCCAACCAACTTTAGAGAAACATGTGGAAACAAAGGAAAGACTCACTCATGCCTATGAGTCCAGAGGAGAGCCAATCATAGTGCCAAATACCACAGATGGGACAAGTGACGGGTTCCAACCTAAAATATTGGCAGAAATGGGTAAGGACTGTAACGGTCTAGACGATCTGTGGAGGCAAATCCGTGAGACCAACGAGGCTAATAGGATGAGTAACCACATGAATAGCACGAGAAAAGAAAAGAATGCGATCTTACCTCCTATTGAAGAATTTGATGCAAGATCGCAAATGAACTTTGAGATACATTCACGAGGGGGAGACCAAGGATTAATTAGTTCGGGGCATAGCCAACCAGACTCACTGAGAACTTTACCCTCTTACCTAGGAGAGTATGAAGCTAAGTCAGAAGTGAGAGAAATCCCATCTCAAAGACTTTCTTCTAACAAAGTGATAGATTCACAAGGATTGATTGAGTTGTTGTCCACCCAGGTGGCATGCACAATCACATTAGCAGAACTCCTAAGGTTACGACCAAACATGTGGACCACAGTAGGTAAGTGCCTAGAAAAATTTGGACTGGAAGACCCCACCTTGAAGCTACAAGAAGGGATCAGAGAGTTGGACAGCCTCAACTAAACACTAGGCCAGTACCATTGAACAAGGTTGGAGAGTACTGCGAAGGGGAAGATGGAAACACCACGCTACCAGTAGAATTCCAAGGAGTAGTTTCCAAAGCTATTCTTGACAGTGGAAAACCAGCTTTGAGGGCTACAAGAATGAAACTGCAATTGACATATGGGTTCATGGAGAAGCCATTAGGACTTTTAGAAAAAGTGATTGTCACTTCGTGCGGAATCGAGTATGAGCATACATTCACAATAGTCGATTTCGACAAAAAGAACAATTATGAGATCATCTTGGGACGACCATTCATGCCACAATTGAAGATGGTCCAAGATTGGGGTTATGACCACATATACCTCAGACATGGCAAGACAACAACTAAAATACACCTAAAAGACCATAGTTACAAAGATGTGAACCAAACACCAGTCGAAGAGTTTGATTCAGATACAGTAGCAGGATCAGAACTCCCAGCATGGTTAGGGCAACCAAAAGAGCTATGGATGTGCGGAGCTTCACATTGTGGAATATTAAGAAGAGAGGAATGCGTCTTAGAAAGAGAAATTGAGGACAAAGAGTATATTCCGGAACCTTTCCCTGAAGATGCCTTGGAACCTCTCAAATGGGAACACATACTAGCAACATTGGATGTCTGTACCATTACCGATAGTCCAACAACAAAATTTTGCGATAAGGATGGCTATGATGTATTACCCTATTACATGGTAAGCGTTATACTAGAAAAAGAGACGGTAGAACCATCAGAACACGAAGAGTTTTACAACTCCTCTGAACATTTGGAAGTAAATGATGATGCAGATAATGAGTGTTCAGACACCTCAAGTGAGCGCGGAAATGAAACCAAGAATATCAAGTTTTATGATTTTGCTAATCAACACCCTAGACGCCAAGAACGCTATAGGAGGAAACGAGCAGAAAACAAAGCGAGAGAGAACCTGATGCCCAGGATTAAAGGTAAAACTCACTATTTGATGCTTGTAAAAGCAGAGGATTGTGTAAAAGATCAAATATCAGGAAGATTCTCAAAAATTCAAAAAGAAAGAATGCGAGAGGAAATAAAACAGTTACGAAAAGCTAAAACTGAAACAAAATCACAAAAATCTCAAAAAGAAAAAAAAGAAACAACAAAAGACCAAGAGTGTACCAAATTGGAGCGTAAACAGGAATACCAAGAACTGAAACAGTCTTTGAGAGAGATATGGACTACTGAAGACGATGGTGATAGTAAAGGGGAGTCAAAAAAGGGGAACATGAATGTACCATCACACTATCGGAAATTTACTATCCAGGACAGAAAAATCATCATGACACCACCAGTCAGGGAAAGAACCAACCAAGAATCTTACGATGGGCCTGAAAATGCAAAAAAATAGACTTTGCGGAACCAGGTGAAAAGACTCAGCTGGTCTATATAGCTAAAGATTTAGAGCCTGAAGAGGAAGAACAGTTAACATAACTTCTCAAGAAGTATAAAGATGTATTTGCTTGGTCCTATAAAGACCTCAAAGGAGTTGATCCATCCATATGCCAACATACAATTCCTTTGAAATCAGATGCAAAAACCTAGTAAGCAACGTCCTTATACATATAATGACACATTTGCTAAACGAATCAAAGAAGAGATTGATAAGGTGATGGAAGCTGAATTCATCTATGAGATTGAACATACAGATTGGGTGTCACCCATTGTGGTAGTTCCCAAAAAGAATGAAAAATTGCGAGTGTGTGTAAACCTCAAAAAGGTAAATGCAACCACCATAAGGGATAATTATCCCTTACCAATCACATAACATGTACTTGAGCGGGTGGCCGAGAAACAGGCTTATTCCTTTCTGGATGGGTTTTCAGGATACAACCAACTGGCAACAGAATGGGGGATTTATGCGTATCGAGTTATGCCATTTGGCTTAACTAATGCACCAGCCACTTTTCAAAGGTTAATGACTCACGCATTCAAGGAATACCTAAGCATATTCTTAGAAATTTACATGGACGATCTTTGTGTACACTCTCTTCTACGAGAGAATCATATCGACCATTTGCAAAAGGTCTTTGAAAAGTGCAGGACATATCGAATCTGTCTTAACCCGGAAAAGTGTGTATCATGGTTAAGCAAGGACGAATATTAGAACACATTGTCTCAAGAAATGGCATAACCACTGACCTAGACAAAGTCAAAGTCATTGTAGACCTACCTAGGCCTACTAATGCAAAACAAATTCAATCCTTCATGGGACACTACAGATATTATCGAAGATTCATATACATGTATGCGGTTATCGCACAACCTCTGTATCGTTTGCTAGTCAATTTTGAGTGGACCGAGGAATGTGAAACTTCATTCCAAAAGTTGAAGGAAAACCTTATATCAGCACCTATACTAAAGGCACCAGATTGGGAAAAGATATTCCATGTGCACATTGATGCTTCATCATATGCCATTGGAAGTATTCTAGCTCAACATGGAGACGGAACAATGGATTTTCCGGTTTGCTATGCGAGCCGACATTTAAACGGTGCAGAAAACAACTACACAACAACTGAGCGAGAAGGGTTAGGAATGATTTATGCTGTAAAGAAATTTCGGCATTATCTGCTTGCAAACAAATTTGTGTTCTTCAGAGATCATCAAGCTCTTTTGTATCTGATAAATAAACCTTGCAATACAGGGAGAATCGTACGCTGGTTTATTATATTGCTATAATTTGACTTCACAGTGGTAGTCAAAAGGGGTAAAACCCATCTACGAGCGGATCATCTTTCAAAGATACACAACAGGGAAGCTCCTGAAGGAGTAGATGATGACATACAAGATGCTTATCTTTTTAATATTGAAATGGTACCCAAATGGTCTCAAGAAATTTTTAGCCTTCTTTCCGTTGGAAGTGGGTTTGATAATACGGAATTCAGATCCAAACACCAAACAATTCGACAAACAAAAAACTTCCAGTTGATAGCACGATGGTTGTATCATCTTGGATCGGACCTAATCCTACGATTATGTATAAATCCGGAAGAATTCGAGTGATACCTTGAAGAGGCACATGTCCAGGGTTGTGCATTTCATTGTTCAACAGTGAAGACACACCAAAGACTGAAACAGTTAGGGGTTTATTGTCCAACTATGTATGCGGACACACATTCTTATGTTACCAATTGTACTATATGTAGTACCAAACGACCAGTGGATCATGCAACTTTGTTTCAGGTAAACATAGCACCTGCATGGAGTCAATATATCATTGACTTCTTAACCACCAGGACGTTCCCTGAGAACATCACAAGAGCACGGAAAAAAGCTATAGAGCTGGAATCTCGTGACTTTCAGTTAATTGGGAACCAACTCTATAAGCGAGGTAAGGACAATCAACTTAGAATCTGTGCAAGTGAAAGCAAATACTTGCTGATTCTAGAACATGCACATAGCGGAATAAGTGGAGGCCATTTTTCGGGCGATAAGACGGCAAAAATTGTCTTAATCGCAGGAATTTGGTGGCCTACATTGCACATGGATGCTGAAGAGTTTGTAAAGCGTTGTGATGCATGTCAACGCACCAAGGTGCCAATAAAAAGAGATTAGATGCCATTACGGCCAATGATGGGAGCAAGAGCATTTGCAAAATGGGGCATTGATTTTGTGGGACCTATATCACCCCCTGCATATCGCACCCATACCCAATATATCATTGTGGCTACGTACTATCTCACAAAATGGGTCGAAGCCAAGGCAACATAAAAAGCTGATGCACGCACCACTACACAATTTTTGTATGAGAATGTTTTTGTATGTTACGGGTTACCAATAGAAATTGTCAGTGACTGTGGAACACATTTTCTCAATGAAGTCATTGAATATCTGCTAGAGGAATTCATGGTCATACATAGTAAATCTGCACCATACCATCCACAGACCAATGGACAAGCTGAGGCCATAAATAAAACACTATGCACGGTTCTCACTAAAATAGTGTCAGAATCAAGAAGAGATTGGGATCAGCAACTACACTCAACACTACGGGCATACAAGGTAGCTTACAAAACATCAATCGAAACAACACCATACAACATGGTGTTTGGCCTAAATGCTATACTACCCATAGAGGTTTTAATTCCAACTCTACGAGTAGCAAAAAGCTTAGAATGGACAGGACATGAGCTCTCTTCAAGAATTGATGATCTTGAAAAGCTAGATGAACTCCGCTTACGAGCTGTCGCTTCAATCTATGCTAAAAAGAGAAGACAAAAAGAATTTTTTGACAAACATGTGCATACCAAAGAGTTCAAAATAGGTGATTACGTACTTGTTTATACCTTGAAGCAACATGCCAAGAAACTTAAAAAGCGAGGGATGAGACCATTTGTGATTAGTGATCTATCACAAAGTGGAGCTGTCAAGCTTGCTACATTAGCAGGTGAAGAAATGCCAAACTGGATTAGTGGATGTAGACTGAAGAGATATCATCTACCACTCACATAGGAGATATCATCTACCACTCACACAGGAGATGCTCCAACAGATTCATCAAGGAAAACAAAGAATGAAGGAAAAACAGAGAGTACGAAAGGAAGCTCAAGCAGAAGCACAAGAACGCATTGCAAAAAGAAGACTTTTGCGACACCAAGGAACACCATTGCGAATCAATGCCATTTGACTGACGAAGTTGGATGAAGAAACAGTGGATCCAATAATTGCGGTCAAAGTGGGCAGCAATCGAGTTGAATCAACAGCCTTGCTTGATTCTGGGGCTCAAGCAAATTTGATCTCTTACAGATTATACCAACAGCTCAAAGTCACAGGTTAACTTCATCCTACTCCTCAAGTGCTGGAAAGTAGCACATCACACCCATTGAAAACATTGGGATGGACTATATTGCATGTACAGATACATCAATATATTTACCCACACAAATTCTATGTGGTGGCAGATATAAGCACACAACACCCAATGATGTTGGGGCAACCTTGGAAAAAAGAGTACAATATGCAGATAGATTGGAAAGCAAAGGCAGTCAAAATTCAGCATGAACATGAACATGAACAACAGGTGATAGCCTTTGCTCAGCAATACCAGAATGATCAACTGCAAGCCATGCAATCACTGGAAACAAATCCAAAAGCACAAATTCCATCAAAGAACAACATGATACCCGAGACCAACAATCAGGTAAAAGCCAACCATGCTACTTACAGACATATGAAGTCACTAGCCACAATGCAAAAATCTAGGCTACCAAAACAAGGAAAACAAGTATGGATGCGGAAGGATAGAAATGACATGGAAGACAAACAACAATGCAACAAAAGGATTCCACCGAAGCAGATGGTTCAACCACAAACCAAGGTCATAAAACAGATATGGATCCCAAAGAAAATGCTTAGCCATAACCCAAATGTCACTCACATTTGGATACCAAAGCAAAAGCAAAAGTAACTCCCTTCAGTACAAGCAACAACGGAAGGCAGACAGCTGCATTTGAAAAAGGAAAAGCGACTTATGTGGATGCCAATCAACAATAAACCAGTGGCAAACAAGAAAGTGCCAAACCATCTACAAAAACCGGCAGCAACAAAATACCAATGGAGAGCAAAGGAAATAAGGCCCATAACCATTACGGCCCAGCCAATTCTCTCCTTAGACACAGCTACGGCTCTGCCTTTTGCAAAAAAGACAATTAAACAGAGAGCAGTAGAGTTACAACTGTTACTTGCAAATAAAATAGGAAACCTCGACGATGAATGCCAATAAGCATCTTGCTTATTCCCTTCTCTTGCACAACATTAATTTTCCATGCATTGACCGAGTATGCATAAAATAGGGCCACATTATTAGGCCAGGCCTTAGTACAACTTTTTCAACCTATGCACGGCACATACTCCAAGGCGATACCTTGTCATCCGGGAGGACTCCGGCTAGGAGGGGGGAAGGCATTCTAGAGGCACTCTCAAATGCAGAACCAGTAACAGAAACAGCATGAATTTCGACTAATTTAAGGGTTGTTGTTTGATTGCGAAATTTTTTGGAGTAACCCAAGTATATATGCCCTTATACAGCATGAAGCTACAAGTATATGGGGCCAAACGCCAAATCAAGCCCCTAGGTGTGTGTATATAAGTAGAAATAGCCATTTTTCAGGCAAAATATTGGTAAAATGGAGAAATTCGGCCATAAAAATTGCATGCGAGTGTATATAATGTTTGGCAGTGATGTTTGTGATTTATTATGATTTTTGGGGATTTTCTGGGTTTGATTTGCTATTTTCCTTTTAATTTTGCTAATTTTCGGTAGAAAAACTACAAAAATGCAAAAAGCAGGTGAAAAACAGTCGTAATGAAAAACAAAAAATATGGGGATGATCAGTGACTATAGGACAACCTATGGTACAGTGGGGGTGCAATAATGAGACTGGAGCGGAAAGCGTGTTTTGGCTAGGTTTTGACCGAAATGCCAAATTTCTGGTAAACAGAGCAAATGGAGTCCAAATCAAGAAATTTTTGAGCCTAAACTGCATCTCGTAAGAAGATAGGAGCACATGTCAAATTTTATGAAAAGTGGTTCGGGGACCTCCATTATAAGAAATTTTCACCCCATCTTTAGCTCATTTTCACTATTGACTTTGTGGAGAGAGCTTCTGCCACCTAGAGCGGACCGACCTTCCAACAGCTTCTACGACGTGCACGACTACTCGACGAGCTCCAGACATGAGAGGTAGGCTCACCACCTTGAGCTTTTCGCGCATGTTTGTCATTATGTCGCGAAAACTAGCGTAGGGGTCACACACAAAGCGGGCAGTAGAGACCTACAAGTAGAGACGGCAGCCTAACGGCTAACCCAAAAGCAACAAGACTTCATCGGTAGCTTACCCTATTTTAGGAGACCAGTCCTGGATGTCCAAAGGCAGTAGGAAACCATCCGAAAAAACCCTAATTCCCAGAAACCCGCAAGAGGCCACCATATGGGAAATCGGTGAAACGGCGACCAAATGCTACCAAAATTCATGGGTAGGAGCATCTCGACATGCTCGATAAGTCTTTATGACCTGCATGACCAAAAAGTGACCCGAAGCGGCACTAAACTTCAGAAACGGTATCAGACACACAAAGCGTCAAATTGCACTTGCGGCCAAACCGCAAGTCCGTTTGCCACCAAACTTCACAAGCGGCTTTCCTAGACCATCAACAACCAAGTCCTATGGTGGTAGACCACCAAAAATCATCAAAGGTATGTAAACGCAACCAAGGGGGCTTCTAGAGCGACAAATTGCCAAATGGAGCTCCGGTGAAGCCAAAGTCGACAAAAACCATACGGCAAGGATCCCCAAGGGATCGGGAAGCTATGGAGACCAACATCAAGAAATTTCATCGCCAAAAAGCACTCCAAAAGTGAAAAAATGGCTCGGAGGCTCTGAAGTTTACACAGGGAGTTATTCTCTATCCATTTGAATTTTTTGTTGAAATTAGGCTCAAAAGGGACTTAGGGGGCCCAAGGGTAAAGGGCAAGCACTGGGAGCACCATCCATGAAAAAATCACCAGGAGACATCCTACGCGTAGGATGTCTCAAGGGAACTTTTGGACACAAACTCCAACATTTTTCATCATGCACATTTTCTAAATGACATTTACAAGCTATCCACCAATTCTCATCACATTTGGACCAAATTTGACCTCATATGCATGGAAAAACGCAAAGTTAGGGCATAGAGGCAATAATGGGCTATAGACCTACCAAATCTTGTCCAAATCCAATGAAACTTGCACAACACACTCACCAACACATCAACAAACAATCTGTGTGGTGAGAAGCAAAAAATGATGAAATAGACATCCTACGCGTAGGATGTCTATTTGACTTTTTTGACCAGCAGGGAATGTTTGATCATTCCAGATCCAATCACCTCATCATCAAGAGCTCATATATCAAGTTTAAAGACATTCTAATCACTTTTGACCCCCAACACTATCAAGATAAACTTTTTGAGCCCAAAAACACCACATAGGCCCTTACAAGCATCAAACCTTGTCCAAATTCAAATCCAAGAACATGGCCATGTTCCACAAGCCAAGGACAACCCACAGAACAAGTTTCATGTCATTTTGATTAAAAAGACATCCTACGCGTAGGATGTCTCTAGCATAAATTTAGCCTTCTATGCAAAGAATGACATCATGGGAGCCAATACCATGGTGCAATAAGCCCATATACCAATTTTCAACCCATTTGGACATCAATTGCTACCTATTATGGACATTCTACCCAAATTGTGACCTAAAGCCTGAATCAGCCCAAAAATCCACTTTTTGATATCCAAATTCAAATCCAAGCATATAGCCATGTTCCATGAGCCATACACTACCAGCATGTCAAGTATGAACCAATTCTGATGAAAAAGACATCCTACGCGTAGGATGTCTAGATGAAAATTTTTGTCCAGATTTGCACTGTGAGCACAAGCACAGCTTCACAAGTTCCTTTTAAGCTTTATTTTCAATTTTTAAGTCATTTGGATAAGTAAAACTCAGTTTCGCTGCTAATATGGAAAAAACGCTAACTTCGGACTATTGAATTGCAACAAAATCTATGGCAGCCTCGAAGTCACCGGCAAAGAGAAGAGAATGACCATCAAGGATTACCTGGAAGAAGTGGAACCCTTCGTCATTCCAGAAGGAACACTATAGCCCACCAGCACATGGATACAAGAGGATCTGTTAGAGTCCAACGACCTAAAGATCTACCAAGGAGTGTTCAAAGACATTGTAGGCAATGTTATAGAGCTACCAATGCTGCCGAGAGAACTCAATGAGTTCGTACGAAGCAAAATGGCCAGATATTTGGAGAAGATTGATCTACACAACTACTTTGAAGCAATACTGGCAGGAGTGGACATCAAGAGAGTCTGGGAGTTTGTGAAAAGCATCAAGGAGGATGGAGTGGCCAAAGTAACAGATTGACAAGGCAGACCAGAAACAGAGATAATAATCACTGAGCGGGTTGTAGGAGATGCACTAGACCTCTCCAACGAGGGGGATAGTGTAACAAAAAGAAGAGATGAGGTCAAGGTGTACAAAGAGAAAAAGGGGAATTATACCTTTGAATACATTGCCAACCCAAGAGTGGCAATCATGAGCCAGTTATACAACCAGTACTTCCACATGTGCACGAAGAGGCCACAGAAGTACAGGATGCCGCCAGGTGCAATTGCCACGACATTCACGTGGGCAATGACGAAAGGCACCCCAAAGATAACCAACTATGCGGCATATGTACATGACAACCTAGTGAAGATGGGTAACAAGAAGCCGACCTACATAGTGCCAGGAGAACTCATCACCAAGGTGATTTATGGGGCACTACACGCAAAAGTAAGGTCGCTTCACCCCCCGTCTCAGAATGATTCGCTGAGAGTAAAATAAGACAAGGAAGATGAGCCGCAAAGAGCACCAAAGGTGGCAACAAGACTGAAAAGACGGCTAGAGCCAGTCCAAGAGGAGCAACCTGAGCAGAAGAAACGGAAGAAGGAGTTTGCTCAAGTGCCGGCCAAAGAAACGAGGTCACAGAAAGCGGCAAGACTAGAGAGACTGATGGAGAGTTTTCGAGCGGAGAGAGCCCTCAAGGGTGATTTAAGAGAACTCTGGAATCCATCTCTAGAGTCTATGTCCGGATCATTGAGAAGAGTGCAAAGGGACCGATTTGAAGACTATATCAAGAATTTTGAGATTCATGATGCTGCAGCAGAGAACATTCCACATGTCCCTTTCATAGAGGAAGAAGTACAACAAATACGGCAGAAACTACTGGATGAGCAAGAGAGCCAGAAAAGAGAAAGAAAAACAAAAGCAGTCAGGGACTTAAAGGGCAAACCTGCATCTCTACCAGCCATCCCTAAAACCAGCCCACCACCATCACCACCGCCCTCACCACCTCCTAGCAGCCCCCCATAAGAAGATAAGGAGGCTGAAGACAAAGCAGAGGAACGGCAAGGAGAAGAGCAAGAAAAAAGGCAAGAGCCGGAGCTGCAAGAAGAGGCTAAGCCTCAAAGTGAGCAAAAAGAATTCGAAGATTCTTAATATGCATTTTTGAACCTGCTAGCTGCAGGCTATACGATGGAAGAAGCCGCCAGAGTCGCATTCGACTTGGCGAGGACAGGGCCTAAAGAACAGATGCAAGGCATCAGTCTAGTGGAGTTAAAAGAAATTGCTACAGACACAGTGGACCTACACCCGCCCTCCAATGAATGGGACGTGGTGATGACAAAGCTAGCCGAATTGAGAACACTATCCATGGCTTCAGAGAAAGAGATGACAACTCTCAAGGCCACTGAAGAAAAGATCAAAATGGAAGTAGACTCTCTTCAGGCACAAAGTCAAAGGCAAAAGGAGAGAGAAGCTGACCTACAGGCCAGCTTGGCAAGGGCACTACAAAACTGCCAAGCAATGGAAGAAGCAAATCAGGCAGCAGCAAAAAGAATGCAAGCAGCTAAAGAAGAGTGTCAGCAGCTCAGAAAGTCACTGCTAGATGCCGAGAAAGAAAGAGATAATCTCACACTACAGTTGGTAGAAGAATCGAAAGAAGTAGAAGCCATGAGTAACGCCAAGGAAAGAGCAGAGATAGATCAAGAAACAAGCCAGGATGAGGTCTTAGAGCGCAAAGACCAACTCAAGGTCAAAGATCAGACCATCCAGAGGCTGCGAGCATCACCTGCTAGAGTCAGAGCTACTAGCTCGACTCAAATCATGACCGAGAGTCAACTCTATGAGGAGCAAATGCAAGAACTTCAGAAAGAGCTGACTCTAGAGAAAAAGCAGAGATTGATGATGGCAGAAGGTTCTATAGTCATGCAAATGAGAATGGAAGAGGGCCAAAAAGCCCTACAAGAGGAAGTGGAAAGCATGAAGAGAAAGCTCGAGGAGGCGGAAAGAATAAACGCCGAACTTAATGACCTCCTCATGAATATGGGCAGAGAAGCTGAAATGGAAAAGAAAAAACTCCTTAGGCAAATTGAGGAGTTGAAAGGCCAGCAAGGAGGAGAGGCAGAGAGCACAGGGCCAGCCGCCAATGAGGGCATTGACCTAGAAAATGTGGCAGATCCTGTGGACACGACTATGCAAGAGGAAATCCTAGCAGGATCCTCTCAAGAGCCACAGGATCTAACACAAGAAGAGGACGAAAAATTGCATAAAGCAATAGAGGTGGAGCTCAGGGAAACCACAAAGGAAGCCTTGGAGTGGGAGCAGAGGGTCTTCAAATCTATGACCATTCAGAAGATCGATGCAAGCAACCTTAGGCGCGAGTGGATTCAACCCTCTCTCCCATATCCATTGCTAAAATATGAGGCAGCTACCATAAACAAGCGGATCAGAGAAGAGCCAACTGTACCTCTCTACAATGCAGATACCTCAAAACTAGAAGGGGTCAAGCTTATTGTGGATTCTCAGCCAAAGTGGAGGAAGGCCTGGCTTACAAAGTACCCACAATACCTAATCCACTTGGTAGAGGCACCTAAAAATATCAGAGACAACCTCAGCTTCTGTCCTCTACCAAGGGTTAGGACGTGAAAGGCGTAGGAAATTTTGCAAAGAAGCCAACCCACTTGGCTGAACTACCCCAAGCTGTCGGGCTTGAAGGCAAGTGAGAGAATAAGTGTTCAATACATGGTGAAAACCCTAAGAGGCGCCATAAAGTTGTTCACTGGCTCACGTGACCGTACATACATTATGATGAGGAAAATCTGCAGAACCATCTTAGTAGTGTTCGAGACCTTCAAGCCAGGCCAGGTGACTGACAGCATCTTTTTCTTCCAAGATACATACATATGCGCTTATGATCTATCAGGTCAGCCTTCCAAGGAGGTGATACATGCATTGTATCAAAGGATAATGTTTCTACCATCCTATCACCTCCAGGCTTTTGAAGAAGCATTCTATACAGGTTTCTTCACCATAAATACTGATATTTTTGGCCCAACAATGTTGAACCTGCATGTCGGGTACGAATCACTGCTAAAGATGCGGGAAACGATACGATGAAGCAGCAGATTAAGGCCATGTCGGGGACAACATGAGCAAGGAGGGGGGGAGTGTTAGAAGCTGGACACACCCCACGGCATCTAACTATTCGGAAGATTATTATTTTTGTAATTATACATTCATTAAGGAAAACCTAATTTTTCACCTTGTAATTATTGGGACTTACAGAAGTTTCCAGATTGTATCCCAGTTTTGATAGTTAGATTGAGTAGATGGTTGATTTTGGAACTTTAGGGTTTGAGAAATTGTAAGGTATATATACCACTTTTTGACCTTAATGAAAAACCTTTTGTCATTTTTAAAACAAGTTTTGAACTCTGTGAGTGAGCGTACTGTGTACGAGAGAGAGTGTGTGAGCTTCATCTTGACGCTACGTGTGCTCCAGTGGTCAGAATCGAGTGCGGAGAAGTGCAGCGTGTTGCCCCCGACGAGAGCTACGCGCTGATACCTACATTGAGCGCATACGTTCCGGTTTTGCAAGTTCCTTCTACGAGCTTCATCGGGTGTTTGGGTGAGCATACGTTGTCCGATTTTGCAGTGCAGCATATCGACCCATTCACATTGAGTAGAACTACACATTAGGTACTTTAGATTTTGGAAACGAAGACCTGTAGATATCGGCCAAACATCCTACGTGTTTCTGTACCAAGTGTTTTGGGTCGGGATTTTGGTTAATAGACCTTTGGGAGAGCGACCTATTGGTATTAGTAGGGTATCCCTCAAGCTCTATGGTGTTTTGAAATTGTTTGATGGGTGTTCGACTCTAGAGAGCATTGTAGGAAGTTTTCTCTTATGCACTCTTGAAGACTGTGACTTAGACAATTGGTAGAGACCTCTGTAGGAACTAGTTAGGAGTCGGTCGAGTGTAGGTTGACACCTTATGCTTGCTTCCACGCTCCTGTGGGTTGAGCTTCGTCCTTAGCTGACATTACATGTCAGCTGAGTTCTCACTGTGCTAACGTCCGTCGCGGCGTATCCGTCCAACAGGTTGTGTGTGTTTCCATCCCGCTCACATTCTTTTGGCGTCCCCATGGAGGATCTTCTTCGAGTACCTTCATCTTCGAGATTACAAGTTACAGAGTACAGGTTTAGGTACAAGTGAGTCACACAGGTATAGTTAGCTGGAGTAGAGTTATATAGTGGCAAGTGGGAGTCACTTGCATTTGTTGTGGGTATGCATCATTTGGTGCATGTTTGAGTGCAATGTCTAGTATTGTACGTTACTTGTGGATAATGCCATTGTACGCCTTTGTGAAACCATACTTGGTTTTATTTTGAAATCCCAGCCATTTTTGAGACTTGGTCTAGAAGATAGTTATTTCTGAGACTTGACTATATGATCTTTGTGTAAACCTTCGTGAGAGGGTCATGGTGAGGTTTTATGGAACTCGGGGATTCTCAAATCTGAGATCCTTTTGGTGATACAGGCGGCTGGAGCACCCTTTTTGTGACCTCATCATAGGCTATGTACCAGTGATTCCTACTTGATGCTTGGGTTCCATTGTTGTTTTGCAGATTATGCATACATATACAATTTATATTCTGGGTTCTTACTGCTCTACTTCTGGGAAAACTCTGCCAAAATTTTTCCAAGTTGTGATGGCTGGTTTTTTGGTCTTTTGAGCCATTTATGTTGTTATGCTGCTGAAATTTTGGCAAGCTCAAAGGGTAATTAGTCAAGTGTGCTTTATTGGGACGGCATGGTTGGCCTTTAATGGATAATCACGATGGACCTCAGTTCACTCCTTTTCATTTTTCACAAAGAATCCAGATAAATGTTCATGTGGACAGGAAGATTTTTTACCAGTAGTGCATAGGCTTATGTTTGGACCAAGAATATTAAGAGAGATATTGGAATCCCCTTTGCCTGTTGTAATTCCAATGATTAACTATGAGAACTCATTTGATGTACATGTGCTCATCCTTTTCTAAAGCTTGAGCTCCATTGAAGTTTCTAGGGATTGAGTTAGTAGAAAGTTTTGGGTTCTTGCACGTGTGTTAGAAGGGGTTCTCAAAGCATCAAAACTTGGGTATCCATGGCTTTCTCTTTTTCGGAATTCCAAGGAAGAAGTGGTGAAGATGTGGAAGACTTTTTGGAAAAGATGGAGGTTGCCTGCATTAGCAATCAGATTCATTATCTAGCACAAATTTTACATCTTCTCTAGATTTGTTTGAAGAGTGATGCACGAGTTTGGTCCAAAGCATTTGAAGATGAGTTGCATGCAGTTGTTCCACTTGTGAGATTAAGTTGGGATAATCTACGGCATGGATTGGAACTGGAGGTTGTGAAGACAGAAGATCTTGAAAAAGTGTGGCAAGAAGTACAGGGTTTGGTGCAAAGGGAAGGTGAGCCAGTAGATGCGTGCATACGTAAGTTTTCAATAGCATGGGAGCGGATGTGCAAGGCCTTAGCACCACAGGTACCCCCACGTGACATGATGAAGAAGGATAGGTTCTTGGATAGTCTTTTGGAGAATATACCTTGGAGAGTGGAGCTAAAGAAGCCTAGGACACATAAAGATGCACTAGATGTAGCAAGGAACATAGAATGGAAGGTGAGAAGAATGAGTCAACCAGGAGTAGATTCTTTTCCCAAGAGGTCTGAGTTTTAGCCTATGGATTCTTTGCAAGGTCACATGCCAGGGGTTCGTCATGAACCAATGGTTTGTGTTACTCCTCAGGTTATGCCAGCAGTGGTCACTATTATGATAGTGCAAGATGATGGGCTAAGGCAGGACATGAGGCAAGCGGTAGATTTAATGAAGAATCTTATCCTAAACCTTCTAGGTAATGTGGAAAATAATCGAGTTCGGGGGAGGTTTGCAAATCATCCAGGAGGTGAAGAAAGACCCAGGAATGGTGTTGGACAAAGCAATGGTAGAGTCTGGAGGTAGACGCCCATGTGCTATATTTGTGGAGAGCTGGGCCACATCAACCCGCAATGTGATAAGCCACCAAGGATGGGGGGAAGCATGTATCCATTTCCAAGATAGGTGCTAACTAGGTCAAATGATTATATCATTGAAATTAAGCGAGAAGAAGGAACCAATGGATTAACCCAAGAGGAAAAGGGAAAGACAAAAGTGATAAGTGTGGTCACCTTGGAGAAGGCAGCAAAGTTGGAGAATACATTAGTGATGCCTATTGGGAAGAGGACCACACAGAATAAGGAATGAAGAAGTGGTGCAGGTCCTAGTAAGAAGAAGGGAAAGATCCATGAAGGTGAGGATGTCAAGGCCAAGAAGAAAAGAAGGGCTCGTCGCAAGTTTCATGTTTCAGATTTTCAACTAGGGGATGGGCAAATAAGCTATGACTTGAAGGAGTGCCTAGCAAGAAGGAAATCAGATGTTACTTTTGGGCAGCTTATAGAGATGGTGCCTAAACTAAAGCGACAGTGGAAGAGGATGGTTAACCCAAGGGAGAAAGAACTAGAGAGAAGTTCAGTGAAGATATTGGCGATGGATGAGCTACCAGACATTTTCCCAATAGTAGATGTGTGGCCCAAAAGAAAAAATCCAGTACAAGGTTATGTTGATGGCGGAGCCCAAATATGTGTCATAACACACTCATGCATTGAGAAGATGGGTCTACAGTAACTAGGGTTTCAGGCTTTTGGATCAGATTGGCAAACCATCAGAAAGTAAAATGTTTGTGTGTTGTAAAGAGCTTAGAATTGGAGGCGTATGATGCAAAGGTGATAGTTGATTTTCATGTAATGCCAGTGGGGTTGGAGCATATCCTATTATATTGGATAGACCATGGTTATGTGCAGTGGAAGTTGTCTAAGATTGGAGACATGGAATGATTAGCCTCTAAGGAAAGATAGGTTCCAAGAAGCTATATAATATGGACACAAGGAAACGATTGGAGGAACTTTATGAAGATGAGGATGAGTCTACTGATGGGTGAAAGCATGTTAACCTATCATGCTTTTTCATGTCCCGGACAATGCTAACTAGCACAAATTTGACATATGCTAACTAGTACAATAACTTGAGCTACATCTCCAAGATCTATGACATATGATATATCAATAGAAAGCACTTGAAACAAGGAATCCAAATGTACAACCTCCAACAAATTTTGATATTATTTGAAAAAAATTTACCGGACGCCCAACTTTTTGAAGATGTGCTAACTTGAAACTGCTAACTAGCACAAAAAGCGCGACAGGTTAACATGAGTCCAGTAGCCCAAAGAAAGATGAAAAGTGGAGGATTTTTGTAGATTTTAAACCCTTAAATGAAGCCACTAATAAGAACCCATATCCTCTTCCATTCATCGATCAGATTTTGTATTCAGTGGCAGGTCATGAGAGGTACAATGTGTGTGATGGTTTTTCAGGCTATTTTCAATTGAAGATTGCTCTTGAAGACCGAACAAAGAAAACTTTCATTACGCCATGGGGTTGTTATTGCTACATAGTATTGCCATTTGGGTTGTCAAATGGACCACCTTTCTATCAAGAGAGAGCAAATTGGCAATAGGGCTGAACACCATGAGAAGCTACAAATGGTATCTACAACAATAGGGATGAACACCATGAGAAGCTGCAAATGGTATTGGCTTGATATGATGAATGTGGAGGATAACTAAATCTAAAGAATTGTCATCTAGCACAGCCAAGGGTGAAGTTATTGGGCCATATGGTGTCAAAAAATGGCATTGAGACTGATTCAGACAAGGTTAAGTCTGTAATTGTATCTAGTATATTTCATCCATATTGTGTGAGGTATTTTCCCTATAAGTGTTGGCCCAAGCTCAATTGTATCTAAATATAAAAAATATTCCTCCTTTGAGCTGAATTTTTCTGGTGTGTGGGTGTGTGTCTCAGTGTTGAGTGGGCAAATAGATAGTCTCTCTCCTCTCACTCCATCGGTGTGTTCCCTGTCTTGGCCAGGTGGGTTGTGTAAGCGGAGTGGTGCCCCATAGTGTGTGTGTGTGTGTGTATCATCCCAAGAGTGTATATCGGGTGATTATAGAGGCATTGTGTGTGTTTCCATCCCGCTCATAACGTCTAGAATGTGCATCACGATGTGTGATATAGGTACAGTTTTTTGCGCCAAAGTTTCCCTCAATGAAGACCCTTGAGGCTTGTTCCCTAAAGCCAGATGCCACAACCAAAAAGGATGGCCATCGCCACTCAAGGCCTTCAATATGGCACGCTGCTCCAGCCTTCCAACCAACACCTTTAATATAGGTGCAACACTTTCACAACGTTCAACAGTCAGGGTGCGGTTCGTGTTGATAGCCATTTTTCGGCTCTCCATAATTTCCATAGTAATTTACTCTACCCTACCAAATTCACCCAAACTCTATGGCTATCCCTACCATTTCACTGTACATAGGCGTGTGTGAGTTAGGGGGCTTTTCCCATATCTTCTTAAAAACCCTCAGCTAGCTAGTCATTGGGCTAGTTGAGCCAAAAAAATAAAGTATTTTATGGCCTCTTTGTGTGTAAATATTTCATTGTATATATGGCCTAAATATAGGGATTTTTTATTATTATTTTGGTATTTTATTTAAATATTTCTACTTAGGTGTGTGTTTTATTAAACCTATGTACACCTTCTTTCATCCTCTTACACCATAATTATATTTTTTGCCAATATGTACATACTCTAACCTCATATTTTTCCTTTATACAAATCACTCCCACATTTTCACCCTCACCCTCACCCTCGTGAAAACAAAAAATTGATTTCTACTCATTGGTTACGTTTATTATATTATTTACTTGCATACCTTTTCCTCTTTCACCCAAAATAATTCAAGAAGGGACCATACCATATGATTCCAATATCTTTCCATATCCATAACTCCTCCATATTTTTATTATTATTTTTACTCATTATTCTAACACCATGTGCTCATTGAGCTAAAGTCCATGAATAGTCCATACACTAGTCCCACCATGTATATATTTCTTTATTCACCAATAATCCTCCTCCATGCATGGGTCAAGGGCAACTTGAATGCTTTGTATTATAATATGACAAAGGAGGGGCTCACTCTTGGATGCATTGTACAAATTCAATAAAGGAGGGGGCCACTAAAAGACTTTTGCAGGCATTAAAAACAGGTCTTTTGGTGGGATTTTTAATATCCATCTTCACTCCGAGTTTGGATCGGTGGTCAAAAGAGAAAATGTAGCTCACGCTCTGAATAATTACCTCAAATTTTTTCATGATTTTTGGAGCTACCAGCGGTGAGCTATGATTTTTTGAGTGGACCCCAGTCCGCCCACTTTTCTCACAAGTAGCCCATAGTCTTCTCTCACCTCTTTCCACACTTCTACACACACACACACACACACACACATTCCTCTCAATCCCTCACTCAAACCTGCACCTTCAATGGTTTCTCTCACCTTCTTCACCATTAACCTCCCCACTTACTCCTATAGCTCTCATCTGAGCTCTCCATGTACATACACCATCTCTATGCCTCTCTCTATTATCTCCAAAGTACAATTCCATCTTAACCCTTATATATATACATAAATTCAGCATGTGTACCATGATTAACCTCTGCAAATCAAGAGATCTCATCAACGGAATTACCATTTTCATCACGATAATCAACCTTGGCGGCGGTGGCGTAAAGAAGGGAAGACGAAGAAGAAGATCGATAGTCATTTTGAGAACCTACACAAGTAAATCCAAAACTTCTTCAAGCTTCACCATCACAAGGATTTGCTCACTTCATTCAACCATCTTACTTCAACCAACCACCTCATTCTACCCATTCTAAATGTAACATTAACTTTCTAGTGATTACTAACACTAACCACTAACATACTAACACAAAATAGCATTGACCTAACCATAAAATACACCTCACCTCAAGACATGTACAAAGTAACTCTCTCTCTCTCTCTCCCTCTCTCTCTCCTTTTCCTTAAAACTCTACTTTCACCTTATTCACCATCAATAATGCTCTCTTTTGAGCCCACACCCATGACTCAAGCAGACAAAGAAGGCCGGCAATGTTTTGATATTCAAAAAAATCATAATCCTGATTTGTTAGCTTGTAAATTAGGATTTCCAATAATCTTTATGAGGGGTCTCCAACCTATAAATAGGCCCCTCTCCTTCTTGTAAAACAATCTCCAACATCTCACATAGCACCCCAACACTCTATGCGTGAGGAGAGACTTAGGTGTAGCAACCACTTGTGAGCTTCACTCTTGGTGTGAGAGAAGCCTTCAAGCTACACATTGCAAGTGAGAGAGCGTGAGTTCCTCAAATCTCAAAACCACTATTGTATATGCTCCTTCATCATCAATAAATTGAGGTTTGGTGCATCAAAGGCGTGATTCGACGTTCAAATCTTCGTCCTTCCATTTGTGCAATACGGTTTGGTGAATTCAAGGTGACTTGTGTATTTGAGTTTTTATCGGTTGATCTTGATTTTAGAAAGTGTTTTAGTGTGTTTTTCATTGCCAGTTTTGTGTCCATTGTAAGAGGGTATTGTGGTGAGAGGTCTCCCACACCCTAAGACAGTGTGTGTGTGTTTTGGCAATGTTTAGCAATCACTAAGCATTGAGTGAGTTTTGTACAAGTTCTACAATAGCATCATAACGAACCATATCCATTTGCAAGTCACAAATAAGGTATTACGCAAGATCCATTCCTCTCTCTCTTCCCTTTGCTCTAGCTCTCTCTGGTCCATTTTGTGCGTGTCTTGGTGTGAGGTTTCTTGTGTGTGTTGTGTGGTGCATCTTCTTGGTTGTGCCAAAATCTCTCTTGCGTCCTAGTTCGCATACCATAACTAGGTGGTGCCCCTATCTTGTTTGGGTTTGGCTGTGGGTTTGTTGTTTTGTTATGCTTGTGGTTGCCCTAGCCCCAATTGAGCAGCACGGGAGCCTTGAGGGGTGTTTAGAGGTCGCCTCTCTTGTTGCCCGCCCCGGACCGCCTCAGTGTCAATGAGGTAAGCGCGTCCTGCGGGTGTGGGAACCTCATTGCATGTCGTTAGGATTCAGGGCTAAATTTGACGTGCAGAGGATAGCTACTAGTTAGAGGAGAGAGAGATAGCCTTATCACATGAGGCTGGATGGCCATTGTGCGGTGGCTCCTTTATTCTAAGAATATACTTTGGTCGATTGAAGATTTTGAGCACATGATAGCCGGTCATCGGGAGCTTTGAGCACATGGATAGTGGCCGGATGGAGTCAATAAGCCCTAGTTCTCCCTAAAATTTATTTACATGAGTTTCTTTTTTTTTGTAGTTGTGTAGACGTGTGCTATTGGGGGAGATCCACTCAGTCAAAGTCACCTGGGACTCGAACCCAACCCCTCCAAAAGGCATGCACACGTTCTCCTTGAAGGTTGCCCAAGCCTTTCAAGGATAGAATGCTCTTTTTTTCAAAATGGCATGCAAGCATTAGTCAATCAAAAAACACACACAAATAAATAAGGAAACACATGAGGCCATAGACACCCAAAGCAAGCATATGAAACAAGCAAATGCTACATTATGCACACACATAGAAACGTGCAACAATGCAAAAATAAAAAAGGGTACCGTCAGATCCAACTATTCATGCACAACACACAAAAAAACAAGTCGGTTTGATTCGTCCAATCAATGGACACATTAATATTTTCACTCTCAATTTTGCACGATTCACCTATTGAAATGTCATGCGCATTCTTAGGCCTATTGTGTTGGAATTAGGATTGCAGAGAAACGCACACAACTTGGAGAAGACAAAGGAATCTCAAGGCACACAATAGAGAGTTTGCTACTTAGTATGTAATGGAAAGATAGATAGCCCTAGAGTGATGGGCGTATATACAATGCTCGTGGGAAAAAAACCTCCTAAAGAGGGAAAGAAATGCCCTAGAAGTCCTAGTGTGTTCACACACATCACTACCACATGTATATGGTAACAAATCCCCCCTGGAGCGATGCGGTGAATGAGAGCTCGCACATGAGTAAAGATAAGTTCCATGCCCTAAGGACATGATCAGTCCACAAAAGGGAGTAAGCCCAAAGCTTTGCGGAAAGCTTCAAGCTTCTCACGAGACAATGCCTTTGTGAAAAGATCTGCAAGGTTGTCCTGTGTTGGCACATAAGCTAAGC
This sequence comes from Adiantum capillus-veneris, assembly GCF_014529385.1. Classification (NCBI taxonomy): domain Eukaryota; kingdom Viridiplantae; phylum Streptophyta; class Polypodiopsida; order Polypodiales; family Pteridaceae; genus Adiantum; species Adiantum capillus-veneris. Next base: position 107,460,742 of record NC_140944.1, read on the forward strand.
TGATCTCTCCTACTAAGAGCCTCTCCCTGACATAGTGGTAATGCACCTCAATGTGCTTTGTGCGAGCATGAAAAAATGGGTTCCTCGCAACTGCCAATGCACTCTGACTGTCAGTGTAGATAGTGTTGGCAATGTCCTGTCCAATACCCTAATCAGCCATAAGGAATCTGATCCATACACACTCAATCGTAGCTGTGAAGACTGCCTTGTACTCAACCTCACAACTCGAAGTGGACAAAGTAGGTTGCTTCTTGCTCAACCATGATATACATGAACTTCCAAGCATGAAACAAAAACCACTTGTGGACACTCGCGTGTCAAAACAACCAGCCCAATCTGAGTCCATAAAACCATGTAAGTCTGGCGGCAATGATCCCCCTTGGGATAAAACAAGCCAAGATCTAAAGTTCCACTAAAATAGCGGAAGATCCTCTTGACAGCCTACCAATGCTTAGACCCTGGGCTATGCATAAATCTGTTGACTTGTGAGAGAACCGAATATCTGGCCTCATGTTGCATACATAAATGAGGCAGCCAATAGCAATTTGGTAAAGAGTGACATCAGGAGGATTGCCAACATCATGTAGACTCAACTTCAAACCTGTTTCCATGGGAGTGGCAATAGGTTTGCAATCCTCAAGTCCAAACTTACATAGAAATGTCTTTATGTAACTTTTTAGACACAAGGAAATACCACCATCACACTGCTTAAACTGTATACCCAAGTAATAATGCAACAACCCCAAATCTTTCATCTTGAAAGTAGCATTCAAATCAGCCTTAAATTCAGCAATATGTCTCTCATTTGGTCCAGTGATCAGCAAATCATCGACATAAAGAACCACAATCAGAAGTACATCACCCTCACACTTTACATACAATGTGCTTTCTGTTGGACTGTTACAAAAGCCTCCTTTAACCAAATGAGTGTCAACTTTCTCATACCAAGCACGAGGAGATTGCTTCAATTCATACACAGCCTTCTTACATCTCCACACTTTGTCCTCTTGTTCTTTTATGACAAAACCGCAAGACTGCATTACATAAACTTCCTCAAATATGTCACCATCAAGAAAGCAGTAACAATGTCTGATTGATGTACATCCCAACCAAATGAGCTGCCAATGCACATAGAAAATGCACAGTAGTCATACGACAAGTGGGAGAAAAAGTCTCTTCATAATCTATGCCTTTTTGCTGTCCATAACCCTTTGCAACAAGTCGAGCCTTATGGCGATCGATCTCACCATCCGGCTTTCGTTTCAACTTGTAAACCCACTTTGTACCAATGGCCTTTTTATCAGGAGGCAAATCACATAAAGTCCATGTGTCATTCTCTATAAGTGCATCATATTCTGATTGCATGGCAGCCATCCAATTTTTTGAATTATGTGCTTCATCAAACAACAAAAGCTCCTCAACATCATATAAGCTAGACACATCCAAAGCATAACAATTTGATGCATAAGATGCATGGCGAGAGCCTGAACGAGTACGACTAGACAAAGGTGAGACCCTGAACGAGTACGACTAGACAAAGGTGCATCCAATTTACTGTCATGCAAAGTGTGCACCAGCCATTTTGGCATACCTCTAGCCTACTCATTTTCATCCCTTTCCTCATCAAGTACATCATGCACATTTGCATTAGTAATAGGCTGATCTGTAACATTTTCAGAAACCCCTATAGGTTGTACATTTGCCTCATTGGAAATTACATTCGTATTTCCACCATTGAAAAGAGGCAACAAAGTGTCATAAATGTCCTGTGAGCTTACATTACTGTCTCTAGTACATGACAACAAAGGGCTGAACAGAATCTTCCACAAACACTACATCCTGTGAAACCAAAACACGCTTTGTTTGTGGATGATATAACCTATAACCTTTGCTTTCAGCACTATAACCAACAAAAATACATTTGATAGCCTTATCATCCAATTTTCTGCGTTGTGTTTGTGGCACCAAAGCATATGCCAAACAACCAAAAACACGCATGTGCTCAATAGAAGGCTTTCTATCATGCCATGCTTCATATGGAGTAATAGGCTACAAAGATTTTATAGGACACCTGTTAAGTACATAAGTGGCGCACATGATGGCCTTAAGCCAAAAAGAATGTGGCAAAGCTTGACTTTTGACCATACATCGTGCCATTTTCATCAGTGACCTGTTTTTCCTCTCGGCAACACCATTTTGTTGAGGTGTATAAGGCACTATACATTGGTGTTTTATCCCACGACTAGCCAAAAATGCATTAAAGTCATGAGACATATACTCCCCCCTCGATCGGAACAAAGGGTGCCCATAGTACATTTCGAGACATTTTCAGCCATAGCCAGAAATTGTTTGAAGCACATAAAAAATTCGGACTTTGCTTTAAGCGGAAATACCCATGCATACCTGGAGTAATCATCAATGAAAGTCACGAAGTAAAGGTAATTGCCCAAGGACGGAGTTTGCATGGGCCCACAAACATCACTATGCACAAGCTGCAACCTGCATGTGGCCCGAACTGAACCATCCTTTGGAAACTTAGAACGCTGCATCTTACCCAAAATACATCCTTCACAAACATGTTTGACAGGTGCTCCAAGAGGCGGCAAAAAAGCAACCATATCAGATTTCTGCAAACGCAACAAACTAGCAAAATTCAGATGACCAAAACATGCATGCCAAAGTTTTTTTGGGGTATAAAGCCCAATGTGGTCGCCCAGGTAAGTGGGCGGGCCGCCAGGTATGTACACATATTCTTTTGTAAAAACCTAATAAGAACTCACTATGCTCTACACATTACAGTAGAGCGAGTTCACCATATCGTCGTGCTCTTCTTCTCGCACTCTCTCTCGCGTCGCACTTCTGCTCGTACTCCTTCAACTGGTATCAGAGCTCAGATCGAGGCTCGGGGAAGCACTGCATGAGGCTAGAGTCACCAGCTCAGATTGGAGTGAAATTCGACAGGCGAAGACACGGCCCCAAATCTCGTGAGCAGCCCAAAGGGCTTGGTGTTGTCAGAATTTCATTCTGAGGTCATCTCGGCCACTGTTCGGCTTCGACAAAGGTCTGCGCAGGACATTTTCGACTACGTGGTCTCAACGGGTGCAGATCCGACTTTGCAAATTTGGGGTTTTTGGCCTACGACTGTAGGTGCTGAGGATATCGACACTCCCAGAGTGTTGATTTGTGGTTGTCTACACATCGAAGGATGGCTCACAGTTCTTGGAGGCGTGTCACATACGACACGGGCGCATCTACACACAGACTGTAGGCGACATCCACTAGTTCATCAGCTTGATATTGGTTCAGAGGTCAATTTATAGGGGAAACTCTGCCAAATTTTTCCCAATAAAGTACACTACTGTGAAGCGTAGCTATGGCTGGATCATAGGACACTACTCTTTACAATATCAAGAAGCTGGATGGAACCAATTTCCCATTGTGGAAGCAGCAGATTTGGCACGTGTTGGTACAAAGGAAGCAGATAAAACCTATAAAGCTCAAGGGGATAAAACCAGAAGATATGGACGAAGATGAATGGAGCAAAATGGATGAATTGGCACTTTCTACCATTATGCTGACTTTGGCAGAAAGCGTTTACTTCAATGTAGCAGACGAGATGTCGGCTTATCAAGCATGGTTAAAGTTGAGTGATCTTTATGAGAAGTAGAGTGCAGCTTCATAGGTATACTGGCTTAAGAATCTTGTTGACTTGAAGATGAAAGAAGGGACACCTATGTCCAATCATCTGAATGAATTCAACACAATCTACAGTCAGTTGTCAGCTCAAGGTGTCAAGTTTGATGAACCTGTTAGAGCTATGTTCCTGTTGATCACATTGCCAAAAAGTTGGGACACTTTTGGCACAGCTTTGAGTAATTCTGCACCTCTAGATGGTTTGAACATAGCAGGTGAGAAGGAAGTCTGCTTACTGAAGAAACCAATAGAAAGACAATGGACAAAGGCAAAGGAACAGCCTTAGTTGTCAGGGGAAGGACCAAAGAAAACTACAAAGGTGGAAAGAGGAATCAGTCTCGTAGCAAGTCTCGCAGTGCTAAAGGCAAGAGTGACATAGAATGCTACCATTGTGTCAAGAAGGGTCACATGAAAAGAGACTGCAGAGAATGGAAAGCAGAAAAAGGCAAAGAGAAAGCTGAAGACCATGGTGAGAAGAACAAGTCCTCAGTGAAGATTCAAGAAATAAATGTGACAAACACTGTTGCAGAGGATGACAGTCTAGTGTCAGGAGACATCTACTTCTTGAAGAATACAATGGACTCAGCTCTTCTTACAGCATCTGATGGAAATACATTGAGTGACTGGATTATAGACTCAGGGGCATCACTTCATGTGTCTCCAAACAAGGAGTGGTTTACCTCTTATGTGACAACTAAAGATCATGTTCGGCTAGGAAATGGGCAGACATGTGAGATCTTAGTTGTTGGAGATGTTCAATTGAAGTTTCAGAATGGCTCTTCTTTCACGCTGAAGAATGTGAGACATGTTCCCGCAATTACAAAGAGCTTGATCAGCACAGGCTTACTTGATGATGCTGGCTACGTCACCACTTTTGGACAGAACATGTGGAAGATATCCAAGGGTTCTATGACAGTAGCACATGGAGTAAAGTCTGGAGGACTTTACATGATTTATGTATCAAATGTCTCTAAAAATGTAATCAATGTAACCGAGCAGCCGAACGTTTCTTTTTGGCATAGCCGGTTAGGACATATGTCCAAGAAGGGAATGGAAATATTGTCTCGTTCTGGTTATTTTCCTGGATTTTCATTTAATGATTTTGAATTCTGTGAACATTGTCTGTATGGTAAGCAAACACAGCAGCCACATAAGCATAGAAGCAGTAGAAGAGATACACAATTGGCACTTGTTCATAGTGATTTGTGTGGACCTATGCCTAACCTATCTCTAGGGGGAGCTTCTTACTTTATGACATTTATAGATGATTACTCGAGGAAAGTATGGGTTTACTTTCTCAAGCACAAGGATGAAGCGTTTAGTGTTTTCAAAACGTTTGTGACACTTGTGGAGAATCAGAGTGGCAAGAAGCTTAAATGCTTACGCACTGACAATGGTGGAGAGTATGTTTCAAAGGCCTTTCAGGACTTTTGTGAGTCAAAAGGTATAAAACGTGAACTTACTGCTCCTTACAATCCTCCTCAAAATGGTGTTGCTGAGAGGATGAATAGGACCATACAAGAGAAGGTCAGAAGTATGTTGTCTAATGCACAGCTGCCAAATGGGTTTTGGGCTGAAGCTGTATCAACAGCTGTTCATCTTGTAAATAGATCTCCTAGAAAGGTTTTGCAGAAGGATTCAGTTCCAGAGGTGGTATGGTCAGGCAAAATTCCCTCATACAAGAATCTCAGAGTCTTTGGCTGTGAGGCAGATACTCACGTTCCAAAGGAATTTAGGAACAAACTTGAGCCAAAGAGTAGAAAGTGCATCTTTCTAGGCTATGGTAATTCTGGTGAGATGGGGTACAGACTTTGGGATCCCAAATCCAGAAAGGTTGTCCGTAGCAATGATGTTCACTTTAATGAATCCAAATATCATTCTAAACCAGAGAGGGTTGAGGAGATTAGAAGAGTTGTCTTCCAAGAAGATGGACCTGCACATGCAAGACAAAATGTCAGGGCTCAAGAGGAGCAAGGACAGGATAGAGTGGAACCACAAGTTGTGGCTGAGCCTGAGCCACCTATTGTGCGTATATCTGGACGTGTCACACGACCTCCTGATAGGTTTGTTCCATCTATGAACTATGTCATGTTGACTGATTGCAATGAGCCTTCATGTTACAAGGAAGCAGTGCAAATGAAGGACTCCGGGAATTGGCAATTGGCCATGCAGTCAGAGATGACAGCTCTGCATAAAAACCAGACATGGAAGCTAGTTAAATTACCACGGGGCAAAAAGGCTCTACCCTGTAAATGGGTTTACAGGTATAAGATCACCGCTCATGATAGTCAGCCAAAGTACAAATCAAGGCTTGTTGCCAAGGGCTTTAAGCAAGAACAAGGCATTGACTTTGATGAAGTCTTCTCTCTGGTGGTCAAGATGACTACATTGAGATGCTTTCTTGCATTGGTTGCCATATTAGATTTGGTGTTGCACCAAATGGATGTCAAGACAGCGTTCTTGCATGGTGATTTAGATGTGGAAATTTACATGCAGCAGCTAGAAGGGTTTGTTGAGAAAGGCAAGGAAGATTGGGTATGCCAGTTGTTAAAGAGTCTTTATGGCTTAAAAAAATCACCGAGGGCATGGTACCATAAATTCCACAAGTTTATGCTTTCTCAAGGCTACAAACGTAGTGAGTTCGATCACTGTCTATATACAAAGAAGGCTAAGGATGGTAGTTGGCTGATCCTTATTTTGTATGTGGATGACATGTTGATTGCTGGCAAGCACTTGGAAGAAATTTCAGCTTTGAAGTCAAAGATGGTAAAATCGTTTGACATGAAAGACATGGGTGAGGCAAGTCATATACTTGGTATGCGCATTGAGAGAGACAGATGAAAGAATTTGATTTGGTTATCTCAAACAGAGTATATTGACAAGGTTTTGCAATGTTTCAATATGGAGAAGGGAAAGGCATTGAGTGTTCCATTGCCACCATATGTGAAACTTAGCAAACAAGATTGTCCTGTGTCTGAGGAAGAACAGGCTGAAATGGATAAGATTCCATATGTGTCTGCAGTGGGTAGTTTGATGTATGCAATGATTGCTACTCGCCCAGACATTGCATTTGCAGTGGGAGTAGTAAGTCGATACATGTCAAACCCAGGCAAGAAACATTGGGAGGCAGTGAAAGGAATATTGAGATACCTGAAAGCTACAAAGAGTATGCGTATATGCTATGGAAGTCAAGAGCTAAGTGTAAAGGGTTTTACAGACTCAGATTATGCAGGTGACTTAGACAACCGAAGGTCTACGTCAGGGTATGTCTTTACATTGGCTGGTGGAGCAGTATCATGGCGTTCTAGATTACAAGATTGTGTTACTCAGTCTACTACAGAGGCTGAATATGTTGCAGCATCAGAGGCATGCAAAGAATCAATTTGGCTTAATTGACTAGTAACAGATTTGGGAATCAAAGAAGAGATGCATGTGTTATATTGTGATAGTCAAAGTGCTATACAATTGGCTCGCAATCCAGTTTATCACTCAAAGACAAAGCATGTGGATGTGAAGTATCATTTCATCAGGGAAATGCTCGAGGATAAGCAACTTCAGCTTGTCAAAGTTCACACCACAGAAAATCCTGTTGATCTACTTACAAAAGGACTTCCCTCAGAGAGCTTTGCGCATTTTCGCAAGCAGTTAGGTGTAGGGTAGTACATCACTTCTCTACATCTCTTGTATATTATCTTGTATAGTAGCTTCTCTCACACTTAAAGTACCACATTGGACTTTAAGTGGGAGGTTGTTGGGGTATAAAGCCTAATGTGGTCGCCCAGGTAAGTGGGTGGGCTGCCAGGTATGTACACATATTCTTTTGTAAAAACCTAATAAGAACTCACTATGCTCTACACATTACAGTAGAGCGAGTTCACCATATCGTCGTGCTCTTCTTCTCGCACTCTCTCTCGCGTCGCACTTCCGCTCATACTCCTTCAAGTTTTGCATCTGAAAAAGCCCTTGAATCTGCAACAACATTTGCAAAATTTTGTCCACACTTGTCATAGAATGAGAGCTTATACATCCCACGACACAAAAGGCCAGATGCAACAATTTCATCACCAAAACTAAGATCATGAATTGTACATCTGTCATCCACAAATTTGACTACAAGCCCAAGCCTAGCAAGTGCGGATACAGACAAGAGATTCTTCTTGATTCCAGGTACATAAAGTGCATCAACAAGTGTGAAGTAACTGCCATTTGCAGTAGTAAGCACAATCTTTCCAACTCCCTGAACCGGATAAGAGGCATTGTTGGCACAAGTGACTGAATTCCCATGAGGGACAGACTCGAGAGAGGTGAACAATTCATGATGTGAGGTAATGTGCTTTGTAGCACCACTGTTGAAATACCACACATATGAATCTGCAGCAACTGACAAGCATGCATCATGAACAGCAAGATTGTAAGTGCACTCTGTGCTAAAATCCCATTCTACATCGACATCAGCATCACAGTCTCCTTTCATAGAAGACTCAACAATGGCTGCATTTGTAGTGGAACCAGCATTTGTAGTGGAACCACCCTCTTTCTTCTTAGCCTCTTTGGACTTCAACTTAGGAAACGACTTCATCAAGTGATCATTAGCGTTACAATAATGGCAATGCATCTTCTTTTTTCCCTTATCACCAGAATTGCCAAACAAAGTGCTTCCAGCAAAAGCATTGGGAATAGAAGTTTTGCCACTCGTAGCAGAACTATAAGAAGTGGTTGCATTGCTGTTACCACCCTTTCTTTGAGAAGCAATAAAAGCATGTTCAATTGCATGCTGTCTAGTCTTGTTTTTTCTGGAAAGTGACTCTTGCAACAGCAATGTGCATAATGCATCAAGCTTGACAACTTCTGGATTTCCTTGGGTCATAAGTCTCCAAGTACTAGCAAAAGTCTGGTAAGAATCTGGTAAGGCATCAAGAACAGTCTGCACAAGGGAACTGCTTGAAATGACTTCACCTACAGAGATAAGTTGCTCATTGATATCCTTGACACTAGCAAGGAAAGTGTCCATATCATCTTCCTCATGCATAATCTTCGACTCCAGCTCTTTACGCAACAAAGCAATTTTAGCCTCATTGAGGCTTGCATAAAGACCAGCCAGAATATCCCAAGCCTGTTTTGCAGATTTTACTGAACGAATGTGAGGAACAATGGTGCGCTTCACAGACAACGCAATCAATGCATGAGCCTACGCATCCTTTACATCCCAACGAGCTTGTTCTACCGTAGGCAAAACAACTCTAATAGCAGCAATCCTTGCAGTAAGACCTACAACATCCTCAAGATCGCCTACATCCTTAGAACTAAGACGTACATCAATGCTGTGCACAATATTCCATACGCCCTTTGACACAAGAACATATTGCATCATATAAGCCCACATACGGTAGTTGTCCCCATCCAACCTATCCTCAACAGCAAACATCTTGAACACATCTGTGTTGTTGTCAGGCATGGTAAATGCTGCACCTGACGTGAAAACTGCCCAATAAAAGAAGAAACAGAGCGAGAACAACACGTGCTATATAGCATAAACCGTAGGAGACTATGAGGTATCTGCTATGCAGAAAATGGTACTGACAAAAATTTTGCACAAAATGACAAAATAGCCTGTGCAGTACTACTTGTAGTGGAAACGGAGGTCGAAATGAGCCCAAATTGACAAAGCTCATTGAAATCAGAGAAAGTGAGCAGGCGTGTGCTGGAGCAGCTAGCGACTAATCCCGGGAGGATGTAACCTGCTCTGATACCAATTGTTGGAATTAGGGTTGCAGAGAAACGCACACAGCTTGGAGAAGATGAAGGAACCTCAAGGCACACAATAGAGAGTGTGTTACTTAGTATGAAATGGAAAGATAGATAGCCCTAGAGTGATGGGCGTATATACAATTCTCGGGGGGAAAAAACCTCCTAAAGAGGGAAAAAATGCCCCAAGAGTCCTAGTGTGTTCACACACATCACTACCACATGTATATGGTAACATACTACACGCTGACGCGTCATCGCGCACCACCTCAAGGTATCCTCCGCATTGGGGTGTGGGTGGATTTTCTCTAAAGGCTCCGGTTCACGCTTCAACTGTACAAAATTGTGCAATATGTAGCAAGCACTATCAACCAAGGGAGGAAAGGGAAGATCTACATTGAGGTTGTGGAGAATGCGCCATTGGTTTTTTGATATACCAAAGGCATTCTCAACCTTAACCCTACCCTTCACAATGTGTCTATCAAAAATATTCTTTTGTGGTAGGTCTTGCCCACCTTTGGATTATAATCTTTGAGAAGAAAACTCATTGGCTTATATGCTAAATCCCCCACAATATACGGCCTCACTCTCAAGCCGCTCACTTCCACAAGAGACTTATTCAAAACCTCATTCCGCTTCATTTGAGCATATATTGTAGACTCCTTGAAGACTGTGGAGTCGTGTGTGCCTCCTGGTGCAATACAAACCACATCCCAAAATATCTTTTTGGAGTCGAATCCATGGTGACTAATATAGTGTGCAAGATAAAAGTCTCCTTGAGGCTTGTGTGCAAGATTTACGTGAGTGCCATCAACTGCACTACGTATGTTTGATAGGTCCATAATGTCCTGCAAATCTTCTATGATCTTTGCTAATTGGGTCCGGATAATCATCTCTTGATTTGTAAGTGCTCTAATGATAAGGTTCATGTACTTTCTAATAGTAGAATCTCCCATCCTAGATAATTGACATAATGTTCCATGTGCAACTCTCCATAGCACACAACCAAGTGCTTCATCAGCTTGGATGGGCACCCTAGACCATCCATGAACATGAGGACACGGGAGATTGGGTAGGTTTATCATGAATCAGTGGTTTCTGTTACTCCTCAAGTTATGCCAGCAGTGGTCACTACAGCAGTGCAACATGATGGGCTAAGGAAAGACATGAGGCAAGTGATAGATTTAATGAAGAATCTCAACCTAAACATGCTAGGTCAAGTGGGAAATAATCGAGGTTGAGGGAGGTTTGCAAATCACCCAGGAGGTGAAGAAAGACCTAAGAATGGTGTTGGACAAAGCAATGGTAGGTTCTGGAGGCAGACGCCCACATGTTATAATTGCGGAGAGTTGGGTCACATCAGCCCGCAATGTGATAAGCCACCAAGGATGGGGGGAGACATGTATCCATTGCCAAGACAGGTGCTAACTAGGTCAAATGATTATGGCATCAAAATTAAAGGAGAAGAAGGAACCAGTGGATTAAACCAAGAGGAAAAGGGAAAGACAAAAGTGATAAGTGTAGTCACCTTGGAGAAGGCATCAAAGCTAGAGGATACATTAGTGATACCTATTGGGAAGAGGAACACAGAGGACAAGGAAGAAAGAAGTGGTGCAGGTCCTAGTAGGAAGAAGGGAAAGAGCCATGAAGGCAAGGATGTCAAGGCCAAGAGGAAAAGAAGGGCTCGTCGCAAGTTTCATGTTTCAAATTTTCCACTAGGGAATGGGCAATTAAGCTATGACTTGGAGGATTTGACGAGCAAGAAAGCAAATGTTACTTTTGGGAATCTTATAGAGATGGTGCCTAAGCTAAAGTGAAAGTGGAAGAGGATGGTTAACCCAATGGAGAAAGAGCCAAAGAGAGGTTCACTGAAGGTGTTGGTGACGGACGAGCTACAAGACATTTGCCCAATAGTTAGATGTGTGGCACAAAATAAAAAATCTAGGACAAGGTTATGTGGATGGTGGAGCCCAAATATGTGTCATAACACACTCATGCGTTGAAAAGATGGGTCTTACAATGACTGGGGTGTCAGGCTTTCGGATCAGATTGGCAAACCATCAAAAAGTAAAATGTTTGGGTGTTGTAAAGAGATTAGAAGTGGATGCATATGATGCAAAGGTAGTGGTTTATTTTCATGTGATGCCAGCGAGGTTGGGAGCATATCCTATTATATTGGGTAGACCATGGTTACGTGCAGGGGGAGCTATTCAAGATTGGAGACGTGGTACGATTAGCCTCTATGGAAAGACAGGTGCCAAGAAGCTATATAATATGGACACAAGGAAAGTATTGGAAGAGCATTATGAAGACGAGGATGAGTTTAGTGATGAAGACTATTCCACAGTGACTGATGAGGATAGTGATAGTACTACCAGCAGTGATGAGGATGCTGATGTTGCATTTATTTTGATGGACAAAGAAGGCCATAAGTTTGGTTTAGTCGCATTTGCAAATGAGGTTGAAGACGAAAGTGAAGGGCCTTATGAAATGATTGAAGGGCTGAGGCAAACCAAGGTTGAATTGTCAAAGAAGCAAGAATTGATGACACAAATGATCAGTGGAGACCTCTCAGCTATGGAGAAGGAGATATATTTGCACATGCTGGATAGTTTTCCTGATTTTTTCATTACTTCATATGAAGAGATCAGAGGGATCACGGGAAAAGAGATGCATATAGAGCTGAAAGAAGATGCTAAGCCAGTGCGATAGAAGCTAAGAAGGATGGGTCAAGAGCAAATGGAAGCCTTGCGTGTCAGGACAAGGGTCCTACGGGGCAAGGCCCAACCTAGGGGGTCAGGGACCTAGGCCAAGGGCCGGCTGGACCACTGCGGACTAGGGATCTTCTTAGGGCAAGTGCTAGGAGCTAGCCTATATAAGGGGTGGTAGGGAGGAGGATCCCAGGTTCAGTTACCCTAGGTCTTATATGGGTATCGGAGCTCAGGGAGGGAGCAGCCGTGGAGGAGGGGATGAAGCATGGCCTTCTCTTCCGTTCTCTCTCTCTCTCTCTGGATCTCTTTTAACATGAGGCATGGCCTCTCAAGGGCACTCTCTCTCACTCTCCGTTCATAGACAAGCCGACGGGGCATGCCGTGGGAAAGAGTGTTCCACAGGCGGGAAGAGAAGCCCGACGTGTAGGCCCGCTTAGGAAGGGTCGGGCCGACGAGAGCCGTGTGCAAGCTCCCCTAGCAGAGAGAGGCGGGGCCAGGCGGTCACCTCCAAAAGCACCAGAGATGGGCTCTCTGGGTTTTCCCGGCCCTGCTGGACGAAGTTTGACTCTACCGCAGCCCTGTTTTCTCACTCTGCAGCGCATCTTCGTGTGCCTTCTTGTCTACGCAGGCGGGAGAGAAATCCATGGCTTGCATGCTTTTTGGGTTTCACATAGAAACTCCCTAAGGCCATTGGCCTTGGGAACTTTAAAAAAAACTAGGGGAGGGTGCCCACGGGCTCACCCCCCCCATTTTTAACCTCTTCGTTTACGCTTCATGGCACCATACCAATGGGGACGCATACGGTGGAGCACGGAATTCTCGGATGCAAGACAGTAGACGTAATATGCAGATATGCTTGAGAAAACGTGTACACACGCCATGATCATCAGAAGTTATTTTTTACTGCAACGACGAAGCCTACTGTTAGTTTGGCTAGTGGATCTGAAGTTGTGGTTAACATATGGGCTCTATGATGGCAAATTTTACCAATTATGTTCGACACGGTTTTGAGCAAGGCGGCGAGGCAACAGTGATGTCGACACTCGGTTCAAGGTTCATTAATATTCGAGCCAAATAATCTAGATGGCACGTTCATGAATGTACAATATGAGGTACGAAATAACTTTTGATTGTGTTTGCTAACTTTTTAAATTACATGCTCTTGTCATACATGCGAGGCTTGTGATTATTCCTCGCATCAACGGGCCAAAAGATTAGTACAAGAAAGCTTCAAGGAAAGGGAGTTTGTTTCAAGGTATGTATGCTGCCTAACTTTATGTGGCATGTCAGGCAAACACTATTAGGCAAGTGATGCGAGTACTTTAGCAGGTATGTATGCTGCCTCACATTTGCTTTTCCATGCTTGTACAATTCCAACTCTGACGGCATCGGCAAGGCTCATGGGCATTCCCAAAAGCATGTTTTTTTTGTTTTTGTGCAAACACGATGAGCAGCATAAACTCACACTCAAGCACGGCTTTAGTGAGAAATGTTCTCATTCGCGAATAGCAAAGGTCAACGCATGGTCGTGCTTGAGAATCTCATGGAGATCGGCACAGCATATTCCTACTCTTGATGAAGGAAGCAACAGCTGCTCGATAAGACCAACCATTCACAACCATTTCAAGAAGCTGTCAAGAAAATTGTTAGGGCTTGTCTCCGTAATCAAGCCAAGCAGGTACGAGGTACATCTTGTACGAGATGCATATACTTTGCACACATAATTCTGTTTTTTCCAGCAGATCTACAAATGGACAAAGTCTATTTTTTGTGAATGGTCGACACGGTCGACTTTGTTTTGCTATGACATCTGTCGCCAATAGCGTCTGTTGGCAATGAGGCCACACGAAATTATATGCATTGCGACTCCCCACGTTTGGCATATGGTATGACCATACAAAATTGGGAAGAAATAGGCAATGTTTTTGCAGGTTCTTTCATATTGCAGGTTATTTCATTCTGTACCAGACAGGTGTATAGGATATACGATGGCTTCTGTTCAGATATGGCTATACACCATTTTGGAACGAGTTTTTCCTTCCAAATTTCATGACAACTGGTTGCAGCAACAACGACCAGGTTAGCCAAGTTTAAGTTTTTCTTGTTTTTTCCTGTTTAAACTTTTCTTGGCAATTACTCGCATTTTGCAAAGCAAAGTGCTTTGGCAATTTCATAGGCAGCAAGGATTCAGGGCACTGGCACAATAGGGAATATCAGCTCACAGAATCCCTACCAGTCTAAACTGTGCAAGGCACTCATGGTTTTGGTTCTCACGGTTGAGGCCATCACTCTCGGCAAGCGTTGGATGCAAGACATGCTATTTAGGTGGATTCAATTCTACCGCCTCATGAATTACGCTTCCGCTATTACACTTGCAACTCTGTCACGTACAGATTCAAAGGTGGAAAATTGGGAAATGCTTATACGATAAGCTGCAAGTCAGGCATAAGATGCGTACAAGCACATAGCTTGGGCACACACTCTAAAAACTTAAGGAAAGTTCCTCAGCCCAGCATACTCTTCTTTTCATTCTCTAGCTCTCTCTCTAAGGAAAAAATGAAAATCTTCTAAGAAGCTTTTGATACAGGTTTTGCTCGTGAGTCAGCTTGCGCCAAGGTGCTCTAATTCACAGCTAGAAGGTGGCTACGATTCTACTCAAATTAGTCTTCATCTGTTCGTCGATTGAACACTATTTTGCATAAGGGCTATGAGCCAAACAGGCTAAGAGCCCTTGTCAGGCCAAGGGTAAGACCCAACTATTGGCATTCTTTGGGTGATTGTTTTCTAGATCTACCCAAGGAATTACACATCGACGATCATGGACATGGTCATTACGGAAGTTTAGGGTGTCATTTTTGCACTACATGTTTTCAGTGCGACACTCAAGTTGGGTTTTTACTAATCTTCAACTCACATCCGTTGATCTCTACAAGAAATTATAGATGCAGCAATTAGTTTTGACAGCACGGCTGTCCATAAGAGCTCGACAAGTCCCTTGTGTGGGTCTAGTGCTCTCTCTATATCACTACAAAGTGTCTAAGGACATACTGTTTTGGGGTAAGACCCAGCGGGTGATTGCTACATCACCCCATAGGCATTAAGGATCACAGTTTGATCTGCATTGAGGATCACAGTTGATCTCTCCTAGTATACTTTCAAGGAATGAATTCCGCCATCTACCACACACGGTAGCGGATAGAGACACTTTTCAAGTTGATTCCACTCATCTTGTACACGGTTGACTATGTTAGTTACCGTGATCTGCTAGTTGAGCAGTTTCTACAAAGAGTCTTACCAAAGGGTTTGACTACGTAGATTCTAATCCAAGGGCTTCAATTGCACAGGCAACACCCAGGGTTTCTGGTGCAATGTTGTTTATTTTTCCAGGTAGGGCACCTGATCCTCCCCATTAGAATACAGGTAAGAGTACATTACGTTCAAATCTCCAGGTACGCATCTATTGATTTGGTGTTATTCCATTTTTAGTATGCTCTGCTTGGTTTTTCAAGACGTCTAAGTACGCTTGAATGTTACAGAGCCATGCCAAAGGGCATGTCGGCACAAAGTATTTTGGGCCAAGTGTCCAATCTATCTTTTTGTCTTATGGTGTTACGAACCTACTTGTCAGGTTCAATTTGGCACATGTTGTCACATGGGATACAACATGGTCTAGGAACTCAAGGAGTTCGGTTTAGCCAGTGTGGAGCAAGGCTAATGAGAGTCTTTCTCACTCCCGTCGTAGAGTGTTTGCAATTACCTCCACACACAAGTACATATTGTACTTGAAGGATGTTCTTTTTTACACATCCTTACATGAGACATATTCCACAGGTAGAGAATATGAGTCTCTAGACTGACACTGGCGCTATTACTTCCATTATGTGTCACGACAAAGTCCCTAGGTGCTGGTCACATCTGTTTTCTAGACCATTTTTTAGCACGACGTATCAGGAGCAATTTCGTGGCCACAAATTGTCGGATACTCAGAATGACTTGTTAAGGTACAAGTACTGCTAAACAACATTACAGATGGTTGTTTTTACATATAGCAAGGCTATAAGTTGTTAATGAAAAGTTTCATTGTCTATACCTAGAAGTGATCAATGTTTCACCTTCTATTGTGACTCACATGTTTCAGCAAGGCTTGCAAACTATTGCAACTAAAAGTATTTAGTTTCTTTTTAGAACTATTTACATTACTTTTAATGTGTGCTAGGCGCATCACATTTGCCATCAGTATTGGCAAGGATAATTATGGATATACAAGTTCGGGTTAGTTTTTTCTAAATGCATGCACACTAGGTGTTATGGGCCCTACTGTTTAGCAAAGGCTAATTTGGAACGGCATGCATATTCCTTAGGTTGTTGCTTATGAAGCATTTTTCACTCTATGTGCACTATCTCTATGAGATTACTTTTGGGTCTACTAATCACCAATAGAGGTCATGGCTCGGTTTGGGCATTTGTAGATTTTTTCAAGTTAACCACGATGGTTATACACTACTGTGATTCCTCGTTTACCAATCATCTGGGACGACTGTCTATAGACCGTGAGGAAAACACACCTCAGTACTGTCAGTCATCCAAGGGGATAGGCAGATTACAAAGAGTAATCTTGTGCTAAAGGATCTGCTAAGAGCATACGTTAACACAACGCATTTTTGAATAGATGATTTTCTTTCTATTCTAGAATTTGCTTAAGTACGATTTTTGACTTCGAACACCTCTTGTGGTGGGGTTGGAGATTGTGTCAATACTTTCATGCGTCAAGGACTTACCAGGTGTGCTGACAAAGTATGTTGGCAAGTAACCTTCATTAGGGAAGAACCTATAGTTCTATGTGTTCCAATATGTTCAAAAGTCTGCCATAAGAACACACCCTACTATACTTCTTCGTAGCTATGAAGCTTTTTAAGATAACCACGCAAGTTGGAAATCTGGCTCTCAACTTCAGGGACAGTTGCAGCAAGGTTTCCTTGAATTATTCCAGTACCTTCAGAAGATCTGAACACTGGTTATGCCTTTGGGAAACTCTTCGTTATGGTTTCTCCTTTACAGTACTCAAGTGAGTTATAAATGGAATTACCATTTAGACCCAAGTGGTTGAAAATGGACAACAATGTTGAAAATCAAGATATTGCTCTTGGTTTCATTGAACCTCCTCACTGCACCAATTATCGGTCATACAGACAACTGGCTCATTTATGGGACGTCAATAAAGATAACATCAGTATTCTTAAGAAGATATTACTACTTGTGTTTTTGAGGACAAAAACTCTTCCTTCAGGGGGGAGTAATGTCAGGACAAGGGTCCTGCGGAGCAAGGCCCAACCTAGGGGGTCAGGGACCTAGGCCAAGGGCCGGCTGGACCAGTGCCGACTGGGGATCCGCTTAGGGCAGGTTTTAGGAGCTAGCCTATATAAGGGACGGTAGGGAGGAGGATCCCAGGTTTAGTTACCCTAGGTCTTATATTGCGGGAAGAGGTGGACAAGTTATTAAAGGCAAGGTTCATAGTCCCAGTGGAAACCACAGAATGTGTGAGTCTAGTAGTAGTCAGTCCAAACAAGGATGGGAAGTGGAGGATTTGTGTAGATTTTAAGCCCTTAAATGCAGCCATTAAGAAGAACCCATATCCTCTTCCATTCATCAATCAAATCTTGGATTCAGTGGCAGGTTATGAGAGGTACAGTGTGTGATGGTTTTTCAGGCTATTTTCAATTGAAGATTGCTCTTAAAGACAGAACAAAGACAGCTTTCATTACGCCATGAGGCTGCTTTCACTACATAGTATTGCCATTTGGGTTGTCAAATGGACCATCTTTCTATCAAGAGAGAGCAAATTGGGTATTGAAACCATTCATTGGCAGTTCTGTTAAAGCTTTTATGGACAACTTCTGTGTCTATAGCAGTAGGGTTGAGCACCATGAAAATCTGCAGATGGTATTGGCTCGATATGATGAATGTGGAGGACAACTAAAACCAAAGAAATGTCATCTAGCACAGTCAAGGGTGAAGTTATTGGGCCACATGGTGTCAGAAAATGGCATTGAGCCTGGTCCAGACAAGGTTAAGTCTATTATTATTCTTCCATCACCTACGAGTACAAAGCAATTGGCAACCTTTACACAAAGTGAAGTACATGGCATGTTTTATTCCATTGTCTTCACAGCTCCTTTGTCCATTACAACAAGTGGCAAAGCATGATCCATTGAAATGGGATGACAAGTGTCTCAAGAGGTGAAAGAGGTGCTAGCGGGGTTGTCATCCATGCAGGCTCCTGATTGGGAGCAAGTGTTTTATGTAAATCCATTAGTAGGGGATGATTCCATTGGAGCCATGCTATTGCAAAAGGGGAAGGGCAACCATTATATGAGGCCAGTGTATTTTTCAAGCGAGTGAAGTTGGTAGCAGAAAGAAAATTCTCGGAAGTAGAGCTAGTGATGGCCAGTGTAATATTTGCTTGTCGACGATCTCATCATTACTTGCTACCACGACCTTTTGTTTTTCTTGACGAGCTATGCTTTTTGCCATTGTTAATTAATGACACTAAAATGTCAAATGTGGTTAAGAAATGGGTAATTGAGCTGCAAGAGTTTGAGTTCTCTTTTTTAGTGGAAGATAGTACAAGGGCTACCCTAGTTGATTTGTTGACTTACAAGGAGAATCCCCTTCTTGTTAAGGAAGATGTGGTGAGAAAGGTAGTCGAAGAAGTGCCATAGATCAGCAATGCACATGTGTTGTTCATTGATGGCTCATACAAAAAGAGCCATGATGCGGCTTCAAGGGGTATAGCACTTTATGATCCAGAGGAGAAGCTAGTATGCAAGAGAGGGTTCAAATTGGATGCTCATAGTAACAATGAGGCTGAATATGCTACTTTGGAAGCCGGATTACACATTTTCTTGAAGCATGGGATTAGAAGGTTGAGCATAAAATGTGATGCCTTGTTAGTTGTGAAGCAAGTGCTGGGTGTGTGGAAGAGCAAGAACACCTCTTTGAAGGAAATGTGTTTCAGAATTAAAGGCCTGTTAAAAAAGTTTGAAGCATGGAGCATCAGACATATTGAACGTGCTCTAAACGGAGAGGCACATGAAGCAGCTCAAAGCATGATCGAGGAGCTATTTGTGTTGAGGACCAATTTACCTCTTTATCATGGCCGGGAAAGTTTGGCTCAAGAAGAGGAGTTTTTGCTAACGGGAATCATTTCGAAGGACATTCAAAAGTCTAAGAGGTATGGTTTTGTGCGTAGAGCATACAAGTACAAATTGATTGGTGATGTCTTGTACTTGAAAGGGGTTGATCTTGTGTTGAGACGTATACCTTGGCAGGAGGAGCTTTACAGAGTAATGGAAGAGAATCATGAAGGCGCATGTGGCGGCCATTTTTCTCTAAAGATCACCTTGCATAAGATCTTGCAAGAGGGGTATGTATGGCCTAGTTTTCACAAGTATGTTCACCATTGGTGTAGGTCTTGCAATAGGTGTCAAGCATTTGGGAAGAGAGTGCTGAAGCCAGAGCTACGGAAAACCATTATGGCATTTGATGTGTTTGAGAAGTGGGAGATTGATGCAATAGGCCCGTTACCTATCACAAGCAGGGGAAAAAGCTATATTTTGACTGCATTGGACTATCTCTCTTGATGGGCAGAGGTTATAGCAATAAAACAATTCACTGCAAAGGATGTGGCAAAATTTGTGTACGATGAAATATGTTGCAAGTTTGGGGTGCCACTAGAGCTACTTTCGGATAAGGGGCCAGGATTTGAGCTAAACTGCTAGACTTTTTATGTGCAAAGATGAAGATTAGGCACCAGCATGCCATTCCTTATTATCCCCAATGTAATGGCTTAATGAAAGATTCAATGGTGAGTTGGTACAAATTATTTCGAAAGTGACAGAGCACCAAGGAAAGAATTGGGATTTGGAATTTCCTAGTGCATTATGGGCTTACCGTACTTCAGTAAAGACAGGTACAAGGTTTACTCCTTTTCATTTGGTATATGGAAAGGAAGCACTATTGCCTGTGGAAGTAGAGTTTCCTGCAGTAAAGATGCTAGAGAAGTTGCTTGGGCCGCCTAGTGATGCATTCAAAGACAGGCTCTTACAGCTACAAGAGGTTCATCTGGATAGGATGAGTGCATTGGAGAATTATGGGCAGATGCAAGATAGGGCTTTGGCAAAGATAAATGAAAAGGTCAAAAGTAAGGGTATCAAGAAGCATGACTTGGTTTTGTGCTACAACAGTAAGCTGGACAACACCTTCCAAAGAGAAGTTTCAAATTAAGTGGGAAGGCCCTTTCAAGGTAGTGGAGTGTTTTTCGAATGGTACATATCAATTGGCTAACCTGGATGGGAATCTACATAAGTCAAGGGTAAATGGATTGCATCTTAAATTATATCATGCCAGATTGATGATGGTGGAGCAAGATGACCTATCTGTGGAACAAGTAATGTCTGTGAGGGATGAGGAAACTTGTGATGCGGCGAGTCTCATTTCTCTTTTTGCTGCTGATCATGAATGATCAGCAGCAAAATGACCTGTCTGTGGAACAAGTAATGTCTGTGAGGGATGAGGAGACATGTGATGCAGCGAGTCTCATTTCTCTTTTTGCTTGCTGATCATGAATGATCTAGCAGGCTAGGGGATGGGCAAATTATGTCAGGATTTTTTTGGAGCAAGGGATTGCACATATGTACATACACATGCATGGTGCATAAAATAAAGGATTGCCCATTTTCCAGAGCCAGGTGGTTACGTGGGGCCCACATGTGTAAAGGTAGGACAAGATGTACATAGTGCATCGATTTTCACTATCACCAGTACTAGTGTGTTTTTTCTACAATAATGAGGAGTTGTTAGGGCGTAAAACTTTTCAAGGAAGCTATCTGCGGGTCGACGACATGAGGTAAGCAGGTGCGTCAGATGGCATCTAGTGGCGTCAGGAGGTCGAATGGGGTCAATACATGCATGTGGATAAGTACGGGCACAACGTGGGTGTTTTCTTGTGATAATTATGCAAAAATTTCATCATGAGGACCATATTTTATGGGGCCACTTCATGTGGTTGCGAGATGCATTACTGGAAAAAGTTGAGTGCCAGGTGTGCGGATAGACGCAGCAGGGTGACAATTATGCACTGCGAGGCCAGTTTTTGGCATGTTCGGGGTCCGTTTGAGGTCAACTAGAAGGCCAAGGGTTCCCAAGTAATAAATCCAAGTGTGGGAACTGAAAAACCTGAGAGAAGAACAGAAAAAACATGGAGAGAAGAGGACGAACAGCCGCAACTGTGTTTTTGCTGTTTTTGGAGCCTGTTTTGGCCATAAACTGCTCATCCGAGGTCGGATTTGACCACTTTGACATTGTAGACTGGGGTTTTGGGCCGTTTTGGATGCAATTTTGCTGTCCATTTTGGAAAATTCCTCAATTTTTTTTCTGTTGTTTTGGTTGTGTAAGTTTCTTTAATGAGCGAAGCTTCTGCTCCTATTTGTGATTGTATCTGGCATGCTTTACCCATATTGTGTGAGCTATTTGTCCCATTGGTGTTGGCCCAAGCTCAGTTGTATCTAAACATCAGAAATTCTCCTCTTTTGAGCTGATTTTTTTGGGGGGGTGTGTGTGTGTCTCTGTGTGGAGTGGGTAAATGGGTAGTCTCTCTCCTCTCACTCCATCAGTGTGTTCCCTGTCTCGGCCAGGTGGTTTGTATAAGCCGAGTGGTGCCCCATAGTGTGTGTGTATATCATCCCAAGAGTGTGTGTCAGGTCATTATAGAGTTGTTATGTGTGTTTCCATCCCAACCACACCGTCTACAAGTTTCAATTTCATTTGTGTTTTGCATTTCCCCTAGATGTCCTTTGTAGCCATTGCCTCTCTTTTAGGAAATAGAGACGTAGCTAAGTAGAGACTGGAGTGGTTTACTTAATGAAGAGATATAATTTTCACACACAACAGAGATAATAGAGAGAGAGAGAGAGAGATCACATGATACATGTGGCTCACCTAATGTGGGCTACTACCATGGGAAAGCAGCCACTCAATGGTTTTGAACTTCAAACTAGAAGTAGGCTACAAAGGGATTATACCCTTAATGAAACTCCAGCCTTGCTTCACTCTCACCACGTCACACACACCTTGCTTCACCAACTTCACAATATCGTTTTGTGTGTAGAAGAGGCCTCCTTTTATAGGACAAAAGGGTTGACCTCTTTCATGAGAGACAACCATGTGTAGCCACCCTTGTGTAGATAAGTTCAAGTTGAGCACTACCATGCGCATATTTGTGTCCGCCCTTGAGAAGACAACCATGTGTATCCACCCTTGTGTAGATAAGCCCAAGTTGAACTCTACCATGCACATATTTGTGTCCGCCCTTGAGAAGACAAGTCTGCCTAGAATTGACCATTCGCCCATGTGTAGCTATAGCTATGTTCACTTAAAACTCTGTTACCAGCCATTGAATTTGGCCACCGGACAAAGTGTTCCAACCATCAGCCCCCACAAGCCATTAACTATCGTCCATTGTCCAATCAACCAACCAAACGACTTTTTTGACCAATTTTTGGTTGTCATCCGACCATAATAGCTCTTGAATAGGCGTGAATTGTGAACGCTTGCCAAAGCGCACAAAAATCAGAGAAAGTGAGCAGGCATGTGTTGGAGCTGCTTGCAACTAAGAGGACACAACCTATTCTGATAGTAATTGTTGAAACTAGGGTTGCAAGAAAACACATACAGATTGGAGAAGACAAAGAAATCTCAAGGCACACAATAGAGAGTATATTACTTAGTGTGCAACGGAAAGATAAGATATCCCTAGAGTGATGGGCGTATATACAATGCACGGGGGGGGGGGGGGGGGGGGGGGACCTCCTAGTGAGGGAAAAAATGCCCCGGCAGTCCTAAGTGTGTTCACACACATCACTACCACATGTATATGGTAGCATTGGCATAGCCAATGAAGAAACGCATCTTGGAATTTGCATCTAGCTTTGACCTTAGGCTTCTATCTATGTGCATAAAAGCCTCGCATCCAAACACTTTGAGAAATGCATAATTTACTGGTTTACTTTTCCATGCCTCTTCTAGAACTCCTACATCTAGTGCCTTTGAGGGTGGTTGATCGATAAAATACATAGATGTGCTTATTGATTCCACCCAAAGCTCAAGAAGTAGGACTGCATAAAGCTGCATGCTTCGTGCTTGCTCCATGATTGTTGTGTTCATCCTTTCCAAAATTCCTTTTTGTTGAGATGTCCTTGGGGTTGTCAGTTTCCTTTGAATGCCAATGCTAGCATAGAATCTTTCAAAAGCTTGATTGCAATATTTGCCTCCATTGTCTGATTTGAGGCATTTAAGCTTGGTATGTGCTTCATTTTCTACAAAGGCTTTCCACCTTTGAAATATGGAAAACACATCAAATCTATTCCTTATTGCATATACCCATGCTTTTCTTGTTGCACCATCTATGAAAGTTACATGGTATAATGAACCACCAAGAAATGGGTAGTACTTGAACGACCCCATACATGAAAATGAGCCAATTCAAGTTTTTTATTTTTTCTTAGAATTGTTACTTTTAGAAATTTTATCCTTTTTTGTTGACCATAAACACAATCTTCACAAAATTCCAAGTCCACTTCTTTCAAACTAGTTATAAGCTTCTTTGATTGAAGGATTTACATTCCTTTGGCACCTTAAGATATTTTTGCTATGAGAAAACCTTTCTCTGATACTACTTGTTAGGAAATATAGAGGTAGGTAAGTAGAGACTATAGTGGTTTACTTAATGGAGATAGATAATTTTCACACGAGAGAGAGAGAGAGAGAACACAAGATATACGTGGCTCACCCAATGTGGGCCACATCCACGTGAAAGAAACCACTAAATGGCTTTGCGGTTCAAATTAGAAGTAGGTTACAAAGGGATTATACTCTTGATGTAACTCCCGTCTCGCTTCTATATATATATATATATATATATATATATATATATATATATATATATATATATATATATATATATATATATATATATATATGGAGAAGCAAGTGATACTAGAGAAGCTCAAAGGCGAGCTCTACTTCAAGATCTCTCTCTCTCTTTCAATTGACTTAAGGAAGCAAGAAAAGGAAGCCATAACTCTCAATTTTTAAGAGATTCTATGGCATGGAAATACAGGTATCATGAAAATGAAGGGATTGGAAGCAAAGGAGTGGCTTGGGGTGCATAGAATTTATGCCACAATTTCATGATCAAATAACTAGAAAGGATTGAGGAGAAGTTTTCATGGAAAAGGTGCCAAAAGGCTAAATAATTGGGTTGATATTTGTTGTTCAATTCCTAGGATTTGGGACTTCAAAGCAAACTAAGGGGTGTCATGTGTATAAAGGCTTTGGAAAAAGAATGGTCAGCTGGTCTAGTAGATTAATGATTGCCTTTGTTTGAAGACAAACCAATACCTGCTCATTGAGGAGATCAAGGAAATGCGGCTATGAGGTCTTGGACATGCAATGGGAAGACTCCAAGAGTGGTTGTAGGTTGATTTTCAATTCTGGAGCTATTGAGTTTACCAAGGGTTTTTATCATGTAAGTGATTGTTAGAGATCAAGTCTCACATACCTTATACATATTGTTCCAATTTTATTGATATAGTACTTCTATTGGGTTTCTATTGGCATTCATCTATATGTGTCTGTTATTTCTCTCTTCTCCATATCTCACAGCCAAAGGCCTTGTTCCTTCTTGACTCACCTCTAGAGCACATTATGCCTGACAATAATAGGTCCACTCTATGTAAACATGCTATGTATGCGTCCTCCAAAAATTGTGGAGTCTTATCTATGGTGTCATCTCTCGCTTCTCTTCCTCCCTCATCGTCTACTCAACATGGTTCTAGAGCATTCTTGTGGTCTAAAATTTTAAAGGGCTCTTTTTGGTCATCATGGGAACAAAATAAGTAAAATGAGGAAAATATCCTCTCGATCATAAGTGATGGCTCATTCCAAAAAAGAACATAGTTATGAAAATCCTCCTTCTCAATCATGAACTGGAAATTGATGGGTGTTGTAGAGAACACATGTTTATATCCATTGCATCTCTATGGTGATGAACAAAGCAATCACTAGATTCATGATAATTACAAACATGCTTTGACAGGGCCTTGAAAACTGATAACAATACATATGTTGTGTGTGTGGATCAATGTTTATGGCTATGTAGCATGTGGCTATCAAAAATTCATATTGTTTACATCTAAAACTATAATAAAACTAATTGCATTGATGTTTGTGTTGTATCTCCTTATCATTTCAAACGTGCCTTACTACAGTACTACTTTCCACAATAAACATACCCTAATGTTTGGCATTTATGTCATGGTGGTTTATATCAGTTAGAGGTTTTTATAGATGTTCAAGTAATATATTAATGCATTAATATAGAATGAGGATAACCTGGGTTGAATCTTACTAGCATGGAGCATCAAAATAAAAGACATATTCCACAAAGTGACGTGCATGGAAAATGATACATTTGATATCACTTGGCACAAGTGTGCATGGAACAACATAGTAAGTAAGCCGATCTTTTACTAGCATGCCTACCTCATCAAGTGTTTATGGATAATAATAATATTTGATATCACTCGGCACAAGTGTGCATGGAACAACATAGTAAGTAAGTAATCTAATCCTTTCCTAGCATGCCTACCTCATCAAAGTTATCTCCTATGTAGACATCATCCATAATATTTTGAGCCACATTGTTTCTTATGTCATGTATTTGGAAAATACATGATTGATGTCACTTCAAAACAATGTGTATGTGACAACATAGTAATCGACTAGCTCTCTTCCCCACTTGCTTTCCTCACTAGGGTCGTCTATTATGTAGAAATAATCCAACTTATTGTGATTCAACTTCTTTCTTGTGTCATCTATGTGGAAAATGACAGATTTGAAATCAATTGGAACAAGTGGCCATGGAGAAACATAACCATTGACTTGATGCTAGCATGTATGCCTGATAAAGGTAGTCTACTATATAGATATATTGAAAATGGTTTGAGTCACCTTTTTCCTTGTGTCATCTATATAAAAAATGAAACATATGATATTGTTTCAAACAATTGTGCACAAAAGAACATAGTAATTAATTGAAATCTTCTCAACATAGTCAAAAACATAGTGACTCGTTTTGTTTCTTATTATCTATGTGGAAAAATGACACATCCTATATGACTTGGAACGGTTATGCATGAAACAACATAGCGATTGACATGATCTCTTCCTAGTGGCCCTTTAATGTAGTAGTTATTTTCTACAGAGCGCTCTAGGATGCAATCCTCCTTTTTCAGGCTACTGCACTTCGATGCTTAGCATATCCAAATATGCGCATCTTTCATTAACCAAGCACGTAGACGTGTTCTTGAATCCCTGGTTACACCAAATTCCTCCACTAGGGTTTGGTTTACATTCATATAACTATGGTCCTTCATACTAACTACCCTAGTTGTGATATCCTTATTTCAAAAATAAAGACGGTCATAGCCCCAATCCTGAATCATTTTGAGTTGACATAGAGTCGATTGTCCCAAAATAACTTCAAAGTTGTTTCCTTTTCCAAATTCAACTACAACAATATTATGTTTGTATTCTAATTTACAAGAGGATACAATAACTTGCTCCAACATTCCTAAGGGTCTCTCCATATATTTGTTTGCTAGTTGCAACTTCATGCACGTTTTTTTGAGAGATGGTCTTCCCCGTTTCTCCTAGATTTTGTTTCTAGCAATGGCTACTCAGGTCCCACCATCAATCATTGTTATTGTATTTACTCCCTTGTATTCCAGTGGTAAAATGGTGCTCCCTTCTTTGGCCTTGAAATAATCACCCACCTTATTTACTAGTACAGGCTCTTCTTTGGGTTTCTTTGGTTGATTTGTGTCCATGATTTCACCTACAAGTTTATCTTTTGGATGTATTTTCAACCCCTTTTCTTCCAGGTTTTTGCTCATTTGTCCCCACAAATGTGTTCTAATTTTCAAAAGTTTGGTGAGAGTAATGGTGCATCTTTTAGGAGAAGAAATCAATTTGTGCAAATTTTTTGTGTTCGTCGCCTATGGAATCAAATTCCATTGAGATGGCACAATTCTCACTTCAGGTTTTGTTTTATGTTCCCCTAGAAAGGATGGAAAGGTCCTTATGATCATTGGTTTACTCTCCACAGAGACTTCTATCCCTGCATCCATGTATAATGACTGTATATCCCCATGATAGCTCTCATGGTCCATGTTGACCTCAAGGATTGGTACAATCAGAAACATGGTGCTTTTGTCTTTTCTATTTTTTATTGTCTCCAAATGATTCTGGCCATGGCTAATACACTTTAAGAATTGGTGGCACCTCAAGAAATTTATCCTCATCCATTGCATTTTCAACAACCCTCCTATCCAGTGGTCCTTGTTTTTCCACCGTTGTTGATTTGCTCAGGTTGCCTAGATTCTTAGCATAGTCTTTGAGTAGGTGATCCCATCCACAATTTTCACGGAACCCAAAGATTTTGATTTGTTTGATTGAGTTTGTTTCCTCAAGTGTACTTTTGTCTACCTTTTCTAGCGCATGCACTACTTGCTCAAGGGTTTTCAAGGTTTTTGGATGCACTAGAGCTTGAGTGGTCTCTATGAGCCTTTTACACATATCCATTCCTTTAGTTCCAATCTCAGGTTGTAGATAAGTTAGCAATCTTTGTCCCAAAGTTTGGTTGCTCTTAGCCTTGATTTTAGAATTGCAACATAGTATATAAATGTTTGTTTACCTTTTCAACCAAGACTAATCAGCCTCATATAGTCTTTGACTCTTTTGCTGGCATTTTCTTTGCTCTCCAATTAACGTTTGATTTGTTCCTTGTTTGGTTTGTTTATATCTCCAAGGACATCTTTTCCCTTTGCCTCTTTGCTTTCATTTTGTCCCCTTTTTCCTTCCATGATTTCCCTTCATTCCTTAGTAACCCACTTTCAAATTTGATTTGTTTTGTAAGTTTCAACTCTTTTGCCACATGCTAGTTTTTGGCTACTTCCTAAGCTTGAGCTTTAGTTTCCACTTTGATTGAAATGGTCATCTCTAATTTGGATCCACTAGAACAAGGTTTAGGATCTATGTATACAGCTCACACTCATACTATATATAGGTTGAGGTCCCCACTATATATGCACACTTAGTGTGTAGAGTCTACACAATTTTGGGTTTAGAGTTTTGGAGTCATCTCCCTCTCTCTCTTTGTCCCACTCTCTTTTCTTGTCTATATGCGCTCTCTTTCACCAGGTCAACATGGTATCATAGCAGACGGATGGAAAAGTTCAAAAGAGAAATATATGTTAACAAGAGCTAAGTATTAATCCTCTTTTTCTTTGATTTTTTCTAGGCTTTGAGGTATCATGTGTGTTAATTGGATACACACATGTAATTACTTTCTTAATATCTCTATTTTTGGTTTTTATATTGCTTTTGATGACGTGAAATTCTTGCATGAACTTAGTTTTGGCTCATGATGATAGTGCACGCATGGCTTATAGTTAATTTTGGTTCATGGAAATAGTAGACTTCCCTTTTCATCAAGCTTATGATCTGCAGCTTGAAGAAACAATTCAATCTTTTTGTTATCCAAAGTATCTCACTCTGCTCCTGAGAGTTGAGCACAATGTCACTCAAACTCCCTCAATAGTTCATTGATGGAAATTCCTTCCTTTGGCTTTGCAACCCATTCTAAGAGTACTTTTTGTAACCCTTTCAGAGTCTTCCATGGAGTATTCCTCCCAGTCTCCTCCATGCTTCTCCTTGATTCCCTTTACATGGTCTCTAGTCTCACGGACCACAAAAAGCTCAAAATTGTGAATCATGTCCACCTCTGATACCAGTTGTAGTTCCATCTCCTTCACATAACCACAAAGATATCTTTCTCTTCAAAATGGTCCATTTTTTTTACAATATCTTGAAGGGATTTTTTTTCTGACGCCTCCCTTCTTTCTCCACCTTGTTGTTGCTGCATAAACATGGCAAATGCTTGAAACATTTGAATTGTACCTTGATCAAAATGCATGCCTTGTTTCTCTTCTTGATCCATAGATTTAAGCATTTGCATTGAAACCTTTTAAAAAAAACAATTGAACTCTAATCCCAGTTGCTTTGCGTCAGGTTCATCAAAAGCGTGTCAAAAAGTGTGTAGTCACTGGAAGGTGTGAAACCTTTAGCTGTGAGAGTTTGTGGATGAGAATTACAAAAACTTAGTGAATAGGTGTTTATGACAGATCACCAACTCTCTTCCTAAAGACGGTTTAAATTGTAAAAGCATTCATGACAAAACAATCACCAACCTCTTTCCTATTGTGCTTAGAAGCTACTTGTTTTTGTAACAGAGATCGTGATGAAAGGATCACCAATTCAAATTCAATTTTAATTTAAAAGTGAAATTAAAAACAATAAAGTTTTATCCATAAACCTCTCTCATACAAGGACAAATCCCATTCAAAACCCAAATCTCTTTGATAGAATCATGTAGCCTCGTCCCCAATTACATAGTCATAATTAACTACAAACATTTGAAAGGGATCAAAAGCTTCCACCTTCACACTGACTATTTTTTTATTTTTCATATATTTAAAAGCTTTCGTATTGAAGCTCACACACAATTTTTGGATAAAGGGAAACCCTAATTCACTCCCTCAAAAGCTCAGATACAAGATAGTAGAGACGCGGGACTGCACTACACACAGAGAGAGAAACCATGAAGTGAATTGCACAAAAGGGAAAAATTGCATATATTTCTCTCTTTCCCATGGAAATATGAGCTGATATGTCAATTTTTGGGCATTTTTTCCTCTTTTGACCAAAACTAGGTCATTTTTTAGCTCATTTTTTACCAAAATAAGAGCATTGTTTATGTGAAAGTTTTCAAGCAAAGTGAAGAAATACCTAAATTTGTGGGATCACTTGCATAAGCATAAAATGCATAGATATGCATCACTTTTACATTTTGGGTCACTTTCCATATAATTTTATGAGACGATGCCCATTAGTTGCTATTTTTGGCAGTTTTTGCACGCATCAATCTTTGTAGAGTGTGTCGCCATGAAACACTTGGAACATGTATATCATAAACAAAATTAGTCATTTGATCAAGTGGAAAAACACGCAACAATGCCACATCCAAGTCTATGACTCCCTTGGTAGGTATGTACATGATAGCGATCGCAATAGTAGCTGCTTTAGCATATATCACAATATGTACATGATTTCTTTTATTTACATGCATTGAATGTTGAGATCGCAAATCGGATGGTTTCTCTCACAGACATGGCTATAGAAAATGGAGTTCAAAGAAGATAAGGAGATAACATGAATGAGCAGTAGCACCAAAAAGAGGGTTTTCAATAATGTTTTAGTGAGCCTTATAAAGGCTTTACAAAGCCGACATTCACACATATGCGGCTGCACAAGTTGGTTTGATCCCCAATAATTGCCCCCTTTAGCCAATTTTGGCATAACCATCATCATCATACACTCCCTTGAGATAAATTCTTCACTCTCATGACACAAACAATTTTTTTCTATACTCGCAGACCATGAGTTTTAGGTTTCCTCACAACCTGATTCTACTTTTGAGCTACCATCATGTGGGGTTTTTGGTTTACTCCCAAACCTCGGGTTTAGGTTTACACATTAACCTCGTGAGAGTGGGATTTACAAGGAATCAGGTTTTGGATCGGGAAGGTCTTACCGCCAACATCATGTGTCACTTGCTGGGGTAGTGTCTAGTCCCATACACAATTTTGATAAACATATAAACATGGGGATGAATGTGGGGTTTTTGCCATACAAACATACATATCATGGAATTTAAAGCATAATATTTGTGTGAAGCTAGTCGCCAAAGAGGGATGTCAAATATGAAAACATTGAAACGAAGCCAATGCCGGTAAGGAAAGCAGTTGATGTTGTCAGGTCTTGCATGCGCAATTTTGGGGCTTCTCTCTTTTTTTTAATGCGACCAAAAGACTTAGCGCTACCTACTCTTGAGCCTTCTACTGCCGCTCCCAGTCAATTATGAGCTGCCTAGTTTCCCTTGCCTTTGGGCTTGCAATAGAGTGTGTGAATGGATTTTGGAGTCAATGGGGAGGATAAAATGTGTGTGTACACACTCTATCTTGTTTTCATTGGAAGACAAAAAATGACCGGTCCAACTCTTGTGATTAATGCTTTTAAGCTCTGTAGAGTCTTGGAGAGAGATTCCGATTTGCCTCGATAGTGTGTGTGTGTGTGTGTGTGTGTGTGTGTGTGTGTGTGTGTGTGTGTGTGTGTGTGTGTGTGTGTGTGTGTGTGTGTGTGTGTGTGTGTGTGTGTGTGTGTGTGTGTGTGTGTGTGTGTGTGTATGTATGTGTTAGTGTGTGTGCATGTGTGTGTGTGTGTTGTGTGTGTGTGTGTGTGTGTGTGTGTGTGTATGTGTGTGTGTGTGAACAACCACACATGGCCAAAGATAATTTGCATGACACGTGGCTGACATGGCTTGTTTATGCCGCTACCCAAATTGTTCACATCAGTTGTTTCCATGGCCTTACAGTATGAGAAAACACAGTTGCTCTTGCACTTATTTTGTTGTTGTGGGTTCCAGATGCATGTGCAGATTGATGTATAAGCTTGGATGCCGGATTGGAGCTTGCAAATCAGCACCTAACTATGTACGAGATTCATCACTCCCTCTTTGGGCCTTTCTGGCTTTGGTGTCCCCCCTCTTTACTCAAAGTTGGCATATTTGACTTCTCAGATTGCTGCTCATGAGAAGAAATTTAGAGACTGTTCAAAAACTAACATGAGCTCAATACCTCCAAGACCTTGCTTCAAAGCTCTAATACCAATTGTTGAGCTCACAAAGCAGATGGCTTCTCTCACAAACATGGCTATAGCAAGTGGAGTTCAGAGAAGATAAGGAGATAACATGAATGAGCAGTAGCACCAAAAAGAGAGTTTCCAATAATTTTTTAGTGGGCCTTATAAAGGATTTACAAAGTCGATGTTTACACATCTACTGTCGCCCAAGTTGGACTAATCCCCAACATTGAAAATTTTTAGAAGTAAGATGAATGTTTTTATTTCACATCGTGTATATGCCATGTCATATCACCATGTTTGATTTTATGGATATAGAACCATGTGGCAGTCACCTTTTTAATTTTGAACTTTCTCTAAGGGTATTGACTCCTCCTCCCTAGAGTGTGCTTGAAATTCTTGAGGATACCAGTAATTTGTCCAAAGCAAAGGAGTACATCAAGAAACGTGATCTCCTGAATTTTGATGACTCATTTTGAAAATTGGTAGTTCAAGTTCAATTGCTCGCCAGTTATGTGGAGCAACCTAAAAAGTTGATTACCTCTTTCATCTCGTAGGATGCATGAAAGGGCATAGGGAGATAGACATGCCAATAACCACCCAACCATACTTATATATAAGCCCTTGGCCCTCCTATATATAGCCCCTATACCGCATGTGTATCTATCGGCCCTTGGCCAAGGCCGTGCCCTCCTATAGTCCTACCCTTGGCATGACATTACTCCCCCTTTGGAGAAGCGTTTTCCTCCGCAAAAACAAAAGTGGTAGGATCTCCATAAGAACACTAATGTTTTCCAAAGTGGTATCCGTCATGGATCCAGCTGTTTGCTTGATCAAAACACGGTACAATACAAGGTTCAATGAAATCAAGAGTAACATCGTGATTTTGCACATTGTTGTCCTTTTGGAACCATCTAGTGTGTAGACTACATTTAGAATGCACATGAGCATGCTTAAACGAGTTATCACAACAAAGATGTACCTGAAAGAGTACCATGTTTCACTTTCCATGAAAGCCTACTTGCTGACATAACTCACAGCCAAGTATAAGTCCTTGACTTGTTCTCAAATTTCATCAGTAAACAACCCCACCATAACTAGTGTTCAAGGTTGATAATCTGACTTATGCTTTAGCTGATGGTAAGAAAACTCCAAGTAGAGCAATAAATGCTTATTAATTATATTGGTTGGTACTAATATATGCACTTTTCATATCCTTTAACACAAGATTACACTTTGTAATCTGCATATCCCATTGGATAAGTGACAATAGTGAGGTGTGTTTCCCACCATGGTTTACAAACAGTCTTTCTAGATGGCTGGTAAACGGGGATCACAATATTGTACAACATTGCTGAGGAATCAACAATTGGCTAAATAACCATCGTGGTTAACTTGAAAAATCCACAAGCACCCAAACCAAGCCATGACCTCTATTGGTGATTGGTGACCAAAAAGTAAACTCAGCGAGATACTGCACATGGAGTGAATCTCTTCATGCTTTTGTTGTTAACAATTTCTCTTATACCAGTAGGACATGGTATACCTTTTATATTTTGCAAGCATGGTCTAGTGAAAAAATATAATTTCTCCTAAAAATTGCATGCTAAGTGAAATTTTATATATTCAGAAGATAGATATGAGCACAATACAACTCATTGAAGTATTTAAGGTGAAGCAAGGCTTCAATTTTAGAAATCTTGCATAGATGCTTCCAAAGTTTGGAATATGCTATCATCATACAAACTTCAGGATATTTTGCATCATGCCTAAATACTTTTTCACTCATGGTTGATATAAACTAGGCCATGAGGGCATGCATGGTTTGTACAATAGCTCTCTACTTCTCGTTATATGTGACTATGAGCCAGATTCAAGTCTTGATGACAAAATCAATTTCTACTCCATTCTCAAATGAGAGTTTAGTTCTGACTTTCAAGACAACTCACCATAGAGGGGCGACACGGTTAGAAATTTCAAGTTCTCCTTGTTTTTTTGTCATTAACCTTTCATTTGGAAAAGATTTTCATGTTGTGCAAAGCAAAGTGCTTTGATAGACTTGATGAGCAGTAAGGATTCTACTATGTGTCAAAGTAGTATCTATTGACTTAGGATCAAAGGTTTATGGCACATAGGTTTGGCGAATTGGCAGTATATGGATATAAGCTCCCATTTTTATGTTGGCAACATCAAATTGTAATGTATTGCAAGGCATGAATGGCATCAGCTTATTTCCTTGAGACCTTCATTGAAGCAAATTGCTTATCACTGCATTTGTTTTTATGTGCATGCATGGTGTACAAGTTTGGTGGGGTTCATTCCCCTAAATCATTGTTTATGCTTCTGCTATAACATCAACTACTATGTCAAGAACATTGTTTAAGACGAGGTAAGATATTTTCTTTTTTTCATGATTTTTCTCAAAACCCACAGCTCTAGCCTTTTTCTCGCTAACAATGAGGCTGGTATATTCTCATGTGATCATTGTATATGTCTACAATGGCAGGCACTTCACATCATTGGCTCCATGCACAAGGTGCATCCAATATAGGCGATGTTTTCTATGGGTGGCAAGTACGCATGGTCTTGCTTTCCAATAACCAATTCATGGGATGGCATTAATTGGCCAAGAGGGCCTCAAAGCAGGTAATAGCTTGTTTTATGCGCCAAAGAAAATCTAGTATGACTACCTTCTTTGGGGTGTTAAGAATCTTTCGCTTCATTTCATGGGGAGAAATGATTATTTCAAAATCTAATTGTGAAATAAGATTTCAACTTGAGAGGATCTATTGTTTAATTTGTAGCACTGATTCTGGCTATAGAAATGCTCTTTTCAAAGGTAAGACATAGCTAATTCCAAATTACTCCATGAGGGTTGATGGTTATTGATTGATCTTTTTAGAGTTGTACTCTCAAGGAAAAATCTGATAAGGGATAGTGGATAGGATGCCTCTTATGGAAAGGTCTTGGACAATTGCTTTGTTAATAAAGAATCACTTCTTTTTAATTTTTTCAAGTACATGTTCACTTTAGCACCTTAAGAAGTTAAGAAATGTTTGCATAAGCTCACCTATCACATCAAACCCTTTGAGAGAGATCTGTATGTCACCAAAAACATCGCATCTCTTGCCGTTAGATGTAGTCCCCACAATCCTTCCTCATCTTGTACATTACATTGGGATATCGACCTAATGTTTGTAGAGTGTTTGCATAAGCGAGATGTACAAGTTCCATGTCTTGATGATGATCGGGATGATGTCGTCTAACCCCCAATTTCAATCCCTATTTCCTAAGCTATTGTATGATCACTCCCCTCGGATGAGGCGTTGGAGTTGATCCATTCATGTGTAGAGTCCTTTGTCAACCCAAAATTGTAAAAGAGATTTCCATCTTCTTTTCTCCGTAAAGGGGGAGGTGTGGTGTTTCGGTGAAGCTTGGATGGACAAGCCCAATGTGAAATGTGTTGTGACAGGATGCTTGGTAGTCAATTGTATTCTCTCTTATGGTCAATATAAGGACTTTCCTCTCACTTGTGAAGGAAAGAATAGTTTGGTCTAGTCTCTCTCTCGTGACTCCACGTCTCAATATATATATACATCTCATTGAAGACATTTAATATGCGCTTTCATTTGATTTAATCTCTCTCTCTCTCTCTCTCTCTCTCTCTCTCTCTCTCTCTCTCTCTCTCTCTCTCTCTCTCTCTGTGTGTGTGTGTGTGTGTGTGTGTGTGTGTGTGTGTGTGTGTGTGTGTGTGTGTGTGTGTGTGTGTGTGTGTGTGTGTGTGTGTGTGTGTGTGTGTGTTTCAATAATATTAATACATAGACACCAAAGAATTTGACCAAATTCAAAAGACACAAGAAACTATGTCAGGAAAGAGTGCTGTATAATTCCATTATCATGTCAAAAAATGGTCTTATACACAAGTGGGGAAATTTAAAAAGCTTCCCTAGTAAGGATGAAGAGATACAAGTCCTGCAAATCTCCAGACCAGCAAAAATTTGATAGCTTAGAGTTGAGAAGGTAACCCTCACCTGCATCCATAGAGACAATATAACATTTAGTTAGTATTGGCACTGACTGCAGGTGATGCATAGGTATCCCACTTGTTATCGATGTCACCCAACTTTAAAATTGCTATCAATTAAAGTAAAGAGATGAAAACTTTTAACCAGTGCGATGGGAAAAAATGTTTTAGACTTATGTGTTTCACGATATCAAAGACCATACAACTCTTTCAGTTTAACAATCATAAAAAACCAAGCTGTATGGGGACAAAATGTAGTTTTTTTTTTTTTTTAATTAGCAGAATTCTTGATATCAAAACAGATTTGTCTAACCAAAACAAACTTAGATTTAGGAATTCTAAGTGGAGCTCTTTTTAATTTTACAAGCTCTAAAAAGGAAAGGTCGGAGGCGAGCTTTGGAGGCTATCTTTGCCCCGAAGTGGACTACGTACGCCCGTCTCTCCACTTGGCGGAGTTTGGCATTTATTGCCGCAATTTTTTAGGTTCTGAATTGTGCTCATGCGTGCCGTTAATGTATATTTTGGTGTTTCCTGTAAATATACAAGTATTAGCTCCCAAGGTAAATAATAATAACTTGAATTAGTTACTACCTTTTAGGTTTACATCATCCCATCTACGGGTCATCTTAGTCATAGCCCAAAAAAAGTTGCTGCTATTAAGGTTTTAGCAGAAAGAAACTCTCAACAGCCCAATAGCTAGGTTCATTCCGGTCTTCAGAGAGCAAAAGAGATGACACAAAGGTAAATATCAATACTCTTACTAGGCGACGGACCTGCCAGAATTATCAATTACAAGAAACATATCACAAAGATTCAAAAAAGAGCCATAAGAAGTATAAGCCCTCTTTTAGCATGTAAAAAGAGATGACACAGTCAGCTGGTACATGTAGTAAGCTTTTAGAAAAACAAGCAAAGTGCAAAAACCAGTTACAGCCAAGTGGAGTTGGCCTAAAAAACATCTATCTGAGATTTATAAGACTTAAAATACCAAGAAGACTCAGCTCAGTCCTGGTAGCATACTCCCGAGGAGATCCTACCAAGTTCCAAAGATCCCCAAAAAAAAGGTCAGTAAATAGCAAATAAAAAGAGGGACCAGTCTGTCAAGAAACTGCAAATCAATCAAATATATAAAAAATGTGTTACAGAGCAGAGCTATTGTTAGAAAAAAATATATTTAAAGTAATCAACCAAAGGAAAACCACTCCCAAGCTTTATTTAGGCTTTTAAACAGCAACCACCAAATTAAGTGATGACAACTGCTAGATTTTTTTCAAAACCAGGATCGTGTTTTTTAAGCATTGATCCAGTAGATCCCAGCTCAAAAAGAAACAAAGGTATCCTCTTCCCCATCTTGGAGGTTCAAGGAAACCATAACATAAACACATAAGACCTAGTGTAACAGGTGTCAGCACTCATTATTTACAAGGGCAGCTCAGTACTGAGTAGAAACTAGTTATTACGGCAGTAGTTGTTATCATCATCTACTAAGCCATAAGTATTTACATAACCTGATGTACGGAAGAAAAGTAAGTTCTAACCGATAACCGTTAGCCAGCAGCCAGCTTATGAGCGCCATATTTGGTTATGGCTAAACATCAAAAATAAGCAAGACCCAGCCCAAAAACTAGTACAGAAAATCAATCAGCACCCAGTGAAAAAGGGCCATGAGATACCCTTTAATACAAAAAACCTGGATAACTTTTTAAGAAAATTATTCTCAGAATTTTTCCAGATCAGCATGATCAAAGTTTTCCACTATAGAAACATTCCCAAAATCTCTGGCCAGCAAAAAACAAACCAACCCAATGAGATGCTTCTACCTATTTAACCATGGATAGAAAACTATAGCCAAGATACGAAACCATCGTAGGCCACATGCTATTGAAACTTCCAGGCCTAAAGGACACAAACCAACTATATTGTGTGAAGTAAAAGAGAGACACAAAACCATTTAGACCGCTTCCAGATCCGCAAGCTATCTTGACAAAAAACCAAGAATCCGGTATCCGAATGTTGCCAAAGTTGTGTTCTTGGACACCATAGCAGCCAAAAAAAACACAAAAAGCTGTACAAGAATGATGCTCAATTCAAATGCAGGTATAAGCATTCAATCAACAAAGAGACAGCCAATACCACAAAATAGCATAGTTGCATTAAGTCACAAGCCAACTATATAGTTGCATAAGCAAAAAGTTCAGGTTAGTAACAAAACAAAAGAGACTGCAGCCATGATTAGCCACTCCATTATCCAACACATTGACCAGATTTTCATAGAGTTATACTGATGCACCTCAGCCCCAAACAGAGAAGCGGCCTAGCTCCCAACCAGAGCTCCAAAACTCAAATATTCCCAAACCCATAGTCAACCTTAGTGGAGTTCCAGCATGCCAAGTTCTATCAAAACCATTGGCTATATCAAACAAGCCATAATGTTGTCATGAGATGTAGGAAAAAAGACCATAAGAACCAGTCCATAAGCCATATAAGTCCTATTAAAATAAACAAGAGCAGCAACAACACATGAAGCTTAAAAAGCAAGGTATCCACCACATAGTTGTATAGGTAAATTGATTGCAGAATATAACCGATACGGCTTTCCAAACAAATAAATAAAGTTCATGCCAATAGTGCAAAAGTGAATTCATTCACAATCAGTTGCCCCCTTAAGCAAAGCGGTGAAATGGCCAGACTTTCATGGAGCCATATAGATGTAGCTCAACCCCAAACAGAACAGTAACACATCTCCCAAACAGAGAACCATTCATATACCATAGACAGACCTAGAGAAGCTCCACTAGGCCAAGTTCCACCAAAATCACCAGTCATAATATGTATGTTATATTGCTGTAATGCCACACATGGCCTATCAGAATGGAGAAGAGCAGCTACAAAACCACATGAAGCTGAACCTAAATAAAGCTCAATATAAATGCAGGCATAAGCATTCAATCAACCGAGTTCTGCGAGTATCCTTAAGTCAGGCATGGTATTCACGCCAAAAGACCAAAATCCCACTACTTAGTTATAACCATAGAACATAAGTTGCTTGGCTAAGCACAAGAGCCCTTTAAAAACAGTCCGGTCTCCAAAGCAAGCAAGCCTAGACAGAAGTTCATAGAATAATCGACAAAATCTGGATATCCTTTACTAGTACAAAATAGAGACAGAACCTGGGTGATATTTTAACCTCAGAATTTTCCAGATCAGATTTTTCTCATTACTGCACCATCCCCAAAATCTCCGGCCAGTAGAAAACAACCAATCCAATGAGATTTTCCTACTCATTTAGTCATGGGTAGATAACCTAAAACAACAATATGAAAACGTCGTAGGCAACTTACAGTCGGATTATAACGGAAACAACCAACTACATTGAGTTAAGTAAAGGAGAGAAAAAAACTATTTAGACTGCTTCCAAACCGCAAGCCAGCTTTTTACCACAAAAATTAAACAAGAGATCAAGTATTTGAAAGCCCATGTCCAACAGTAATACCTGTGTTTGACTTGGAGCAGCCAGCTCCACAACTGCCAATTTATCTTTCCCTTTAACCATCACTCAAAGCTTTTCCCCAACAAGAGATAGTGCGACTACTAAGTGGTATTTGCAAACACACAACGAAATGAACAAGTGCACAACACTAAGTGAGCTCCAAGAGAGCTCACCTTTATATACAACTCGCGCAGCAGCTAGAGGAGTGGGAGAGATCCATACGGACGATCCCCGAGGTTAATGCCTTTGGTGGCGTTCTAAGTGAGCAGAGCAGAGCGTATAGGAACCCGCGCGACAGAGTGCAGGAGTGAGGGAATGAGTGCGCCGTGTAGAGTGGGGAGACAGAACAGAGATCGCATGCCGGCTCGATTTGGGGGAGGGCATTAAGTGTAATAGCCATATGCCCCCCAATATTAGGAGATAATTAGTTTTATCATGTAAGGGTAGTGCCCCATGCAAGAGAGTTTAATAATCCAGTTTAAAGGTAGGTAGTATTAGAGTAAGTGTACGAGTGTGTAGGAATAAATGTCAAGAGTAATGTAGGTTTTTGAATAGCTAGCGGCCTTCATAGGTATTGTGTGTGTGTGTGTGTGTGTGCCCCATGCTAGGGGGTTTAGGAATCTAGTTTTAAGGTAGGTAGTGTAAGAGTAGGTGTAAAGGTCCCGGTAGCGGCCATAGCTAGAGAGAGTTAAGATAGATAGTGTGTGTGTGTGTGTGTGTGTGTGTGTGTGTGTGTGTGTGTGTGTGTGTGTGTGTGTGTGTGTGTGTGTGTGTTGCTTACAATCATTAAATGGACATAGTAGATTAACTTAGTCACTATTAATTGCTAGTTGAAGTATTTTCTATGCAAAATCTAACCAAGGGGTTTATAATTGGAGAATTTAACGAAGGGGTTTAGAATTGTAGAACTTCACCAAGGGGTTTGGATTTTCAAGGCAACACCCAGGGTTACTAGTTAAATATTCATTTATTTTTGTTGATCTTCCATTTAGTATTTAGCAAATCAAATACATACTTGGTCTTTAGAGGCTGGCTTTTTGGTTATGTACCTTTCATGTTTGTAAAGTGCACTTGACTCCGGGTAAGTCAACATTATTTTCAACCTCCAAGTAAGCATATGATTCGATTTCATTTCATTTTTTAATATGATAGTTTTCCAATTAGGATGTATAACACAAAATGCTTTCAACTATTTTTCTCTTCACACACATGATAAGGTCATGTCGGAAAAAAAAATTTGGGATAGTAGTGTACCCGATACATTTTTGCACATGATGTTATGGACCTATCTAGTAGGGTTTCATTTGTCACATGTTGTGACAATGGATTAAACATGGTCTAGGAACTCATGGATTTTGGTTTTAGCCCGTGTGAAGAAATTTATGAGGGTCTCTCTCACTCATGTTGTTGAGTGTTTATAGTTACCTCCACACAAAAGTACATCTTGTACTTGATGGATGTCATTTTTTTGGACATCCTTATATGAAACATATCCCACATGTCAAAAATATAAGTCCTATCTTTGGGATTGAGAGTGATGCTTTCTATTTCAATTATGTGTCACAACAAAGTCTCTTGGTGCTGGTCACATCCATTTATTAGACCATTTTGAGCATGTCTTAATAGGAACAATTTCCATTTCCAAAAATTGTCGTCGAATACCTACTTAGACTTGTTAAGGTTACAAGAACTTTTAAACAACTTCAACAGACGGTTGTTTACACATATAGAAAATCTATTTTCTATTAATAAACATGTTCTATTTGTACCTAGATGTGATTGACTTTCATGTTCTATTATGG
Source organism: Adiantum capillus-veneris (assembly GCF_014529385.1). Taxonomy (NCBI): domain Eukaryota; kingdom Viridiplantae; phylum Streptophyta; class Polypodiopsida; order Polypodiales; family Pteridaceae; genus Adiantum; species Adiantum capillus-veneris. The sequence goes on from NC_140944.1 coordinate 107,502,082, forward strand.
TCCCAATATGCCAACATGGTTTTTACATGATTGAAATGGAAAGTATCTTGTTCTTTTCCTGTGTGCTATGAGCATAATATTTTCTATAATTATTGGCAATTATAGTCATGATAAAGCAGGTTTGAATCAATTTTTGCTAAATGCATGCACACTAGGTGTTATGGGCCCTAGTGTTTAGCAAAAGCTGATTTTGAGTGGCATGCCGATTCATGAAATTGATAGCTTTTAAAGCATTTTGCACTATGTGCAGTATTTCTACGAGATCAATTATGGGTCTATCAATCACCAATAGAGGTCATGGCTCAATTTGGATGCTTATAGACATGTTGACTAAACTTTGTACAATTTTATTCAATTTACTACTCAATCTCTACATTTAACCAAGTTGTTTTTCATAACATTGTTGATTACTACTTAATCTCTACATTTAGCCAAGTTGGTTTTCATAAGATTGTTGATTAGTCAACAATGTTGCAAATAATTGTGACCCACATTTACCAATCAATTATGGTAGACACTCGGTAAACTGTTGAGGAGAAACAACTCAACATCAGTATTTTCACCAATCTAGAGACAGATAGGTGAATGTAATCTACAAGTATTAATATACTACTAAAGTATATGTTAAGGACATACGCTAGTGGGAAAGAGGTTGGAAGCAATCCACTGGGAAAGGTTATTTCTCTAGTTTAGGGTTTTCTTAATAGTGACACGCATATGACAATTGGTTCAGGTCTATTCATGCTTGTTTATGGTTTTCAATCTAGATCACCAGGTATGATGGGGTTGGAAACTGAAAACTTTTTGTAGGTTACTAAATTCTTCCAAGATTATGTGGATATGCTGACCCTTGCGCAACAAGCATGTAGTCCTTACAAAAAGTATGTTGATGAGAAACATTGGCAAGTTACCTTCATGGAAGGGGAAGAGATATTTTTATTGACTAGTAGAGTTTGGTTGATCTCATTGGACCTCACATGAACCCTCAATGTATTATTATCAACTGCCATGACCTACATACACACTATCGCATACGTCAAGTGGAAGACATCCTGAAGAAGCTACCACTTAGAAAAAAAATTGTGTTTTTGTGAAGCAATCTCCCACTTTTGTTTTAGTTCAAAATGCTCTCCAATAGGGGGGTAATGTTAGGCCAAGGGCTGGTAGCCAAGAGAACCGATATGAATAGACCAAGGGTACCTATATAAAGGCAATGGATGGGCAATGAGTTGAGGTTAATGAATATCATCAACAACAAGGTTACAACATCGACAACAATCAACCGACATGGAAAAGACAAAAAATTTGGTTTGTGTGGGGGTGAATGTGCTCCAAATCTACCAGCAAAAATACACTCCCTGAAAAACTATGTGTAGCCTCAATTTTTGGTCACCCTCTTTATGTAAAGGAGGTGTATGCTCCTCCACCCTAGTTTGTGTGTGCTAGGGGAAGTAGGAGAGGCAAATTTGTGTTCCTTCATCCTCTTTTGTGTTTCAGTGGAGACAATTTGTGTGAGTGTATACACTTTTGTGTTATGTGCAAACAATACCCGCACAGAGAGGGTTGCTGGGGTGCACGCATTGTAGCACCTCACACTTTTGGAAAACCCCCCTAGTTTAGAAGCCATGTGTAACATGTGTGTGTGTCATTGTTAAAGGAAAGAAGTGTGCGCCAACAAGCAGCTTGTGTGTGTGTAACAAGATGTGTAAAAGCAAGGTCCATGTGACAAGTTTGTATAAAGCAACCCTATGTATTTATAATTCTATCTAATGCATCTCTATTTCTACCATCACAAGGAAGATAAGCATCAAACCCCCTCCTCCCTCCCCTTGTGCTTGTAGCGTTGTGGCATCTCTAGCACCCTACATCCTTGCATGCATTGTATCTCCATTAGCTTCTTAGTATGGCATTGCTCTTCACAACTCGTGTTCTTTGTCTTGGATAGCTCTTCAATTGGACGGTGCATCAAGTCTCTCTAGGCTATGCTAGCTATAGATGGAAACTCTCTCTCTCTCTCTCTCTCTCTCTCTCTCTCTCTCTCTCTCTCTCTCTCTCTCTCTCTCTATGTGGCACCCTGGGGCACCCCTCTCTTTTTCATTCTCAAACCCACCGCAACATCTTTCTAGCCCTACTCCCACACTGTCTCCTATGTGTAAACTTGCTCACACAATTTCTCTTTGTAATCTACCTCTCAGTAACTCCTTCAATAGTAGCTCCTAACCTACCTCTTGCTTGCATTCACACATTTTGATGCTCCACTCCTCCCCTTATGACAATCGATAACAATGGGCTACATTTTTACAGTGCTACAAACGAGAGAGAGAGAGAGAGAGGAGTCTCCCAGGCGCAACCTTTGATTGACATGTATAAAGCCCTGTTTGAGCTCTTGCCTTCGACTCCATAAGTAGTTTTTGTTGAGCAAGACATGCCGCTGAATCCAAGGGGGGGGGGAGATTAGGGGAAGTTTGAGGTTAGTTTTTTGTCCTATAAGAAATTGTAGAGAGAGAATATCAAATAAAATATTAAAAGTAAGAAAAATGAATAAAACATTGGGGTGAATATCTACTTTTCTACCTTGCTTTTGGTATTTTAAAGAAACTCTCATGCTAAATGACACTTTCAAATTTTCTTTCACTTTCAAGATCATTATCACCAGAAGCTTTCCTCTTTCCCTCTTCATGAAAAGAGGGAAGCTTTTCTCTGCACATTGCATTTCAAAGAGAAAACTTCAAATTCTCTACGATGGCATTGCCTTCTTCACCATTTTCAAGCCTTTTCACCATTTCCAAGATTTCATTCTTTGCATTTAGGCATGAATCCTACTAAAACAGTTCTCTACCATTTGCATATTAAGTTTGAAGAAGAATATGCACCGATTGGAAAGAGAAACAAGGTTTGCAAAGCTTCACCATCTGCTTGTGCTTCATTGAGATTAGAGGGGAGAAAGAATATAGATTTATGGATAGATGGTAGATTCTATCCTTTAGATCCTATTACAAGAAGAACTCCCGCATTTTCTAATTGCTCTTCCTTGATCTAGTTTTTACGAGATGGAGAAAGAAAACTATTAAGGTATATCAAACATCTTGTAGCACAACAAGACATTCTAAAGCTTGAGAATCATTTTCTATGTCAACAAGATTCATCTATGAACAAGCAGCTTGAAGAAGGCAAGGAGGCTATGAAGAAATTGCAAAACCAAGTGAATGTAGTAAGAACAAAGAAAACCAAATGAAGGTTCTGACAAATAGAAAGACGACTTAAGAACATTGAGAGTCTTAAACGAGGAGGTGGAGGCTGTAGTATAAGAATCAAGGCAGCAAGAGGATAGGCTACATGGGATTCCCCAGGTGCAGCCGTAGGATCTCTCTCTCTCTCTCTCTCTCTCTCTCTCTCTCTCTCTCTCTCTCTCTCTCTCTCTCTCTCTCTCTCTCTCTCTCTCTCTCTCTCTCTCTCTCTCATTCATTAGAGAAAGTTTGAGGTCATTTTTTTGCCTTTTAGCGTCTAGAGAGAGAGTGCTCTAAACGAATGGGAGGAAATCTTTCATTATCTTTCTTTAAGAAATTTATCTTTTTTACCTTTTCTTTATTCTTTTTTAACCTTTCCAATTATCGTTTATTACTTTGTAACGGGATGTCCTTTTAAAGAAACAACTTGTGTAACTAACATTCAAAATTTGGATCTCCCTCTTGGAGATCTGTACCTCCCCTCAACCTCCTTTGTACCTTTGTACCTCCTCTGCACCTGCTCTTCAGGTCGGACCTCCCCTACATTTTTTTTGCACCTTAAGGTTTGAATTTCCCTCCTTTTACACATGATCCTACATAGAAGCTATGGCCTCCAGGTCCAAAAGACCAAGCATGTTGGAAATGGGGAGTGGGGAACACACCCAACACACACAAAAATGCCTCTCTATAGCTCAAGGTATTCACAAAACACATGTCCTCTCAGAAACATCTCAAAAAGATATGACACACTCTAGCACACCACTGTCTTTGCACACCTCCCAACACGCACACGCTTGGCAAGATCACCATTAAGCACAAACACGCCACAATGGCTCATTCCATTGCTTTCCGACATATGCCACAAGCCTATCTCAATCTTGTTGCATCACAAAGCACTCCGTGAGCACACACATCCATCGACACCGGACAGACGCACAAAGAGCAAGAAAAAAAGAGAGGGGAAGGAAAAAAAGACATCAAAAATGGGGGGGAAGGGCTTGATATTGCTTAGTAGAGTGCTTCTAAAACCATCATCACGCCAAAATGGCCAGCCTCCATAAACAAACCCTTAAGGATTTTCACTTGGCTTCCACAGAACTCTTATTGTGCAAAAAAGGCCCTAAAAGGACTAAAAATTTAATTTTATAGGGGGTCCTTGCCCGTTTTTAAAAACTTTGATTTCATAAGACCCTTCAGGTGCTTTACATGGCAAGCTTTGAAGCTCCTTTGGCTGACCCTTCAACTCTCTCTCTCTCTCTCTCTCTCTCTCTCTCTCTCTCTCTCTCTCTCTCTCTCTCTCTCTCATGAGCTTGAGGATGGAGGGCACTAGCACTAGCGCTAGTCCTCCCAAGTTATCTTCAATAAAATGGTCCTCAAGGCCATCTGAGCCCGCTCCCAGAAAAAGCTACCATGCCATCACCTCGCAGAGCCATCCGACCACCACACAGGAGCTTTCTGCCATCGTCAACCACCAAAGTCACCACCTACTTCCTATTGGGCTGCACAACAATGCCACCAACATTAGACTGTAGCACCCTTTTGGGCCTGCCACGTCCATGCCCCAAGAGGAGCTCCTCCTTCTCCTTATGATTGAATGAAGGGTCACACCCTAGGATAAGTGTCATGCCCTCCTTGGTGGCAGGCACGCATATGGGATAATTTTTATTCTATAAGGTGGCCATAGGGGTGCTCACCAAGAACGTCCTCATAAAACATAATAAAACCATTTTTCCCCTATCTTGGAATGCTACTCTTTTTGGCTCACCCAACTAATGGGCCCATTGTGTAAACCCCATGGAAACCTGAGTCCTCATCTTTGACTGCACCCCTTTGCTCTGCATTTTGTCCTCAGCACGGCATCCAATGGTGAGCCCTACAATTGGAAAAAATGTCAGACTTCCCCCAATTGCAATCAACCACCAGGTTCATATGGGCATAACTGCATGATCATGGCTTAGAATGAAAATCCATAACTTCATGTTAGTGAAGGGAGCAAAGCGAACCCCGAACCCCGAACCCCGATGGCCTCTAAAACACCGGGGACCGAATGGCGCGCCTCAAGCCTGTCATGGTAAAGCACACAGGGGGCATCACCTACCTTCAGCGGCTAGGACGCAAACAACACACCACCATAACAAACTTTTCATCCAAGAGAGATGGATGCTTGGGAGTAATGATGAAGATGAAGGGAAATGAGATCAAGTGAGAGAGAAAGAGAGACAGAGAGAGAGAGAGAGAATGAGGGAGGGGGTATTGCGGCTTAGTACTTGGGCACCACAGAAGGATGGCGAATCCGCACACCCTTCACACATACACAAGCTCACTCCAAACACAAGACTAGGTGGCGATTCCGTACACCTCACCTGGGCAAAACATTGTAGGAAAACATACTCACAAAACCTCAAGCTTTATTTAGAGAATAAGGCCATGAAATGGGGAGCATAGGGTAGGGGAATGAGAAGGGAGAGAGTGGTAGAGCACATGGCGGATAGGTGGGGGTTGATGGCGAAGACTCGCACAAGGGTTATGGCCATCATCCTTCATTTAGCTGCCCTTCATCTTTCATAGCCTAAGGGTGTAGAGGTCATGCTCAAGACGAGCATGGTGATTGCGGTGATGGTGATGGTGATGGTGTGGGTGTGTGTGTGTGCACTAGGCACACAATGCATAGTGTATTCTTTGGTGATGTTGTGTGTGTTTTTTGTTTTATGGTGAGCTCTCATGGCCTCCTTATATAGGGAAGGAGGAGAGGATTTAGCAATATTTCTAATTGAAGTGAGTGTCCCACTCTGGTGACTAGGAAAATGGGGTGCATGTGACTGTGGCTCCCATCTTGTCTCCTCATTATTCAAAATACCAGAGTCAATAGAGAGAGAAGAAGAGAGAATGAGGGTAGGATGTAGAGGATAGGAAATATTTACAATATTCTAGCTTTGTCTAGACATAAGCTTATTAGGGAGAGAAGAGAGAGGTAAGAAAATTATAAGAGAGGTTGTCGAAGGTGGATATTTGTTGATGAGGATGGATCCTCCAAAAATGGTGATAGAATCACTCTAAACTTGCCAAGACCTCATTAAAAGAGCCTTGTCTCTTGTAATCATGCTTGAAGACTTGTAGAACCATATCCATTCTAGAGGGAAGAAAACTAGGATGGCCTGTGTCACCATTACATGAGAAAATTGGGGTCCACTACAAAAATTATAGCTCCGCGTTCATAACTCTAAAAATTCTGAAAAAATTTGAGCTAAAATTTGAGATCACAAGCTACATCTTTCATGTTGAACGCTCCTTCAGATTCGGGGTTCTTCTTTACTTAAAAAATTCAGCCAAATAATGTATTATTTGTGGCTGCAAAAGTCTTTTGGTGGTCCCCTTTGAGTGGACTTCTCTCTTGCCTTCAAGTGTAAGCTCCTTCATGTGTATGAAAACATGACCTAGAGTTTTGAAAAGATTGGCAATCATCTAGATGGAGGTATTATTGAAATTTGAAAGTGGGGTTGAGGTGTGAAAATGAAAACTAGTGAATAAAATATTTGGTAGGGTGGAATAATATACATACATGAAAAATATATTAGAAAATACTAAAATATATAATGTAATTTATATATATTTAATATTTAAGGTCAAAAGAGAGATCGACAAAGAAAGCTTACTTATTTATGCTACATCGTGATTGATTAGCATAAGTCTTATTTATTTAATAAAGACTAAAACATTTGTGAAAAAGGAAGAAAAAATCAAAAGTAACTTATATAATGGGAAATATTTTGGTAAAAGGGCAAAAATATATGGGGGGGTTCCCATGCATGGAAAAGCTTGCCTCATTAGCCTTCCCCCTAAGGCTAGAGGCATTCATGTCTCTAGCTCTGTTTCTTCTTCCGCTTAGCTGTAGGATCTGATATCGAGTTGCCTTCTGAACTAGCCACTCCATTTGGCCATTGGTGAGATTTCTGGGATATTCATGAATTTGTAACAGGTCCGAGTGATATCTTGTTCCTTGGAATAGTGTCGGTTGATTAAAGGGGAAGCCCATGGCTTCCAAAACTTTGTTCCAATGTCCTCGTGGATCCCAAGTGAAAAATAGGATCATTGTCTGTAGTGTCCGAGCAATGAAATTTGCATGCCAAATTGGACCAAATTTGTAACCACCAGTAGCGAGAGGGAAAATGAGCATCTTGGCTCCTGCAAAGACAGAACTGAAAATTATGATTCCCAAGAGTGTGCCAAGAATCCACCATATATGGCGGCCTTGTTGGTGTGGTGAGCTCCAGTTGTTTTCAGAATCCTGCTTACTGCCATGATTGGAAAAAACTGCAAGCATATCATGCTTCTTTTGGGTGTGCTGAAACATGTCAACTTCCTTTACTGATGCTAATAGCAAGCCACCTACCTTGCGGCTTAAATACAAGCGTAATCCACTTACCTTTCTCCAAAGAGAGGATGCACTATTTGTAAAAAATTGTACCAAATTGCGAAGGAGGTCTTCATTCTTGCATTCTATCAGGTTTTTGTCTATCCATGGCTCCTTTGCTCTTATCTCCATGCTAATCTTCTCTCTATATGTTATAGCGGCTAGCCATAGCCATAGGTTTGATGCATCCCATGCAAACACAATGCTGTGTTGTGGAGGAGTTTGGAACATCCTTAAAAGGTTGGCAACATATTGATCATCAAACTTACTATGAACATCCTCACATATACTGGAGGCATTACCCATCTCCAAGTTTATAACACCCTTCAGTAGACTAGAGGCATTACCCATCTCTAAGTCTATAACACTACACAATAAAGTCTTGCTCGGCTGCCAAGCCTCTGGAGCAATATCCAACTCCAAACCTTCAGTCGTACTTACCTCTTCGTTATGGTTCTCAAGTGAAACTGCCCTGATACAAGATTCCTTTAGCTTCCTACATTGTCCTAGGTCCATGCTGGTGCACATGCTTCCGTTTTCAAAGCCCTCCCCTTTGATTGATATGTTGTCCACTTTCTGCAAAGCCTTGCTAGCAGGCCGGTCTTTCTCTTCTCTTGTATCTTTCATGCCCTTTGCATTCCTCTTACTGTGACGAGGCCTAATCAACACTTTACACCTTCTTACCCTTACTGCCCAATGCTATCGATTGATCGCTTTGGTGCCTATTTCATTCAAGGTTAAAGATGTACTTACATTTGTAACACAATTTTCTTGACTTACCTCCGCTACCTGGGTAGCATCTTTTGATTCTTTAACCTCTTGTTCCACTGCTTCAGTTCTTTGAATAAACTTCTCGCTTGATCCTTCTTCAGTTACCTTCATCTTGACCTTTTCTGCAAGACCAATGATACTTGGTGTGCGGGTACCAAATGATGGTGGGCGTAGGATGATTGTAAGTGGTGATTGTGGCGGACGTAGAATTTGTGTTGGTGGGGTTGGTGCTCGGGGTGGGGGTGTTCTTTCTCTAGGGGGTGACAATTGGTTCCTCCTACCTCCTCTATTATAGTTTTGTCGTCGTTGGGGACAGTAGTACATACCGTGATCGTCTTCTCCGCAGTTGTAGCAGTGATACTCTCTGTTTTGTCGTCGTGCTCTTCCAGGGTCTTGATCTCTTTCTTGACTCCTCCCTTGCTATATTAAGTGGACAGACAAACTCTGCAGTTGGTCAGTAATATGGGCCAACATATCTTGTTGGTCATCTCTTACCCCAAGAGCCGCTGGTGGTGGTGGAATGGTGGTTGTCATAGTTGTTGGTCGACGCGATGTTCCAGCTTCTATTGACTCGGTTTCTTTGGCTTTCATTTGCAGCTTCTTGTCCTTAAGGCGAGCAATCTCAACGGCTAGCTCGTACGTAGCCGGGAATCTACCTTTCACCTTCTCCTTTAGAAACGGCCATAAGCCATGCATGAACCAATCTTTTTTTAGGAAATCGGGTGCATCTTCCCCCTTGCCAGTGACTCAACCCACCTTTCCCACAAATCCACAAATTTGGACTCATAGGTGGCGTATTCTGAAAGACCCTCTTGCTTCAAGTCTCTCAACTTGTCCCACAACTTTTCTGAAGTGGTACCTCCCCCAAAGCGCCTCTTAAAAGCGGTTTTTAAGGGTTCCCAGTCATCCTTGGCTGCTTGTGGAAGTGCATTGTACCATGATCTAGCTTCTAGCTTCATAATATGCTTAAAGATTCTAAACCCGGGATTCATCCGTATCTTTGTTGCTCACTACACATGCTACTTCAAAGTCATCTAGGAAGTCTGTTACCAAATCCTTCCCCTTCTTTCCTTTAAATGTTGGAAATGCTACACTTGCCATGATTGCTGAGAGAGAGCTAGAAAGACACACTGCTTAGCTTGCAAAAGTTTTTTTTCTTCTTTACAAGGAGGCATGTATACCCTCTTATACTAGGACATAGATTAAAACTTCAAACGGTACATTGCCTTGTACCAAAGGTAAGACAAATGGTTGATCTGATGTGAGAACCTCCAAAAAACCACTCCCCACCCGGCATGGTGTCAATGACGTGCTGGTAGTGAGCCTTCAAATCCAGTATTACCTTGATTGAGCGTACACGTGTTGGTATGTGTGATCTGTCTTGAGGTAGGTTGTACTGATTCATGTGAAGCTTAGAGGTGCTTAGTCACTGTCCAAGCTTGTGGGAGAGGGTGGTGTTCTTTCCTGAAACAAACTCAGTAGATCCCTAGTTTCTCTAGTGAGAGTGTGAGCCAATGATTCCGTTATCTGTGTTGCAGCATCAGGTGCGACTTGAAAACTGACTGTGATAATTACCTCGATGACTTGAGTTACCCGATTCTCAAAGTAGAATAGTGTTGATTCTCTATTTTGTAGAGCTCCTTCCATTTTGTTGTTGTGGGTTGGTTGTAGGTTGCGGACATGGTTTCGATCTTCTCCTTCTTCTTCTTGGCACTTGGCCTATGTATATCCACTGGGTTTGGCGTGTTGGTTGACTCTCCCACTGTAAATCGATTACCGTTACGCCTGACACTCAAGCTTCGATGAAGATGCGGAGTTCCTCTAGTTGTGCTTGGAGCTCTTCTTCTTCTGTCGTCCAATTAGCAAATCCTGCTAGCCATTCATCCATTCACAATAGTTTAGGGGTTTCAGTCTTATAAACTGAAGGGTTTCATGAAAAGGTCCTCAGTGGGGGCACCAAATGAAGGGATCAAACCGAACCCCGAACCCCGACGGCCTCTAAAACACCGGGGACTGAATGGCGCACCTCGAGCCTATCATGGTAAAGCAAACAGGGGGCACCACCTAGCTTCAGCGGCTAGGACGCAAACAACACACCACCATAACAAAGTTTTCATCCAAGAGAGATGGATGCTTGGGAGTAATGATGAAGAGGAAGGGAAATGAGATCAAGTGAGAGAGAAAGAGAGAGAGAGAGAGAGAGAGAGAGAGTGAGGGAGGGGGTATTTCCGCTTAGTACTTAGGCACTACAGAAGGAAGGCGAATCCACACACCCTTCACACATACACAAGCTCACTCCAAACACAAGACTAGGTGGTGATTCCGCACACCTCACCTGGGCAAAACATTGCAGGAAAACATACTCACAAAACCTCAAGCTTTATTTAGAGAATAAGGCGACGAAATGGGAAGCATAGGGTAGGGGAATGAGAAGGGAGAGAGTGGTAGAGCACATGGCAGATAGGTGGGAGTTGATGGCGAAGACTCACACGAGGGTTATGGCCATCATCCTTCATTTAGCTACCCTTCATCTTCCATAGCCCAAGGGTGTAGAGGTCATCCTCAAGACGAGCATGGTGATTGCGGTGATGGTGATGGTGATGGTGATGGTGTGGGTGTGTGTGTGTGTGTGCACTAGGCACACAATGCATAGTGTATTCTTTGGTGATGTTGTGTGTGTTTTTTGTTTTATGGTGAGCTCTCATGGCCTCCTTATATAGGGAAGGAGGAGAGGATTTAGCAATATTTCTAATTGAAGTGAGTGTCCCACTCTGGTGACTAGGAAAATGGGGTGCATGTGACTGTGGCTCCCATCTTGTCTCCTTATTATTTAAAATACCAGAGTCAATAGAGAGAGAAGAAGAGAGAATGTGGGTAGGATGTAGAGGATAGGAAATATTTACAATAGTCTAGCTTTGGCTAGACATAAGCTTATTAGGGAGAGAAGAGAGAGGTAAGAAAATTATGAGAGAGATTGTCGAAGGTGTACATTTGATGGATCCTCCAAAAATGGTGATAGAATCACTCTAGACTTGCCAAGACCTCATTAAAAGAGCCTTGTCTCTTGTAATCATGCTTGAAGACTTGTAGAACCATAGCCATTCTAGAGGGAAGAAAATAGGGATGGCCTGTGTCACCATTACATGAGAAAACTTGGGTCCACTACAAAAATCATAGCTCCGCGTTCATAACTCTAAAAATTCTGAAAAAATTTGAGCTAAAATTTGAGATCACAAGCTACATCTTTCATGTTGAACGCTCCTTCAGATTCGGGGTTCTTCTTTACTTAAAAAATTCAGCCAAATAATGTATTATTTGTGGCTGCAAAAGTCTTTTGGTGGTCCCCTTTGAGTGGACTTCTCTCTTGCCTTCAAGTGTAAGCTCCTTCATGTGTATGAAAACATGACCTAGAGTTTTGAAAAGATTGGCAATCATCTAGATGGAGGTATTATTGAAATTTGAAAGTGGGGTTGAGGTTTGAAAATGAAAACTAGTGAATAAAATATTTGGTAGGGTGGAATAATATACATACATGAAAAATATATTAGAAAATACTAAAATATATAATGTAATTTATATGCATTTAATATTTAAGGTCAAAAGAGAGATCAACAAAGAAAGCTTACTTATTTATGCTACATCGTGATTGATTAGCATAAGTCTTATTTATTTAATAAAGGCTAAAACGTTTTTGAAAAAGGAAGAAAAAATCAAAAGTAACTTATATAATGGGAAATATTTTGGTAAAAGAGCAAAAATATATGGGGGGTTCCCATGCATGGAAAAGCTTGCCTCATTAGCTTTACATGCTTCACACTTTCTCTGCAAACTCTGGCAAGATTGAAAAAACTCTAGATGGCACTATTTTGAAGACGGTCACCTTGGCACACATCCGGCCATCGACAAATCTTCAACTGACCATATATTTACCATATGAGATTTACGGACAAGCCAAAAATACCAGCATGCTGCACAACATGAGAAATTCATATATGTCTGCTCGCACCCACTCTAGTCATCTATCTCTGGCCTATCTGTTGTGGGTCTGCAAAGCATTCCAAATTTGGACCCCATAACTTTCACATCATGGATCCCTTTGAGGATTCATCTAGACCGGATGGTAGAGCACCTCAAGCACCACATTACAAAGAAAAATCCTCACACTTTGCATGCTTCACCCAACTATCCTTCTTGGCCCATTTTGGATCCCTCTTGGCCTACAAAACCACATCATACATACATTTTTTTCTATCACCTACCTGGCCTGGTCATCATACGTGCTTTAGCACCTTAGCATGCACCTGTAGACACTCATTGCACGGAAGGGTCCACTTCCCAGCTTCGACCAACTTTGGTTGTACCATCATTTCCCAATCCTCTTGTTGAACATTTACGTTCAACCACACGAAGGCTTATTGACCTAAAAAATTGTACAACCAAACAAACACTCTATGCACACCAAACCTTATACCATATGTACAAGTCCTTACTCTTGCTACCTCCACCTCTGTTCAAGCACGTTTCCCAACCCCTTGCATCTCAACATAACTTCCACTTGGGTCAAACACCTAGCCTTGATTACATCCATCCACCTACAGCATCTTCCCATAGCTCTTTACTCCAACACATAGACAATCATGCACATAAATTTCCCATGGCATACCTTCATTGCACCAAGCACCCATTAGCACAACACTTGCTCCAAACCAAGCATCAACATGCATAACATCACTCTCATTAGACATACACGTACCTAACCCTCCCTTCCAATCATGTAAATCAAGCTCTGATATGCAAGAAACTTCCTTTAAGGGGCATTACAATTGATACAAATATTCCTCCACAGCTACCTTTGCCTACATAACTGTAGTAGCTAATAGCCACACACTCAAAGGGAACTCCACTTGTGGAGGGGAAAACCCTGCATCACCTCTTTCTTGGCCAAAGCCTTACCAACAAGCACCTATGACTCTTTGTCCATATTAACCATTGGGTCATCAAACCCTCAATCAAAATCATCCTCATTGTATACCAGATCAAAATAACATGTATCCACAACATCTCCATCACAATCCATAGGCACAGCCTTGCCCATCTATGGAAAGATGTTAACCACCTACACAGCTATAACCCACTTCATTGTAGTCCTTATCATCATAGCCATCAACATAGTGGTGTATGCCATCTTTGGTTGCATATGCTCATCCACAAGCTCTGATGTTTTAGATCTTCTTTCACATTGCCAATCACCATATTCTAAGACATACAACAAGGTAGCTTTACTCTAACCAACACAGGCTCATCAAAAGTTGCTCACTCACCATAGGATGTGGACTCATCCTCCCATCTATCTTCTCTGCTTTTCTCCCAAAATATTGAGCTTATATACTCATTAGCATCATCGTATGCCCACTCCATATCCGCATTTTCATCCTCTTGCTGCTCCACAAAGGCTTGACCACCATCTTGGCTTTGCTCACCATCTTCTGTTGGAATTAGGGTTACAAGAAAACGCATTAACATAGTGGTAATGCACCTCAATGTGCTTTCTGCAAGCATGAAAAATATGGTTCCTTGCAACAATTGCCAATGCGCTCTGGCTGTCAATGTAGATAGTGTTGGCAGTGTCATGTTCAACACCCAAATTAGCCATAAGGCATCTAAGCCATACACACTCAACCATCGCTGTGAAGATTGCCCTGTACTCAGCCTCACAACTAGAAGTAGCCACAATAGGTTGCTTCTTGCTCAACCATGATATACATGAACTGGGAATCATGAAACAAAAACCATTTGTGGACACTCATGTGTCAAAAAAACCAGCCCAATCTAAGTCCAAAAAAGCATGTAAGTCTTGCGGAAATGATCCCCCCTTGGGATAAAACAAGCGAAGATGTAAAGTGCCACTCAAGTAGCAAAAAATCCTCTTGACAGCCTACTAATGCTTATACCCTAGGCTATGCATAAATTTGTTGACATGTGAGACTGCAAACTAAATATCTAGCCTTGTGTTGCATACATAAATGAGTCATCCAATAGTAGTTTGGTAAAGAGTGACATCTACAAGATCACTAGCATCATGAAGACTTAATTTCAAACCCGTTTCCATGGGAATGGCAATAGGTTTGCAATCTTCAAGTCCAAGTCCAAACTTACATAGCAATGTCTCTATATAGTTTTTCTGACACAAGGCAATACCACTATACACTGCTTAAATTGTATACCCAAGTAATGATGCAATAGCCCCAAATCTTTCATCTTGAAAGTAGCATTCAAATCAGCCTTAAATTCAACAATATTTCTCTCATTTGGTCCAATGATCAACAAATCATTTGTACGTAATGAACCAGAATGAGAAGTACATCACCCTCACACTTTACATACAATGTGCTTTTTGTTGGACTGTTATGAAAGCCTCGTTTGACCAAATGAGTGTCAGCCTTCTCATACCAAGCACAAGGAGATGATTCAACCCATACAAAGTTGTTATGTTTGCATACCTTATCCTCTTGTCTTTTCTTGACAAAATCATGAGGCTGCGTTACATAAACTTCTTCAAATATGGCACCATTCTAGAAAGTAATAACAATGTCTGACTGGTGTACATCCCAACCAAAATGATCTACCAATGCACATAGAAAATGCATAGTAGTTATACGACAAGTGGGAGAAAAAGTCTCTTCATAATCTATGTCTTTTTGTTGTGCATAACCCTTTGAAACAAGTCAAGCCTTATAGCGATCAATCTCACCATCCGGCTTGCATTTCAACTTGTAAATCCACTTTGTACCAATGGCCTTTTTTCCAGGAGGCAAATCACATAAATTCCATATGTCATTTTCTATAAGTGCATCATATTCTGATTGCATGGCAGCCATCCAATTCTCTAGATTCTATGCTTCATTAAAAGACATAGGTTTCTAAAACATCATGTAAGCTAGACACAGCCAAAGCATAAAAATATGATGCATAAGATGCATGGGGAGAACCTAAACAAGTAGAACTAGACAAAGGTGCATCCAATTTACTATCATGCAAAGTATGCACCAGCCATTTGGGCATACCTCTAGCCTGCTCATTCTCAGCCCTTTCCTCATAAGTACATCATGTACATCTACATCAATAATAGGCTGATCTGCAACATTTTCAAAAAATACCCATAGGTTGTACATTTGCCTCATTGGAATTTACATTCATACTTCCACCACTGAAAAGTGGCAACAAAGTGTCATAAATGTCTTGCGAGCTTAGATTAATGTCTCTAGTACATGAAACCAAGGACTGAACACAATCTTCCACAAAGATAACATCCCTTGAAACCAGAATACGCTTTGGTTGTGGATAATACAACCTATAACCTTTTCTTTCAGCACTATAACCAGCAAAAATACATTGCATCCTACAACCTATAAACTTTGCTTTTAGCACTATACACTGCATGCTATGCAAAATACAACCTTCACAAACATTTTTGATAGGTGCTTCAAGCGGTGGCAAAGAAGCAACCATATCAGATTTTGCAAACGCGGCAAACTGGCAAAATTGACCAAAACGTGCATGCCAAAGTTTTGCTTCTGAAATAGCCTTTGAATCAACAATTGCATTTGCAAAATTCTTCCCACACTTGTCATACAAAGTGAGCTTATACAGCCCACAATATAAAATGCCAGATGCAACAATTTCATCACCGAGATTGAGATAATGTAGTGTACATCTATCATCCACAAATTTTACTACAACATCAAGTCTAGCAAGTGCAGATACAGACAAAAGATTCTTCTTGATCCCATCTACACAAAGTGCATCAACAAGTGTGAAAGAACTATCATTTGCAGCAGTAAGCACAATCTTTTCAGCTACCTGAATCGGATAAGAGGCATTGTTGGCACAAGTAACTAAATTCTTGTGAGGGACAGACTCAGGAGAGGTGAACAAATCATGATGTGAGGTAATGTGCTTTGTAGCACCACTGTCAAAATACCATATATGTGAATCTGTAGCAAGTGACATGCATGTATCATGGACAACAGGATTATAGGTACATTCTGTAGTAAAATCCCATTCTGCATCAACATCAACATCACAGTCTCCTTTCACAAAAGACTCAACAATGGTTGCATTTGTAGTGGAACTAGAATCTGCAATGGAACCACCCTCTTTCTTCTTAGCCTCTTTGGCCTTTAACTTAGGACACTGCTTGATCAAGTGATCATTAGCGTTAAAATAATGGCAACGCATCTTCTTTTTCCCTTATCACTAGAATGTCTAGACATATTTCCATTAGAAGCATTATGAACAAGTGATTTTTCACTCGAAAAAGAACCATAAGAAGTGGCTGCATTGATGTTACCACCCTTTCTTTGAGCAGCAATAAATGCATGTTCAACTGCCTAGTCTTGTTTTTTCTGGAAAGTTACTCTTGCGCAATAGCAATGTGCACAATGCATCAAACTTGACAACTTCACGATTTCGGTCATAAGTCTCCAAGTACTAGCAAAAGTCTGGTAAGAGTTTGGCAAGGCATCAAGAACAGTCTGCACAAGAGAACTATCTGAAATGACTTCACCTACAGAAATAAGTTGCTCATTGATATCCTTGGCACCAGCAAGGAAAGTGTCCATGTCATCTTCCTCATGCATAATCTCCGATTCTAGCTCTTTATGTAGCAATGCAATTTTAGCCTCATTGCAACTTGCATAAAGAACAGCAAGAATATCCCAAGCATGTTTTCTAGATTTCGCAAAACAAATGTGACGATTAATAGTGCACTTCACAGACAAGGAAATCAGAGCATGAGCTTGTGCATCTTTTACATCTTAAAAATCTTGTTCTGTTGTAGGAAAAATAACTCTAACAGCAGCAATCCTTGCAACAAGACCTGCAACATCCTCAACATCGCCTACATCCTTAGAACCAAGACGTACATTAATGCCCTGCACAATATTCTAGACACCCTTTGACACAATAACATGTTGCATCATGTAAGCCCACATACGGTAATTTTTCCCATCCAATCTATCCTCAGCAACAAACATCTTGAACACATCTTTGTTGGTGTCAGCCATGACGAATGCCTGCACTTGATGTGAAAACTACCTAAAAAAAGGAGAAACAAAGCGGGAAAAATACGTGCTATATAGCACAAACCATAGAAGACTCTAAGGAACCTTTTATGCAAAAAATGGCACTGAGAGAGTTTTTGCACAAAATGACAAAATAGCATGTGCAATATTGCTGCCTGTAGTGGAAACAAAGGCCGAAATGAGCCCAAATCATAAATCTAAGCAGACTAGGCTTTTCAAGTTTACTAGAATTTTTTGTCGACCTACAAGCACTCACCAAATCTCATAAAAATCGGAGAAAGTGAGCAGGCGTTGTCAGGAGTTTTTTTGAGCAAGGGATTGCGCATATGTACATATACATGCATGGTGCATCAAATGAAGAATTGCCCATTTTCCAGAGCCAGGTGGTTACGTGGGGCCCACATGTGTACAGGTAGGACAGCATGTACATAGTGCATCGATTTTCACCGATACTAGTACCAGTGTGTTTTTTCTACAATAAAGTGAAGTTGGTAGCGCGCAAAACTTCTCAAGGAAGCTATCCGCGGGCCGACGACGTGAGGTCAGCAGGTGCGTCAGATGGCATCTAGTGGCGTCAGGAGGGCAAACGAGGTCAATATTTGCACGCGGATGAGGACCGACACAACGTGGGTGTTTTCTGGTGAGAGTTATGCAGAAAGGTCATCATTAGGAGCACTTTTTGGGGCCACTTCACGTGGTGGCGAGATGCATTATTGGAAAAAAGCTGAGTGCCAGGTGTGCGAATGATGCAAAAAGGTGACAACTATGCACTGCGAGGTCAGTTTTTGGCCTGTTCGGGGTCCGTTTGAGGTCATCTAAAAGGCCAAGGGTGACCAAGTAATAAAGCTAAGTGTGGGAACTGAAAAAACTGAGAGAAGACCAGAAAAAACGTGGAGAAGAGAGGAGGAACAGCCGCAGGTGTGTTTTTGCTCATTTTGGAGCCTGTTTTGGCCGTAAACTGCTCATCCGAGGTCGGATTT
Source organism: Adiantum capillus-veneris (assembly GCF_014529385.1). NCBI lineage: Eukaryota > Viridiplantae > Streptophyta > Polypodiopsida > Polypodiales > Pteridaceae > Adiantum > Adiantum capillus-veneris. The sequence goes on from NC_140944.1 coordinate 107,520,554, forward strand.
GAGCACTTGGACATTGTAGACTGGGGTTTTGGGCCGTTCCGGACGCGATGGCGCTGTCCATTTTGCCAAATTCCTCACTCTTTTTCTGCTGTTTTTCTGTGTAATCTTCTCTGGTGAGTGAAGCTTCTTCTCCAATTTGTGATTGTATCTGGTATCTTTTACCCATATTGTGTGAGTTGTTTGCCCCATTGGTGTTGGCCCAAGCTCATTTGTATCTAAACATCAGAATTTCTCCTCTTTCGAGCTGAGTTTTTGTGTGTGTGTGTGTGTGTGTGTGTGTCTCTGTGTGGAGTGGGCAAGTGGATAGTCTCTCTCCTCTCACTCCAGAGGTGTGTTCCCTGTCTCGGCCAGGTGTGTTGTGTAAGCCGAGTGGTGCCCCATAGTGTGTGTGTGTATCTTCCCAAGAGTGTGTGTCGGGTCGTTATAGAGGCGCTGTGTGTGTTTTCATCCCGCTCACAGCGTGTGCTGGAGCTGCATGTGACTAAGCCTGGGAGGAGGTAACCTGCTCTGATACCAATTGTTGGAATTAGGGTTGCATGAAAACAGATAGAGCTTGGAGAAGACGAAGGAATCTCAAGGCACACAATAGAGATTATTTTACTTAGTGTGCAATGGAAAGATGGATAGCCCTAGAATGAATGGGAGTATATACAATATACGGGGGGGAAAACCTCCTAGTGAGGGAAAAAATGCCTTGGCCATTGGCCTTACCTCAACAAGTTCTGCACTTCAAAGAACCGGCACCACCTTTGACTCAACTGTAAGACACATTGTTGTCACCACAGATGCATAATCCATAGGCTTTAGAAAGCCCAATTCCAACTTCCATTTCACCTTTCTTCTCTTCACTTTGGCCAAATACATCATGTCTTCATAGATTTCCTCTCCAAACCTCACATTTTCTCTAATCTTTGGATGCAAGCAATCAAGGAACTTTGACAACTTGAAGTACTGGTTGCCACTAAACCCCATGGCAACCTCTAGCTACTTCCAACAAGCTTCAAACTATTCAACAAAAATCATAAAATCTTGACTTACATCTTGATACAACACCTTCAACTTTGCACCCGCTTCTACTGGAGAAATCACCTTCCAAAACCCCCCAAGAAATTGAATCCACAACTCTTGCCATATGAGCGTCAATTTCCACTCTTCAGACCATCAAGCCGCCAGACCTTCGTGCATCCACGTATCAGCACACCATATGCAAATTCTCTTCATTTTTCATCATGCACATTGGCAACATCCATAGCTCAAAGTCTATCACCCAATCCTTTAGGTCTTCTACACCTGTAACAATGGGGTCAATGCTTGGATCCACCATCTCTATCAAACTGCAATTTGAGCACCAAACATTCCACTTGACAGAATGCCAATTGTTTGTCAGCTTTGAACTCTACTTTCAACTTCAATTGAGAGAAATCAACATTCTCCTCATTGGGAGCACCAAAATATGGAGAGGGGAAATGGGGAGCACACCCAGCACACCCAGCACACACAAACATGCCTCTCTATAGCTCAAGGTATTCATAGCACCCATGTCCTCTTAGAAACACCTTCAAAAGATACAACACTCTCTAGCAAACCATTGCATGCACACCTCCCAACACACACACACACACACTTGGCAACATCACCATCCAACACAAACATGCTGCAATGGCTCGTTCCATCATTTTAGACACACACCACAAGTCTATCTCACTCTCTTTGTAGCACAAAGCCGTCTGCGGGCACACACATCCATCGGCACCAACACACACACAAAGAGCAAGAGAAAAAGAAAGGGGAAGGGGAAAACGACACCAAAAATGGGGGGATGGCTTGATATTTCTTAGCAGGGTGCTTCTACAACCATCACAATGCCAAAATGGAGAGCTTCAACAAAAAACATCCCTTAAGGCTTTTCACTTGGCTTTCACAGATCTCTGATTGTACGACAAAGCCCCTAAAAAGACTCAAAAATTTGCTTTTATAAGAGGCCCTGCAAATTTTTAGCAACTCTTATTTCATTGAACCCTTTGAGTGCTTCACTTGGCAAGCTTTAAAGCTCCTTTGGATTACCATTCATATCTCTCTCTCTCTCTCTCTCTCTCTCTCTCTCTCTCTCTCTCTCTCTCTCTCTCTCTCTCTCTCTCTCTCTCTCTCTCTCTCTCTCTCTCTCTCTCTCTCTCTCTCTCTCTCTCTCTCTCTCTCTCTCTCTCTCTCTCTCTCTCTCTCTCTGTGTGTGTGTGTGTGTGTGTGTGTGTGTGTGCCACACTCCCATAGCGCTAGTGCTCCCGAGTCATCTTCAATAAAATGGGCCTCAAGTCCATGTGAACCCGCTCTCGAACGGGGCTGCCATGCCATCACCTTGTAGAGTCACCCGCCCGCCGCATAGGTGCTTTCCATTGCCGTCAGCCCACTAGGGTGCACAGCGACGCTGCCAGCAGCAGAATGCTGTGCCATTTTGGGCCCGCCATGTCCAGGCCCCAATACGCTGTCTCCTTGTGATTAAATAAAGGGCCATGTCCTAGGATAAGTATCATGCCCTCCTTGGTTTTGGGTGCATATATGGGATCATTTTTATGCCACATGGTGGTCATAGAATGCTTGCTCTTTAGTGGGAGCCAGAAAGCCCTGAGAAAACTTAATAAACCTTTTTTCTGTCACTTTGGAGTGCTACTCTTTTCTGCTCACCCAACGAATGGGCCCATTGTATAAACCCCAGTTCTTGGCTTTGACTCCACCCCTTTGCTTTGCATTTTAGCCTCAACACGGCATTGAATAGGGATCCCCAAAAACCAAAAAAAAACCTCAGACTTTCCCCAATCGCAGTCAACCACCAACTTCATACAGGCATAACTTCATGACTATGCCTCAAAATGAAAAGTTATAACTTGTTGTTTGCTTCACACTTTCTCTGCAAACTCTGGCAAGATTGAAAAAACTCTAGATGGAACTCTTTTCAAGATGGTCAACTTGGCACACACCTCGCCCTCGACAAATCTTAACATGGCCATATATTTCCCTTCCAAGATTTGATTGACAATCCAAAAAGATTAGCATGCTCCAGAACATGAGAAATTCATATATATATCCACTTACACCAGCTTTGGCTACTTGTCTCCACTTGCCTTGTCCATTGGGAAAGTGCAAAGCATTCCATTTTAAGATCACCATAACTTTTACACCATGGCTCCGTTTTAGGAACCGTCTATGTCAGCTTGTAGAGCACCTCAGACACCACATTCCAAAGGAAAATCCTTGCACTTCAACTTCTTTGCCCTACCATCTTGTTTGGCCCATTTTGGAGCCTGCTTGGCCTTGAAAACCATATCAAACATACATTTATGCTATCACCTACCTACCTAAGGTCTCCATACCTGCTTTATCACCTTAACATGCACTTGTAGACACCCATTTCACTACCTAGTCAACTTCCTAGATCCAACCAGCTTTGGCTGCACCAACACCCATTGACTCAATAATCACTTAAAACACCTTCGACAAAGGAAATCAATGGATTCTAATCACTATAACCAAAGGTAGTTGGATTCTTATGCAACTTAGTAGCACGAAGAAACCATCCTCCAAGAATCCATTCTTGTCTTGCTAGAAGGGAAGAGTGAGTGACAAGCAAAAAGAGCATTAAAGAAATTCGGGTGCAACATGTGTTCATGCACAAAGAGTTGTATGTGGATCTAGAGAATTGAAATCTTCATATGCATATACCAAATTGTAAGTACAACTATCTTTGAGTATTATTGAAATTCTTGCACAAACAATTTTTAATTGTTTTTTAGTATAACTATTGCATGCACAAACTTATAGCCCTCCAATATAGAGGAATGGAAACATGTGGAGTGTGTCATTGATATCTTATATGTCTTTCATGGGTCTATTGGTGAAGATCTTTACAAAGGAATAACCAAGGGATCTCTTGCTAAAAATGGTGTTTCGTTTTATGATCATTCATATATTCCTTCAATAGATAATAGGGAATGGGGCTTTCTATCAAACATAGATAATCTTGGTTTCAAAATTGGAGATCAGCCACTTCCAAGCTCCATGACAAGTGAGATCTATAGGTCTAAACTCTTCAATGAAATTTAGAGATGCTTGAAGCCAAATATTGCAAGCAAACATAGTAGAATAACACTTTTCATGCCAATAAAAGTAATTGTGGATTTTTTCTCAAATATTGAAGTGAGAGCTTCAAAAGGAATGTTCTCAATCAAATGATAAGGCAATGAAAAAATTCTTGAGTTTGTGGATGAGGGATGGAACACAAAAACAGTCACTGGAGTCACATGCAATGTCCAACCAAACTCCATTGCTTGCAAATATATGATCTCCACCCTCAATTTTATCTTGACCTTATTTTACACCAAATGGCACTATATTGGTGAGAGACCCAATCCTCTTGATCAAGACATGGAGAGTTTTTGTGAAAATACAATCCAAGATATAGACATTTGGCTCAAAAATGACCACCTAGAAGATAAAGTTCATTGTGCACACTTACACAAGTGAGGATAGACCTACAAAATGAATAAATTGAACTACTTGCCTAATTTATATTTCAATTGGATGGAAGAAAGCTAGATAAATGTCTAGGTTAATTTCTTGAAGCTAGGTATTATTGTTGATTTCACTTTCATTTTCATGCCCTCAATATTGTATGATTTTTGTTCAAAAAAAAATAAAGTGCATTCTTGTCCTTTAAACCCTATCAATAGCTCAAACCGGTTGTCACCATATTAATAGCTCAAATCGATTGTCATCCTATTAATAGTTTTAAGTTTTGTAACCTCAAAAGCATCCATGAGGAGTTGATGATGGTTTCCTTTTCCATCTTGTAGGTTTCAATGTCACTGTCTTCCCTCAATCTTGTATGTTTTTTGTTCAAAAACATAAAGTGCAGTCTTGTCCTCTAGACCCTATTAATAGTTCAAACCGGTTGTCACCCTTACAATGAGATATGGGTAAAGATTTGGGATCCTCTTCCTCACTTCTTGTGAGCAAGAAGGAGAGGAAAAGAGAGATAAAATGTCATAAATAGGAGAAGGTAAAAGAGGAAAGAGAAAAGAAGGAAGAGGCAAACTCTGAGACTATTTTCATTGTCTCCACTTATGTTGATAGGCATATTAGTACGTCAGTTTAATAGTTAGTCAAATTTGTTTTGTTAGTCAGTCGGATATGCTTCATTGGATATGTAGTAAGTCGGATTGTAGTCAGTCGAATGTTGATCAATCGGATATTTTACAGTTATATTGTATCAAGACTGAAGTTGTTATAACTTCTTGGAAAAGTTGATATAAGTCGGTTATGTACGCTGTGAAGGATCTGATTGTACTGAGATATATGTAGTTCTTTCTTGATGAATGAAGCATTCTTACTCTCTATTCTGAGTTACTTCTTCTCTCATTCCATATACTCTGTGTCATGTTACTGTTTCTGAATGTTAAATCTGAGTTATGAGAGGTTGAGAGCATTTATGATGAACTAGTTTTCTCTGTGTTGATGAACCACAACACATTTGGCGATCCTGTGGGCTATGTTCTCTTTACTGAGGATATATGCAGTTATCAAGTATTCCATTTCTTTTTATGAAGGTATTTTCTGGCATAATGCATGTCCGAGAGGGGTAGGAGACACTTTCAAGTATATTACACAAGGGCTCAAGCCAGGGCAAGCAACATAGATCCTTTCCATTAAGAGGATATACGTGAAGATGATGGGATTGATCAATCACTTGAAGAACCATTGGTAAATTCTAGTAGGATGGTTCTGGAGCAGGAGAGGGAAGGGCAATGAGGCAATTGGTTGGAGCGTTACTCTTGACAGGAGGTCCTGCAAGAAGTAGAAGGTGACTCCACTTTGACCCACTGAGGGTTTCTAACAGGCAAAGACCTGCAAGACTCCCCACTCCTATCCCCATGGCTCAACAACCTCCTAACCCACAGATTAAATCAGCCAAGTTCAGAGGGAAGTCAAAATAGGATGCAGATTGTCATGTAGCCCAATTTGAAACAAGGTGGCAAGCAAGTGGATATCAGGTTATGTACCCTGATTCTATCAAACTTCAGCAATTTGCAGCCACATCAGAAGGAAAGTCCATGAGTTAGTTCAGCCAATATGGTATAGCTCACTTTCCTACTTACAATGCACTTAGTCTATCTTTTTTACAAAGATTCAGAAAGGAGAAGACTCCTACTGATATTTTAAGAAAGCTGCATCGTATCAAATAGGGTACAATGATAGTAGAAGATTTTGCTCAAATATTCAGAATCTTTGTTGAAAGACTACAGGGAAATGAGAGATTGACTGATGAAATGTTGGCCGGTTATTTCTTGAAAGGTTTAAGAAGTGGAATTAAAAATGCAATAGCTAGCATTGACATTGCAGGAGAATTTAATAACCTTCTACAAGCTACATCTAGAGTTGAGAAGAGGTTTGGCATGGCCAAGTCTAGCAAAAGAGGAGCCAAGAATTCTGAATTAGGTTCTGAGTGAGATACATCTTCTTGTGTTGAATTGAATTCAGAGATTTTCTCTGATGAAGAGGACAAAAAGAAGAAAAAGAGTCATGTTAAGAAAAAGAAAGACAAGGCAAGTGATGAGGCTGATCTGATCCAGCAATTGAAGAGTATTGGATATTCAGTTATAGATCCTAAGGACAAGAGGTTTTGTGAAATATGAGAAGGATGGGCATACCACTGCTCAGTGCTAGTACAATCCTAAACAGAGGAATAAACCATCTTCAGGTACTAGTCGGGGTAATGCTTTAGCAGAGGAAAATTAGGTGGCTCCATTTCGAGGAATACCACCAGGATAGGGGAATCAGAGAGGACCTGGTAGAAATCAGGATAATAATCAGAGAAGACCCCAAGGGGTAATGCCTTTTGTCTATTGTGGTGACCCTAATCATTGGGTAGGTCTCATATGTGCATTGTGAGTAAAGCATAGAGAAGAAAGGGATATTCCGATCGTGCCTTTTAATCAAGAGAACCATCAAGCAGGTCCTCCACAGCCTCCTCAGAATCAACCACAGGCACAGGCTAATGTCATTATTATAGATATTCCAATCTATCAAGGGCCAAATACTGGATCAGCAACAATAGACCAGCTTGAGGAATATGATAATGTGGAGATTGATTGCAACCATCCAGAGCATCTTTAGCCAGGGATTAATGTATTGGTTGTCACAAGGTCTAAGGCCAAAGGTCCTATTGAATGGGAGCTACAAAGAGGATTAAGAGATTAGGTGCATAAACATGTTCAGAAGGAGCACCAGCATCAGGTTTTGAAGGAGAATTCCGATTCCGATGAACCACTACAACAGCAAAAGAAGGTGGAGGTATTTGAACCTAATTGGTTTGAGGTACTTATTAACTCTCCCTTGAACTTATCTTTGGATCAAATGCTTTCCATAGTACCAGCATTTAGGGAAAGTTTATTGCGCAAGTTGTTGGGAAGGCACTATGGAATTCCGACTCAGCAGAAAGGGGATCCAGGTGTGAATATCATTCATCCTTCTGATGTGGATTTCATGGTCCCACTTATTAAGGTGACTTTGCAGGACAGGATATTTGAAGAGGTATTGCTCGATGGAGGATCTGGAGTCAATATTTTACCTGAGTTAGTTTATCTCACAATGGGCTTAGGAAAGTTGGAACCTCTACCTTTCCAGGTTAAAATGGCTGATCAGAGAAGGGTCCAGTCTATAGGTATTTTAAGGAATCCTTCCATTCAGATTGCAGGTATGCACTTTCAAGTAAGTTTTTTTGTACTAAAAATGAAGGAAGGGGATGCTTCCTATGAGATGTTGTTGGGTAGACCTTGGTTCAGATTGGCCAAGGTGAACAGGATTGGGGTGAGAATCAGGTGGTTCTTACCAAGGGTAAACAGGTAACCACTATTACTATGCTGGGTAGAAAGCACATTCCTGGCAAAGAAAGGCCACTGCTTGCTCAATCAATCAGTCTTGCTGAAGAAGTAGAGGGATGATGAGGAGGAAGCCTTTTTGCAGGCTAATTCGACTATTGTTCCAGGGTTTGACGTTGATATTAAAGGTATCTTGCAGAAAGAATAAGAACCTGAAGAAATTGTTATTGAAACTACTATGGGTCAAGAAATTCAGGGATCCGATGTACTAAAGTTGATGGATCAGAGTGTATCTTCCAGTACCAAAGAGGAAGTTCAACAAGAGTAAAGAGATTCCAGAGACATGGTAGAAAAGATCTATAATAAAAGGTTTGGTGGCTCTAAAAGAGTACAATCGGATAAACTCACAGAGTTGAACGTAGGGACTGAGGATGACCCAAAGATGGTCAAAGTCAGCATTATGTGGATGGAGAATTTTTACAGAATTTGTTGCATTTGTTGTTGGAGTATAAGGATGTATTTGCTTGGGATTACTCAAATGTTAAAGGTATTGATCCAGAACTGCATCAGCATCACATTAATCTGAGAGAAGTTGCAATTCCGATTGTGCAATAGAGATATCGGATGAACCCTAATTTTGCATAGCAGGTCAAGCAGGAAATTGACAAGTTATTGGCAGTTGGATTTATCAAACCTATTCATGAGGTTACTTGGTTATCACCAATCATTGTGGTACCAAAGAAAAATGGGAAGATTAGAGTATGTGTTAATTATAGGAAGTTAAATGCAGCAACAATTACAAATCCTTTCTCAATGCCTTTTTGTGATGCTATATTGGATGCAATAGCAGGGAAAGAAATGTATAGTTTCCTTGATGGTTTTTTAGGGTATAATCAGATTCAAGTTGTTGAGTAGGATCAACACAAGACAGCCTTCATAACAGATTGGGGAGCTTTTGCATCTACAGTCATGAATTTTGGTCTCAAGAATGGACCACCATCATTCAATTATATAGCTTATAAAACATTTGAGCCTTATTTGCAGGATTTCATGAGGGTTTTTGTGGATGACTTCTCAGTTTTTGGACAAAGATATTAACACCTTCACCATCTAAATTTATGTTTTGACAGGTGTCGGATGTTTAGATTATCCTTAAATCCTTACAAAAGTGTAATGACTGTCAGAAGTGGTGTGCTATTGGTTCATTTGGTATCTCACGAAGGAATGTCTATAGATGTGAAGAAGATTGAAGTAATTCAATCAACAAAAGCACCTACCAATGTCAAGGAATTGAGCAGATTTGTGGGACAGGTCAAATGGAATAGCAGGTACATCAGATAATTGGCCAATGTGTGCATGCCTCTTACCCACTTAACAAAAAAGCATGTAGACTTTGTATGGTCTGAACCTCAGGAGAAATCATTTCAGATTTTAAAGAAAATGTTGTCAGTTGCTCCTATATTATAACCTCCAGATTGGGTATTACCATTCCATGTATTTGTTGATGCCTCGGATGTGGCTATTGGAGTTGTGTTAATGCAGGAGAAGACCAGGGGGTGGTTTCGACCTGTGTACTATGACAGTAGGGTACTTACCTCTGCTGAGAAGAATATCATATGCCTCTAACCCAAGATATGCTACAAAAGATCCATGTGGACAACAACGCGCAAAAGAAAAGGCCAGAGATTATGCAGTAACTGAGAGAGAAGCTTTAGGGATGGTTTATGCATTGAATAAATTTAGGCATCACCTCCTATGCAATAGGGTCATATTCCATGTTTTTTCTTTACCTTATCAGAAAAGCTTTTCTTTACCTTATCAAAAAGCTCTTACTTAAAGGTAGGTTAGCAAGGTGGATGTTGTTGTTGCAGGAGTTTGACTTCATCATTGTTCATACACCTAGAAAAGAGCATGCAATAGCTAATTATTAGAGTTGGATTGAGACAGGAGAACAACCAACATGAGTTCAGGATTAGTTACTAGATGCAGAATTATTTGAAATTCAGAGTTCCATTACTTATTCATGGTATGATCAAATGCTTGTTTTCTTAACTGATGGTATCATGCCAACTAAGTTTACAACAGATCAAAGAAGGAAATTTTCTCTCACTAGTAGACCTTTTTTTGTTATTTTTGGAGCTTTATATAGAAAAGGGATTGATCAGGTAATTAGGAGATGTGTACCAGATTTTGAGCAATCAGCTGTGTTGCAAGAAGCTCATTTTGGAGCAGCAGGAGGTCATTTCTCAGGGGATATCACAGGAAAAAAGATATTACAAGCTAGTTTATGGTGGCCTACTGTATTGAAGGATGCTCATTCCTATGCAAAAAGTTGTGTGGTATGTCAATAGGTTGGTCAACCTGATTCTAGGGATAGGATGACAGATCATCCTATATTACCATTGGAACCATTTTAGAAATGGGTTATGGATTTTGTGGGACCGGTAAAGCCTACAACTAGTAGGGGGTGCAAATACATTTTGGTTGCTACTGATTATTGCACTAAGTGGGTGGAAGCTATGTCTTTAAAAGATAACAAGGCTCAGAGTGTAGCAAAGTTCCTCTATCACAACATTATGACCAGGTTTGGTTGTCCTGTTGAATTGGTCAGTGATAGAGGGACACATTTTCTGAATGAAGTGATTTTTGAGTTAACTAAAACCCACATAATTATGCACAAAAAATCTATAGCTTATCATCCCAGGCCAATGGATAGGCTGAAAGTACCAATAAAACACTCATTAAAATTTTGAAGAAGATTGTTCAAGAAAATAAGAAAGACTGGGATGAAAAGCTAGATTCTGCTTTGTGGTCTTTTAGAACAACCTTCAAGGTAACAATAGGTATGACTCCTTTCATATTAGTGTATGGTCTTGACGTTGTGGTCCCTATGGAATTTGTGGTACCTAGCCTCCGGATTAGTGCTAAGAAAATGACTCCAAAGTTATTGCAACTGGAGGAAAACAGGTTGGTCAGCTCATACATTACAGAGGTGATTCAGAGAAGAAGGAAAGCTTGGGTAAGCATGAATGTTAAATTCAAATTTTTCCAAGTGGGAGATTGGATTATTCTATACAATTCCAGATTGGGTCCTCATCCTGGAAAGCTAAACTTGAGATATAAAGGACCATATCACATTATGAAGGACTTAGGTCAGGGAACATTCATTTAGGCAGATGTATTTGGCACTAGAGTGGATAAATCTGTGAATGGGTTCAGGTTAAAGAAGTTTCAGGGAAATCCACCTCATTTGGAATGGCTTAAACCTACTGTGCCAGATGCTGCCTTCTGTGAAGTTATTGGATTTTTTCCCAATACTGTGGAGCAGGTTACTAATGAACCTTCATCAGATAATACAGGGATTTCAGTCAGATATTGGGTTGGATCTCACTGGCTTGGAGTCTGCTTGCTCGAAATATACTGGATCGCATTGCAACTTATCAGATTATTTAAAAAACATTTAGGATTCAAATTTGGCATAGGAGAGCATGCAAAGTGCTCTCCACTAAGCACTATCATAACAGTGAGGGAGGGAGTAATCACATCACACCCTTTTAGACGTTGCCACGCTTGTGTGAATCATGTAAGTCGATCCTGCATGTATACGCAGTAGCCCTTTAAGCTTTCTTCTCCTTCTACGCCCACCATGCCTAAACCAACATCAGGTTCAGTGATGAAACCTTCGCCGGATGATGAGCAGGCTGATGCATGTAAGTTGCGTCCTCATAGGAAGGGTGTCACACTCAAAGTTTATGTGTCTGATCTAAAGGATGATGTTGAAGTTCTCCTAGATGAGGAAACAGCTGCTTTATCCTCTAGCAAGATTTTGCAGCACCTCATGGAGCCATTCACAGATTTTAAAGTGGAGATTAACTGTCAGGCAGAACGCAATGAGAGATGGATGAAGACAGTTGGCTTGTATGAGTTTGCTACACTTCCCTGGAGTCAATGGAAAGCAAACATCTATGCCAAGACACAAATGGAATTATTGAGGAAGACCAGCGGAGCTATATCAGAAAAGGTAAATCTCAGCCCGGGTGTGGTTGCACAGGTATTTCAACTTCCTTTTACCTCTATAACTATAGCACCCAAATGTTCTGATGAAGACTTGAAAAAAGAGTTTGGTCCAAGGGAAGGGGGTAGACAGTATTTCATGTTTAAAAATGTGGACTATTGTAGAAGAGAACAACTTAAGTGGTTCTTAGAAAGGGTTTGTTTTCTAGCGGCCAAGTATGACTACATGTCTAAAGACAACTGGGCACCATTATGTTTTGTTGAGAATGGGGGTAAAGTTAGCTGGGCTCACTGGGTTTATGAGAGAATCCATGCAGAGATTTTAAGCCCGGATAAGAGGAAGACATAGATTGCGTTCTTTCAACATTTCTTTCAGCTCTATTTGTTTTTTCTCAAAGAGTGGATACGGGGGAGATTTCAGTGTCTATTATGACTCCTAGTTTTGAGTCAACTCCTATCACTACAAGTGGTGAAGACAAATTGCAGACTTTACAAGATTTGATTGTTGCAGGTTATATTGAGCAAGAGGCAAAAATGGTATTGGCTAGTCCTAAGCATAACTCACTCATGGGTGATTTATTGAAAAATTTGGATTTTGATGCCCAAACACCAAGCAGGATTATAGACAAGACTTTCACAATGCCTAAAAAGAGAAAATTGGATGCTTTTGTGCATGAAGTAGCCAAAACCTTGGACTTCTCCGCAGTTGGTCCAAGTTCTGCATCAAAGTCTGAAATTAATGTTTTTGATGTACCAATAGCTCTTAAAATTCTTAAGGCTTTGCAGGGCTTTGTCACTGATCACCAGCAGCAGATGGAAGATCAATTACAAAGTGTAGCAGATTCTGATGTTTCAAAAGTCATGCTATAGCAGCAGGCAGAATTAGTGGAAGCTCTGAAATTGGAACTAGTGGACATAAAAGAAAGACATCAGCAGGAAATGCAGATTCAGTTACAGCTACATCAATAGGAAGTACCAGGTTAAATTGTCCTTGGGTATGTTTCAAGATTGGACAAAAGATCTAGAAAGTAGAGTTAATTCTGAATTGGATCAGATTTCTGTCAGAAATACAAAATTACAGGTACAAAATGAGATGCTTCAATAGAGGTTGAAACCTTTACAAGAATTAGAGAAGCAAGTGTTGGCTCAAGAGGATGTAACTCTCAATGGAGTGCTTATGGAAGAAGGAGATCTGAATTTGGTCAGGCAGCAGTTAGTAGATGGGATGCAAGATGTGTGGAAGGCCATGAGAGAGAGATTGACTTCAATTGTCAAATATCCTTATGAAGCTGTGAAAGCAGGATTTGTCAGTTCTTATGAAGCTGATTTGTTGGAGACAGTGGAACACTTGAAGAAAGAGAAGCATATTTATCTAGAGCAGTTGCAAGATTACAAGGGAAAAGAGTTGCATAAAGAGGAAGAACATATGTTTGGATTAGGTTCTGCATTGAGGAAGTTAGTGGATGTTTCTGTTCAGACTTTGCAAGCTGATGATCAAGTTCAGAAGTCAAATGTTGAAGAACTTTTAGTGGAGTGAACCTCAGCATGACTTTGTAGTGGGTGATATTTTAATGGAGAGTGCACCTTAGCAGGAATTTGCAGTTGTTGTAGATGCTGGAGATCAAGTGTTTACTGAAGATCAAGTTGTTCATGAAGTGTTTATTGAAGATGTTTCCAAAGAATTTGTCTATCTCTTTCTGATCAAAAGATATGTGGATTCGAGTCGGATTTCTGGGAGATCCACCACCGAGGCGTGCCATGTGTTGATAGGCATATTAGTATGTCAGTTTAGTAGTTAGTTAGATTTGTTTTGTTACTCAATCGGATATGCTTCATCGGATATGTAGTAAGTCGGATTGTACTCAGTCCGATGTTGATCAGGATGTTGATCAATCGGATATTTTACAGTTATACTGTATCGAGACTGAGGTTGTTATAACTTCTTGGAAAAGTTGATATAAGCCGGTTTTGTACACTGTGAAGGGTCTGATTGTATATTTGTAGTTATTTCTTGATGAATGAAGCATTCTTAATCTCTATTCTGAGTTACTTCTTCTCTCCTTCCATATATTTTGTGTCATGTTACTGTTTCTGAATGTTAAATCTGAGTTATGAGAGGTTGAGAGCATTTATGATGAAGCAGTTTTTCTCTGTGTTGATGAACCACAACAACTTACTTAAAAGAGCTTCCCCCATGGCTGGCAAAATATTTAGGCCCTTCAGGAGTAGGATTTGAAGATGGCATGGCTTATGCATTGGGCCTTGATATGCTACTATAAACACAATTGGAGTGGGAAAAACATGTGGAGATAGATGCGAGGGCTGTCACAATTCCAACAGAAACTGATAGACTATATTGGGAGCTACATGAGAGCTAGAGCAAATGAAGGTTGTATACATGTAATAAAGGACTCAAATCTCTAGTTCTCCTTATATAATGTTGTCTTTATAAAATAATGTCTTTACAAAATGTACAAAATGTTTTCTTTACTTAAAAATGATTGTCTTCACATATAGTTTGGTGTTCAAAATAGCTTTCTTGGTGTTTTGGGTTTCCTTGTAAGGGAGGATGGTTTCTAGGGATTTTTGAAGGGATTTCAGAGGGTGTATAATTCTTAAGGCTCATTTCCTTGGGCTCCTCTTGCTTCTCCTTGTATTGTGCTTCTGCTTTGTCTCTTGCCCTTTCTTCTCTTCCTTCCAATCTTGATTTTTTTAATCATCTTGCCTTGCCGACTACTATTTATCTGAATAATCATGCCCTGCCTCATCTTGATCAGCCTTTAATTGCTCTTGATCAATTCTTTCCTCCTCTTGATGATCAACATTTTTCTCCTCTTTATGTATATTGACCTCATCACCTAGCTCCTATGTTGCCTCAATTGTCTCATCATTTGCCTCATTCTTACTCATGTACATTGTCCTCCTCAACTACCTCCTCTGTTTCCTCCCATTTCCCTCCTCATTTACCTCATCATCCTCTGTTGACTCCATATCTGCCTTGTCCTCTTTGAATTCTTCATATTTTTTTGATGGAGTTGCTTTAGAGTCCATATCCTCAGAATCTTCAACTTTGTAATCAAGATTCTCTTTTCTCACTTTTTTTGTTTCTCCTTCTTCTTCCTCTTATTTTCACCTACTTACTTGATTTTCCCATCTTCCTCTTTTTTGGTGGTGTAATTGCTTCGACATCATCTTCCTCCTGATAGAGACTTTTTCACCTTAATAATACACCTGATAAGCTTGGCCCTTGTAAACCAAACATGGATATCCTCATAGAAATTCCTTGATCTCTATTAAAAAAATTAAATATTATAGAAGGCGATGAGAAATTCATGAGAATATTAAATTTGGAGACATCTCACCCGAACATCATTGTTTTCACTACAGCAAATGTATTGAAGCATTAGCTTTGCATTGAATATTGTCCTTTGAATTGCACATACTTAAACAAAGGAAGAATTTTGATCTATCGGACATTACATGGAAATTTATACTCTTAATATCCTCCATAATTTGTGGCATTGGTGGGAAATGCCACAAATGATGGAGGATATTTATACTCTTAATATCCTCCATCATTTGTGGCATTGGTGGGAAATGCTCTTACACATTTTCAAATCTTGTTCAACTCTAAAATTAAGAGGAGGAACAACTATGAAAAAATGTATAGCATTATCTGATAATCCAAGTTAAGGCACCACTTACAATCTTGATTGTCATGCTTGCCCACTAAGGAATTTACAAAGTAGCATTTCCTTCTTGTAACATGAATAAATATCAAACTCCAATGAGCACTTCAAAAAGTCATGTTGTAAACAAAAACATTATCATTATTTTTAAAGGGAAATAAGATTCATTGAAAGAAGGGTCTTACTTCTCATGGTATGGGATGATGAATACCTCACATAGTTCCAAATCCATATGCCACCTTGTCTATCTGCTAGGGTCTCTGGCACTTCCTTCTATCATGAGATAGTGACAAATTAAGGGGTCAACCACCTCTAGCTTCTCCTAAACATTTAAGGGGGAGTCATGCACCATAAGCCTATTTTAGAAGAGAACATAGAGTTGTTAATTCAAGATACATTGTATTCAAGTCAAAATATGAAGGTCTTGGAGAAACCTCATTGCAGAGTAAAAAAATTGGATCATTTATCTCAACATCCAGTCAGATAGAATTTTTATGCTCTTTGCATCCAAGGTCACATAATTCTCTCTATTGCATGGATCATTTGGTAGGAAGCGTGACATAAGAAATTCATTTAGGTTAAGTAAAGGGAGCATTCTGTTAAGTTGTCTCCCAAGAGCTTCTAGACTTTCTTTTGTCTCCTTATTCTTCATTCCTTATCAATTTCTTCACTCTCAGAGGTAACTTCTTCAATCTTTTCATGTGTCTCCTTGGAATTTCTCCATGGAGGAATGTTGAGAATGTTGTATGCCTTCTCATAATGCATTGCTACTAGCTCCAGAATCTTGTTGAATATGTACCTTAATCTTCTTAGTGTTCTTAAAAGAAGACCCTATGGGCATTGGAAGTACAAATATAAGCATCTTGCATGAGCTCAATAAGAAAATCCTCAGCAACTTCTTAAAGACAACCCAATGTTGACCTTTGCCATCTGATGCCAACTTTGTACTACTCTACAATCTATCTATGTAGCCTATAGAAAAGACGGAATGGCCATGTTAAGTGTCTTTTGTGCCCTCTTTATCTCTCTTAGGCACTCAACACCTTGGCTAAACTACCTCTTAATTGGCATTGGCTTCAATTTTTGTGGCTTGGTGGACTTCATCTTACCCCTTTTTGAAGTATCTGTATTTTCTTTTTTGTTTTCCTTGATTCCCTCACCCTTTTCTTTCCTTGGGACCTTGTCAGCTTGCTTTTGGCGTCCTTCACCTCAGTCTTGCCTGAAGACTTCTGGCCCTTTCCCAATTTTTGACCCTTCATTGCTTCTACATGCTTCCGTTTACCTGAGTTCTCCTTGAATGCTTGGTTTTGAACACCCTCTCTATCCTTATCCTTAGATTTCTCCTTCTAATTGATCCTCTCCTTGACTTTCTCCTTGGACTTCTCCTTTTGGTTGGCCTTGACACTCTCCTTTTGGTTGACCTTGTCCTTCAATTTCTCTTTGACCTTCTCTTTGGCTTGCAAACTCTTCTGGTGTGACTCTCCTAGCTGTCTTCTTTTTCCTTGTCATCTCTGGAGTGAAGCATTGCACAATAGAAATAGGGTTTTTCATGAGAGTTAATTAGTAGTGAGAAATGGGTGAGGGGTTCTCTAGTACAAGATAAAGTAGGAAATTGTAACACTCATGATGAAATGTGTGTGTCTGTGATGAAATGTGTGTCTGTGATTGTGATGGATTGTGTAAATCATAATATTTTCTCACATTTAAGACATTTATATCATGATAAAAATGTGTGTATGTGTGTGTGTGTGTTGGATTGTGAAACTATTAAATTGAAGTGACAGGGGCAGTGTTACATCATACGTGAAAAACAAAGGGTATGAAGTTCCCCTACCTTTTCCCCTTTTCGCTTCAAGCTAATAGTCTCACAATCCAACACACACACACACACACACATTACATCATAATCAAGATATTGTTGCCAAGATGAAATGTGTGTGTGTGTGTGTGTGTGTGTGTGTGTGTGTGTGTGAGAGAGAGAGAGAGAGAGAGATACACTTTTAATTATACCCCTTACTCACATTTTAGACCTTATATCCATGTAAAAATGTGTATGTGTAAAGGGGTTGTGAAAAGACAAAAGGGGGGGGGGGGGATAATTTTCATAACTTATCTCACACACACACACACATGTGTGTGTGTGTGTGTGTGAGAGAGAGAGAGAGAGAGAGAGAGAGAGAGATGGGTTTTGAAAATTATAGTGTTAAACAAGAAAGTGGAGGGAGTTCACCTTCAACACCGAAGGACCCTTCATTTTCTGTGGACGAGGTGACCACCCCCGCCCCCTCCCTTAAACTCAAAAGGGAGGTGGTTCACCTCATGCATGAAATATAAAGGGTCCTTCACCATAGGAACTTTAAGCTTTTGTGCACGAGGTGGACCTCTCCCTTTTCCACTTTCAAAAGCAAAATTTACCATGGATGTAAGTGCACAAGAAGGTATTGACACCATAATTTAGCACATTTCTCCTTTTGTCACAATCAAGATATTGTTGCCAAGATGAAATGTGTGTGTATGTGTCTGTGTGTGAGAGAGACAGAGAGATACACTTTTAATTATACCCCTTACTCACATTTTAGACCTTATATCCATGTAAAAATGTGTATGTGTAAAGGGGTTGTGAAAAGACACAGAGGGGGGGGGGGGGATTTTCACAACTTATCTCTCTCTCTCTCTCTCTCACACACACACACACACACACACACTCTCTCTCTCACACACACACACACACACACACACACACACGTGTGTGTGTGTGTGTGTGTGAGAGAGAGAGAGAGATGGGTTTTGAAAATTATAATGTTAAACAAGAAAGTGGAGGGGGTTCACCTTCAACACCGAAGGACCCTTCATTTTCTGTGGACGAGGTGACAACCCCCCCCCCCCCCCCGCCCCCCCCTCCCTCCCCTCTTGACTTAAACTCAAAAGGGAGGTGGTTCACCTCATGCATGAAATATAAAGGGTCCTTCACCATAGGAACTTTAAGCTTTTGTGCACGAGGTGGACCCCTCCCTTTTCCACTTTCAAAAGCAAAATTTACCATGGATGTCGGTGCACAAGAAGGTATTGACACCATAATTTAGCAATATTGACACCATAATTTAGCACATTTCTCATCGGTATCCTATAAAGTCGGGAGTCAACCAATTTACACCACCAACATCAATTGTTCATCGACAACAGGTAAATATAAGCCTTTGAATAATTCAATTTTGTTTTTTGTTTTTTTAATTAATTTGCATCTTATCGTATGCTGTGAGTGAAAAGAGAAGGGAAGGGGGGGGGGGGGGGGGGGGGGGGGGGGGGGGAAGGGCCCTTCATGTTTCGCATACCAGGTGAACCCTACCCCATTACTTTAGATGAATCCTACCACTTGGTACTTGGAACCTTACTATTTGATTAGGAATCAAGATGGTAGAGTTTAAAGGGCTTAAGGTAAAGGACCTTGAAGAGTGTGCAAATGACAGAATGATAAGGTTTCTTTATAAAGTCAAGGGACTCTCAAGATTTCACTTCATTAAGGATATTTTCAATGTTCCCTTTGACTTAGATGAGATTCTCATTGGACTTTCTTGCCATATTAAGAACATAGAGGAGTTTTATATAGAGTTAACAAAAGAACACATTATTGGAATAGCCATGCACATGAGTGACACATGCAAAGTTGGAAAATGAGTAAAACAAGTGTATCTAAGATATGGGCCTCATTGCGACAAGTGGACAATTTTTTAGGACTCTTGTGAGTTTCATGGAAATGTGGAGTGTCATTTGGTGGATTTTAAAATAGGGTTTTTTATGTTTATGGGTCTCATGCTATCTGCATATGGAAGGTCAACACCAAAGAATATGCCAATTGCTGAAATTGATTAGCAGGAGCAAGAGAAAGATGATCAATGGCATGCGATGGAGGAAAGGGTTGAGAGTAGGGAGCTTCTAGATGTTGCCAAACTCAAAGCTAACAATATTACCAAAGTTGAGGAGCACATCGATACCCAAGAGCATGATCTTGATCCCCTTCTATGCACATTTACAATTCCAACTTACAAGATAAACAAAAAAGATTATGCTTTGCTCAATGATATTCAGTACCTATTTGATCTCAGGGAAGACTGTTGCTTTTCTCTTCTTGTTGAGTGGGTAGAGAATGACAAGAACTTTGTTGAGAATGACTTACCATGCCCTGTATCCCTCCTTGACACAAAAGCAAAGAAATTTATTGACAATAAGCATTTGTAGAAAAGACTTAAAATAGAAGACATGGGAAAGAAGGAGATCAAAGAACCAACTAAAAAATTTTCAACAAGTTCCACTACCATCAAGGATGAAGAACTTTTTCAATATGATGAAAATTCAAAGGTACCTTTAAGCATGTTGCAGTGTAAGTATCTCCATATTAGATAAAGTGGGAAAAGTCCCATTCCCAGCTTGGACAAATCTAGAGGAATAGTGCATCAAAATCCATATACATGGAGTTTAATATGTTAAGGAAATGATGGATACAATGGACATGGAACCATTGTGTCCATTTTTTCTCTTACTAATAGGCTCTGCACAAAACTTTCCTATTGTGAATTTCTTAATACTTTGTAATATCATACTTTGTATGATATTATTGAATAGGAATTGATTTCTTTATATACATTGAAGAGATTGGGTAGTTGAAGCTTAAGGCACTCAATTGAAAATTTCTTAGCTTGTCGGAATCATATGAACACAATAATGTAGTTGTTGAATGGTCATGAGACCATTCTTACCATCCTTTTGTTCTCCTAGGAGACTCTACAAACTATTTTACTAAACTAAATTTTATACAATGGACCACATGGGTGAGTAGGAACATTATGGGGACTACAATATATAATCTTGAGGCACTGGAAGCTTTCATCTCCTAGTTTTGACAACAATTTGAATAGAATAAGGTACTTGCAACAACAATCACGAACCATCCTCTCCATCTTTTTCTTTTACTGAGAAATTCTATATGAATTTTCACTACAAGACAATTTTTAATTTGTCCAGCATGAACGAATAGAATGTGATTTCTTTAATCATTTAAGTGATTAGGTCTCCCCAATCTCAGAAAAATAAAAAATCTATCAAAACATATCATGTTGTAAGACTAGATATTACAGCTTTAAGGCATTCAATACAAATAATCCCTAGCTTTCTACAAACATGTGAATATAATAATGTACCGTGTCATAATAGCTAATATCTAATTCTTTTAAATGATTTTCTCATGTTAAACTGATCATTTAATATGGGGAAGTACCAGGGGAGAAAAGGCTAGAATATTGGTTAAGCTGGAAAACCGGTCACAGTAGGGATCCAAAGGGGGGGCCATCTGCAAACGATCAATGTGCAATAATGAGCTTCAAAGACCCTAAGATTCGGCCCATTAAGACTTCCAAAATCCTAAGGTTCCAAAATTCAAAAGGCTAGGTCCAATGGACAGAACCTAGGGCAAATCGGATGCTTGTGGGAAGACTCAAAAGTCTTCCTACATCCCTATCTTGAAGGGGGCGAGCCTTTCTTGTAGGGGAGGAGAGAGAAACACACACACACACACACACAGTCTAGCAGGCTCCCTTTACACAAAGGAAATAGGGGACACATGTCAGCTCCTTAGCCCAGTTTCCCCCAAGATGCATTCAATTCCTATTGGTGGATGGCCATAGAGGTGGACCAATGACAATTAGGCTAGAGTAAATTTAGTTTAATTCATTTTAAAACACTTTTTAAAAGAACCAATAGAAATTAAGCTCTCTAGAAGACTATTGGACAGTCTCCCAAGGGGTCCAATGAGAGTTTAATTGCATTAATTAATTACCTAAAGCTCTTACAAAAGGGGAAAGGGGGACACATGTCATAAGGCTATCACTTATGCTTCTTAATTATTATTGGCTAAGATGTGCAGGGTCCAATGGGATGCTAGCATGAGAAGATGCTAAATAAATGCAAGGAATACAATTAAAGGATAACCTAAACCTTGTCAATGCTTACAATGCTTCCCTAGAGTAAGAAAATGTAAAAATGTTTAAAATGAACAAAGTTTTTGTCTTATAAGACTCTCTTTTTCTTTAGTGTTCACAAGTGTTAAGAAGTATGCATCCTTAGGATCAAGTTTGCGGAGACGACGTCTCCCAAATACCAAGTAGAGCTTGTCACTCTACTATGGAAAATTGATAGGACTAATGCGCAGACATGCTTGCGGCAGCTTAGGGTCTCAAGCACCAAATGGATTAGTCATCCATTCTGGACGACGTCTCCCAAATACCAAGTAGAGCTTGTCACTCTACTATGGAAGATTGATAGGACTAATGCGCAGACATGCTTGCGGCAGCTTAGGGTCTCAAGCACCAAATGGATTAGTCATCCATTCTGGAACGATGTAGTAGGGTAAGATAAGGATCCTCTACCCGCTAGAAAAAGGACTAATGAATAGGCTTTATCTTCTCTACCCCATAGTCGAGGAAGACTATGATTTCAAGAAAGGGTAATGTCATAATAACTAATATCTAATTCTCCTAATTGATGTTCTCATGTTAAACTGATCATTTAATATGGGGAAGTACCAGGAGAGAAACAACTAGAATATTGGTTAAGCTTGCAGACTCGTCACAATAGGGATCCAAAGCAGGGAAAATAGGGATCCAAAGGGTGGGCCATCTGCAAAAGAGCAATGTGCAACAATGCGCTTCAAACACCCTAAGGTTCAGCCCATTAAGACTTCTAAAATCCTAAGGTTCCAAAATTCAAAGGCTAGGTCCAATGGTCAAAACCTAGGGAAAATTGGATGCTTGTGGGAAGACTCAAAAGTCTTCCCAAATCCCTATCTTGAAGGGGGCAAGCCTTTCTTGTAGGGGATGAGAGAAACAAACACACACACACACACACTCTCTCTCTCTCTCTCTCTCTCTCTCTCTCTCTCTCTCTCTAGCAAGTTCCCTTTACACAATAGGAATAGGGGACACATGTCATCTCCCTAGCCCAGTTGCCCCCAAGATGCATTCAATTCTTATTGGATGGCCTTAGAGGTGGACCAATGAAAATTAGGCTAGAATGCATTTAGTTTAATTCATTTTACAAAAATTGTTAAAATAACCAATAGAAATTAAGCTCTCTACTATTGGACAGTCTCCCAAGGGGTCCAATGAGCATTCAGCAGCCCAATGGCTTGCCTAGTTCCTATTGGCCAGAAGACTAAGGGGTCCAATGAGAGTTTAATTGCATTAATTAATTACCTAAAGCTCTCACAAAAGGGGAAAGGGGGACACATGTCGCAAGGTTATCACTTATGCTTCCTAATTATCATTGGCTAAGCTTTGCACGGTCCAATGGGATGCCAACATGAGTAAAAATTATGAGGCGTCGACCAAGAGAGAAAGGGGGATGATTTTGGCAAGGCATCAACACACACATACACTCACACAATCTCATGTGTGAAGCAGAGAAGACTCTCTCTCCTTCTCAAGATTTAATTGAAAGCTCATCATCTACTCCAAGCTTGTGAGAAGGGAGGCCTACACCAACAACTTTTGGCTTTCTGATGCAAATCCAACCAAGAGCCAAGCTCCAATTCATGCACACCTTCTCTACCATGCTAATTACTAAGCTATGCGAAGCTTTTATGAGTGATTATGTGAGGAGATATACTTCTTTCTTGTAAGAATACTCCTTCTTCCTCTCAATCTACTCTCATATCCCACTAGCTCTCACCATCTTCGAAGGTGTGTGAGGTCTTGGGTCTGAGACCGTGAGGGAATTGATGTTGTGTTTCATAAGTGTGTGCATGGTGCTGGAAGCTTCCATCTTCATTGCACTAGCAAGTTACTGAAGGAACACAAAGTATTGTATTGTAAAATGTCTCCCATGATGGGGGAAACCTATAATACAAAGCCTTTTGGAGGGGGGACTGGCTCCATGTAAATCCGGTCCTCAACTGTCGTCAATAGCTTAATTTTTCTCTCTTTTGAAGTATTGTTCATGCCTATCTAACTAGGTGTTATTCTTTATGCTTCTCACTCCATCCAAGCACTCTTGCTATGCTCATTAGGAATCTATTCTAATGAAATGATCACTGTGTCTATGTTATTTTCCGCTACACACAAGTTACTAGACCATTAAATGTTACATACCCACTAATCTAGTCATAGAACCCTTCTATCAATTAATTTGTTCTACTAAGAGGCTTCCACATGGTTTTTTTAGCATAATAAAATAACTACGTTGGATCCACACATAGCTAGGACATATACAATTGTGACTCCCTTTAGCATTAACTCTTTCCTATCTTGTTGACATCTCTAAGGATAATAGGTTGCAAAACAATTCCATGTTGCTTGGTTTCAAGACCATGCTTGAATCAAGACAAAGCTAGCATGGCCATAGGGTCTACAAAAAATATTTGTTTTCTTTATTGTGCTTGAATGCATGGAGTGAAAATAGTCCAAAGATATTTCTTGGACTCATTAAGTGAGATATTTCTAAGTCCTTCAATAATGGTTGTAACAAAGAGTTTGATGGTGTTCAATATGTGGCCATGCTACCTATCAGGTATCACAAAGTTAATATGGTTAAAAAATCATGCTAGCATGTTGGGTTTGAGGAAATAACTAACATTATTGGACATTAAACTATGGTTAAAAAATCATGCTAGCATGTTGGGTTTGAAGAAATAAGTAACATTATTGGACATTAAACTATGCAAGAATGTTAGGTGTCCAAAAAATGCTTGACCAAGTGTGTGCATGATTGTAAAGAGTGATCTTGATCGTCAATAGAACATGCTAGGATGCTTGGTCCTGGGACCGTGCCGCATTTCTTCATTTCACAATGCACCTACATCATTAGGAAAAATATGAGCCCCAAAGGGGCCTTGTAAGAGCAACTAATCGGATTTTAGTCGACAATAGGAAATAAAGAGAGGGGGTCATGGATAGCCCATATCAATGTATCTCAAAACTATAGCATGTAACATGTTTATGGAAAGATCTCAACAATGAGCTCCACATGCACTATTGTCCCACAAATTTGAAGTTAAAGTGCTCAAGTTATAGCCGTTCAAAAAAATGAAAAAATTGGTGGGATAGTGGCCACAAGCCCATTTTCTCATTGGTGTACGGAGTATATTCCAAAAGCATATTTGACCGTAAAGGACCCTTTTGGGGTTCATAGTTTCCCTAATGTTCTTTCTAACCATTCTTAGTGCAAAGATCATACTTGGATTTCACAACAATGAATATGATCACAAGGCCACATATTAATGCTTGAATTTTGGGTCTAAAGAGTATAAACACACACAAGTTAATGTGCTTGCAATACTAAGCTACCATGCAAGGCATTAATACCTAGCTTGTATTGCAAGTCCCCATGCAATGCAAAAAGTTCCCAAGTGGTCTAGAGTGCTTTTAACCTAGCTCTCAATACGTCATTTGAACTATAAAATAGATGTGAAACCCATTATAGAATGCATTAGAAACTTTTTCAAGCATGATTATCTTATACCCCCTAAAGAGATAGTTGTATATGTTAACCAGAGAGCCTATTTTAAGCTTAAACCCTTAATAAGAGAGAAAAATATCAATAGTGCTCATTGCATACATCAACGAAATTGATTCTCACTCAAAAAAAACTCTTTAACCATAAATTTATCACATTAAAAAACATCTTCTTCAAGTCTCCTTAGAGTAGGATGCACTTGGAATCAAGCCCTTATAAAATACAAAAATGTCACAACTTTTGTGAGTCTCCTTAAAGTATCCTGTACTTGGAAACATTACAAGTTCTTCATGCCTCCTTAGAGTAGGATTCACTTGAAATCAAGCCATTTAAGCGTTGGCACAAAAGGTTGCAAAAATCTATACCTGATTAACAACAAAAAAAGTTACAAGAGCTGTTCTCTTTTGCAAAACACAATATACAAAGGTTATACTTTGGGATGAATCTTAAAGTACAACAAAAGTTCATAGAAGAAGCTTTCTTCTTGACATACTTCACAAATCCATAGTAAAATAGTGGTGGTACATTTTAGAGATAGCATAATCTTGAGACACCTTCTTTTTGACATACTTCACAAATCCAGAGTAAAATGTTGACACCATTTTCATATGAAATTATACAATAGATGCTTCATATGTCCATAAGGAAAAGGATTTCTTGCATCAAAGAAGATAATGTTTAGAAAACATTCTCATGTAAATTTGTAGAAAGGATGAAGAAAAATATTACCTTTGTTTTACTTTTTCAAATGGACAAGTCCATGCTCATTAAGAATCTCGATTATGAATGCTCTTGTAGATTGTGCCTTTAGATAAGCTCCCTTGCAACCTAATCCCTTGGAAAGAGGAATCAATTGTACAAGCTTCATGCTTGGTACAGTGAAAAATATTTCCCTTCTAAGAGAGTAGAAAATACATTCATTAGGCTTCTTCTAGTCATTGATGCCCTTTTCTCAAGAATCATTACGATGATATTTTGTACCTTTTTTTCCATTGAAAGTCTTCATACGTCAAAAACTTGTTATGACCATTTCTCATTTGCTTCTTTTCAATAATTAATTGCATCACCAACATAGTAAAATAAAGGATGACCTCAAATCACCAAATGTAGAACAAAATGATCGAAATTAATGATCAAGCATATATCATCAACCTCAGCACATCATTAGGAGGACAATAAGGTCTAAGAGGGCCTCTTTATTTGGTAGTTTAAGGGATTCAAACCTTTATCATCAAGAAAGTGATCAAAAGACATCTTTTGAATTCAAACAAAAAATGGCTAATTTATTTGAATTCAAATATTTTCCCCACAATGAAACCTAAAATCTAGCAACAACTAAAACCATATCATGAAACCTATCTATGGAAAGAGTTTGGCATTAGATCCCAAATCTATAATCTTTGCTCAAATCAACGATTGTATATGGAAGTTATGGAAGGCAAAAAAAACTCTTTTGGAAGAAAAGTGCATCCTTTGACCACTCTTGCACCTCTCTTACACAACCACCTTCTTTAAATACATGGCATGCACCTATTTTCCAAATGTTAATCTCATACAAAATAAAGATGCTCTCCTTGACTCCATCCTCTTCCTAATGCAAGTATGGTAATAGTTGCCTCGAGAGTACATCGTCATCTTTTTTATCTACATCAAATGTGCATGAAAAGATAATTATTGACAAGAGTAACACAACAATTATAACGAGAGTCATCAATTATCACCACGCTTCTTGGATCACACCCAAAACATTTAGATAATTTTTTTAAGGGCTTAAAATTGCCTTGACACTTGAATTGTCTGGCCTAAACAATCTCTTCTTACCACAAATATAACAACTTTCTTGATCCCTAAAATAACCCAAAGTGAACATGGTCTCAAGAGCATCCTTGTAGTGGTAGTCATTGTTGAAAATCATTCTTGGTGATATGCATATGTTAGCATTCTTTGTCATATGACCATGCTCAAAATCACAAAGTGAGAACTGTCCCAAGACCATATCTATAGTAGTAATTATTCAAAATATACTTAAGAGTAAGACATAAGAGGTCCATCATAAACATGATGGTCCAATGAACATCTTTCATTATAATCAATGGAGAGAGAATATAATTAGAACAAACAAAAATAAAATGTTAATTTCTAGTTTATTGTTTCTATCTTTTATCACATGTAAAAGTTGTAAGCAATTCACCACCTATTGTTGATGTGGTCATACTCTAAATATGTAGCTAAAACTTGTCTTGTGTAATCCACCACAATGAGTGAGGTTTTTTACTCTTGTAGGTCAAGGCCTTGCGCTTTAAAAAATGAAACATTGCTAGGAAACATTACAATTTAAACAAAATGCATTGGTTTATGGTTGCATTTTTTACCTTGTGGAAAGGAATCAAGTGGTTCAAAAGGATTCACTGAAAGTGGGTGGGTGCCCTTGTTTTGCCCAGTAGAAATGGATATGGTACGCATCAGATCCCTAGATCTACAAAATGGACTTGACCTCCATGATTTCGAGTTTTGTTCGGAGTCACCTTGCTCATAATCTGATCCACCACCTTGCTACCCACTCCTTTCACTCTGTTGCTCTTTCAAAACTCTTTGAATTCTTCGATGACTAGTTTTCCTCTCTTATTACCATGTGTAGGTCCACTAGCTATAGTTTTTGGGCTTGGACGTCCCTTTGGTCATGCTAGGGAAAATGGCATCGGCAGGAGGCTGATTGATGGTGATACTTTTGGTTTTTCCCTTCCCTAACCTTCTTGAATAATTCTGCAAGTTCAAAACTATGAAAACACTATACCAAACCAAATAGCACATTAGTTGCACAAGAAAAAGATAACTTATTGTTGTATTCTTTGATCTCATTTTTTAGGAACTCTCCATCCACATAGTTCAAGAAAAATGGATAGTCTCTCCACTTATCCTTACCATGGAAATTGTCTATCCAATCATTGGGGTAGATCCCACTACCCTCTCTCTTGGAATCCACCCATGTGTCATTGGGATGCTTGGGGTATGTACTACGCAAACCTTTTTTGAGGATGACCAACCACCATTTACAAATTATAGTTACGACTCCATCATTCAAAACGCACAATGTGAATCATACATCTTAATAAAACTCTATAGTTGAATACATGTATAAAAGGAATTGCATAGTATATGCCAAGTGTGATTGCTCCTCTTTTGTGTGAAGCTCATATCATTGGCTTCCACCACACAAAAACCTTGCCAAAGTTCTCTTGTCAAAAATCCTACATTGCCTCTCCAAGAGATAGGCCAAAATGGTGTGCGGAGCGTGCATGTAGCTTCTTCACCATGGAGTTTGTGGCCTCCATGTTTTCCGCCAAGCTCAATACACCCTTGCACTCTAAGAATTATTAATATTTCAATAATAAATAGGATCATGTACTCTAATGTTTCTACAGTCACCTTTCCAGCCGTCACCAGTATATGTGTATTCTCAACCACTACGAGAATGGCTTCTCTTGAGTCAGAATAGATGCCTCCATCATCAAAACATTGCCCTTGGCCAATATGTCAAACAAATGATATTTTCTACAATGTTTCATTGGATTCCATCTTTGAAAATATGTAAAAGCAAGCAATACTTACTTTACAGGATTTATGCATGTGTGTGCAACCTCGAACATTCTGTAGGGGATCATTTTGCAACCTTCTCTTCCCAAGCCACAAATGAAGTGCATTTTTTAAAACATTATGTGTCATTCTTGGGATTGGTGATGATTGCTATCATCTCCAATCCCTTTTGTACAAAAAAATTTCTTGGTCTCTTTTACCGCCAATTCATAGCTTGCCTTGTAATCATCTTCGTTCAAAAGGTACTCTTTGCTACCTTTGGCCGGAAAATCTTGCATTTTGAGCCGACACATTGCATCAACCACCTCTAAAAAACACATTGCAAAGACAAAATGATTTCCAAGAAAAACAACATGTAGTCACCTAATGCATGTGTATTATAATTTACAATTACCTTCCACAGTAGTTGTGCTAGCAAATACATCGGTAGTCTACACCATTTTGATTGATTCATTCTTGTGCCACAAAGTGTCCTCTCAGCTTTTTGCCTATCCTCTTCATTAAATTTCCCAAAAATGACTATGCGTCTCTCCTCAATCGTGTACTCAGCCTTTGGGGTTGAAGATTCATGCGACTGCTCCCACAATGCCCAATCTTTACATGCATAGAGCCGATGATTATTGTCCCATATAATGAACACTTTTTCCTCCATGTGAGAGATCTCATGAATGACTCTAATTTGGTTTTCAACCATAGCTGACATCACTAACTCTCTCCCATTAGTGCCACACCTATCAACAAATGGTATGAGAACTTGCATGGGAAAAGCTTCAAATACAACGGGACAAGCCATTGTGGGGTGGTAACCTGTTTTGGCTATAAAGGATGTGAGTTTTTCCACACAATCATTGTTCTTTCTAATGGCCAGATTGGCAAAACGATGACAAAGAGATATATGAGGCAACAAGATGTATGGAACAACATGTACATCAATCCAATCTGGAAAAATGTTGCTATCAACCACCGATACCAAGAGATCAATAGGAGGGTCATAACCCATGTTTGGTATTTCTATGGATGTTGATGTGACTACACCCTTTGATAGAGTACATGTTGAGGGCCGCTTTTCAAATTTTGGACCACCTCTCTCTTGGTATATACTTGATGGCAAGTCTTCAAGGCTTTGCGGAGGAGAAGGGACCTGATGCATTAAATCTATGTTTATATTTTGTACATAGCTATGGTTTTGACACCCTTGGATCTCAGAATAAGGAGAGGTAGAAGCAAACCCTATGAAAAGAAAAAATCATTGGATGCTAATTCTACCTGACGGTCACTACCTGACGGTCACTACAGGTGAAGAGTAAAAGTCAATAGTGAAAGGGAGGAGAATCTTATGCATTATTGAGTTGGAGTCAACAAAATATTATCAAATTCAAGCATAATTCACTTGTGGACAAAAGGCTTGCACATGAAGTCAAGAGGGGACCACCAGGAAGACTTTTGGAAAGCGAAAAGACGAAAAAATATTTTTGTGTAATTTTTCTCTATATTTTTCATTCTAAATTGAAAAAAGTTTTCAACAGCAAAGTTGTGGGCATTGAGCTGATATTTCAGCTCCTATTTTTTTTATAATTTTTGGAGCTATGGTTTGGGATATATAGAAAAAATGGTGGAGCCTATCTGTCCACATGGATAGAAGTCATGATTATCCAACTCCACACACACAATTTCTTATAGGTTTCTCACCATTATTGCTCTATTTTCTTTTATTTATCAAGATTCTCTCAAATATTATAAGAAAGCTCTTGGACTCAAGCTAAGGAGGGTGGCATGGAGACAAAGCTCGCCATGATGAAGGCAACTAGGAGGAAATTGGTCAATAAGCAAGGCACACAGAGCTCTCTCATTGGGGGAATGCCTCTAACTTAGGTCACTTTATAATAACTCCTCTTGCTCATAATCTCTTCCCTAATCACTCTCTTGGCCTATAAAAGGAGGCCTTATCTTTTGTAAACACATTTCACACACCCTAAGCACTATCCCATACACACATACCCACACCCCTACACATACACACCCTTGTGCTACATGCTAGTAGCATGAACCCTAATCACATAATCACAACACCGTCACCATAACCATGCACAAAATGAGGACCATATTTCCACAAACTTGCAATGAAGGATTGAAGGTGTGATTTCAAGAAGAAGAATAATGGCTACACTCATGATATCACCATCAACTCCCATCCCTCCATTATGCCTCATACGGTCTTGTTCCCTTCTTATCTTCTTTTTCTATGCTACCTATTGTATTCATCTTTTGCAAGCAATCAACACACTCCATCTTGGTGCCATACCTTGTGTCGTTTGGGATGCACTTCATTTTGAGTATGGTTTATGCTTGTTTATTTCTATTTTGCTTATGTTAAGGTGTGTGGATTTTCCACCATACACACACTCTCTCTCCCTCCCATATTCCTATCATCTTGCTACTTGCTCATCTTAAGGTGTGCGGATTTGCCACCTCTTGTATGAGAAGTGTGCATACTTGTATGTCTCCCTTACCTCATTATCTTCCTTACTACATGCACGAGTAGTAAACCCATTCTCACTCACTCACCATTCCTCTCATCTTGTTTTCTGACCACCCCATTAGGAGATTTCGGAGGTCTTTTGGAGGGCCTTTTGGAAGAGAGAGGAAAATAAGCTCCTCCAATGAGAGAAGAGCCTACGTTACGTAGAAAAATAGATTGATATTAACAAAAATATAAAAGGTGTCCCTCTCCTCATTTAATAATCTAGTGGTCCTTGAAGACGAGCACTCTCTTTCATTTAATGCGAGCACCTTTTTCAGAAGGTAGATGCGGTGCATTTGATACGGGATACGTCATCACTAGAACTCAAAAAGTCACAAAACTATCAACTGGTGGAAGATTTTGAAACTTTTGATATTGTCAATGCGTCCGGAACGCACATATCTCCTAGAAATGAATGTCTAATTGCCTCGCTCAGACATCCAAAGAGGCAAAAAAATGTCAAAAAGCCCTAAAGGAACATTTTACTAATGGCGCGCGAGGGCCATTCCAAAATTTTGTAACACCTCCTCGCGCGTCGTTAGTAAAAAGCCCCTTTTTCCTCTTTTTAGGGAGCTTTTTGAGAGGAAAATGTCCAAAAACCTCTAAAAAGGGGCTTTCTAGAAAGATAAGTGTCCAAAAATCACTAAAAAGAGCTTTGTACTAACGACGCGCAAAGGGGCATTCTAGAATTTTGGAATGCCTCCTCGCGCACCGTTAGTAAAAAGCCCCTTTTTCCTCTTTTTAGGGAGCTTTTTTAGAGGAAAATGTCCAAAAACCTCTAAAAAGGGGCTTTCTGGAAAGATAAGTGTCCAAAAATCACTAAAAAGAGCTTTGTACTAACGGCGCGTAGAGGGGCATTCTAGAATTTAGAAATGCCTCTTCGCGCGCCTTAAGTAAAAAGCCCATTTTTTGGGGTTTTTTGACAATTTTTTGCCTCTCCGGTTGTCGGAATAAGACAAGTAGACATTCGTTTTTAGGGTATTTTGGTGTTTCGGACGCATTGGTGGTGTCAAAAGCCTCAAAATCTATCACTATATGACAATTTGTGACTTTTCAACTTTTAGTGATGACATAAGCTGCATTGAATGCGCCGCACCTGCCTCCTGAAAAAGACGCTCGCATTAAATAAAAAAGTGACCGTTTTCAAGGACGATTGGGAATATAAATCTACTTTTTAGAGTGTCTGGTTGTCCTTTTGGACGTACTCACAAGGTGCAAGTGCATTTTATAAAAAGTTTCTAGAGAGAGAAATACAATTTCTTACAAGGCCCTCCAAATGACCTACGAAATTTTCTAATGCATCCCACACTTGGGCGTGGATCTTGAAATTGTTTTCCATGGCATGTTTGATTGTGTATATGTATGCATCCTAGCCACACATCTTGCTAGGTGGTTCCCTTATTGTGTACATCCCATGATGAGACCATCGTGCATAGTTTTGGTGTAGAGGCCACCCGGTATGTTTTGTACTTCCACCTATCAATGTGTAGCTGTCAACACAGACGCTCCAACCGTAGATGTCGTTGCAAGGGAAGAACCACTTTCTTGATTTGTGTGGATTGGGATTTCTTCTTGATGGTCCACTTATTTAGACTGATTTCTTGTTAGAATGTCATTTTTTTAATAATGGAGGTGCAAAAAAAAAGAATGAGAATTTGTCGGGTGAGAGAGAAAACTATAGAAGGGGGATGTGTGAAGATATGATAGTGAGTAGAGAGGTTAGATGAGAGGGATGGAAGAAAGGTATGAAGAGAGAGAAAGATAAATACAAGAGAATAGAGGGTAATAGTGAAAGATTAAGAGCTTGAGAGGGTAATAGTGAAAGAGTAAGAGCTTGAGAGGTAGGGAGTAAAAGTTAGAGAGAAAAGAGAATGTACATGAATTAAGTCTTCTTTTATAGTAAAGAAATGGGGGTAGTGGAAAGAGGAGGATGAAATATTTTTGGAGTTCAATAACCCTATTGGCTTTAAGGATAAAGGTAGAGTGAGAGTGATAAAAGACGAAAGTGCAAGGGGACACTCCCCTTTTAAAAGCAAGGGGGGGGGGGACTGACCTCGCAGGCCAAAAAGTCCAAGTGGATGCCTTCTTGGGTTGTCGGGGCCACTAGGACACATGCGTGGATTGCGGGACACCCACAATCCACACAAGCTATGAATCCCTAGTCATGGACGATCTCACGGATGTCTCGTTTGTGGGTTGCCCATGTGGCATGGCCACATGGACTGCGAATTGCATGTTGTCCACATGGCCAGCCATGTAGACTGCCATGCAGACCGCAATCATGATGGACCACTAGGTCGCTACGTAATCCGTGGAACCCGTGTGGTCTTCCACGTAGATTGTGGTGGTCCGTGTGGCCTATCCACGTGCACAATAGAGGAGGTGCAGTCCACTTGGCCATGTCACATGGATAGCCCCGCGGACGGGAGTGGTCCCATGACTTCCATCCTCCACCATAGGCCCAAGATCGAGGGAGAAAAGAAAGGGGGAGAGAGAGAGAGAGAGAGAGAGAGAGAGAGAGAGAGAGAGTAATAGGGGGAGGGGAGTATAGAGAGTGGGGAAGAGCATGTGTGTCTGTGAGAGAGAGGGATAGAGAGAAAGAGGATAGAGAGAGAGTGAGAAAGACGATATGGGTAGAGAGTGATAGGAAGAAAGGAGGGGTAGAGAAAGAGTGTTTGTGTGTTTATAGAATGGCATAGAGAGAGAGAGAGAGAGAGAGTGTGTGTGTGTGTGTGTGAGAGAGAGAGAGAGAGAGAGAGGAAGAGGCAAGTGTAGAGAGAGAAAGGAAGTGATAGAGAGAGAGTGAGTGAGAGATAGTGTGTGTGTGTGTGTGTGTGTGTGTGTGTGTGTGTGTAAAGGAAGAGAGATAGTGTGTGTGTGTGTGTGTGTGTGTGTGTGTGTGTGTGTGTAAAGGAAGAGAGAGTAAAAGTCTAGCTAAAAATTGAGAGATTTTAGGGTTGTCCTTTTTTCATTGGTTCATAAAATACTTTTTGGTGAACATGGAAATAAAAAGTTCAAAGTCAAACCTCATCATATTGACAAGAAGCTATATGAAATACTATGGAACTACTTGTGAGGTACCTGATTATCATAGTGCAACATGTTCTTGCAGATATCTAACCCCAGAAATAATATTCCCATTGGTAAAAAAACAAAAGTTCTTTCAAAAGAAGAGAAGACTATAGTGCATGACATGATAGCGGAGTTTAAGAAATAAGTAGTAGATTGGAAAAATGAGAGTCAAAGTGCCTAATTGTGTTAGTAGAGTTAAAGGCATTTCATAATAATCATATGAGTTATTAGTATTATTTAATAAAAAAACTATCCAGATTGAATTATGCTTTTAACATTTGTATTCCATTATGAGGGTTGTTTTGGATTCCTAATGTCATTGTTGAACAATGTTACAAAAAAGAAGCGTTAAAAACCAAGAAGAAATCATTATAAACGTAGAGTTTTGGTATTACAAAATAAATTGTCCAAAGATAGTATGTTGCAGGCAGGTACTTGAAGCTCATCCCAAACCAAGTATCCTTAGTTCACTTGGTTTAGTGACCTAATAGTTGACAAGTTTCGCGTTCATGGTGGTCAAGGCCAGAGATCTTTGACAAAAGTATGAAGTGGTATATTGCCATCACCGAGTTCATAATTTTTCTCCTTGCTAAATAAGTAAGGTATCCCACCTCTAGAAGCTTCCCAACAGCATACTTGATCTCATGCACTACAATCAAAAGGCCACTTACTTGGCAACATTGATTGTCATCAAGTTCAAACTGGAGGTCTCCCAAGTATGTAAGCCCATTATCAACGTAATTGATGAGGCGGGCAAATTTGTCCCTAATCTTTTGTGGTGTCCTTGCATTGTGTGTAGCTTCCTCATTCTCCAGGATGTCTTTTGCATAATTGAATGCATTCTTGATTAGCAAAAGGTCGGGACCGTGATGATGATGATGTCATTGTGCGAGAGAGAGCGAGAGAGAGAGAGAGAGAGAGAGAGAGAGAGAGAGAGAGAGAGGGAGAGTTGAGGGAGGAGAGATTTGGGAAGGAAAGAGGGACAATGAGAGAGAGAGAGAGAGAGAGAGAGATAGAAAGAGAAAGAGTATTGAGAGGAAGTTGTAGTGTATGAGAAAAAGGAAAGGAGAGTTGCTCGGTTTAAGAGAAAAGAATGGTTGCAAATCTTCTATTTATATCTATTTTGCAAGAATTCACTTTTTATTAAACTAGTATTATTTAATAAAGTTACATTAAAATTAAATCTCTCTCTACACACACAATCTCTCTTCTCACACACATTCTCTCCCCCATGCATTGTTTATACGTCCATCATCATAGGGCTAATTATTTAATAAAGTTACATTAAAATTAAATCTCTCTCTACACACACAATCTCTCTTCTCACACACATTCTCTCCCCCGTGCATTGTTTATACGTCCATCATCATAGGGCTAATTATTTTTATTAAACTAGTATTATTTAATAAAGTTACATTAAAATTAAATCTCTCTCTACACACACAATCTCTCTTCTCACACACATACTCTCCCCCGTGCATTGTTTATACGTCCATCATCATAGGGCTAATTTATCTTTTATTTGTGCACTAAGCATTACACTCTCTATTGTGTGCCTTCAACTTCTTCCTCTTCTCCAAGTTGTGTGTGTTTCCTTGCAACCCTATTTCCAACAATTGATATCAGAGCACGTTGCGTCCTCCCGAGCATAGTCGTCAACATTGCCAATACCCACGTGCTCTCTTTCTCCGATTTGGGTGAGTTTTAGTGAGCGTTAGTAGGTCAACAAATTCTTCAGAACAGCTCATAGTGTTGGGCCTGCTCAAAATTTCCATTCGGGCTCTGCATGCAATATTGTGCAGGTACTTTCGTCCTTTTGTGCAAAATTTATATCAGTGCAATTTTCTAGAGAACAGGTCCTTTATGGTCTTCTTTGGGTTTTGCTATATAGCACGTGTTGGTCTTACTTCATTTTACCTCTTTCCAAGCATTTTTCACATCAAGCACAGTCGCGCATCATTGTTGACAACAAAACAAATGTGTCCAAGATATTTTCTACTGAGGATAAATTGAATGCAGACAATTACCCAATGTGGGCTTACATGATGCAATATGTTCTTGTGTCAAAGGGAATTTGGAATGTTTTGCAGGGCATTGATATACATTCGGTTTCTGTAAATACAAGCGGTGTTGAGGATGTTGCAGGTTTTGGTGGCCGGATTGTTGCTACTAGAGTTATTTTGCCTACGGCTCAGCAGGCTCATTGAGATGTTGGAGATGTGTAGGCTCATGCATTGATTGCATTATCTGTGATGTGCACTATTACTTCTCACATTCACTCAGCTAAATTAGTTAAACAACCTTGGCATATTTTGATTGGTCTTTATGCAAGTCGCAATGAGGCTAAAATTTCATTGTTGCATGAAGAGTTGGAGTCAAAGATTATGCATGAGGAAGATGACATGGACACTTTCCATTAATGAGAAACTCATTTCTACATGCAAAGTCATTTTTTATAGCTCTCCTTGTGCAAACTGTCCTTGATGCTTTGCCAGATTCTTACCAGACTTCTATGAGCACTTGGAGACTTATGACCCAAGGAAATCCTAATGTTGTCAAGTTTGATGCATGATGCACATTTTTGTTGCAAGAGTCACTTTCAAGGAAGGACAGGGCTAAATAGGGTGCAGTTGAACATGCTTTTATTGTTGTTCAAAGAAAAGGTGGTAACAGCAATCTAGCCACTTCTCATGGTTCTTCAACAAGTGAAAAATCACATGTTCCTAATGCTTCTGTTGGCACACCTCGTCTAGGAATTTTGGTGAAAAGGAAAAAAGAAGATGCGTTGCCATTATTGCAAAGCTAATGATCACTTGATCAAGCGATGTCCTAAATTGAAGGCAAAAGAGGCCAAGAAGAAAGAGACTGGTTCTACTACAAATGAAGTTATTGTAGAATCTTCTATGAAAGAAAATTGTAATGTTGATGTAGATACACAGTGGGCATTTACTGCAGAATGCACTATCCTTCTGTCCATGGTGCATGTACTATCAGTTGTTGCAAATTCACATCTGTGGTACTTTCACAGTGGTTCTACAAAGCACATTACATCACATCATGGCTTGTTTATCTCACTCGAGGATGTCCCTCATGGGAATGTGTGTGTCGTGTTTATGTGTGTGTGTGTGTGTGTGTGTGTGTGTGTGTGTGTGTGTGTGTGTGTGTGTGTGTTGTTGGGGTAAAGGCGTTGCACCGTTGCTTAGGTTTGTACGTCCGATGTTTGATCGCCCACCCATCGTGTGTACACTCCCATATTCATTATATACATATCAATAAGGAGCTCCTCACTCACATTCCACACCCTGAGGTTTCTCAACCCACACTCTGGTGCTTCTCCCCTTCCCTGTACGCACCGCATCGCACATATGCACTCACAACTGGTATCAGAGCTACGCCTTGGCGGCAGCAGTGGCAACGGAGCTCCCACTAAGATCAACACTTTGCAACACTAGATCGGAGTTGTTCGGGGCTGATCCGACATGTATCAAAGCAAATTGGTGAGATCTCGACATAGGATATGTGCAAGATCATGTGTACCCAGTTTTGGCAGTTAGGTGGAAAGTGTGACACTCAAGGTGTTCAACACATTTTTCTACACCTCTTATGCTAGCATGGCCAACTAGGACTAAGATGCTATAATAAACCCTTGAGAATGAAAAAATACTAATTTTTTAATCTTTGATAAATTTTTAAGTTAAGAGGTACACTAAGGATAATCCAAAGGTTGCACATAAGTAAAATGGATAAAAGATAAGCTTATGAAGCCTAACTACACACAATATTGTTTCTATGGGCTCCTTGTACCATGAACTATAATATATATCAAATCCATGAGAAAATAATAATTATTTTATTTATTATAATTTTTTTAAGGATTTAATTTTATTTATTGATATTCTATGTATATTTTCAAAGGAAGATCTTTCAAAATTCAATCGTTAAAGTATGGTTTTTTTCATCTCGTCACATTTTGCATAACTATATCTATCAAATGACCGTAGGATCTTGAGAAATTATCCTTCCATCTATAGATATCTTGTGAAGAAATAGTGATGTAAGAATTGTTGAAATTTTTCACAAATATGATTACTAATAATTCAAAGAATGAGAAAAAACTCCAATAATTCCAAATTTTCTCTTTAAGCACATGCAAGATTCATATGCAAGTTTATTTCAAAATTAAGCAAGTGATAAGAGACTTATATAAGAATCTATGTTAAGATCACAATGTTGTGGCAGGACGTGACAAATCAAACCAAGATATTCCTTACACACAGAAAGTATTATTTTCTTTAGTTTGTTTAGAAATCGGGTCTTTTTGGTATGTTAGTACTTATGCCTTTTATGTGGCAACCAATCCTTGGCTCTTAGAAATGAGTATAGCTAGGGTGTCATGCAATAAAATTTGCTAAAAAGCTTGTTTTTTTGCAGTCTAAAGCTGCATAAACTATCAAAACTGGGTACACCTGATCTTGAATCATACACCCCATACCCACGTTGTGTGCAGGCCCCCCTCGAAGAAGAGGGATCTCGAGGATTCTCAAGGCAGCAGAGAAGTGGAGATTCTAAAGACAGTGCAGAGCTGGGAGAGTTTTGGAGCTCACAAGCTTGAAGGGAGATCTCACATCGAGCAATAATGCAGCAAAGGGGGAAGTAGGCCAAGCTTGGAAGAAGCAAAGCTAGACAGAGCCGTGTGCATGTGTGCCAAAATCAAGCAAGGCAATTGGGATCTGTTGAAGCAAAGGGAAGCATCTGTAGCAAGTTGAAGTCAAGCACTAGGGTCGAGCAGAGCTACGAGCAAGAGCAAGAGTTGTTTTGCAAAAGGGAAAATCAAAGCAGGGCTTGAAGCAAGAAGTACCAAAGAATTCGACCAGGTCAGCAGCAAACCAAATCAGATTGAATGCGGTAGCAATAGCAGACAGGGAATCAAGCAAAGCTTTTTTGAGCCTTGGAGTTTTGGGAGGTCATTGCACAAAGCAAGCTCAAGAGCTGCAGAACCGAATCAAAACAGCAAAGCCAAGAAAATCGCTTGTAAAGCCACTCGAAGGCTTGAAGTAGTGAAGTCGAGCAGTATTGCTTGAGCAGAATCAAGAGCAAGGTTTTTGTTTGTGTGTGTGGTTGCACACACATACACACTCAATGAGCGGACAGTGCTTTGGTTGAGCAGACACGCGCACACATACCCCTACTCGTCGGATCCAGCCTGTCGATTCTCGTCAGTATGCAACAGTAAAATAAAATTGATTTTTTTAACTATGACTTACACACACTAAATTGTGTGTAAGGGCCTGCTCCCACCATAGCCCTCGACCTCTTTGCTCGGAGAGACAGTGAGAAAGCGAGAGGAAGAGAGAGTTTGTGAGCTCTCTTGATCGTAGAGAGCAGGCACAAACATGTGCACTCAACACACATACACACACACACAGGCATGTGCAGGTACGGGCGAGTAAGCCCAAAATTTCTCTTTGGCATCGGACCTCTGCTGCCATTGGCTTTAAGCATCGGCATACTTAGCATTTTTGTCATACCCACGACATCCACTTGAGAGTTTCTCCCACGGAAAATTCTTCTCGGCATCAGTTTTTTACAGTGATTTGGCGGCTTGGCTTTGGTCTTGACCATAGCGGTTTCTGCATTGGCGCTTTCGTTAGGAGGCAAAAGGCAGTATCGACAATCTTTTCCTCGGCTTCCACATAGCGAGAGCAAGCAAGAGCGGTTTGGCTCTCCTCTCTCATAGCCTTGCCATCGCCCTCCCTTCCATGTGCTTATTTCCTAGTAGTTTTGGCTCTAACAAAAATCCCCAACATCCTGACCTCGACATTGCAAGAGACCGAGGAGCAAGAGCAGCATCGGCTCTCCTCTAGCCCCATACGAAGCATCCCAGATCCGATATAGTCTCCACGGCATTTTGGCTTCGATGATTTCTCAGTTTTTGCTTCGATGGCACACATACAACATTCACTCCTCGGATGAACCATTCCGGAGCGGGTTTTCCTCGAGCGCGCTTGGCTCTTGGACGATGTTTTCGATCGACGTGTTTACTGATCAACGAGGTAGTGTGCCAGTTTCCCAGCGGTTTTGCTCAAAAGTTTCACAGTCTTTCCAGTGTGGATTATGCAGCACATGTAGTAATCATGTACAACTTTGTGGGGCATTTCAGAGAGCTTCTAGCACAGTTTTGTGTAGCTTCATGCTATGTATGCATTTTGTGGATACCACTTAAGCTAGGTATAGCTCACAGGTAGCAGGTTTGCAGGTTTATATGCATGTTTTGGACAGGTATACATCCATAGAGCGACTCGGTCAGGAGTGAGCCAGTTTTCTAGGCTTTTGGCATTGCATATAGACCATTTGTGGATCTGTTTATTGAGACATTGAGTATCTGTCTTTATGCAGTTGGTGAGATTTTTTGAGTTTCTACTTAGTTTTCAGGGGAAACTCTGTTGTATTTTTCCCAGATTCTCACCATGGTTTATGTTTTTTTGCAATTTTCTCTTTGATGGTTTAATCGTCAAGTGTGACTCCCACTTTGACAAGTTTTGTCAGCTTGAACAAAGTTTGGTGTTCTTATACCACTCTCACAGGAGTGAGGATTATGTATGCTTATGTGGCTACAGACAGACATCCACCACAGGTTTCACAATGTTTTTTGCAAATTTTTGCACGCAATTTCTCTTGTGGGATGCGTTTTGAGCTAGTTAGCTCTCTACTAGCATATATGGTTATGCACTTTATACTCGGCTGAGCAGTTTTCCCTAGATTGTGTGCTTGCAGTTTGCAAATTGTGGAGTTGTTTTTATGCATATGTGAGCATAGTTTTTGATGCGTTTGATCATGGGTTTCATGATTGTGTAGTGGTCGAGTTATCTCCCACTTTTTTGCCAATTTGTCATTGTTTTATGGTAGAGATTGTACTTGAGTTTTTGCTTAGTTTACAAGGGAGACTCT
The DNA here is from genome assembly GCF_014529385.1 of Adiantum capillus-veneris. Taxonomy (NCBI): domain Eukaryota; kingdom Viridiplantae; phylum Streptophyta; class Polypodiopsida; order Polypodiales; family Pteridaceae; genus Adiantum; species Adiantum capillus-veneris. The sequence goes on from NC_140944.1 coordinate 107,561,761, forward strand.
GCCAGATTTCTCCCAGGATTTCTCGCCATAGTTTGGTTCTACTTATGGTTGCAGATATGTGTGAAAGTTTAGAGTCTACACTGATGGCTCACGAGAGACAACTGTCTAGTAGTTGTTGATACTTGTGTTGTTGGCATTGTGATCACACAATGCACATTAGGCGCCATTGTTATATGAGACAGCAGCGGAGATCTATGCATGGTGCACATGAGGTTTTAACACATGTTAGAGTAGTGGATTTAAATGCTAGTAACGGTGATGTCACATTTGCCTTTAGCATTCCTCATGATTACATGTCTTTGAGCAATGACACTTCTCCATTTTGGTTGCTGGATGAGGATGCAGTTTTCCATGTCACACCACATCGTGACACATTTCCAACCTTCTCTAGTTGGAGTGTTGGTTGTCTACACTTGGCCAATGGTTTGGCATTTGACACTGTAGGTGCAGGAGATGTTTGCTTGTCTTTGCCCAGTGGTGCATCATATACGCTACGGCATGTGTGCTATGTTCCTTAGCTGAGACAGAGTTTGATCTCGGTGAGACTATTAGAAGATTTTGGTTGTCAGATATTTCTTAGAGAGCAGTCTTTTGATATGCATTGAAATTCATTAGTGATGGCCAGAGGATCCCGCAGCGGCTTGGTATATCCTATGCATGTGTCTGAGGTTCGAGACAGCATAGTCTCGATTTTGTTGTTGGCATGCTTTGAGCGAGAGATGAGATGTGTCTCCTTTTCAAGCGAGCTCCACCATGCTCACGAGACACAAAATGTGGTTGTGCAGGATTTCCCAGTAGACTCTGTAGTGACAAAGGTAGAGCGGCAGTGCTCTAGTAAGACACAACAAGTGTTGTTAGAGTCTATGCAGGCAGAGGTAGAGCAGGTATGCTCCCTAGAGACACAGACAGAGATGACAGACATGGAGTTTTTTTATATGCTCATGCTAGAGCTGATGAGTTGATGCTAGCGCACATGATTTCACCTACGGGTAATAGGGACATAGCCATCCCAGTGTTGACAGTGACACATCCATATGCGATGAGTAGTTCTGAAGATGCAGTACACGATCATTCCTTGTATCTTTTCCATGAAGCTTACGGCTTTGGAAATGGCCTCGAATGCCGCTCAGAAGGATTCCAGATTAGCAGCCAACATGTTCTTGATTTCCACTAACTTTCTCTTATTGATGGGGAGTTCCAAATCCTCAGCCTTCATTGCCTGTGTGCTTTTTCTGCATCTCTAAAAATCCAGTTTCTCAGATAGTAGAGTTTGGCTTCATTGATTTTGTTTTGAACACCTGCATGACTCTTTCTCAAATTCCAGATAATCCATAAAAATTCAGCCCTAGTTCGATTCCAATAGCAGGATAGAATACCTATAGAGTCGCCTGGTAGAAGTTGCCTCTAAGAGACTGGTTTTTTGAGAACAAATTTTATAGGGGACGAAATAACATCAAACTGCGGACGGCTTAAAAATAAATGAAATATAGACTTCACTTTTGCATTGCATCTGAGACAGATCCCCGTGGATAACCCTATGTTGAGGCTTTTCTCCCCTGTCCACAACCAGGGCTTTGTGGAGTATAATCCAAAGGAAGACTGATTTCTTGGGTTGAATTGACCTGTCCCACAGCTTCTTAAATTTGAACATCCACTGCTTCCTGTCCAGGCTGATGTTCCAGCGTTTGTTCAGTGTGATGTGCAGTGAGAGATTGATGTCATCAAGATTCAATTGCGGGTGTTGAAGTTTGAAACCACCTTTCCATACAAAGACACTGAGCGGGACACATTCTTTAAGTGAAAGCTTCCATAGCTCTGAACTAGGGAAAACCTCAAGTCTAGACAAAATGAGTGTGAGTTCCCATGGTTGGAGGGGAAACTGGAGAAGAAGTTCCTCAGCTGATTTCCACCTATGTAGTTGTCCATTCCAAAGAACTCCCCAAGTGGTGATTCCTTTGTTGCGCAATCAAAGTGCAATCCTTATTTGATTATTGGAGATAGGGGTTAGGGGGGGAGAGGCCACCAAATGGAGTCAAATTTTCAAACAGCATTAGCCCTGTTGTTAGACCAAAAAAATGACATATTATCCCTTGCCCTATTCCACGCATCCCAAAGCGATGCAAGCATGTCTGACCCTTTAGCCTTGATGGGAAATGGCCCAAAAAAAATAGTGATCTAGCTCAGTTTCTTCCATGGCTTCCACTTAACCAGAGCAAAGCTATTTATTTTCCTGAACAGGAGGAGAGCCCATTCATTGCTAGTATCCTCAAGTGCACGGATGAGGAGTTTGACTGCAATTTTATCTCCCCCCTTATTAATTTTTTTTACTCCTAGACCCCCTTTTACTACTAGAAAATAGTAAATATCCCATCGAACTTTGGTTGCAGCTTTCTTAAACGGATCACCCACCCATAGGAAGCTCCTGCAGTATTTTCTTATGATAGTGAAATGAGATTCAGGACGGCGCCAGCAACTGAGAAAGAACAAAATATAAGAAAATAGAAAGTGATTAATTACAATAGCTTTGCTAGCCAGAGAGCCCTAGGATCCCTTCCATCTGTCCAGCTTGGCCTTGAACCGTTCTAACACCCAATCCCACCTTTGTCTAAGGGAGACCTTGAACCCAAAACCCAAAAGGGATACCTAACAACCTAAATATTTCACCCTCCTTGATAGGTGCGCATCCTTGTTTAAGAATCCAACCCGGTAGAGAGGTCAGCGAGGATCTGACACCTATCTTGTTGTGGTTGATTCTTGAACCAGAGGTAGAGCAGAATAATTCCATTGCAGTCCAAAATTCTTGCAGCAAGTTATCTTTGTTGCTCAGCAAGGCATTTGTGTCGCTGGTGCAGCCAAAGTGTGTCGACTCTAGAAGGTGGCATGGGCAGATGTATGCAGGCAAGTGGAGGCATGGCAAGGGGCTAGAACAGCTAGGAAAATCATGGGATGGCAAGTAGCAACACAATTGTATGCATGATGCGCCTTATAGGCCAAGAAAGGCTCCATGAGGGGCTAATTTGGGTAGCAGGTGAGGGAGATCCAAAGTGTAGCTTTTGGATCAAGGAATGAAGAGCTTGAAGTGCTTAAGGAGTAGGTCCAGATGGCTCATCAAACCGAGCTACGAAGCCCAAGTTATTGAAGGTTGAAGCTTTAATGGTTTGCAGATTCTTGCCGGACATAAAAGCAGGAGATAGGTAATCCAAGTGGAAATTGAGGTATAGATGTGTAGATCTCAATTCATGGAGCCTACCCGTCTTTTCGGATTGCGGATCGGAGCCATGGTTTGCAAAATATGATCAATTCAAGTTTTTCCAGGGGCCAGGTCTGAGCCCACTTGGCCGCATTGGAGAATGTGCCATCTGGCATCTTTTGAGCACCAAAAAAGTTTTGGAGCAAGGTGTGCATCATACGGAGCTAGTAGGAAGTGACTACATGTCAAACGGAATCCGGAGCAAGAAGTTACAGCAGTCGGAAAATGGGGTGCCTTTGTCCAAAGTTGGTTGCAGATGATTTTTTCATTTTTTGAAGGCCTTGGTTCGAGGGTGCCGAGGAATCAAAATGCAAAGACAAGAAGTGTGGTTGGAGCTGGGAAAATGGAGTCTCATAGGTTGTTATGACTTGGCAGTCCAACCTTGGAGCAGAGAATGGGAGCTAGAGGAAGAGGACCAAAAAAAAGTTTTTTTCTAAATATTTTTGAAGGGGTCTATGGCCTTGGGGGTTCAAGTCAGTGAGGGGCCACCACGTGGCCGCTCAGATATTCCACATGCGCAAGGGACGGGCCAGGGGCCGCGGTATATACTCCAAGCCATGAGTAGTCATTGGTATCACAAGAGGGGAGAGAGAGAGGATCTCTCCCTCCCAAGAGCTATGGCATGCGTGTTGCAGCCCTGCCGGGTGCTGCGCACGGCGCTGAGTGGCGGTTTGGTGGCGATTTTGGCGGTGCAGAGGTGGTGGCACACCCGCGGGCGCCCACATGGGGTGGAATTTCACAGTGGTGAGGTGGCAGTTAAGGGCCGGTGCCCACGCTCGCTAAGGGTTCAATTTTTTTAGGATAGGGGTGTACACCCCCCCCCCCCAATAGCGACATCGCTATTGCTCAAGAAAGAGAGGTGTCTCGCTGCAGAGAGGTGATGACGGGGTAATTAAAGGGCAAGTCAAGGACACTCAAAGGCCCAAGGGGAACTCCGGGCAGCCAAATGGAAGGGACAAAGAGCCAAGGTGTACACCATGCAAATGTTTCCAAAAATCAAATGTGCCAAGTGTTGGCAATGCAAACAAATTCTAAAAGAAGCTCTAAGTGAAAGCCACGGGAAGAGAAACTCGTCCTTTTTTCTTTTTTTGGACCACCTAGAGGCACCCCTATAAAAGGTTGTAAATGCAAAAATTTGAGGGCTTTTTTGCCAGAGTATGTGAGTGGAAGCTTGAAGCTTGTGTGTTGCCAAGCTTGCCATTGAAGTTGCATACTTGATTGTACTACCCCTTATGCAATAATACCACTTATTTGCCCCAATCTCTTGTGTTGCTTCTCCCCATTCCCCTTCTTTTCTCTCGCTCTTCGTATATTGGCCATTGCTTGTAGAGGGTTTGCCTGCAACTTGAAAGGTGCTACCAAGAGGGCAGATTAGGAGTGTTTTGTGAGTCGAAAAGGGTGAGTTGAGCAGTGTGGGTGCATTTGTGTTGTGGGGTGTTTTGTGTAAGGTGTGAGATAGTGGTTTTTTGTGTGCAAATTAGGCAATTTGAAGGTGCTATTTGAGAGATTAGGGGTGTTGTGGAATCCCTGGGCTATATAGAGGAAAATATTTTGTGTGCTCGGTGTGTTCCCTATTCCCCCTCTCCATCTTCTGGTGCCCCCACTGAGGAGCTGCTGATTGCTCGTCGGTGCTGATCAAAGACGGTTATTTCCATCAAGGAGAGATGGCAACACATAGTTATGGACCAGTTGTTGCCAAAGAAGGAGATCCGGAGGAGTGGATGGCCGATTTTGAGTTGTATATGCTATCATTGCATATGTCGATTGAAGATAGCAAGATGCAAACGATCCCGTTCTTGATGCGGGGAAAAGCAAATACATGGTTCTATGCGTTGGAGGGAGAGCCAAGAATTATGTGGCCGGTGTTGCGGGCCCGTTTTTTGCAAGACTTTCGAAAAGAAGTGTCTCCTGTCAACTTGGATGCAAGGTTGAAAAATTTGAAGCAGGACGTGAATGAGAAATTTAGCGTCTTCCTCGCCCGCTTCGAAGAGTGCTGGAGGGATTTTGCGGTGCCCATGCAGTTGGTCAATGGTGGTGATTACTTTAAATTGGAAAAGTTTATGTCTTGTTTACATCCCAAAGTTCGTGAAAAGGTGGATTTCGAGGGCCCGGAGAATTACAACGGGGCAGTTGCTATTGCGCAGTCTAAAATCCATAAAATAAAGAAAAAGATTGAGCAAGGTGCATTGGGATATGAGGCCATGGTTCCCAATCCGACTTTGAGTCCGAGAGGAGAAGTTCAAACGGAGAATCAGCCCAATCGAGGGGTAGCGACCGTTCCTCAACAATGGGTACGTATAGTTCAAGATTTTTCTGAGCAAATGAAAGAGTTGCGTTTAAGTGTTATGGACAGAGGTCAAGCAAGGACAGGAAGAGGCAGAGCTAGTCAATTGCCTGGCAGGTGCTACAATTGTGGAGAGGAGGGACACTATGCTCCAGATTGCCCTCACCCACCAAGGGAAAGGGGTGGCATGTATCCTCTATTTGGTCAGGTCGTGGTCAGGCACAGTTTAATGGCCAAAGGGGGCAACAAGAGGTTGAAAACCAAGCACAGGTGGCTCCATGAGGTAATGATGAAATACCAAGGGTTAACATTATGGTGTTGACAAGCAGGAGGTTGACATCATGGCCAACAAAAGAGCACAAGGTGAAAGGGAGACTGAGATGGAGCATGAAACTAGAGCAAAGAAGGGGAAACAGAAGGTAAATGAAGGTAGAGATCAGCCATAGCCAAGCAGAAGAAGGCGAAGATGGAGAATTACCCAAAAGGATTTTTAGTTGGGACGCGGTAATCCGGAGTATGATTTGGTAAGAGATGTTCAAAATCAAAAGGCTAACATCACTTTTGGGTAGCTGCTTGCATTAAACCCTAAGTTAAGAAGGCAATGGTCAACCAGTGTCAGCACGAGGCTTCCTCGAGTGGGAGGAGAGGTGCATACAGTACAGAATCTAGCCTTAAAAGTGGGGAGTCCGACCGATGTGCTTCCGGTGGTGGATGTTTTGATTGAGAAGAAGAAATAGGTTCAAGCCTACATCGATGGTGGTGCCCAAGTCTGTGTTATTGCGGAGTCAACTATGAGGGATATTGGCATTAAAGCTGTTGTCAAATCCAATGTGCGAACGAGGATGGCTAATCATGCCAAAGCTCGTTGTTTAGGAGTGGCACAGGATGTGAAGGTAAAGTTTATGGGAATTGAATGCTTAATTGACTCTTTTGTCATGAAGGCAGGAGAGAATGCTTATCCAATAATATTGGGGAGGCCATGGCTGTTGGCAATTGGAGCCAAGCAAGATTGGGGGACCGAGGTGTTTACCTTGCCAGATCGAGAAAATGGCGGACAGATTGTGTTGGATCTAAAGACCAGAGAAAGTCATTTTCATCCCTCCGCAAGTGGAGATAATCAAGATTTCAATACCAGTTATGAGTACGAAACAGAGTCTACTTATGATGAAGGGTTGACCAGTGCCAAAGATGAAGAGAGTGATGAGGATTTATTGAAGTTGGATACATATATTTTTGGGGTCACAGTAGACTCTACAACTGCAAGGAGAGGTATGCAAGTTCCTGTTTGTAGTCTGCAAGCTAAAGAGGTGGAAGATATGCTAGGTTCCGATTCAACGAAGCAGAAGAAGGAAGGCTATATGGATCTATGTGCATCCTACCTTGACTTATTTGCAACGGAGTATAAGGATCTGAGGGGAGCTAAAGGAGTGCAGCATCAGATTCTACTTAAAGAAGGATACAGGCCAAAGGCATAAAGCTCAGAAGGTTGGGAGATATTCAAAAGGAAGCTCTATGGAAGGAGATCAACAAGTTGCTCAAGGCAGTTATTATATATCCAGTAAAGGAGTCTGAGTGGGTTTCTCCTGTTGTCATTACCCCGAAGAAAAATGAAAAGTGGCGGGTATGTGTAGATTATAAGCCTTTGAATGCTGCAACCAAGCGGAATCATCACCCTTTGCCATTTCAAGATAAGATTTTAAACCAGGTTGCCGGACATGAACGCTATTCCATTATGGATGGGTTTTCACGGTATTTTCAGATCGGTATTGCTTTGGAGGACCAATTGAAGACTACCTTCATTTCTCCATGGGGTTGCTTTGCCTACCGCAGGATGCCTTTTGGACTGGTGAATGCGTATGCGACTTTTCAAGATTGGATGAACAAGGTGTTCGGACCTTACTTGGGTAAGTTCATCAGAGTGTTTATGGATGATATTGGTTGCTATAGTTCCAGGGCAGAACAGCTATCCAAGTTAAGGCTGTGTTTTCAAAGGCTAGATGAAGGAGGGCAATTGAATCCAAAGAAGTGCAAGCTAGCACAACCAAGGGTTCGGTTGCTGGGTCCTGTGGTATCACAGAACAGAATTGAAGCACACCCAGAGAAGGTGAAAGCATTGGTTCTTATGGAGCCTCCAACCAGTGCAATGAAATTGGCTTTGTTCGTGCATAAGTTAAAATATTTATCCCGCTTTTTTTGGATGTTATCTCAATATGTCTACCCTCTTCAAAAAAGGGCTCAACAGGTGGATGGATTTCGGTGGGATGAGGAAGCTCAAGAGGCCTTTGATAAAGTGAAAGGTATTCTATGTCAGTTACCTACAGTGTGTTCTCCTAATCATGAAGATGATTTTTATGTTGCTATGACGGTGGGAACTGTGGCTATCGGAGTAGTATTGCTACAAAAGGTAGGAAGGAGTTATAAGCCTATTTATTTTGAAAGCAGAGTCATTACTCCAGGTGAAGCTACTTATACGGAGGCTAAACAGTGAGTGATGGCTTTGGTCTTTGCCTGCAAAAAGTTCAAAGTATATTTGGTCGTTCGGAAGTTTTATGTATTGACTGCTAACAATCTTCTGCCTGAAGTGGTGCTACACTTGAAGCCATGGAAGTGAATCATGAAGTGGGTAATCGAGCTTCAAGAGTTTGAGTTTGAGTTCAAAGTGGATCACACTCGGCGGTCTCATTTGGCGGATATCCTAGTCAACAAGGAGGTTGAGTTACCAATTTATCCAAGGGTGGCACAAGAGGAGGATAAGGAGGAACCGGACTTGGAAGGGGCCTTCACGATGTGGTTTGATGGTGCTTACAGACGCGTAACACAGAAAGCAGGTGGAGGTGTAGTCATTCAAGATCCGCACGGCACAGTCATTTTTTCCAAAGCTTACGACTTGGACGAGGTGCATACCAACAATGAAGCATAATATCTTACTTTACACCTGGGGCTCAAGCAATGCATTGACTTTGGGATATCAAGGTTGGTCGTAAAAGGTGATGCTCTACTGGTTATCAAACAACTTTTGGGCCAATGGCAGGTAAAGAGGGATTCTCTCAAGAATTGGTTTTTTTCCATAAAGAAGCTGTTGAAGTTTTTTGAAGCAGTGTATTTCAAACATGTGAGGAGAGAACAAAACCAGGAAGCAGATCGTTTGGCTAGCAGTCGTGTTCAGACTCAAGTGTCGAGTTTGTATGTGGGGTCAGCCACTTATACAGGTAGAGAGACTTTGAAGGATATTGATGATTTCTTGAGTACAGGTCAATGTTCCGACAGGCTTTCCAAGCTACCAAAGAGGAGATTTGTTCAAAAGGCTAAAAGGTTCACTCTTGTTGGTAAAGATCTTATGGTGCACGGTCGAGATGGGGTGCTACGTCGTGTCCTTTATAAAGAAGAGATCGACATGGTATTGGAGCAATGCCATGAGGAAAGCGGTCATCAGTGTAAGAGTCAAGTTTTGTTTCGTATCTTAAGAAGCAGGTTCTGGTGGCCTTCTGTGGTGCGAGATGTGCATTATTGGTGCAAGACATGCCATCAGTGCCAAGTGATGGGTGAAAGACGACTGGTAGCCGAGCAACAAGGGGCTATCATTGCACATGATGCCTTTGAAAAGTGGGGTTTGGATGCAATTGGTCCATTGCCCAAGTCAGCGAGCGGTAAGAAATATGTGGTAGTAGCCATAGACTACCTTACACGGTGGGTCGAGGCTAATGGGTCGAGGCTAAAGCAGTCAAAGAGGTAAATGCGCATACTGTTGCTCAGTTTGTATTTGATTGCATATGTTGTCGTTTTGGAGTGCCTTGGATGCTTATATCAGATCGAGGACAAGGATTCAGAAGTAAGTTGGTGCGTGCTCTGGTGGACAAATTGGGGATTCAACACCGATTTTCATCGCCATACCACCCGCAGTTCAATGGTTTGGTGGAGAGTGCAAATGGGCAGATAGTCAAGATGCTTCAAAGTATATATACTAGCAGGTTGAAGAGTGGGAATCTAACCTTGATAAATTTTTGTGGGCTTACAGGACTTCATACAAGGTGGCAACCAACTTCACTCCCTACGAGTTGGTATATGGCAAGGAAGCGATCCTTCCTGTGCATGTGCAACTAGGGGTTCTCAAAGGTCTATGGCGAATTGATAAAACTCATCGAGATCTTCTGCAGGATAGAATTACAAGTCTCAAAACTTTGAAGATGGATCATGAGGCAACGGTGGATTTTTATGTGAAGCAACGGGAAAGAAGGGTAGCAAAGTTCGACCAACATTTGCCAGCCAAGCAGATTGAGAAGGGCGATCTAGTGATGAAGTATGAGAGTTATCTTGACTTCATCTTTCAGAAGAAGTTCAAAAAAAAGTGGACAGGACCTTACAAGGTTCATCAAGTTTTTCCCACTGGGACTTATGCACTAATTAGGTTGGATGGTCGGTTTCTTAAACATAGGATACATGGTCTACGTCTCAAGCTCTGCTTTGAAAGGGAGTTAGTGCCAGCGGTGCATCATATTCTTATGCAGGGGGTGGGGCAACCCACTTGAAGGTTTGGCAATAGGGTGCAATAAAACACTGTACATATGGTTTTAGTTTTCTCATAGTGTGTGCCAGGTTTTGTAGTTAGAAAGAGAATAAAGCTTTTATGTGGTTGAGCATAAATGCTCAACAAGGGGTGGGCAATGATGGTGCAGCCAAAGTGTGTTGACTCTAGAAGGTGGCATGGGCAGATGTATGCAGGCAAGCAGAGGCATGGCAAGGGGCTGGAGCAGCTAGGAAAATCATGGGATGGTAGGTAGTAGCGCAATTGTATGCATGATGCGGCTTATAGGCCAAGAAGGGCTCCATGAGGGGCTAATTTGGGTAGCAGGTGAGGGAGATGCAAAGTGCAGCTTTTGGGCCCAGGAATGAAGAGCTTGAAGTGCTGAAGGAGCAGGTCTAGACGGCTCATCAAACCAAGCTACGGAGCCCAAGTTATTGAAGGTTGAAGCTTTAATGGTTTGCAGATTCTTGCCGGACAGGGAAGTAGGAGACAGGTAATCCAAGTGGAAATTGAGGTATAGATGTGTAGAACTCAATTCATGGAGCCTACCCGTCTTTTTGGATTGCCGATCGGAGCCATGGTTTACAAAATATGATCAATTCAAGTTTTTCCAGGGGCCAGGTCTGAGCCCACTTGTCCGCATTGGAGAATGTGCCATCTGGCATCTTTTGAGCACCAACAAAGTTCTGGAGTAGGGCGTGCATCATAGGAGCTAGTAGGAAGTGACTGCATGTCAAACGGAGTCCGGAGCAAGAAGTTACAGCAGTCGGAAAATGGGGTGCCTTTGTCCAAAGTTGGTTGCAGATGATTTTTTCATTTTTTGAAGGCCTTGGTTCGAGGGTGCCGAGGAATCAAAATGCAGAGACAGGAAGTGTGGTTGGACCCGCAAAAAATGGAGTCTCAGTAGGTTGTTACAGCTTGGCAATCCAACCTTGGAGCAGAGAATGGGAGCTGGGGAAAGAGGACCAAAAAAAAGTTTTTTTCTAAATATTTTTGAAGGGGTTTATGGCCCTTGGGGGTGCAAGTCAGTGAGGAGCCGCCAAGTGGCCACTCAAATATCCCACATGCGCAAGGGACGGGCCAGGGGCCGTGGTATATACTCCAAGCCGTGAGTAGTCATTGGTATCACAAGAGGGGAGAGAGAGAGGATCTCTCCCTCCCAAGAGCTATGGCGTGCGTGTTGCAGCCCTGCCGGGCGCTACGCGCGCGCGGTTTGGTGGCAATTTTGGTGGTGCAGAGGTGGTGCCGCGCCCGCAGGCACCCACGTGGGGTGGAATTTCACAGTGGTGATGTCGCAGTTAAGGGCCGGTGCCCACACCCGCTAAGGGTTCAAATTTTTGAGGATAGGGGTGTACCCCCCCCCCCCCCCCCCCCCCCCCCCCCCAATAGCGACATCGCTATTGCTCGAGGAAGGGAGGGGTCTCGCTGCAGAGAGGTGATGATGGGGCAATTAAAGGGCGAGTCAAGGACACTCAAAGGCCCAAGGGGAACTCCGGGCGGCCAAATGGAAGGGACAAAGAGCCAAGGTGTACACCATGCAAATGTTTCCAAAAATCAAATGTGCCAAGTGTTGGCAATGCAAACAAATTCTAAAAGAAGCTCTAAGTGAAAGCCACAGGAGGAGAAACTCATCCGTTTTTCTTTTTTTGGACCTCCTAGAGGCACCCCTATAAAAGGTTGTAAATGCGAAAATTTGAGGGCCTTTTTTCCTGAGTGTGTGAGTGGAAGCTTGAAGCTTGTGTGTTGCCAAGCTTACCATTGAAGCTCCATACTTGATTGTACTACCCCCTATGCAATAATACCACTTATTTGCCCCAATCTCTTGTGTTGAGTCTCCCCATTCCCCTCCTTTTCTCTCGCTCTTCGTGTATTGGCCATTGCTTGCAAAGGGTTTGCATGCAGCTTGAAAGGTGCTACCAAGAGGGCAGATTATGAGTGTTTTGTGAGTCGGAAAGGGTGAGTTGAGCAGTGTGGGTGCATTTGTGTTGTTGGGTGTTTTTTGTAAGATGTGAGATAGTGGTTTTGTGTGCTAAAGTGGAGTTGTTAGTGCAAATCAGCCAATTTGAAGGTGTTATTTGAGAGGTTAGGGGTGTTGTGGAATCCCTGGGCTATAGAGAGACAAATATTTTGTGTGCTGGGTGTGTTCCCTATTCCCCCTCTCCATCATCAGCAAACTGAGAAAGACATTGCTGGTTGATTCTGTCTGGAAAAGGAATGCCCTTGATATGACCCTCCACCATCTTCCCTTTAACCAGGCAGTTGAGGTCATCTGCACTGACAGCAAACAGAAGAGGGGCCAAGGGGAAACCGTGTCTAATAGACCTGCTGAGCTCAAAATATTCAGATAGAGCTCCATTAAGAGAGACTCTAGCTCTAGCATGCCCAAACAAAGTGGTTACAAATTGAATCAGCCCCTTATCAAAGCCCATCTTTTCTAGGCTAAGTAGGATAAAGGACCATTTGAAGCGGTCATAAGCTTTGCCAAAATCAATTTTTTTGAACGCATAATCCATTCTTAAGTCTTCAGCGTGCTCAATTCCTTCCCAAAGAGCTATGACTGCCCGGATGATCTTCCTTCCTTTGATAAATCCATTTCATTAGGATGGGGATGATCCGAAGAGCAACCACTTTGGCAAAAAACTTATAGTACGTGTTGAGCATAGTGAGAGGTTTCCAATTAGACAGGTTATCCTTGGCACTTTTCTTATGCAGAAGTTTGATGATGCCCATGTTGATAGAAAAAGGGAGTGCCTGGAACCAAATTGCTTCCTCTGATACTTTCAAGAGACCGGGGGCAAGGGTAGCTTTAAACACTTCAAAGAATTCAATAGGCAGGCCGTCTATACCAAGAGATTTGTTAGGAACCAGTGACTAAATTGCAGACTTAATTTTGGAAATCAAAAAAGTGAGATCATCTTGGAAGCTGGCTTCTTCACGGACCACCTTCAGCCTGTATTTTCAAATTTAATTCTAGCTTGTAACATTTGGGGGGAGATTAATTCCTTGGGACTGAACAATTTTTTGAAGTGGACACGAGTGAACTCAAGATTTTCAGTTTCATTTTTAATAGAGCCATCGGATTCCACAGACAGTGGGGAGGATTCTTGCATTTGCTTTTTCCTAAGTATCTTAAACATCTGCTTAGAGGGTCTACTATTTTTCCTGCCCACCACTCTCTGAATAAGATAGAGGCATGTTTAGTGGCTATGCCTTCTTCATTTTAAGTTTAGCTCGTACTTAAGTTATAGAGTTCTATGTAGACTCGCTCTGTGGCCATGATTAAAGGAGAAGGAGGGAGTTGTAGATCGATCCCTTCGATTTCGACGTATCTACAAGATTTCCTTGCAAAATTTTGATCCCTTCGATTTTGACGTATTTGCGGATTTCCTTGCGAAATTTTGATAGACAGCTCTGAGTTTCCTTGATGGGACTCACTGTTGTAGCAAAGTACTCTTTCTTGGTTTCTAATCTTGTTCCTAATAGGGAGGTGGAACAGGGAAGGGTCCATGTGGAACCACTAGTTCCTAATCTTGTTCGCCTTCTAGTCGATGACAGTGGTCACTTGGTAGTGATCCGATAGACATGAGTTGTACTTAATCCTGCATTTGATTCTATTGAAGGAATTAGCCAACGGAAGAGATACATAGTAGCGGTCCAATCTGGCTTTTCTTGCCAATCTCCCTCTGGAGTAGTTCTACCATGAGAAAACTCAGGTTTCACCACTAGCCCACAGCTCTAGGTTGTCCTTCATCCTGTCCCAGGCCATCTTCTCTCCACCATTGATGACCATACCTTCACCTAGGAACCTATCATGCGAGTCTTCAACCATATTGAAGTCACCAACTAAAATGATGTCCCCCTTCAAGAGAGAGAGATCTGGCCACATCTTGGTTCTTTGAGCTGAAGAACCTACAGCATAAAGTGAGACTAGTGTGGCTGGAAACGGGGCAGAGATGGGGACTGCTCCCCCATCGAAACGTTAGGATTCTAAGAGAGCCACTCAGCAGGGATGCCTACCGTTGTGCCACCCGACTCCCTTGGGTGGGATGAGGCATACCACCTGAGGGACGTCGATACTTCCTACAGGCACCTATCGAGATCATCTCCATTGACCTTGATCTCCTGCAGCGAGATGATGTTGACGAGATTATCCGCCACCCATGCTCTGATTTTGTGAGACTTGCAGGGGTCAGTGAGACCCTTTATGTTCCAATTTAGGACTTTCATTTATGAAAAATTTTGTCCTTTTTGGCTTTCCTGGCCGAGGACTTGGTCGACTACTGCAAAGCTTGATCTTGAAGACAAACAGATAATGCCCCTTCGGCAGGGCCTGAATAGTTTTTACCTCTATAGCCAGGATACCCCATTGGTTTCTAATCTAGATTTTGAGAGGCAAGATCCAGCTAGAAAAGCAGTAGGGCACGTTCTTCCAGATACTTCTGCTTTTTCCTTATTTGAGAAGCAGGGAGTGTGACATGGGGCTTACCTCAGAGACTTGGTGCAGGGCCTCCTCCAGCAAGTCCAAGGATTTCTTCCTCCAGAATGTCCTTGAGCAATATATCCTTCTGCTTGTGGGAGCTTGAGAGATGAGCTTCTCCACACTCTTCTGTTGTTGTCTTGAGATGAAGGGACAACACGGGGGTTCCATCTCTTCCTTGGGTGAAGGTGGCTTTGGGCCACTAAACGAGACCTTGAGGGAGCGCCTGCAGCACTTCCGAGAACAAGGAGAGTTTTAGGGCTTCGCTTGCGCAGGGAGAGTTCGGGAGGACGAGGGTTCAATGGGGGAGTAGATTCACCGGGTGACATGCATTAGGGGATAGGTGAGCATTCAATAGGAGTGAGCTTGTCATAATGAGAGGACGGGGCGTGGCCTCAAAGGGCACGCCCTAAAACCTACGCTAGCCTGTCACTTTGGCATCTTTGCAGGCTTAGCTTCACATCGCTAGGGTTTGCTCACTGCAAATTTATGTCTCTCTCTCTTTCTCTCCTATCCTTAAAAAATCCGTGCAAGGTTTTGGGGGAGGGTATATTTTGACATATTGATTCTTTAAAAAAAATTGATATAGCAGTAGTAGTAGTGCCAGATTCAAGCACTTCATCATGTTCTTGACATCATTCTTGTTGCCACGAGTTGTGCCCACTAATGTCTCCACCAATCAAACTAGTCTTGGTTGGTGAGCGTTGCTATAGAACCTAGCAGGATATACGCAGATTGACGTCAAGCATCTAGCACTAAAGTAAACGAAGTACAAAGCATATTGATGAATTTTAAGAAAAGACTTGTGTATAGATGACTAATTACCTCTATATATGTCTGTGAAGTGGTCCAATTTCACGACATTGATGAAGTTTTAAAAATGAAATTCATGTGTATTTATTCTCCAAATCTTATTTCTCATAAAACCTGAGAGAGAGACACAGAGAGAGAGAGAGAGAGAGAGAGAGAGAGAGAGAGAGAGAGAGAGAGAGAGAGGAGTCAGAGGAGTAAGGAGTCTTGGTTGTCGATCACACAACCTAGTGCAAAACATATTTGAGGAGAAAAACACTAGGATAAAGGATTGTCCTCATGCTACATAACGATTATACAAACAAAACGTTGGACTGCAATATATAAGATGCATTACCAAACAAGGATGAACGCACATTCACATCAACCACCTAGAAATGAAGTAAACATGTGTAGAGTGCATTGAGTACTATAATACATAATTTCAATTACCAAATTGCAAGAAAAGAAGTGTGTGTCTATTTAATACATAGATTCAATAATCGAGATTGGTCATACTAGTGAGGAAAACATGTCATAATAACTAATATCTAATTCTCCTAAATGATTTTCTCATGTTAAATTGATCATTTAATATGGGGAAGTACCGGGGGAGAAAAAGCTACAATATTGGTAAAGCTAGTAGACTGGTCACAGTAGAGATCCAAAGGAGGGAAAATAGGGATTCAAAGGGGGGACATCTGCAAAAGAGCAATGTGCATGAATGGTGCTTCAAAGACCTTAGGGTTTAGCCCATTAAGACTTCCAAAATGCTAAGTTTCCAAAATTCAAAGGTAAAGTCCAAAGTGTCAAGCTTAACAAAATTGGATGCTTTTGTGAAGACCATAAAGTCTTCACATATCCCTAGATGGGAGGGGGCGAGCCCTAAAGGTAGGAAAAGAGAGAGAAGAGGTCAGAGAACACACACACACACACACACACACACACACACACACACACTCAAGGCTTCCCTTTACACAAAGGCCATAATGGACACATATCTGAGGTTCCTAGCCTAGTTGCCCCAAAAGTGCATTCAGATCCTATTGGATGGTGGACCAATGAAAATTAGGCTAGAGTAAATTTAGTTTAATTCTTTTTAAAACACTTAATAAAATAATCAATCAAAATTAAGCCTCCTAGAGGATTATTGGACAACCTGCCAAGGGGTCCAATGTAAACTAAGCAGCCCAATGGCTTGCTTTATTCCTATTGGCTAGAACGGTAAAAGGTCCAATGGGGATTTAAATGTAAATTTTGAATTAGCTACGCTCTCACTAAAGGGGAAAGAGGGACACTTGTCACAAGGCTCTTCATTTGACCTCTTATTTCCTATTGGGCTAAGATTGGCAAGAGCCAATGAGGTGCCAGCAAGAGGAAATAGCAAGAGGGTCGACCGAGAGAGAGAGAGAGAGAGAGAGAGAGAGAGAGAGAGAGAGAGGGGGGGGGGGGGCTGATTTTGCAAAGGCATTATGGCACACACACTCACACAAGCTCATGTGTGAATTAAAGAAGATTATCTCCTTCTCAAGCTTTAATGGAAAGCTCATCATCTACTCCAAGCTTGTGAGAAGGGAGGCCTACACCAACAATTCTTGGCTTTGTGATGCAAATCCAACCAAGATCCAAACTCCAATGCATGCTCATCTCCTCTACCTTGCTAATTACTAAGCTATGCTAAGCTATTGAGAGTGATTATGTGAGGAGAAATACTTCTTTCTCGTAAGGATACTTCTTCTTCCTCTAGATCTACTCTCATGCCCCGCCAGCTCTCACCATCTTCGAAGGTGTGTGAGGTCATGGGTCTGAGACCGTGAGGGAATTAATGTTGTGTTTTTCAAGTGTAATCTTGAAAAACACAACATTAATATTGAAAAACATTAATGTTGTGTTTTTCAAGTGTAATCGCCGGCTCCAGGTATATCCAGTCCTCAACAATTGTCAATAGCTTAATTTCTCTCTCTTTGGGAAGTATTGTTCATGCCTATCTATCGAGGTGTTATGCTTTTGTTGCTCTCTCCAACCAATCACTCTTGCTATGCACAATAGGAATCTATTCTTAATGAAATGCTCATTATGTCTATGTTATTTTCTGCTACACACAAGTTCCTACACCAATAAATGTTACATTGGTATCAGAGCACAAGGTTTCTCTTTTCTTGCTCAAGAAGAGAGGTCCTCAAGCTGACTATAAATGGTTGGTATTATTAATTGCAATTGAGTAAGTAGAACAGGGATTTTTCAGCCTTGTAGTGTGTTGTCGTGCAGCTCCGCTCCCATGCTAAGAAAGATGCCAAAAAAATGCACATCAAGTTTGTTTGAAGCTTATATGTTTAATGAACAGTTATTAAGGCCTGGTAACATGCCAAGTTCAATGTTGAATGTATGTCAAATGCGGCTGAAAGGGCCAAAACATGCCTTAATGATGCTAAAAATTGTTATGCTTGAAGTGGAGACGAATGGGATATTGTCACCTAGAACTACAGTGCTTGATGTGCTCTACCAACCTGTCTTTACGGCTTGTCGATTGAAGCTACGGTGAAGAAGTTATGGCTGTTTAAAGTTTAAGTCGATGCAGATCCGTACCGGATTGGGCAACTACAGCTGAGGGGAAAAAAATGAAATGAATGCACGGTCCTGAAGTGCTCGCTTTGTGGACTACGTCAGTCTTTTCGGATCAGTGATCGGAGTTCCGGTTGCCAAGATATTGGCTGTTAAAGATTCACCGGGGACCAATTCCGTACTAGTCTGGTCCGCTCGACCGGGGTGCCATTTGCAAATTTTTGACATCGACCAAGTTTCGGGACGTCATGCAGCAATGCTTTGGTTGATATGTTGTGCCTGACAAGAATATTATTTATTGGAGTTTGCTTATAGCAAGAAATCCCCAACATGGCTATGGCTTAAGCAGATACGAAGTCGAGGGTCTTTTGTCAAAAGTAATCACCTACACTTGCATCTTAATGGCTTGTGGCAAGGTCTGCAACACTAAACTGGGCAACAAAAATCTCGATGATGATGTCAGTCGAGGGCGGCTGAAGAAAGATGTTGATGATGGCAATGCTTTAAAAAATATGTATGCCAAATGTGGTGCCCTTTACTCAGGCCACCCATGGCCAAGGGCCAATGGCCGCCCATAAAATTAAAAGCCACCCATTCAATTGCCACCCTATGTTTAATAGGGTGTGAAGCCAAGAAAAATATATAGGGCGTGGAGCTACAGACAGCGAGCACGAATGCAGGAGGCTGGAAATACGCTCGTGCTAGCCTGCACAAGGCTCGGGTGAGCTCAACGATGAGACAAAAGTGACGAGCAGGCCTAGGAGCCCTCGTTCAAGCCAAAAACCACAGGATTTGGTGCAGTCAGAAACCCGACGCCGCCACATCATAGGGACGGTTCCCACCACGTCAGCTACCCATTAACGACATCGCTAATGGGTAGGCTATTTTTAGGAAGGGAGTGTGCAACCTACAAAGGGGGGGGGTGTCGTGTGATTTCGGGCTCTCTCCTCATTAATGCCTTAGAAAAAGTAAATATAAATAATCAAAAGAAACTAGAGTTATCCAATTTCCTCAAGGGGTTTCAAGATGTTTTTATTGACAATATCCCTTGTGAATTACCTCCCAAACGAGGCAATGACAACCATGCAATTGAACTTCTTCTAGGAAGTTCACCGCCTAATAAACCTCCTTATAGAGTTTCCCAAGCTCAAGAAGAGGAGATTATGCGGCAAGTGCATGAGCTAGTTGATAAAGTCATGGTTAGGCCTAGCTCATCTCCATTTTAATCACCCGTGTTATTAGTGCAAAAGAAAGACGGCACATATTGTATGTGTGTCGACTATAGAGCACTAAATAGGATCACTAAATAGGATCACTATCAAGAATAGGTTTCCCATTCCACGGGTAGAAGACCTATTTGATAAGCTACAAGGGTTTACCTACTTCAATAGGATTGACCTAAAAAGTGGCTACCATCAAATAAGGATAGTTGATCAAGACATTGTAAAGATTACATTTTGTACTACGTTTGGTCTTTACAAGTACATTGTCATGCCTTTTCGATTGACCAATGCACCAGCCACATTTAACCGCTTGATGGAGACGCTAATCAAACCTCATCAAACCTTTACTGGTGTGTTCTTTGATGATATAATCATCTACTCTAATTCATTATACAAACACAAGCAACACCTCCAGGTAATATTTCAAGTCTTTCAAGAGAATAAACTCTATATTAATTGAAAGAAAAGTTATTTTTTCTTACAAGAGATTCAGTATTTAGGTCACATTATCTCTGAAGATGGCATCCAAATTGAACCTCATCAAACCTTTACTGGTGTGTTCTTTGATGATATAATCATCTACTCTAATTCATTATACAAACACAAGCAACACCTCCAGGTAATATTTCAAGTCTTTCAAGAGAATAAACTCTATATTAATTGAAAGAAAAGTTATTTTTTCTTACAAGAGATTCAGTATTTAGGTCACATTATCTCTGAAGATGGCATCCAAATTGATCCATCAAAGCTAGAGGTAATAAAAGGATGGCCTAATTCAAGGAATCTACATGAACTAAGAAGCATTATAGGTATGTGTGCATACTATAGACGGTTCATAGAAAAGTTCTCACAAATTGCGGGACCATTACATGACCTAACAAAGAAAAACATTAGGTACATATGTTCCACCAAGGAGAACAATCCTTTCGAAAAGCTTAAAGAAAAGCTTATCTTTCAACCTGTGCTTACACTTCCGTCTCTCAAAGCCATTTGAGGTCCAATGTGACGCTTGTGGTGATTGCCTTGGAGCTGTTTTGCTCCAAGAATGGCACACCATAGCCTATGAAAGTCAAAAGCTCGACTTTGTTGAGCAAGATCTAGGCATATATGAGAAGGAACAATTAGCAGTTCTACATGATCTAGACTCGTGGAAGCACTATTTATTGGAGACTCCTTTCATTTTGCGGACGAATCACCAAAGCCTTAAGTACTTCATGACGCACAAACAAATGAGGTGGGCAAATTTCCTTTTTCAATTTCATTTTCATATTGCTCACATTGCTGGCAAGCATAATCAAGTAGTCGATGCACTCTCAAGATGCCCGAGAGTGAATGCGGAATCCATAGCAACTCACAATGATCTATCTTCTATGATAAATGAGTACGCTATTGATCTCGATTCTAGAGATGTGACTTCAGCCCTTGCACTAGGGAAGAAAGAAGAACCATTTACTCTATAAGATAGTTATCTTATCTATGGCAATAGACTGTGCGTTACTAACTCACTACGTGAGAAAGTAATGTATGAATCCGATGCTCCTCCTTATGCGGGGCATAGAGGGATTCAGTCTACCCTAAAAGAGATAGAAACATATTTCTATTGACCTACCATGAAAGCAAACATACAAGAGTATGTTTCAGATTGTGTGGTATGTCAAAAGCCGAATTTTGATAGAGGAAAGCAACCTGGATTGCTTTAACCTTTGTCAATCCCTAATTCACAATGGAAGAGCATATCTATGGATTTTATCTTTGGATTGCCTAAGTCTATCCGTGGGAATACAGGAATATCGACGATAGTAGACAGGTTTATCAAACAAGCACATTTCATACATGTCAAAAAGACTATCAAAGCCCATCCAAATGGCAACCCTCTTTATATCACAAATCTTCAAGTACCATGGCTTGCCAATGTCCATAGTGTCGAATAGAGATCCTAGGATGACCAGTAACTTTTGGAAGGGTCCCTTTGAGTATTTAGGTATAAGGCTAAACTTCTCTTCTGCATATCATCCCCAAACGGATGGCCAAAATGACATAGCTAACCTAACCATTTTTTATCTACTAAAAGCTTATGTCATAGAAGTAGATCAAAAGTCCCAATGGGAGAAGTAATTACCCTTAGTGGAGTATGCTTACAATCAATGTTAATACTTCCACGGAAAAAGCACCTTTTGAGGTGATAGAGGGAAGATCAAAAAGTCCCTTGCTACTCAAGGTACATGGAAAGAATTTCGTTGCAGATGAGTATAGCCGAGACCTACAAGAATCTTTCCAAAAGTTTAAGGATGCTATCCCTATCTCACAGCAAAGTCAAAAGGCTGCTGCTAATAAGCACAGAAGAGATCAAGCCTTTAAACAAAATGATTGGGTCTTGCTTAAGTTTCCCAAGGCTCAACTAAGACACACAACGGGCCAGAATCCTACAGGACACCAAAAGTACTATGCTAAGTTAGCAAAAATGTACTATGGTCCCTTCCAGATTCTTAGACCAATCAATGAGATAGCCTATCAACTCAAGTTGCCCGGTCATTGGCTCATACACAATGCTTTCCATGTGAGCCTGTTGGAATTAGGGTTGCAGAGAAAAACACACAGCTTGGAGAAGACGAAGGAAGCTCAAGGTACACAATAGAGAGTGTGTTACTTAGTGTGCAATGGAAAGATAGATAGCCCTAGAGTGATGGGCGTATATACAATACTCGGGGGAATAAACCTCCTAAAGAGGAAAAAAATGCCCCAACGGCCCTAGTGTATTCACACACATCACTACCACATGTATATGGTAACAAAGCCCCCCTGGAGTGATGCGGTGAACGAGAGCTGGCACATGAGTAAAGGGAAGTGCCATTCCCTGAGTACATGATCAGTCCACAAAGGGGAGTAAGCCCAAAGCTTTGCGGAAAGCTTCAAGCTTCTCACAAGACAATGCCTTTGTGAAAAGATATGCAAGGTTGTCCTGTGTTGGCACATCAGCCAAGCTGATCTCTAATGCTGAGAGCCTCTCCCTGACATAGTGATAATGCACCTCAATGTTCTTTGTGCAAGCATGAAAAACTGGGTGCCTCGCAACTTCCAATGGGCTCTGACTCTAAGTGTAGATAGAGTTGGCAATGTCCTGTCCAACACCCAAATCAGCCATAGGGCGTCTGAGCCATACACACTCAACCGTAGCTGTGAAGACTGCCCTGTACTTAGCCTCACAACTCAAAGTGGCCAAAGTAGGTTGCTTCTTGCCCAACCATGATATACATGAACTGCCAAGCATGAAACAAAAACCACCTGTGGACACTCATGTGTCAAAACAACCAGCCCAATTTGAGTCCAAAAAAGCATGTAAGTTTGGCGGCAATGATCCCCCCTTGGGATAAAAGAAGCAAAGATGTAAAGTGCCACTAGGGTAGCGAAAAATCCTCTTGACAGCCTGCCAATGCTTAGACCCTGGGCTATGCATAAATCTACTGACCTGTGAGACTGCAAACTGAATATCCGGCCTCATGTTGCATACATAAATGAGGCAGCCAACATCAGTTTAATAAAGAGTGACATCAGCAGGATCGCCAGCATCATGTAGACTCAACTTCAAACCTGTTTCCATGGGAGTGGCAATAGGTTTGCAATCCTCAAGTCCAAACTTACATAGCAGTGTCTCTATGTAACTTTTTCTAACACAAGGAAATACCACCATCACACTCCTTAAAGTGTATACCCAAGTAATGATGCAACAACCCCAAATCTTTCATCTTGAAAGTAGCATTCAAATCAGCCTTAAATTCAGCAATATGTCTCTCATTTGGTCCAGTGATCAGCAAATCATCGACATAAAGAACCACAATGAGAAATACATCACCCTCACGCTTTACATACAATGTGCTTTTTGTTGGAATGTTACGAAAGCCTCGTTTGACCAAATGAGTGTCAGCTTTCTCATACCAAGCACGAGGAGATTGCTTCAACCCATACAAAGCCTTCTTACATCTGCACACTTTGTCCTTTTGTCCTTTTATGACAAAACCGCGAGGCTGCGTTACATAAACTTCCTCAAATATGTCACCATTCAAGAAAGCAGTAACAATGTTTGATTGATGTACATCCCATTGACCAAAATGATCTGTCAATGCACATAGAAAACACACAGTAGTCATACGACAAGTGGGAGCAAAGGTCTCTTCATAATCTATGTCTTTTTGTTGTGCATAACTCTTTGCAACAAGTCGAGCCTTATGGCGATCGATCTCACCATCCGGCTTGTGTTTCAACTTGTAAACCCACTTTGTACCAATGGCCTTTTTTCCAGGAGGCAAATCACATAAAGTCCGAGCGTCATTTTCTATAAGTGCATCATATTCTGATTGCATGGCAGCCATCCAATTTTTTGAATTCTGTGTTTTATCAAAAGATAGAGGCTCCTCAACATCATGTAAGCTAGACATAGCCAAAGCATAACAATTTGATGCATAAGATGCATGGCGAGAGCCTGAACGAGTACGACTAGACAAAGGTGCATCCAATTTACTGTCACGCATAGTGTGCACCAGCCATTTTGGCATACCTCTAGCCTGCTCATTTTCAGCCCTTTTCTCATGAAGTACATCATGTACATTTGCATCAGTAATATGTTGCTCTGTAAAATTTTCAGAAACCCCCATAGGCTGTACATTTGCCTCATTGGAACTTACATTCGTATTTTCACCACCGAAAAGAGGCAACAAAGTGTCATAAATGTCATGTGAGCTTACATTACTGTCTCTAGTACATGACAACAAGGGCTAAACAGAATCTTCCACAAACACTACATCCAGTGAAACCAGAATACATTTTGTTTGCAGATGATACAACCTGTAACCTTTGATTTCAACACTATAACCAACGAAAATACATTTGACAGCCTTATCATCCAATTTTCTGCGCTGTGTTTGTGGCACCAAAGCATATGCCAAACAGCCAAAAACACGCATGTGCTCAATAGAAGGCTTTCTATCATGCCATGCTTCATATGGAGTAATAGACTACAAAGCTTTCATAGGACACCTGTTTAGTACATAAGTGGCACATATGATGGCCTCGAGCCAAAAAGAACACAACAAAGCTTGGCTTTTGACCATACATCGTGCCATTTTTGTAAGTGACTTGTTTTTCCTCTCAGCAACACCATTTTGCTGAGGTGTATAAGACATTGTACATTGGTGTTTTATCCCACGACTAGCCAAAAATGCATTGAATTCATGAGATATATACTCCCCCCCTCGATCGGAACGGAGGGTGCACATAGTACATTTCGAGACATTTTCAGCCATAGCCAAAAATTGTT
This sequence comes from Adiantum capillus-veneris, assembly GCF_014529385.1. Lineage (NCBI taxonomy): Eukaryota > Viridiplantae > Streptophyta > Polypodiopsida > Polypodiales > Pteridaceae > Adiantum > Adiantum capillus-veneris. The sequence goes on from NC_140944.1 coordinate 107,586,179, forward strand.
TGAAGCACATAAAAACTTCGCACTTCGCTTTAAGCGAAAATACCCATGCATGCCTAGAGTAATCATCAATGAAAGTCACGAAGTACAGGTAATTGCCCAAGGACGGAGTTTGCATGGGCCCACAAACATCACTATGCACACGCTGGAACCTGCATGTGGCCCAAACTGAACCATCCTTTGGATACTTAGAATGTTGCATCTTACCCAAAATACAGTCTTCACAAACATGTTTGACAGGTGCTTCAAGAGGCGGCAAAGAAGCAACCATATCAGATTTCTGCAAACGCAGCAAACTAGCAAAATTTAGATGACCAAAACGTGCATGCCAAAGTTTTGCATCTGAAATAGCCCTTGAATCTGCAACATCATTTGCAAAATTTTATCCACACTTGCCATACAAAGTGAGCTTATACAGCCCACGGCACAAAAGGCAAGATTTGATCACCAAAACTGAGACAGTGAACTGTACATCTGTCGTCCACAAATTTGACTACAAGTCCAAGTCTAGCAAGTGCGGATACAGACAAAAGATTCTTCTTGATCCCAAGTACATAAAGTTCATCAACAAGCGTGAAAGAACTGCCATTAACAGCAGTAAGCACAATCTTTCCAACTCCTTGAACTAGATAAGAGGCCTTGTTGGCACAAGTGACTGAATTCCCATGAGGGACACTCGAGAGAGGTGAACAATTCACGATGTGAGGTAATGTGCTTTGTAGCACCAAATACCACACATGAGCATGCATCATGGACAGCAGGATTGTAAGTGCACTCTGCGCTAAAAGCCCATTCTGTATCAACATCAATAACACAGTCTCCTTTCACAGAAGACTCAACAATGGCTACATTTGCAGTGGAGCCACCCTCTTTCTTCTTAGCTTCTTTTGCCTTCAACTTAGGACACTGCTTGATCAAGTGATCATTAGCTTTACAATAATGGCAACGCATCTTGTTTTTGCCCTTATCACCAGAATTGACAAACGAAGTGCTGCCAGCAGAAGTATTGGGAATAGAAGCTTTGCCACTCGTAGCAGAACCATAAGAGGTCGCTACATTACTGTTACCACCCTTTCTTTGAGAAGCAATAAAATCCTATTCAATTGCGTGCTGTCTAGTCCTGTTTTTTCTGGAAAGTGACTCTTGCAATAGCAATGTGCATAATGCATCAAACTTGACAACTTTTGGATTTCCTTGGGTCATAAGTCTCCAAGTACTACCAACAGTTTGGTAAGAATCTGGTAAGACATCAAGAACAGTCTGCACAATGGAACTGTCTGAAATGACTTCACCTGCAGAAATAAGTTGCTCATTGATATCCTTGACACCAGCAAGAAAAGTGTCCATATCATCTTTCTCATTCATAATCTTCGACTCCAGCTCTTTACGCAGCAAAGCAATTTTAGCCTCATTGCGCCTTGCATAAAGACCTGCTAGAATATCCCAAGCCTGTTTTGCAGATTTTGTTGAACGGATGTGAGGAACAATGGTGCACTTCACAGACAACGCAATCAATGCATGAGCCTGCGCATCCTTTACATCCCAACGAGCTTGTTCTGCCGTAGGCAAAACAACTCTAATAGCAGCAATCCTTGCAGCAATACCTGCAACATCCTCAACATCGCCTGCATCCTCAGAACCAGGACGTACATCAATGCCCTGCACAATATTCCAGACGCCCTTTGACACAAGAACGTGTTGCATCATATAAGCCCACATAGGGTAATTGTCCCCATCCAACTTGTCCTCAGCAGCAAACATCTTGAAGACATCTGTGTTGTTGTCAGCCATGGTAAATGTTACACCTGATGTGAAAACTACCCGAAAATAGGAGAAACGGAGCGGCAACAACACGTGCTATACAGCACAAACCGTAGAAGACTGTAAGGCATTTGTTATGCAGAAATCGGCACTGACAGAAATTCTGCACAAAATGATGAAATTGCCTATGCAGACCTGCTGTAGTTGAAACGGAGGCCGAAATGAGCCCAAATCAGAAATCTGAGCAGACCTATGAACGCTTGCCAAACCTCACTGTAATTGGAGAAAGTGAGCAGGCATGTGCTGGAGCAGCTAGCGACTAAGCCCGAGAGGACGTAACTTGCTCTTATACCAATTATTGAAATTAGGGTTGCAGAGAAATGCACACAGCTTGGAGAAGACAAAGGAAGCTCAAGGCACACAATAGAGAGTGTGTTACTTAGTGTGCAATGGAAAGATAGATAGCCCTAGAGTGATGGGCGTATATACAATGCTCGAGGAAAAAAACCTCCTAAAGAGGGAAAAAATACCCTGGCGGTCCTAGTGTGTTCACCTACATCACTACCACATGTATATGGTAACAGAGCCTACTAAAGCCTTACAAACGAGAGCCAACTCAAGAACCAAATATTGAAGACCCACCCGAGATCGAGGACCAAGAAGAGGTGTTGCAGCCCGAGTTCATTCTCTGACATGAAAACAAGGTAAGAACTATAAGAACTATCCGACAATATCTTATTAACTATAAGAACTATCCTTTTGAAGATGCTAGATGGATGCAAGTCATACAATTAAAAGATAACCTAAACCTTGTCAATGCTTACAATGCTTCCCTAGAGTAAGCAAATATAAATATGTTTGAATGAACAAAGTTTTTATCTTATAAGACTCTCTTTTTCTTTATTGTGCACAAATGTTAAGAAGTGTGCATGCTTAGGATCATGTTTGCAGAGACGACGTCTCCCGAACACCAAGTAAAGCTTGTCACTCTACTATGGAAGATTGATAGGACTGACGTGCAGACATGCTTGCGGCAGCTAAGACTCTCAAGCACCAAATGGATTAGTCATCCATTCTGGAACGGTGTCGTAGAGTAAAATAGGGATCCTCTACCCGCTAGCAAAAGGACTAATGACTAGGCTTCATCGTCTCTACCTCATAATCAAGGATGACTATGATTTCAAGAGAGAGGTAATGTCATAATAACTAGTATCTAATCCTCCTAAATGATTTTCTCATGTTAAACTGATCATTTAATATGGGGAAGTACCAGGGGAGAAAAAGCTACAATATTGGTAAGGCTAGCAGATTGACTGGTCACAGTGGGGATCCAAAGGAGAGAAAATAGGGATCCAAAGGGGGGCCATCTGCAAAAAAGATCAATGTGCATGAATGGTGCTTCAAACACCTTAGGGTTTAACCCATTAAGACTTTCAAAATGCTAAGGTTCCAAAATTCAAAGGTAAAGTCCAAATTGTCAAGCTTAACAGAATTGGATGCTTTTGTGAAGACCATAAAGTCTTAACATATCCCTATATGGGAGCGGGCGAGCCTTAAAGGTAGGGAAAGAGAGAGAAGAGGTGAGAGAACACACACACACACACACACACACTCAAGGCTTCCCTTTACACAAAGGGCATAGTGGACACATATCAGGATCCTAGCCCACCAGTTGCCACCAAGTGCATTCAAATCCTATTGAATGGTGGACCAATGAAAATTAGTCTAGAGTACTAAATTTAATTTACTTCTTTTAAAAACACTTAATAAAAGAAACAATGAAAATTAAGTCTCCTAAAAGATTATAGGACAACCTGCCAAGGGGTTTAGTGGGAATTAACACTAGAATGGTAACAGGACAATTTTATGTCCTTGGACACTTTTGTGTCCTATTAAGTGACCATTTTTCTTGAATTATTTGAAGAGTATGAAAATGAATTTCTAGGTGCTATATATCCACAAAGTTGCCTTATGAGCTGAAAAAAACTTAGCTTTTTTTTTTAGTATCGATCTCACCATTAACCTTACTCTTGCACAACATTTTTGAACCTAAATTGTGTGAAAAAATCGGTCCTGTTTTTGGGTTTTTTTCAATTTTTGGCAACTATACCACTCTAAACTTCATGGTTGTGAGGTTTAGATGGCTAGAGGTTAGGCCTTCATACTTCTCAACATGTTTTGATGCTTGTAGGGAGAGCTAAGTGTTAAAATTGAAAGTTATAACCAATTTACAAGAATTGCATAATCCTGTTTTTTGGCCAAAATTAGCAATTTTATGATTTTTTTGGTGGCTTTCTTGATATCCAAATTCAATTTTGATTGTGTAAGTGTGATGTATAACATAAAGCTAATCTTCCTTGAGTTTTGGGGGACCTAATATGCTATATAGCATAGTATATGATGATGGTTGAGTTTTTTGATTGCTGAAGAATACGATACATTTTAGAGTAGCAAGTATAACTTTCTCAATATTGCTAGTTTCTTAGGCCAATTGTGTGTATTTTGTAGGTAGTGACCATATCTAATCATAGACTACAAACTTGGCTAGATATTGAGTAGTTTCTATGGGTTTCTAGAGGTCATACTGCTAAACCCAGTTTTTTCATGTTTGTTGTATTTAGCACTTTATCATTGCCCCCAAGGTTCCAATTGTAAGAGATCCATTATCCTTTTGACATGCTCCATGGCTCCTTTTGAATTCAGAGGCCCAAAGGGAACTAAGAAAACATTAATATAGTATCTGTATTGAGCGTGACTATAGAAACTTTGATGATAGGTCCGCAGAATGGTAAAAATGCAACTTTTTTGTACCTATTTTTTTGCCCAAAAAAAAATTAGTGAGGTAAAATCAACCATATGTTTTGGTCACCAGCCCATTGAATTTAACGGGGCATTTTATCTCATGTCCTACAAAAATCTCCACTCTTATTTATATGCAATCAACCGTAAGAAATTGCTGTTTTGGGCAAAATACACTGGTCCATTAACTTTGGAGGCTTGTAGTGACCAAGGGATGAGAAAATTACAAGTTTATTATTTTTTCCATATGTTGTACTTATTGAACTATAAGCTCATGAAAGGATTTTTCAAAATGAGTGGATCTACTATGGTTTTGGAATTTTTTCCCAAAACCTTGAAAGGACACTTTTATGTCCTGTTAGGTTACCATTCTAGTGTTAAGCAATCTAATGGCTTGCTTAATTCCTATTGGCCAGAACCGTAAAAGGTCCAATGGGATTTAAATGTAATATATGAATTAGCTAAGCTCTCACTAAAGGGAAAAGAGAGACACTTGTCACAAGGCTCTTCATTCGACCTCTTATTTCCTATTGGCTAAGCTTGGCAAGAGCCAATGAGGTGCCAACAAGAGGAAATAGCAAGAGGGGTCGAGAGAGAGAGAGAGAGAGAGAGAGAGAGAGAGAGGGGGGGACTGATTTTGCAAAGGCAATATGGCACACACACTCACACAAGCTCATGTGTGGAGTAAAGAAGACTATCTCTTTCTCAAGCTTTAATAGAAAGCTCATCATCTACTCCAAGCTTGTGAGAAGGGAGACCTACACCAACAACTCTTGGCTTTGTGATGCAAAATTAACCAAGAGCCAAGCTCCAATGCATGCTCATCTCCTCTACCATGCCAATTACTAAGCTATGCTAAGCTATTAAGAGTGATTATGTGAGGAGAAATACTTCTTTCTTGTAAGAATACTTCTTCTTCCTCTAGATCTACTCTCATACCCAGCTAGCTCTCACATCTTTGAAGGTGTGTGGGCTCTAGGGTGGTCTGAGACCGTGACAGAATTGATGTTGTGTTTTTGAAGTGTAAGCTTGGTGCTTGAAGCTTACATCTTCATTGCACCAGCAAGTTATTGAAGGAACACAAAGTATTGTATTGTAAAATGTCTCCCTTGATGGGAAAAACCTATAATACAAAGCGTTTTGGAGGGGGGACCGGCTCCAAGTGTATCCGGTCCTCAACTGTTGTCAATAGCTTAATTTCTCTCTCTTGTTGAAGTATTGTTCATGCCTATCTAATGAGGTGTTATGCTTTTGTTGCTCTCTCCAACCAAGCATTCTTGTTATGCTCATTAGGAATCTATCCTTAATGAAATACCCACTATGTCTATGTTATTTTCCGCTACACACAAGTTCGTAGACCATTAAATGTTACAAAACATGTGACTAAACTAAACTTAAAGAAGCATCGACAAATTCAAAAAATACAAAAAGCACCAATATACTAAAAATTGAAATGCACTACTGACTTGGTAATCGTGTATGGGTGTCGTCTAATTGTGCAAGCCGGAAGAAAATGTTTGAATCAAGCTACATAAAAGGAGTATGAATAGTTAAACATTTCGTTTTATAACTAGGTACAAAGTGAAAATGCTAAATATATAGTGCACGTCATGCAAAAGTGTCATACAAAAGTATGGTGGAGAGTTGGCATTGTGATCTCTCCAAAAATTTATAAGAAACGAAAGCCATGCCCTGTCTTGTAGCATTTATGTGTTGCGCCAAGCAAACGTATAGACATAGGAAATTAGAACAGATAACGGACCTTGCAATGTTGTTTAGCTGAAGTCATGGTTGTGCAGTCGAAACGTTCACTGTTGCAAATATATGTCCTCTATGTCAGACACAAAACAAGAGTTAACACAAATACAAAAGATGCATGCTATATCATATATATTAACTTTAAAGAGAAATATAGCTAATTTTAAGTTGTGCGTCGTAGATGGTGAAAGGTTTATTGTATTGATGAGTTCTCAATTCATAAGCTTCGGTGCAAAAACTACAGTAGAATAGCTCAATGAATAAGCAGAAGAAAAATTTAAAGAAGATTTATATTAAAGAGAGGTAGAGGTAACTTTATGTTCTATGCCATAGACAGTTTAATAGTGATGAGTTCTTAGTTCATAAGCTTCTATGCAACCACTACAGTAGAATCACTCAATCAACACAGTATGGATATTGAGTTGGGGGACGCCACCATAGGTGCTTGCATATGGAGAAATATCCTCACTTAGCATTTGCTGAAAACAGCCAAGAGCTTTCTGGGCTGCTGTTGTTCAACATATCTGCAATTAGTGTGCTCCAAGAGACGACATGCTAGACAAAAATTTCCTCAAGCACACCACATCTGACATACGTGTCGATCAGGGCAGTGAAAAGCACACGGCTCTTGTAAAAATTATCATCGTTGCTCGTATTGGAGTCCTATGTAGTGCAAGAAGTGTCCTTGCTTCACATCCTAAAACAACCAGTCTGAGCTTCATGGCCTTGTCCTTGCATGTTGGGCATATCCCGTAACAAATGCATTCCAAGAGACGACATTTCAGACATAGACATCGATCAAGGCAGTGCCACATGCCTTCAAGACGAAAGCGTAGGTGATTGCATCTGGAGATATGCCCTCGCTTCGCGTTTGTTGAGGATAGCCCAGAGCTTCATGGCCCTACCACATCATGTCAACCAAGGCATTGGCAAGCACGACATAGATGCATAGTACCACATGGCTTCAAGATACAAGCCTAGGTGATTGCATCTGGACAAATTTCATCGCTTCATATTTGTTGAAAACATCATAGAGCTTTATGGTCATGCCGCTGATGAGCTTATCCCGCAATCAGTTTGCATCCAATTCTTGGGTGAATGTCGCCCGTGGCCAGCTATCATGGTCTACTTTGTTGTATGTTGGTATAGCAGCAGCTTTTTATTTTTCATAAATTGATACATCGGTTAAAAAATGGGTTGTCAAGTCCAGTGCTCTAATTTTGTCCCATTGTCCCAGTTCCTCAATCAGTTGCTCCTCGCTCATCTATGCGAGAATGTCAATCAGCTCAAGGGTGCCCCATAAAAGGTTGCACACTACTAGAGATCCACGTCGACGTAACGGCTGGATATATCGGTTGGCCTAATGTTGGGGCTGTTGGAGATGTTGTCCACTCCATCATCAGTGCTTGCAGTAGGGATGGAGCCACACCAAAGGAGGATAGAAAATTATGCCCACTTGAAGGTCATGGGAAAGAACGGGAAGGCTAAAAAAAATGCTGCCCACTTGAAGGTAACTAGTGTGGCCGGCGGCCTTCGGCCGCCTCTCTCTCTCTCTCTCTCTCTCTCTCTCTCTCTCTACGTGCGCACTGTCCTCATTGCAGCCGGATAAAGCAAATTGCGACACGTGGCACTGGAAAATTAGTCTCCTTAATATATAGTATAGATGGGAAAGACAAGGGAAGGCTAAAGATAAAAAAAGTCGATGAGCTTTGTTTTTTTTAACGACGAGCTGGAAAAATAAAAGGCTGACGAGTGGCCGCTGCAAAGAGGGTAAAGGAATGTGGTTGGACTCTGGAGGCAATTTTCATGCCCACCAAGTACACTTACCTGGCACGTATCTAGTTTTATTCAAATCATTTCGAGATTCCTGCGACACTATTTCTTACCTTACCTCTCAGGGCATTGCTTTAGTACCTTTGTAAAAGGTCGAAGAAGGCGGATTCGGAACCATAACGATTCCTTCAAGGGCTTCATCGAGAAGTACCTTAGCCACTCAGCCATCCTTATCGAGAAGAGTCGTGGTTTTTCAAGCAGCCTACTTGAGCTATCTCTAGGCGCCAATCCATGAAAAAAAAAATTCACAGCTTAGCCTCTACGCCGCTCAAGCTCTCGGCACCTCCTTCTCACCCTCCACCCTCAGTCCCTACGCTACCTCTGCTCTTCTACCCTCCGTCTTGCCCGCACGCCCTCATGTCTGCTGAGTGTTGCGTCGCCCGACAATCGGCATTGTGCTTCGACTTTCATTGCGTCCCTCGTATCTACATTGATACTTTGTAATTCCCAATTTAATACGATTGGGCCCCCCTACCTTGCTGCCGATATAATTAGCTGTAGCAACAGCAATGCTGCTTGTACGAGGTGGAGTAAACCCACAAGCCTTCGACGGGCCGACGCCTTTGGGCTTTGGGTTGCTTATAATGAGAGAGAGAAGAGAGAGAGAGAGAGAGAGAGAGAGACCTGTTCCTGTCCATAGAGGCGGTTTCAGGGAGTGGAATCATCAAGTTACGTGGTTGAAACTGCTGCAGGCTGATGTTGTGGATAATAAGTACGAAGGTATGCGCGCGCGCAGAGAGAGAGAGAGAGAGAGAGAGAGAGAGAGAGAGAGAGCTCAGGTCGGCTATATGCTTTTCAAGCCTGGAACGCTATATTTTTATTGCGATCTATTGGGTGGTGCTTTACAAGGCTCGGACGTTGAATTACACTTGTAAGCAAGGGTTGCGATGGAGCCAAGTGGCCTACCTGCTACCAAAAGCCTCTTAGGCTCACCAAGTGAAAATTGTGGTTTTCAAAACAAAATCTCCCTTTTTTAAACGATTTTAACGACCCTGCTGAGCGGCTTCAGGCACACACAGTGGGTTGGCCTCGTGGCAAAGAAGCCAGAGCATTTGCAACCGGTTGTGCGACGCGGACACAAACACCTGCAGTCTTCTCACCACAGGTAGACCTCTCTCTCTCTCTCTCACACACACGCACGCACGTAGAATTAGAAGTTTCGCTTTCATCCTTGCATCTGCACGTAGAAGTTAAGGAAGGGTGGGGTAGGGGACCCAATCGTACCTAGCTAGGTATGCGATGCCTCCCACACAGAAGCTCATGATGTTGAGGTAAGTCACAATGTAAGAATTATTGTGAGAATTTGTCCAAAATTTCTTGTGATATCATCCACTGCAACCAAGCTGTGTCCAAAGGAGCTTCTTGGCCCGCATCATCCTCGTATACATATACATAGCATGGGGCACACTCTTCTCTGCAACCAATTGCACACAGTGTTGTCAATCACCCATGTAATGAGAGAACTCTAAAGCTTGCATGCGCAAAAATCTACTCGCTAGGACAACATGGTCCAGTTCCTGTCAGAATTGACGCAAGACGAAAAGAGAAAGCAACGGCATAGTCTATTGCGCCCACCCCCCCCCCCCCCCCCCCCCCCCCCCCCCCCCCCCGCGCGTCCGTCACAAACAATACATGTACTCTAATAGGAGAACTTGGGGCGTCAGCCTTTGTGTCTCCAGAGAAGCGGTTAAAAGCCCTGTCCCATCAAATCAAAGCTGACCAAACTTGGGTAGATAGAAGAGCAGAGAGAAACCGAAACAACCAAGCGTCTCGAAGCCATGAAGGAGGAGGACGCTCAATAAGCGCCTGCTTTTTCTTGAAGGCCCTGCGACTATCACGTGCGATGGGAGGGAACAAGGGTGATGGGTGGAGGTGGTCAAGAGGAGGCTGGCAGGGGCGGGCGGCAAGAACTGGGTGTAGGAGCGGTGGGAGAGGGAGAAGAAGACAGGGAGCTGTGGGAGTGATCAAAGGCGAGGAGGCCTCCCACTATCAGAGGCGCTGATGTTGTGCATTATGTGAGAGATTACATTAGTGTGTGTGTGTGTGTGTGTGTGTGTGTGTGTATTATACAGAGAAGGAGAAGAGAGAGAGAGAGAGAGAGAGAGACAACACACGTAGAGATATAGGCGGCCAGGTATTGGATTTCGATGAGATGTGTGGATACATGGGAAGGCTTATGATCAGGGATTCGAACGGATGCTTGTACCCTTTGGGTTCTCGAGACGTAAAGATGGATATTATTATTTATTTTATTTCAACATTCCGCTCAGCTGAATGCCGAGAGAAGTGTTGATTACATCAAAAAAAAGAACAAATTTTGGATTTGTTTCTGGGACTTGATGTCATCTGGGATTAATGAAGAAAGTGTTGAAGGTGAAAATTCGATGATGAGGTTTCATCTTCCATCGTGGATTTAGATGCATCAAGCACTCGTGAGAAAGCTTTGCTTGTTGTGGATGAAGAGCTACAGTTATTCCCCCCTTTCGTACACGACACGAGCCAGCAAAAATGATCAATTGTGCTAGCCACATACATTCAACAGCAACGAGGCACATCAGTGAGACCAAGGAAGCATTGTCAATTGCCATTTCATTTCCAGAGAACTGTTCTTTTTTAGGTGCTTCATCCGTATCCTTGATCTTTGAGAGGCCGATTGCATCAGCAAATGGATCGTCACGCCAGTGACATTGAGTTCCAAAATTGCGGCACAAGGTTGGTTTTCGATTGTGAGAAGCTCGATAGAAATATTTGCATAAGGGGACTTTGTCATAGCATTCGAAAACATTCAGCTTAGAGATTTGTATTTCCATATTTGCATGGAGGCCATCATCGATAGCTCCTGGGAGACGGTTACCATAATGGCCATCGTCTTGTGTGTAACCATACTCTGACGGGTTCGTCTGCTAATCAGAGGTGTTATCATTCTGCAAGGTTAGCCAAGGAAGTGGCTATGGCCGGTTCATCAGCTTTGGTGACTTGTAGGGGTACAGATCTACAGGAATGCAGGCCTATTGTAGTCATGTCATCGCCATCATCAATAGAGGCAAGAACTCTGATTGCATGCAGGACAACAGGTGTTGCAGGAGCAAATGCGGAAGCCAGGGCAGCACTCTTTGCTTCAGACGTTGTTAATTTGAGGGATGTGGGGGCAATATTGGCCACAGCAGTTTCGTCTGCATATGGTGCGGCTTCAATTTTGTCTACAGCAGGGTTTGGCCGCAGGGATTGCCTCAGTCACAGCAGCATTAGCGTCATCAAGGGCTTGCTCGTCCTTTTCAGCAGCAGCATCATATGCGATCGCTTGAGTGGCAGCACCATCTTTGAGGGATTCTCCAGCAGCGTGGGCAATGCCAGCAGCAGAAGAGGCCGACAAGCCGCTAGTTCTGCTGTATGTGAGGGTCCATTTATTGTCGCCAAAGAAATATCAATGCGCAGTTATGAGGAATGGGCTTTGGGTATTGAGACACATTGGAGGGTTGTTTTTTTTGCCATGGAAAACAATAAAGGGATGGTGTTATTGTATGGGGATTCGACCAAGGTTCATGAGGGCGTTGTGGAATGGATAAAATGGCAGATACAACATCAATTTTGCAAAGCAGTAGGGGACTCGGGGCCATTTTTTGGCAGTTTAGTTTATCTATTGGGGAGTTCAAATCACAGACTACAAGGTGGTATATGTAAACAACCTGATTGTGCGTATACGTCGAGGACAGCAAAGACGCCTTGAAAACCCAGATTGACAATTGAAGTAGCATACCAGAACGAAGATTATGATAAGCTTGTTGATGAAGTCATGCTTTGGCACAATGCGGGTGTTCTTTTCTCTCTTGGCATCAAGATAGACGTCAAAGTTAGTGGCACAGTCAATAACAAGAAGGTGGATATCCGATTGTATTGGGTGCAGCAAGTTCTCAATGATGCAATACCGATTGTAATTGATTTTAGCCCATCCGTATGTACAACAGCAAGGGAGAAAGGATTTGAGGTTGGCTTTCTATGCAGTTATCTATCGGGTGATATAAGACCAGAGATGGACTTTCATATCAAATTCGATCTACATGGTCTACAACAATATATTTTGAATTTACTAATGGATGCAACCGAAGATAACAACAGTGTTATATCTTTAGATGGACATGGGAACTCAAAATAAGAGAAAATGTTTCAAGTAATGGATGATCGTTGAATTAAGAGCAATTGATGCAATGTGACTATGTGACAAGTGGTTTCATATGGAATGTTTGGGTGAAACCAATGTTATCCAATCTACATGGGTGTGTCAATCATGTAAAGCAATGAGCATTCAAAACACTTTCTTTTACATTGCTAACAATAGATCCCTGTTATATGATGGTGTATCCCTTTGCTCCTTTTATGAGCAGACATCTGTACACCTTTTTGTTCTCTTCTAATTCAATTCCTGCCTTATTCTGGTAAAATAATAGATCCCAAGTATCCTAGAAGATACTTATCATTCAGTTTCAAAAATTATGTTTCGAGTTCCTTTAACGGTATATGAGTTTTATTAAGTTCTTGTTTGGTGCATGCTGTCAACAGGGGTCCCATAAAATTATTTTCGGGCATTTTAGTGCCTTCTTTTTATATAGAGGTTTTATATTTGATTTGTGGAGCTATAATTCTACGCCGCTAATGTAGCTAGGTTGTGAGGTAAGAAACGAGAGAAATCAAGACAAAACTTTGATCTTTATCAATACCTCGCTATATTGTTGATAATTTCCATTGCAAATTGTGGAAGTTGTTATCTCTCTCTCTCTCTCTCTCTCTCTCTCTCTCTCTCTCTCTCTCTCTGCTTTTGTGCACTTCACATTGACATGGTTATATATCATACCAGAGCTATGTCAGTCTCGGCAATGTTTTTAGGGTGTGGAGTGTTGATCAAAAAGCTTTTGATAAGGACCTTGGCGGAGATTTTTCCATTTGAGGAGAGGAGGAAAGGGTCTGAGAGATAAGCAAGTTGAATTTCTGCATTTGTGCCAAGAGGAGGGGAGAGAGATGCACGAGAGCAATCATCGTGCTACATGAGAAAAGGGAAGAGCACAAGCTTTCCATTAAAGCTTTAAACCTAAAAATCCACTCGACAACCCGACTTGGGATGAACCCTCAACAATTTCAAAGGGTACCTTTCCTGTTGACGAATGCATTGTATTGTTGTATGCATACTCAAGCAAAGGTAAGTATTGTTCCACTTGTCCTTATTATCTGACCCATAGCATTTAAGCAGGTCTAGGACAGTACTAGAATTAGCCTCTTCTGACTGTCCATCAGTTTGTGGATGAAACGAGGATGAAAACTTAACTATTGTGCCCATGTTTCAACAAGCCTCTCCAAAACAAACTTGTCGTGCGAGGATCACGATCATTGACAATTGATTGTGGCATACCATGGTACTTAAACACATTGTACACGAACAATCATGCCATTTAATCATATTTTATCGTCTTCTTGACAAGAATGAAATGGGCCTATTTGCTTAACCTGCAAATAATGGTCCAGATACCATCATTCCTTGCCTGCGTTCATTTAAAAGTGGGCTCTTTCTTTTGTAAACATGAAGGGAAGCAGTCTCAGCAAAATTACGAATGAATCTTCTATAATAGAAACATAATCCCAAGAAACTACTAATATCATGCAGAGTCTTCAAAGATAGCCATGTTTACTTGGTGAGCCAAAGGCTCTTATTCCTCTCTCTGATCGCAGAAGCCACCACGTGGAAGAATTTGAAATTAGCAGAGTGAAATAAAATTTAATAAAAAGAGCGCTTGAAAAGCTGTTGAATACCTGTCAATAGTAAAAATGGCTGGGCCGCCGCAGACTGCAAGTAATCAAAAGCAGATTGCAAGTAGGAGGTTCGCACAGCCACCAGTTCGCAGGTTCAGAAAGGCAGCAGTTCGCAGGTTTTCAGATGCGTAGCAGTTCGGCGATGGAGCTTTGCAAAGCCAGCTTCGCAGGTTTCTCTGAAGGTTTGTCTCAGAGGAGAGAGAGAGAGAGAGAGAGAGAGAGTGGTTGAAGCAGTCGGAGCACCGCAAATTATAAGGACGTGGGAGAGAGAGTCACATCTGTTTTTCTCTCTCCCTTGTCAACCCCTACTGTCGTCGATCTCTTCGTTTGTTTACTCTCCCCGATCCGCAATAACCAGGTATTCTCAAACTCGACAGCTCGTGCGCTTGCCCTATCCTCTGCAGAAGTTGAAGCAACATGCATATACTTTGAGACAACGAGCTGTAGCATTATTAAAATGTGGGGGGAGACGTAGTTGTGTTGCTTAGCATTGCCTTGACAACACAAGCTTGCTAATATATTATCACCTCTCTTTTTTTAAGCACAGAATATTTTTCCCCGTCCCGTTTTTTTGAGTGGCGAATATTTCCCTCTTCAATTTTCTCACTTCTCGAGATATTCACGCTTCAAAGTGTGAATCGAGGTGTGAAAATAGCCCTTTTTCTCATGTTGAGAAAACTTCTTAAACTTGCTGTGATATCTCACGCCTCTAGTATGTGCACACGATTTCCGAAAATTAATGTATTAACAAAAAAAATAAAAACAGTAATGGCTTGTGCCGGGATGCGCTGTCAGCAGGATGGGAGTTGCGCGGGCGGAAGAAAAAGGCATGGGAGGTGCATCGTGGTGCGTAGCCAATTATAGGAGGGGTGTTGTGGTGTGCAGGAAAGAGGGGCATTCACAGGCGGGAAGGCAGAGACAATCCCGCATGCATCTTGATTTTTTTTAAAAAGCTGAGATAGCTGATATTTGCATGAAATTTTCTAGCGCTGTTGGCTAGAGCAAGCTGGCCGTATAGGTAGATTGATACCAGCCCTGTGTTGTTATCAACATTAACTTCTCCACCTCGGTTCTTATGAGCCTCAGCTGCTGAGCATGCGATTAGTATTGAACCTGAATTGCCTGTAACAATGCCACCAGTTCAATATTCTTCAGGTAAATCTCTTATTAAAGGGGTCTGCAGCAAGGGATCATGCACGGGGGAAAAACGCAACTGCAAGTTGGCAAGGACGGATTAATTGAGAGAAGCGGCACTGTCATGAGGAAGAAAAAAACACAGAGAGCACCGTGGTGAGGAGGAGAGGAGCGCTGGCAGTGTTCTGGAGAAGAAGAGGCACCTAGGTACAGAAGATAGACAAGTGACGAGTGTGGCAGCCGCAAGAAATAAGCAGAGAAGAGTTCAAAAAACGCCAACGAGCGACATCTGAGAGGTGTGTGGACGTGGGCGACCTGCAGGAGGGGGCCAGGAGACATTGTGCAACCAAGGGGAAGAGGTTGCTTGTAGAGTGCAGTAGAAGGGCAGTGCTAGGTGAATAAAAACATAGGCTGTGGAGCTTTACTGCAACGACGTCTCTCTCTCTCTCTCCACATTTGACATTGCAACTTTGGAATTCAGTTTGTGACTTTTGTTTTTGGGGAGTTTGCACCTGCATCGCGGAGCTAAGACTCGTAAAGGGAGAAGAGAAAGATGAAAATATGGAAAGTGAACGGGTGCGCGGCGCAGGTGATGAAAGGGCACCAAGCCTACTCACAAAATACCATGGCCATGCCATGCTATCTCACCTCTGGTTAGATCGATAGTTCAGGAGACTCTGCGCGTGGGGAGGAGAGCATATCGCGAGCCCTTGTTTGCTGCCTTGCCTCTCATGCATGCCTCACTCTCTCGACGTTTTCAGATGTAAATATGTGTGTGTATGTGTCTGTGTTCGTGTTTAGTGTCGGCTATTCATGGTTGATTGGCCAACACCTTCATAGGTTGGCTGCCAAGCCTCCTTGGCTCAGACAGATCATGAGGGAGGGCGTGAGAGCATTCAGTCCATGGCGTAGATGCTAATACTCTGAGAGTCGTTCTCCACGAGGAGGCCTCCTAGAATTCGTTCACTTCTAAGCCTTAAGGCCTTGGATAAATCCTCCACACAAACTCATCGTAAGCCTCCTAACACACACATTGTATTTTTTCCATCCGCTCTTACACACACCCTTTTGTGCTAACTAGACTTGCTTGGCAGGCGTTGCTATAGAATATCTATACAATAAAATAGGACATATGTAGATTGACATCAAGCATCTAACATTGAAGTAAACAAGTACAAAGTTCGTCAAATCCTCATTTGCAATAGTGATGAGCGGACTAAATATGGTGTCTTTCTCTATGGGGACGCCAAGCTCAACACTACCGTTATCATGCGACCTTGCGTAGGGAAAGCAGCAGGTGAACGTGTTGTTTGTCCGATGCAAGTTCGCAACATGAAGTTCTCTTTTCAAGGTCAGATTCAAGCGTCGGTCGGTTGCATGAACATGACCTGCGATTGGAAAGAATCCTAGAATTCTTGAGGACAGACCCTACGTATGATAGCATGCTATTGTGTGGCCGACGAGTTGCATAATTGAGGAGAAGCCCTGCTTGGTCTACAAGGAGAGCATGCACTGCAAATAGGAAACTGGCTATAACATAATGCAGGAGAAAGACTTGACGGCCATGCAGAGAGAGATAGTGCAATTTTAAGGGAAAATATAATCAAAAAGCACCCATAACTCGTTATGTAGCGAACCTTCGACATAGAATATAAAATTAGATCTGCTTCTCTTTAAGCTTAATCAATATGCCACATCTCCTATATTTGTCTTTATGCTATTTTGTGTCTAGCAGGGAGGACATATATTCACAACACTAGCTGGACGTTTCAATTGCACAAGCATGACTTCAACTCGACAATACTACAAGGTTCGTTATCTGTATCCAACACCCCATGACTATGTTTTTGCTAGGCGCAACACATAAACGTTATGGGGCAGGGCATGGCTTCCGTTTCTTATAATTTTTGGAGAGACCACTGTGCCAACTCTCCACCATACTTTTGTATGGCACCTTTGCATGACGTGCACTGTATATTTTGCAGTTTCAGTCTGTGACATTTCACTGCAAGACGATATGTTTAACTATTCTTATTGCCGTTTTGTAGCTTGACTCAAACATTGTCCTTTGGCTTGCGCAATTGGATGACATTCGTACACGATTAACAAGTCGGTAGTGTATTTCAGTTTTTATAGTCTATTTATGCTTTCTTAAGTTTAGTTCAACCACATGTTTTCCTCACCAGTGCATGCTCAATTTCGATCATGGTAACTATATATCAAATAGACATGCATTTCTTTTCACACAGCTTTGACACAGTTTGTCAAAGCTTCCTTAAGTTTAGTTCAACCACATGTTTTCCTCACTAGTGCATGCTCAATTTCGATCATGGTAACTATATA
Source organism: Adiantum capillus-veneris (assembly GCF_014529385.1). Lineage (NCBI taxonomy): Eukaryota > Viridiplantae > Streptophyta > Polypodiopsida > Polypodiales > Pteridaceae > Adiantum > Adiantum capillus-veneris. The sequence continues at coordinate 107,603,603 of NC_140944.1, forward strand.
TCAAATAGACATGCATTTCTTTTCACACAGCTTGGCAAATCAATCTATATATTGAAATAAAGGAAAATTGACTACGCTTGATTGAGAATAAGATGGGTGTCTCAAAGATGATTCCACGGTTTAGAGAATAAATGATTGATATTACTAGGTTGAACGGTGCAATGATCAATCTACAAACAACTACCAAAGTAGGTTAAGTTGCAATGCTTTTTCTCGACTCAATTACCCTCTTTAGTAGCCCTTTGTCGTATATAGAGCACTATAGGACACAACTTGCTTCTTTCCAATGCTCATCAAGTCCCAAGCTGAGCTATTATTGGTGCCTATCAATTGGTTCACTCATTTTCTCGTGTCACCACAACAAAACCCAAGGCAACAACAATCACAACCAACTGACCAAGTAGCCAATTGTGCTCCAAAATCTATCAGATCGTGTACGACAAAGGCCCACCAAGCAAGACTAGTTTGATTGCTTCAACCTTGGTAGGATCCATTCGGACACCGTCCTTTGACATGTACCCTAGAAAATTCACTGTTCTTGGCGTTCATAAGCAACGTGTTACTACGTAACTCTTCTTACACAATGGTCAAATGATGCTTATGCTTATCTTAAACAAAATTTTGATGTGGACGAAAAATCCTATTTATCATCCTATTGAACGTAGCAGGGGCATTTATAAGACCAACTTGCATCACTAGAAACTCACATAGATCAGACGTTGTTCTAAACACAATCTTGTGTACATCCTGAGACCTAATACAAATATGATGGCATTGAATTCTAAGATCTATCCTACTGAAAATTGATGCACTCTAAACGGTCAAGAATATCATCAATCTATGGAATAGGAAATTTCTCCATGATGGTATTCTTAATCAGTGCATGGTATAAATACCCCGTCACTATAAGCATGGTGGAAATTTTTCCTTGATAGTATTCTTAATGAGTGCATGGTATCAATACTCCGTCAGTATAAGCACCCCAAGGCTTCCCCGGGGTTCCCTTGGTGTTATCTTGTTATAGGGTGTGAAACCCTAAACCTGCAAATAAACACAGCTGGCAGTAGTTCTCTATTTTGGATCATTTTGAGCATAGCAAACACGTTTACGCGTGTCTTAGGAGCTTTTTCACACAATGAGATAGTTCTCCTTTGATTCGGATGTGTTTTTACACAAGAAAAGTCGTCATTTTTGCAAGTTATGACGATGAAATTGTATATATCTGAGGGAGATTAGCAATTAGCTAATGTGGTTCCTATTTAAAACGCTCTTGCCTTGGCAAAAATGCACATAAAACCCACAGAACTATAGACGGTCATCTGAGTAGCCCAACTAGTGGAGTATTACCATATGTGCAAAGGGGAGAGAGAGATGCATGAGAGAAAATCAGTGCGCTATATGAGACAAGGGAAGAGGCCAAGCTTTTCATTAAAGCTTTAAACCTAAAAATTTACTCAGAAAATTGAAATTCAGACCTTGAAAGGGTCACTATGTATATATTGTGTATATCGTGTGCGTTCAAGGACTATTTTTATAACTCCTTATCTATGAATTGTTAACAATTAAAATATACCTTTTTCTAATCAACCTGTAATTTTCTTTCCTAATTCTATTTTATGCTACCCTTTTGTATGTGTAAATGTGAGAAAATATGAAATTCAATAAGCCCTTCTCTTGCACTAACGTGATAGTCACATAGTTATCAAGTGACACCCCCCCCCGGGCGCAAGATTTAGTCTCCATTCTTATATTTGGACGCCCCCCCTTGGGATGAGAGCTTTTAGATAGTGTGTTGGCCTGCAGGTTTCTCTCCTACTACCATGTGTCCAGTTTTCCCCATTTGGTTGAATTTCCTAACCCCCTCCAACTTATAAAGTACTGTCGAGGAGCCTAAATGACTTTAATTGAGCCTAGCCACTTTTTTGCTAGTTGGATTTAGTGTCGACCAACCCAACTATCTCATGGCTGCTTGGCCTTGACTGCAGGTGAAATTCTTGGCCAACAATCATTTCACACTGGCCATGCAATGTCTGGGCATTTGTGATTTCAAAAAGAAGGTCCCAAAAATTCAAAAAAAATAAGGGAAGCAAATTTACCGATAAAGTTAGTGTTTGTCACATTCTCGTGACATGCAACATTCCCAGTTAATTGAACAAGCTCTTCCAAGTTAAGCATTGAGTCAAGGATGACCAAAAGCAATGCATATGTGCCACTAATGTCTTCAATTTTAAGTACAATCATGGCAATAGTAAAGTACAAAATAGCCACCTACACATCTAGCAAGCACAATGGTCCCAGGGTAACATCCAAGGTTGATCTGCCATTTTCACAATAAACAAAGCTTTCTCAAATTCATAATGCAAGATTTTGCATAAAGAAGACATCTAGGCCATTGTCAAGGAGTACTTCTGGCGGAATTGACCCGTTGATGGAGCAAAAGATACCATGCGCACACTCACACACCCAGAAACCTTAACGTACACAAGGTACTCCCCTAATTTTCTAACCTCACTCACCACGACTCAAAAGCTCAATGAAAATATTACCCACAAGCTGAATTCAAACTCCAAACACCTCGACCTACAAGCCCCTGCCTACCCGCAGACACGACAAGGTGAGTCGAGTTAATCAACACTTGAAATCACACTTGATGGTGACCAAAATATACAAGACAAAACATCAAAAACTCTAGCCACAAAAGTCCTCTCTCAAACCATTGCAAAAGCTTCACCAAACTCCACACTGTTGGACTCTTTGGAGTAGCCTCAACCCTAATGGCATCGATACAGGGCCACAGAGTCTTGTAGAAAGCCACACCTTCTTCCCTCAATTCCTAGCACACAACATACATAGAAACCTCAGAACTTCTATAGAATCTCCCAAGTGCAAAATTGAAGATAAATCTCTCACTCACTCCTCCACACACTCGAAAACAGGACGCGAACGCGATCCGACTGCATTAGACTACCTGTAGGAACCTTGCTTCCTCCCGCACATAGAGAGGCGAAAGTGCTATTTTTGGTTTCAAAAGAACTCCCTCAGTTCAAACAATCATGACACCGTGACTGATGTGGAAATTTGAAGCCTTTTCACACCATTTTTAGACCGTTTTAGCCCCAGTTTTGACCCCTGACGTGCATTTTTCGCGGAAAAAATACTAAATAGGCTCCAAAATCCAAAAAATTTGTATTATTTGTCCTTGATACCTAAACATCCACATTCTCACATACCATTTTTGACCACTACTAGGGCGGTGCATGCATGCATCATCGCAGATCAGGCACTGCAAATAGACAGTCACCGCATGTGCAGGCGGGTCGAGGGCGACCACACCTCCCACTTGCATTATTTACATTCTAGAAAGCTTAAACACATTCCCTAGAACCAAAACAATTCACTTGGGACCATATCCAAGGCCTCGATACCCTATCCAGGCATGTACGTGTGCCCGGCAGTTGGCACGCAAGCATGACTATTTACAATTTGTACACGTTGGTGCAGCCAAAGTTGGTCGAAGCTAGCAGGTGGTCTATGCCAGGAAAAGGGTGCAGTCGAGTGCAGTGCAGAAGGCCAGTGCAGGTGCCAAGGCCCTTGGCAGCCAAACGATAGCGGGAATGTATGCTTAAAGCGGCTTTTTAGGCCAAAACTGCTGCGGGATGGTCCAAATGGGATGGCAGATGAAGGTGTCCAAAAGCCAAATCAGTGTCCTATGCTCAGCCAAAGTTAGTAGTTTGTGGCAAGCATGAAGAGTCAGATGTTTTTTCTCCCGGTTTGGGGCGCACAGATCGAGATAGGGTTAAAGCCACCTCGCGGGATCTGTATGGGAACTTGAAGATTGGAGTGCAGGTTTTCAGATGGGCTCGGCGGCCATCGCATAGGCCAACTGGGCAAAGCATAGCAAAGCACCCAATGCAAACCAAAAAAAGGGTATTTTTTGAGTTGAAGTGGGGGGTCTTTGAGGGCCTTGGAGGCCATTGTAGGGAGGTTCTCCCGGGGGCTACCACGTGGCAGGCAGAATCGCCCACATGTGCCGTCGAAAACAAACTTCACACGGTATATGGGCTGAGGCAAGTCACCCTCAATGGCATCACAAGGTGAGGCAAAACCTTGGAGCTCCGTGAGATCATGGCTATGTTGTTGCGTGCTGCAAGTGGCCGTGGGCGCTGCATTGGCCGGAGGCAACCTTGCGGGGCGAAAATGGGCCGGTTTCTGCTTGATTCGGTGGCTACACAATGATGATGTGGCGGACAGTCAAGGCCCGTGCCTACGCCCACTAGGGGAGCTCTTTTGAAAAGAAGCCCCACCCCCCATTAGTGATGTCGCTAATGGTAGGGTAAGGGGTGTTTCCCGCTGAGGAGAGGCCCAAAGGCAGCCGTAGGATTAGGTACAAGAGAAGCGGGTTCCACGCCATGGGCAATAGGCAAAGAGAAAGGAGCCAGAAGGCCGTCAAGTGGACAAAGCAAATGCAAGGGCAAGAGGGCCATTTCCAGGCCGGCCAAGCAGAGAAAAAGGGCAAGGTTAAAGTTGGACCAAAGAGGAGCCAAATGGAGAGAGGAAAAGAAGAGGAAAAAGGAGGAGTCGGATAGAGAGAGAGAGAGAGAGTCACAGTCAAGCATATAGGGTAGTATAAGGTTGAGCTCCAAAGGGGTAAAAATGAAAGTGAAAAAATAAAAAAATGAAAAGGCTAGGGGGCAATAGCGACATCGCTAATGCCCCCCCCAAGTGCAAAAGAGAGAAGAAGAGAGCAGATGGAGCAAGGCGGTGCCCCCCCTCCTAAAAGATTCCAAAAATGGGTGCCATGTGGACCAATTAAAGTACAAATTCCCAAATTAAAAGCCCCCCCTATAAAAGTCAAAAATTAATCAAATTAGGTGTTTTTTTGTTGGCCTTTGGAGTGTCGTTTGAAGCCTGCAAAGTGGGGTTCTCTAGCAAGCTAGCCCCTTTGTAACTTTTGCTTGAAAATGGCCATGGTGATGGTAGTGCAAGCCCCTGTATATGTCTTTTGAAGTGCAATCAAGCCACAGTTGCCTCCCATGCTATTGTTTCCCCTTCCCCCCTTATCTTTCTCCTGCTTTCATGGTTCTCCTCGGTGCCGGCTGTGTGGATGTGTGTGCCCCCCCCCGGACCGATGGTGTTTTGAGAGAGAGAGAGAGAGAGAGAGAGAGAGAGAGAGAGAGAGAGAGAGAGAGAGAGAGAGATTGAGTGACTGTGTGGGTGTGTAAGGGTGGAGACAGACAGTGGTAGTAGGTGTGCCTTGTGTGGTGTTTTGTGGAGTCTATGAGCAGTGGAAATGGAGCAGGCGGTGGTCTGCTAGTGTAGAGAGTTTCTTTGGAGGTGTTTTTTGAGAGGATAGGGGTGCTGTGAATACTCTGAGCTATAGAGCGGCCCTTGTGTTTGTGCCGAGCGTGTTCCCCCATTCCCCCTCTGCATCTTCTCGTGCCCCCATGGAGGAGCATGCTGATTACTCCCAATTAATCTAAAAGAAGCGATTTTTCGCGTTGGAATTCATGGTAGCTAGAAGCTATGGACCGATTTTCACAGGAGAAGAGAGCCCTGATGAGTGGATGTCAGATTTCGAGCTGTATATGCTATCGTTGCGTATGCCGAACGAGGATAGCAAAATGCAGACTTTTCCTTAGGTGATGTGTGGTAGAGCTAAAGCATGGTACGATGCATTGGAAAGTGAGCCGAAGCAAGCATGGCCGGCTCTAAGGGTGAGGTTTCTTCACGACTTTCGCAAGGAGACTTCTCCAGTCGAGATGGATGCAAAGTTGAAGGCGCTTAAGCAAGATGTAAGTGAAGAATTTAATCTGTTTTTGGGTCATTTTGAAGAGTGTTGGGCAGAACTAGCGGCAGCCATGCAGTTGGCTAATGGAGACTATTTCAAGCTAGACAAATTCATGGCGTGTCTGCATCCCAAAGTGAGAGAAAAAAGTCAATTTCGAGAGCCCAGAGAATTACAATGGTGCGGTAGCCATTGCACGGTCGAAGAGCAGAAAGATAAAGAAGAAGATAGAGCAGGGCGTGTCAAGCTACGGGACGATGGCCCAGAGTCCGAGAGAGATTGCACACGAAGATAATCATGGAAATCGAGGTGTAGCTGTTGTGCCACAAAATTGGGTGCGCACGGTGCAAGATTTGTCCAAACAAATGCAGGAGTTGCGGCTCAGTGTGATGGATAGAGGACAGCCAAGAGGAGCAAGGGGCAGGGCAAGGCCACTGTCAGGTAGGTGTTATAATTATGGAGAAGAGGGGCACTATGCACCTGATTGTCCTCAACCACAGAGAGAAAGAGGAGGTATGGGTATGTACCCACTTTTTGGTAGGGATCGAGGGCAAGGGCAATACAATGGTCCAAGAGAGCAAGTGGTGGAGAATCATGTGCAGCCAGCTCCACAAAACGGAGGTGAGGTCCCAAGAGTAAACATCATAGGGGTGGATAAACAGGATGTTGAAGTTTTGGCCAATGCAAGATATGAGAGAGAGACGGAGACAAAGAGAGATATGAGAGAGAGACAAAGTGGGAGACTAGAGCCCGCAAAGGCAAAGAGAAGGTGTACGAAGGTAGAGAGCAGCCCGAGCCCAGCAAAAGAAGAAGGCATCGCAAGATCAAGCAAGTGGATTTCCAGCTAGGAAGTGGCTATCACGAGTACAATCTGGTGAGTGACATTCAAAATCAAAAGGCAAATATTACTTTTGGTCAGCTGTTAGCTTTAAATCCAAAGCTAAGGAGGCAGTGGTCCACAAGTTCTAGCACCAGGCTGCCAAGGGCTAAGGGAAATGTGCAAGCGGTGCAAAACATGGCTTTGAGGGTAGGTAGCCCCACCGACGTCCTTCCACTTGTGGATGCGATTATAGAGAAGAGGATTCAGGTACAAGCCTACATAGATGGTGGAGCACAAGTTTGTGTCATGACGGAAGCAGCCATGAAAGAGACGGAAGTCAGGGCGGTAGTCAGGTCAAATGTGCGCATGAGGATGGCCAACCATACCAAAGCCAGGTGTTTGGGTGTGGCTCAGGATGTGAAGGTCAAGGTGATAGGCATAGAGTGCCTGATCGATTTTTTGTGATGAAGGCAAGGGATAATGCTTATCCAATCATTTTGGGTAGGCCATGGCTTTTGGCGATAGGAGCAAAGCAAGATTGGGAGAGCAAAGTGTTCACTTTGCCTGACAAAGAGAGAGGCAGACAAATTGTGCTTGATTTGAAGACCAAGGAGAGTAGTTCTCGTCCTATGGCAGTTAAATACGAGGGCGATGCGACAAGCTATGAGAACAAAACAGAGACGGGCTATGATGAAGCCTATACTAGCACAGAGGAAGAGGAGAGCGAGGACGACATGTTGAAGATAGATGCAAACTTATTCGGGGTCACCATAGACGCAACTCCCCACCTAAAGAAGAAGGTATGAAGCCTCAAGCTCATGGTTTAAGCATAGAGGAGGTTTCAAGCATGTTGAGTGAAGACTTAACCAAGGGTGAAAAGGAGGGCTATGTTCAACTGTGCGAATCCTATCCAAATCTGTTTGCGACGGAGTACAAGCATTTGCGAGGTGCAAAGGGAGTGGAGCACAAGATTGTTCTTAAGGAGGGACATAAGCCTAAAGCACAGAAGCTGAGAAGATTAGGGGAAATCCAAAAGGAGGCCCTTTGGAAGGAGATTAATAAGCTACTGGATGCAGGCATCATATATCCTGTGAAAGAGTCAGAGTGGGTCTCGCCAGTGGTCATAACCCCTAAGAAGAATGGGAAATGGAGAGTGTGTATCGACTACAAGCCATTGAATGCCGCGACCAAGAGGAATCATTATCCCTTGCCGTTTCAAGATGAAATCCTAAACCAGGTGGCTGGGCATGAAAGATACTCAATTATGGACGGCTTTTCGGGGTACTTTCAGATAGGGATTGCACTTGAAGACCGGATGAAGACCACATTCATATCTCCATGGGATTGTTTTGCACGATGCTATTCAGATTGGTGAATGCATATGCCACATTCCAAGGTTGGATGAACAGGGTATTTGGTCCATACCTGAGCCGTTTTATTAGGGTCTTCATGGATGATATCGGCTGCTACAGTTCAAGAATAGAGCACCTATCAAAGCTCCAATTATGCTTTCAAAGGCTTGATGAAGAAGGAGGTCAGCTGAACCCCAAAAAGTGCAAGCTAGCACAGCCTCGAGCACAGCTGTTAGGTCATGTGGTGTCGCAAAACGGTATATAGGCTGATCCCGAGAAGGTGAAGGCATTGGTGTTGATGGAGCTGCCATCAGATGCTCAAGGTTTGGCTTCATTTGTTCATAAGTTGAAGTATTTATCACGTTTCTTTTGGATGCTGTCACAATATGTGCATCCTCTTCAAAAGAGGGCTCATCAGGTGCATGGTTATGAGTGGGATGAGGAATCTCAGGAGGCTTTTGACAAAGTCAAAGAGGTTTTGTGTCAGTTGCCAGTGGTGTGTCCTACCAATCGAGAGTACGACTTCTATGTGTCTATGACAGTGGGCACAGTTGCTATTGGAGCGGTTCTACTGCAAAAGGTAGGGAGAAGCTACAAGCCGATATACTTCGAGAGCAGGGTGATTAGCCCAGGAGAGGCTACCTACACCGAGGCAGAGCAATGGGTGATGGCTCTGGTCTTCGCTTGTAGGAAGTTCAAATTCCATTTGATTGTGTGAAAAAAATTTGTGTTGATGGCTAATAATGTATTGCCAGAGGTAGTGCTACATTTGAATCCAGGAAGGAGGGTTATGAAGTGGGTCTACAAGAGTTCAAGTTTGAGTTCAAGGTAGATCACACGAGTCGGTCTCACCTAGCAGACATTCTTGTCAGCAAGGCCATCGATTTGCCAGCCTATCCAAGGGTGGTGCGAGATGAAGCTAAGGAGGAACCCGACTTGGAGGATGCTTTTACTATGTGGTTCGACGGAGCGTATCAAAGGGTAGTGCAAAAGGCAGGAGGAGGTGTGGTGATACACGACCCCCACGGCAAAGCTATATTTTCAAAAGCATATGATATAGAGGATTTCCACACCAATAACGATGCCGAGTATCTCACTCTGCATTTAGGCCTTAAGCAGTGCATAGAGTTTAGCATTTCAAGGCTGGTGGTGAAGGGAGATGCACTGCTAGTCATCAAGCAAATGTTCTGCCAATGGTAGGTAAAGCGCGATTCTTTGAAGCATTGGTTCTTTTCCATCAAGAAGATGTTGAAGTCTTTTGAAGAAGTCCAATTCAAGCATGTGAGGAGAGAGCAAAACCAAGAGGCGGATCAGCTAGCAAGTAGCAAAGTATAGTTGCATGTTGTAGGTTTATATGTGGCCCCAGCCACTTATGTAGGTAGAGAGACTCTTAGGGAGATTGAAGGTTTTTTGGGTATAGGGCAATGTTCAGAAGGTTTGTCCATGCTGCAAAAGAGAAGAGTGGTACAAAAGGCCCGCAAATTTGCACTGGTAGGTGAGGATCTTATGAACTATGGGCGTGACGGAGTGCTTAGAAGGGTACAAAGAAGAGATAGGACTGGTGTTGGAGCAATGCCATGAAGAGAGCGGCCGCCAAGGCAAAGATTAGGTTCTGTTTTGAGTGCTTAGAGTAGGCTTTTGGTGGCCTTCCATAGTGAAGGACGTACATTACTAGTGCAAGACATGTCACGAGTGTCAAACTATAGGTGAAAGACGACTGGTAGCGGAGTCACAGGGCGCCATCATCGCACAAAGTGCTTTCGAGAAGTGGGTTCTGGATGCTATAGGCCCTCTCCCAAAGTCTACAAGTGGTAAGAAGTACGTGGTGGTAGCCATTGACTACCTTACAAGGTGGGTCGAGGCCAAAGCAGTGAAAGAAGTAAATTCTAATGTGGTGGCTCAGTTCGTGTTTGATAATATATGTTGCCGTTTTGGTGTTCCATGGGTGTTAGTGTCAGGGATTTAGAAGCAATCTCATGAGTGCATTAGTGGAAAAGCTAAAGATTCAGCATCGTTTTTCCTCACCCTATCACCCCCAATGCAATGGTCTAGTCGAGAGTGCTAATGGTCAAATTGTCAAGATGTTGACGAAGTATGTGTACAGGCAGGAAGCTGAGTGGGAAGCAAATCTAGAGAAGTGTTTGTGGGCGTATAGGACATCCTATAAAGTAGCTACAAACTTCATTCCATTCGAGCTAGTCTATGGTAAGGAGGCTGTGTTGCCAGTGTATGCACAACTAGGTGCTTTAAAGGGTATGTGGCGTGTCAATGCCACCCAACAAGGAGTTCTATAGGATTGGATAGCCAGCTTGGAGGCTTTGCAGATGGATAGAGAGGCAGCAACAGACTACTATGTGAAGCAGAGAGAGAAGCGGGTTGCCAAGTTCAACCAGAACCTGTCGGACAAGAAGATAGAGATAGGAGACCTGGTCATGAAGTACGAAAGCTACCTGGATTTCACATTCCAGAAGAAGTTCAAGAAGAAGTGGACAGGTCCATATAAAGTGCGGAAGGCCTTTCCGAATGGGACCTATCAGCTGGTAAGATCAAATGGAAAGCTTCTTAGGAACATGGTGAATGGTGTGCGGCTCAAACTGTATTTCGAGAGGGATTTAGTGCCTGAAGTGCAGCAAATTATAGTCAAGGGGGGTGGGCAACCCACCTAGAGCACGCAATGTGTGAAAGGAAGGAGATGAAGCTTTTGTACATAGCCTGTACAAACAGTTATGGTTTTGTGAGTGCTTTTAATCGTCAGTTTGGTGTGCCATTTTCAAAGTTTTGTACATATGCTTTTGGTCAAACATAAATGTTCGACGAGGGGGCTGGCCAATGATGGTGCAACCAAAGTTGGTCGAAGCTAGCAGGTGGTCTATGCCAGGCAAAGGGTACAGTCGAGTTCAGTGCAAAAGGCTAGGGCAGGAGCCAAGGCCCTTGGCAGCCAAAGGATAGCGGAAATGTATGCTTAAAGCAGATTTTTAGGCCAATACTGCTGCGGGATGGTCCAGATGGGATGACAAATGAAGGTGTCCGAAATGCCAAATCAGTGTCCTAGAATGTAGTGTTTAGCATGCTCTAGAAGCCGGTCCAAATGGCTCATCAAACGGAGCCCCGGTGTGCAAGATACTGAAGTTAAAAGATAAAGTGTGTAGCAGATCCCCGACGGACAGGGTAGCTAGGGATGAATGACCCAGGCTGATGTCAGTGCATACATGTGTAGAGCTTGAGTTATGGAGCATGCATGTCTTCTCGGATTGTGGATCGGAGCTCTGGATAGTAAGTTATGATCAGTTGAAGATTTTCCACAGGCCGGGTCTGAGCCCATTGGACCGCATTGAGAAATGCGCCATATGGTGTTTTCATGAGCTCGTCAGGTGTTTGGTGCATAATGGGTAGTGTATGATGCTCGCAGGAAGTGACAGCACGTGATTGCAACAAGGATGCGGTCAATACGTTCTTACACAAATGGAGTGATATTGATAGATTGAGACACACCCCGGATATAAAGACGGCTGTTGAAACAAGTCTATCTCTTAAAGGCAAGGCCTATAAGTCGTGGATGACATTTCCAATAGATGCTCGTCCTCCATCTTGGGATGCGTTTCAATCTTCTTTCTCCAAAGAGTTTTTGGACTCTAATGAAGAAGATAAGAATTGGTTAGCATGGGATGCATGCCGCATGTCTGGCCTCTCTCTCACACAGTACCTTTCGAGGTATCGGGAAATCATATTAAAACTAGAAGGTCTAGATGAATTCCAAAAGATATGGGATTTTAATAGGGGTCTTGACAAAGACTATCATCTTTATGTCAAGACCCAACATCCAAAAACTTTGAAAGAAGCCATCAGTCATGCCCAAAGATATGATGATGACCAAGAGAGGAAAGGAAATGTTCCCTACTCTAAGAATACTTTTGCTAAGAGGAATGTGGCTAAGAGCCAATGGCGAGGTAGATCTCCCACACGTTCCAAGAGGAATAAGAGACAGTCTATCTCTCCACACCCACAAGAGGCTAAGAAGCCTAAGCAATCACAAGATACTCCACGTGGGTCTCTCAGCTGATTTTGAGCGTGCAAAGAAACACAATTTGTGTTTTAGATGTCTTTCGGGCCAACATAACAAGAAATATTGTCCTCTTTTGCAAGGCAAAGAAAAGGCCATGCACACGGTGCAACACCTCACATTAGATTCATCTCCTAAATATTGTGTTGTAGAGGTTCTTCATATGGAAGAAAAGCACAAGTGTTGTGTGTCTGCTTCAATGTGGCAGCCCACCTTTGGTCCCATGATTTAATTCACATGCATGACTCTATTAACGGACAACGTGTTCATGTTTTAGTGGATAATGGTGCAACTCATAACTTCTTGAACTATAAGCTAGTCAAGAAATTGAAGCTTACACAGACTCCTTGCTCTCACAAGTATGTGGTGGAACAGATGTCTGGGAATGATAAAGAAGTATGGGACACGGTAGTTCAAGGGGTTGAGCTTATTGTTCAAGATCATACGATGACCCTTGACTTCCAAGTTATGAACATGGACCGTGCTGATGTAGTTTTAGGACGGGAGTGGCTGCATGGTTTAGGAAACACAATGCACACTAGTTATGAACACAACTCCTTATCCTTTATGGCCAATGGTAAACATGTGATTTTTCTTGGTGAGAAAAATATACCATGTGCACCTCTTATATATACAACAGAGCTTTCTATTTTGCAGAAAGAAGATTTAATAGATGAAGTCTTTTTGTGTTACTGCTTGTCTCCAAGTCTTGTGAATTCTCAAGAGCAAAGTGTGATGAATTCTAATAATGGTATGCAAAGAGCAATGAATTCTACTGATAAACAAAGTGTTAACAAATATAACGAGCAAAGTGCTCTCAATTTTAATTCTATAGAGTAACGTGCAACTGTTGTAAAACAAACATTACAAGAATTACAAGATTCTCCATCCTAGCATAACTCTAGTTTACTTTCTGCTTTTGCATGGCAAAAGCTAACTCACTTATTCACGGAGTATAGTGATGTGTTCTCAAGTGATTTTACCACCGGGTTTACCCCCTATACGTGATGTGCAGCATGGCATAGATGTCTTGCCAGACACTAAACCGGTGAGTAAACCACCTTATCGTATGAGTGCTAAAGAAGCCAAGGAGGTTGAGAGTCAGTTGGCTGACTACCTCGCTCGTGGTTTCATTAGACGTAGCACTTCGCCTTGGGCATCACCAATTCTATTGATAAAAAATAAAGATGGTACTATGCGCATGTGCGTAGATTATCGCAGATTGAATGCGATAACCATCAAGAACAATTATCCTCTGCCTCGAGTGGATAAGTTGTTTAATCAACTTCATGGAGCAAGATACTATACAAAGATATATCTTCATTCATGATACCACCAGGTGTGTATCCTACTATAAGATATCTACAAAACTGCCTTTAGAACACGGTTCAAGCATTTTGAATTTTTGGTTATGCCGTTCGGTCTAACCAATGCTCCAGCTACATTTATGACACTCATGGATAGTGTCTTACATCCCTATCTTGGAGAATTTGTTGTGGTTTTCCTTGATGACATTCTCATTTATAGTAAGACTGAATGAACACATAGAACACTTACGATTAGTGCTCGAACATCTACGAGCTCATGCACTGTATGCTAAGCAAAGCAAGTGAGATTTCTTTAAAACAAAGATACATTACCTCGGTCATGTGATCTCTTATTCTAGTATCAAAATGGACACTAACAAGGTCGTTGCCATTCTTCGATGGCCACATCCCAACACGGTTGAGGAGCTTCAAATATTTTTAGGCATGGATGGATTTTATCAACAATATATTCGTGATTATGCCAAAATTGATGTTCCTATGATGGATCAACTTAAAGCAAAAGGTAAGATCTTTTCTTGGGAAGAAGCCCAAAAACGCAGTTTCAAACAGCTCAAGGTAGCTATAGCCACTGCTCCCATCCTAGCAATCGTCAATCCACTTAAGCCGTTTGTGGTAGAGACTGATGCTAGTGATAAAGCAATTGGTGCGGTACTTCTCCAGGAGGGAAGACCTATCGCCTTTGAAAGTAAAAAGTTAGATAGAGCTCAACAGAATTATTTTGTCTTTGAGAGAGAGCTCTATGCCATAATTTACACTTTACGAAAGTGGCGACACTATTTATATGGTGCCGAGTTTGAAGTACTTTTTGACCATGAGAGTATCAAATGGTTTATTACTCAAACGGACTTGAAGGTCCATAAAGCTAGATGGACCAAAAATCCTTCAAGATTATTATTGTAAGCTACAAAATTGCAAGGGGCGATATAATGTAGTAGTGGATGCACTAAGTTGGATGCTTCATATTAATTCACTTGCTTTCACGAAAATAAAGAGAGGATTCGTAGAGTCATTACATGGCAAGTGTGCACAAGATCAATCATATGCTAAAGTGTGGAGTGCAGTTTTAAAAGGGATCCCTCGCACTCACATGTCTCTGAACAGCCAGATCAACATGTCTCTGCACGCGCAGATAGAAACTCCAACACACAAAGGTCCACCCCTACTCAGGAAGAGCTTAAGCAATGGAAGAATTTTTCCATTGATGATGGCTACTTACTCCACGAAGGTAGAGTATATGTGCCAAAGGACTCAAACACTAAGCACCAAATCTTGTTTGAGTGTCATAATAGTCCAAGTGTTGGTCATCCAGGTATTCATAAGACGTATGCCTTAGTTCGACGGAAATTTTATTGGTCGGGCTTACATCATGATATTCAAGAGTACGTACTAAACTGCCAACATTGCCAAGTTAATAAGGAAGAGCGCCTCAAGGTAGGTAGTGTTTTACATCCTTTAGAGATTCCACAAGGTAAGTGAGAGAGTATCTCTATGGATTTGTAGTAGGACTACCTACTACAAATCGTGGCCATGATTGCATTTGGGTAATTGTAGACAGTCTCACAAAGATGGGTCGGTTAATTACCACTAAGACTACGGTTAAGACATCAAAATTAGCACGGCTATCTATAGAGCATATATATAAACTCTACGGTCTTCTAGCTAGTATCATTAGTGACAGAGATCGAAAGTTTGATAATCACTTCTGGAGAGCTGTGTTCCAAAAGTTGGAAACAAAACTTAATCTAAGTACGGCTGATCATCCAGAAACAGATGGTCAAACCAAAAGAGTTAATCAAGTGCTAGAGGGTATGCTACGAGCATACATTATCAAGAAGCAAACCAATTGGGAAGACTACTTACCTATATTGGGGTTTGCTTATAATAGTTCAAAGCATGTGACTACAGGGTTTAGTCCATTTATGCTTTTATATGGATTTCAAACTAGATCACCCGTTACGGTGGGGTTGGCTAAGGAGAAGATACAACAAGAAAATGATTTTTCTCCAAGACCATTTTGACATGCTTTGAGTTGCTCGACAGAATGTTAAGCAAGCTCAAGATCGATATAAGAATTACACATATGAGCATCGTCATCTTGCTACTTTTGAAGAAGGAGACAAGGTTTTCCTCAAAGTTTCGAAGCATTCAGAAAGGTTGAAGATGGGAAAAGTTGCTAAACTTTCACCACGCTATTGTGGACCGTTTACCATTCTCAAACGTATAGGTCAAGTAGCCTATAAGTTAGCTCTCCTAGAGCACTCACGAGTTCATCCCGTTTTTCATGTTAGCCGTTTACGAAAACAGCTAGGACAGAATGATAATGTCATTGACACAGGTATGTTAGTTGACCTTATCGAACCGCCAAGCATTCCTCATGAGTCCAAAAATATTTTGGATTCTCATCAGATTTGCACCAGACATCATGTCAGACGACAGGTGTTGGTAAAATGGCTAGATAGACCTTAAGAAGGTTCTACATGGAAGAATGTATCCGCACTTAAGAAATGTTTTCCTACGTTCGTTTTCGAGGAAAAAAATGATTCTCCAAGAGGGGGGGTAATGTAAGGACATGGGTCTTATGGGCAAGGCCACCAGCACGGCCGGACAGTGTGTACACTAGGGGAGGCTATAAGATAGCACGGTTGGGTGGAGACCAGCACACGCATTACCACCACCCTTTCAGGTGTGAAAAGTCTTCAAATTTCCACATCCATTGTTAGGAGTTTTTTGGAGTAAGGGATTGCGCATATGTACATACACATGCATGGTGCATCGAATAAAGGATTGTCCATTTTCCAAAGCCAGGTGGTTACGTGGGGCCCACATGTGTACATATAGGACAACATGTACATAGTGCATCAATTTTCACTATCACCAGTACCAGTGTGTTTTTTCTATAATAATGAGGAGTTGGTAGCATGTAAAACTTCTCGAGGAAACTATCCGCGGGCCGACGACACGAGGTAAGCAGGTGCGTCAGATGGCATCTAGTGGCATCAGAAGGTCGAATGGGGTCAATATTTGCACGTAGATAAGTGCAGACACAACGTGGGTGTTTTCTTGTGATAATTATGCAAAAAGGTCATCATGAGGACCATCTTTTGGGGCCACTTCACGTGGTGGCAGGATGCATTATTGAAAAAAGCTGAGTGCCAGGTGTGCGGATGATGCAAAAAGGTGACAACTATGCACTGCGAGGTCAGATTTTGGCCTATTTGGGGTCCGTTTGAGGTCAACTAAAAGGCCAAGGTTGCCCAAGTAATAAATCTAAGTGTGGGAACTGAAAAAAAATGAGAGAAGACCAGAAAAAACGTGGAGAGAAGAGAAGGAACAATCGCAACTGTGTTTTTGCTGTTTTTGGAGCCTGTTTTGGCCCTAAACTGCTCATCCGATGTCGGATTTGAGCTCTTTGACATTGTAGATTGGGGTTTTGGGCCGTTCCGGACGTGATGGCACTGTCCATTTTGCCAAATTCCTCACTATTTTTCTGTTGTTTTGGCTATGTAAGTTTCTCCTATGAGCGAAGCTTCTGCTCCAATTTGTGATTGTATCTGGCATACTTTACCCATAATGTGTGAGCTATTTGCCCCGTTGGTGTTGGACCAATCTCAATTGTATCTAAACATCAGAAATTCTTCTCTTTTGAGCTGAGTTTTTGGGGGAGGGGGGGGGGTGTCATTTTGTGTGGAGTGGGCAAGTGGGTAGTCTCTCTCCTCTCACTCCATCGGTGTGTTCCCTGTCTCGGCCAGGTGAGTTGTGTAAGCCGAGTGGTTCCCCATAGTGTGTGTGTGTGTGTGTGTGTGTGTGTGTATCCCAAGAGTGTGTGTTGGGTCATTATAGAGGCGTTCTGTGTGTTTCCATCCCGCTCACATTCTTTTGGTGTCCCCACTGAGGATCTTCTTCGAATACCTTCTGCTTCAAGCTTCAAGCTTCGAGATTCGGGATTACAGGTTACAGGTTATAGGGACAGGTACAGGTGATGCACACAGATACAAGTAGCTGGAGTACAGTGATATACTAGCAGTGGTGTCACTTGCAGTTGTTGTGGGTATGCATCATTTGCCGCCTGTTTGAGCACATTGTCTACTGGATTGTACGTTACTTGTGGAAACTACCATTGTACGCCTTGTGGAGCCATATTTGGTTTTATTTGGCAGTCCCAACCATTTCTGAGACTTGGTTTGGAAGATAGTCATTTCTGAGACTTGACTATACGAGATTTGCATAAGCCTTCGTGTGAGGATCAATAGCGTGAGGTTTTATTGAGCTAGGGGATTCTCAAATGTGGAGATCCTTTCGGTGATACAAGTAGTTGGAGCACCCTTTTCGTGACCTCGCCATAGGCTATGTACTAGTGATTCCTACTTGATGCTCGAGTTCTATTGTTGGCAGTTTATGCATACATATATAGTCTATATTTTGGGTTCTCATTGCTCTACTTCTGGGGAAACTCTGTCAAAATTTTTCCAAGTTATGATGGTTGTTTTTTTGGTCTTTTGAGCCATTTATGCTGTTATGCTGCTGAAATTTTGGCAAAATCAGAGGATAAGACAGGTGTGCTTTCTTGGGAGCTCCATGGTTGACTTTAATGGATGATCCAAATGGCCCTCAATTCACGTCTTTTCATTTAACTCAAAGAATCCAGATAAATGTTCATGTGTCCATGAAGATTTTTTTCCAGCAGCGCATAGTCTTTATGTTCGGGCCAAGAAGATTAAGAGAGATACTGGAATGTCCTTTGCTTGTTCTAATTCCGATGATTAAGTATGAAAACTCATTTGATGTGCACGTGTTTGTCCTTATCTAAAGCTTGAGCGCCATTGAGGTTTTTGGGGATTGAGTCAATAAAAGATTTTGGGTTCTTGCACGTGTATTCGAAGGGGTTCTCAAAGCATTAAAACTTGGGTAGCCATGGCTTTCTCTTATCCAGAGTTCCATGGAAGAAGTGATGAAGATGTGGAAGACTTTTTAGAAAAGATGGAAGTTGCCTGCATTAGCAACCGGATTCATGACCCAGCGCAGATGTTACGTCTTCTCCAAATTTGTTTGAAGAGTGATGCACGAGTTTGGTCCAAAGCATTTGAAGAGGAGTTGCGTGCAGCGGATCCACCTGTAAGATTGAGTTGGGACAATCTAAGGCATGGATTGGAAGTGGAGTTTGTGAAGATAGAAGATCCTGACAAAGTGTGGCAAGAAGTACAGGGTTTGGTGCAAAAGGAAGGTGATCCAGTAGATGCGTACATACAAAAGTTTTCATTGGCATGGGAGAAAATGTGCAAGGCCTCAGCACCACAAGTACCTCCACCTGACATGATGAAGAAGGACAGGTTCTTGGCTGGTCTTTGGGAGAATATACGTTGGAGAGTGGAGCTAAAGAAGCCTAGAACATATGAAGATGCATTTAAGGTGGCAAGGAAAAAAGAATGAAAGCTGAGGAAAATGAGCCAGTTAGGGGTGGAGTCTTTGCCCATGAGGTCTGAATTTTAGCCTATGGACTCTTTACATGGTCGCGTGCCAGGGGTTCATCATGAACCAGTGGTTTCTGTTACTCCTCAGGTTATGCCAACAGTGGTCACTATAGCAGTGCAAGATGATGGGCTAAGGCAAGACATGAGGCAAGTAGTAGATTTAATGAAGAATCTCAGCCTAAACCTGTTAGGTCAAGTGGGAAATAATCGAGGTCGAGGAGGTTTGCAAATCAGCCAGGAGGTGAAGAAAGACCTAGGAATGGTGTTGGACAAAGCAATGGTAGGTTTTGGAGGCAGACGCCCATGTGTTATAATTGTGGAGAGTTGGGACACATCAGCCTGCCATGTGATGAGCCACCAAGGATGGGGCGAGACATGTATCCATTGCCAAGACAGGTGCTAACAAGGTCAAATGATTATCGCATCGAAATTAAGGGAGAGGAAGGAACCAGTGGATTAACCCAAAAGGAAAAGGGAAAGACAAAAGTGATAAGTGTAGTCACTTTGGAGAAGGCATCAAAGCTAGAGGATACATTAGTGATGCCTATTGGGAAGAGAACCACAGAGGACAAGGAAGGAAGAAGTACCCCAGGTCCTAGTAAGAAGAAGGGAAAGAGCCATGAAGGCGAGGATGTCAAGGCCAAGAGGAAAAGGAGAGCTCGTCGCAAGTTTCATGTTTCAGGTTTTCCACTAGGGGATGGGCAATTAAGCTATGACTTGAAGGAGGATCTGACGAGCAGGAAAGCTGATGTTACTTTTGGGCAGCTTACAGAGATGGTGCCAAAGCTAAAGCGATAGTGGAAGAGGATGGTTAACCCAATGGAGAAAGAGCCAGAGAGAGGTTCAGTGAAGGTGTTAGCGATGGATGAGCTACCAGACATTTGTCCAATAGTAGATGTGTGGCACAAAAGAAAAAATCTGGGACAAGGTTATGTGGATGGCGGAGCCCAAATATGTGTCATAACACACTCATGCGTTGAGAAGATGGGTCTCACAGTGACTAGGGTGTCAGGCTTCCGAATCAGATTGGCAAACCATCAGAAAGTAAAATGTTTGGGTGTTGTAAAGAGCTTAGAAGTAGAGGCGTATGATGCAAAGGTAGTGGTTGAGTTTCATGTGATGCCAGCGGGGTTGGGAGCATATCCTATTATACTGGGTAGACCATGGTTACGTGTAGTGGGAGCTGTTCAAGATTGGAGATGTGGTACGATTAGCCTCTATGGAAAGACAGGTGCGAAGAAGCTATAGAATATAGACACAAGGAAACGATTGGAGGAGCTTTATGAAGATGAGGATGAGACTAGTGATGAAGACTATTCCACAGTGTTTGATGAGGACAGCGAAAGCACTACCAGCAGTGATGAGGATGTTGATGTTGCATTTCTTTTGATGGACAAAGAAATCCAGGAGTCTGGTTTAGTCGCATTTGCAAATGAGGTTTGAAGATGAAAGTGAAGGGCCTTATGAAGTGATTGAAGGGCTGATGAAAACCAAGGTTGAATCATCAAAGAAGCAGGAATTGATGACACAAATGATCAGTGGAGACCTCTCAGCTATGGAGAAGGACATATATTTGCACATGTTGGCTAGTTTTCCTGATTTGTTCATTACCTCATATGAAGAGATCAGAGGATTCAAAGGAGAAGAGATGCATATAGAGTTAAAAGAGGGTGTTAAGCCAGTGCGGCAAAGGCTAAGAAGGATGGGTCAAGAGCAAATGGAAGCCTTGCGGGAAGAGGTGGACAAGTTATTGAAGGCAGGGTTCATAGTCCCTGTGGAGACCACAGAATGGGTGAGTCCAGTAGTAGTCAGTCCAAAGAAGGATGGAAAGTGGAGGATTTGTGTAGATTTTAAACCCTTAAATGCAGCCACTAAGAAGAACCCATATCCTCTTCCATTCATCGACCAGATCTTGGATTCAGTGGCAGGTTATGAGAGGTACAGTGTGTGTGATGGTTTTTCAGGCTATTTTCAATTGAAGATTGCTCTTAAAAACCACACAAAGACAAATTTTATTACACTATGGGGATGCTATTGCTACACGGTATTGCCATTTGGGTTGTCAAATGGACCATGTTTTTATCAAGAGAGAGCAAATTGGGCATTGAAACTGTGAGGTCCCCACCCCGCCGTTTCCAATGGCGGATCTGATGGTGAACCCGGTGGCCACTAGATCTATTGCGGAAGCAAACAAAATGGTTTAGGGTTCGACTAGCGGACGATCTCTCATCACAAAGTGAGTCGAGTTCGAGCCTACTAGAAGGGAGATCTAGTTCCACCCCGCAGGGGAAGCGTACTTGAACTATCTAGCGATCCTAAGACCCACCTTCCAAGAGGACATAAACCTCGAGCGCCTTTTTTTCCATGTTTCAGAGGTACGTACACTCTAGATTTCACCGCTCTAGGGGCAATGAGTATTACTAATATCGAAGTAAGCACTATGGGGACAGAGAGTTCCCGACCAATCAGGACCACCCATCTTGTAGGCATTGGCAACCTGAGCCAAGCCCCCACTTTCCACCCCCACACTCACACTTCCTTGTGTGACCTAATTACTACCACAAAGGTTGTTCAACATAAAGATTCCTTGTTTAATTCCGAATCACATTGTTTGTTAATACAGCCCTTCAACCAGTATTGCAAACAGCACCAAGACAAAATTCTAGTAAAAATTCTACTCAAACTTATTCATAAAAGTTCCAATGTTCTGGAGGTACAACATCCCCCCTCCAACGAGAGTTCACTCCTCCCGTTGTCGCCTAGCTGCCCATACAACTAGGTATGTCCACCACATAGAAAGCACGTCATGGACACTCCCACTGCATAGAAAGCAAGACGTGGGTTCCCACCGCATAGAAAGCAAGTCGTGGGTATCCACTGCATAGAAAGCAATTCGTGGATTCAAGAGCCCTTAACAAGGAACTCTGCCCCCTGTGATCAGTAGGGGGGTCAGGACTGATTCAACATTGCAAATAAAATGAACATGTCGAGCTAAATTTTCCCTAGTAGACATTCTTTCCTAATTGCAACCATCATACCCATCAATCATTTCCTTCCTACTTTAGAACTTAATGTACAATGAATTCAATGCCGAGGTTTCCGTCGAATTTCTCCAACATGTTTGGGGATATTTTCATTCGTAACTAAACGTGTGCAATGTTAAATTAAACAACTTGAATGAAATTATGATCTACCTCTTCTATTTCTTCGTCGATGGACCGTGAGATGGCCGGTATTTGTTCCTCCATGGGAGCTTTTCCCTTTCCGTTCACCTTGCTCATTCCTGCCTCGTGGTCGTGGGCTCCACCAAAGCGAGTCCTCTTAACCAGGGCTTTTAAACTCACTACTTTAAGTAATTAACTTGGGGAAAAGAGCTAATGTCCGTAAGCGTCATAACAAGACAAATGATAGATTAGCAACATCAAACAATGCCTGCTACATGAGAGGTTTAGATTTTTCCATATAGCAATCATTATGGGTGACACATAATCCTATGGGAACCGACTCTAAAGATAATTACTCGGCTTACATGATTAAGAATAATAGGATTTCACTAATGGAATTACCAGAGAGATGAATTAAGCACGATTAATCTCTTTCCTAGCAAATAGAGGGTGCAGAATCACCGCATGCATAGGTGTGAGAAAAAACACCTCTTAGAGACTTAATGACAAATTAATCTTACCTTAATTATATCTTAATGCATAACAGAGATGGATCTAAATCAACTACAATATTAATGTGTGATAGAAAGAGTGATTCTCATCAATCTACACAATTACCAGCTTACCGATTAATTTCTATGCTACCTAGAGAGAGAAAATTATAATAGTCGTGCACTAATCATTAATTAAGAGTGATGAATGGCTGATAATTCAGCTATGGGATGATGATTACATAATAGAATATGGTTAAAGAGAATTTAGAGAGTAATTATAGAGAATTACGACTAGGAATAAGCATAATAGACGAGAAATTTAGATGGTAATGAAAAGGATTTGCAGAAAGCATTAATTAAACCGTGGTTACCGTGATTAAGGGCTGATAATCCTCTCGATTCTCTGATCTAATCGAGCTTCTTGAGGCGAGAATTCGACAGCACCTCCCTCCTTGCTTCTCCTTCAAAAGGTGTGTGTTCCAGCAGCACCTTCCCAGAGTGTGTGTAGGTGTGTGTGTGTGTGTGTGCACTGTGTGTGTGTGAGCATATGTGTGTGTGTGTGTGTGTGTGTGTGTGTGTGTGTGTGTGTGTGTGTGTGTGTGTGTGTGTGTGTGTGTGTGTGTGTGTGTGCAGGTCTTTAAATAGGCTCCTACAAGCTGAAAATCGATTTGTGCTGCTATAAGCATCTGAGTGAGCACTCAGTCTCTGCATTGGCAAGTTCAGTTCCCCTACCCACCAAGTGTCAGGTTGGCTTGGTTAACTGACTCTGAGACTTAGTTACTGGCTTGGAAACTCTCCCAGGACTCCCACAAAGCAAGAGGGAGCCCCTACCTGCTAAAGCTGATCTGGAGTGGGCTGGAACCTATCCCCACACAGTCCCGGGCCCCCGGTACCTCCCCGGGCAATTTTGAGAAAATTTGATTCTAGGCTAAAACGGGTCATACGAGTCGGATTTTGATGCCGAAAATTGCTATAGCAAGCTCTAACTAAGGCGTACTGGCCCGAGTACCTGCCATATTTAGCAGCCCCCGGGGTCCGAAAATGCATTTTTTTGAAATTAGGGGTACCGGTGCAGTTTTTCGAGACGATCAAAATTGGACGGGTCAGGTGACCAAAAACTTACTATTTTTGGAATTTTTTTACAAAAATTATATTAATTCACATTTCGGAGCTTTAAAACATTCTAAACATCATGGCACTGACAGAATTTGGAAAACTGCTAAAAATAGTAACTTATTCCATTATTTTCATTTCAAGGTACAATGGTGTTCTTTTTTTTTTATCGGGGTCAGAGACCTTACAGAAACCATTCATTGGTAGTTGTGTTACAGATTTTATGGACGACTTCTATGTCTGCAGCAACAGGGCTGAGCACCATGAGAAGTTGCAGATAGTATTGGCTCGATATGATGAATGTGGAGGACAACTAAATCCAAAGAAATGTCATCTAGCATAGCCAAGGGTGAAGTTATTGGGCCATATGGTGTCAGAAAATGGCATTGAGGCTGATCCAGACAAGGTTAAGTCTATTATTC
The DNA here is from genome assembly GCF_014529385.1 of Adiantum capillus-veneris. NCBI lineage: Eukaryota > Viridiplantae > Streptophyta > Polypodiopsida > Polypodiales > Pteridaceae > Adiantum > Adiantum capillus-veneris. The sequence continues at coordinate 107,627,609 of NC_140944.1, forward strand.
TTCTTCCATCACCTACGAGTACAAAGCAATTGGCAACCTTTATACACAAAGTGAAGTACATGGCGCCGTTTATTCCATTGTCTTCACAGCTCCTTTATCCATTACAACAAGTGGCAAAGCATGATCCATTGCAATGGGATGACAAGTGTGAAGAAGTGTTTCAAGAGGTGAAAGAGGTGTTAGGGGGGTTGTCAGCCATGCAGGCTCCTGATTGGGAGAAATTTTTTTATGTAAATCCATTAGTAGGGGATGATGCCATTGGAGCAATGCTATTGCAAAAGGGGAAGGGCAGCTATTATATGAGGCCAGTGTATTGTGCAAGCCGAGTGAAATTGCTAGCAGAGAGAAAATTCTCGGAAGTAGAGCTAGTGATGGCCAGTGTAATATTTGCTTGTCGACGATTTTGTCATTACTTGCTACCACGACCTTTTGTTTTTCTTGACGAGCTATGCTTTTTGCCATAGTTAATTAATGACACTAAAATGTCAAATGTGGTTAAGAAATGGGTAATTGAGCTGCAAGAGTTTGAGTTCTCTTTTCTAGTGGAAGACAGTACAAGGGCTACCCTAGCTGATTTATTGACTTACAAGGAGAATCCCCTCCTTGTTAAGGAAGAGGTGGTGAGAAGAGTAGTTGAAGAAGTGCCACAGATCAGCAATGTACATGTTTTGTTCTTTGATGGTTCATACAGAAAGAGCCATGATGCGGCTTCAAGGGGTATAGCACTTTATGATCCAGAGGGGAAGCTAGTATGCAAGAGAGGGTTCAAATTGGATGCGCATAGTAACAATGAGGCTAAATATGTTACATTGGAAGCTGGATTACACATTTTTTTGAAGCATGGGGTTAGAAGATTGAGCATAAAAGGTGATGCCTTGTTAGTTGTGAAGCAAGTGCTGGGTGTATGGAAGAGCAAGAACACCTCATTGAAGGAAATTTGTTTCAGAATTAAAGGCCTGTTAAAAAAGTTTGAAGCATGGAGCATCAAACACATTGAATGTGCTCTAAATGAAGAGGCACATGAAGCATCTCAAAGCATGATTGGGGAGCTATTTGTGTTGAGGACCAATTTATCCCTTTATCATGGTTGGGAAAGTTTGGCTCGAGAAGAGGAGTTTTTGCTAACAAGAATCATTCCGAAAGAAATTGAGAAGTCTAAGAAGTATGGTTTTGTGCGTAGAGAATACAGGTACAAATTGATTGGTGATGTCTTATACATGAAAGGGGTTGATCTTGTGTTGAGACATGTACCTTGGCGGAGGAGCTTTACAGAGTGTTGGAAGAGAATCATGAAGGCGCATGTGGCGGCCATTTTGCTCTAAAGCTCACCTTGCATAAGATCTTGCAAGAGGGCTATGTATGGCCTAGTTTGCACAAGGATGTTCACCATTGGTGTAGGTCTTGCAATAGGTGTCAAGCATTTGGGAAGAGGGTGTTGAAGCCAGAGCTACAAAAAACCATTATGGCATTTGATGTGTTTGAAAAGTGGAATTGATGCAATAGGCCCGTTACCTATCACAAGCAGGGGCAAAAGCTATATTTTGACTGCATTTGACTATCTCTCTAGATGGGCAGAGGCTATAGCAGTAAACAAATCACTGCAAAGGATGTGGCAAAATTTGTGTACAAGGAAATATGTTGCAAGTTTGGGGTGCCACTAGAGCTACTTTCGGACAAGGGGCCAGGATTTAGAGCTAAATTGCTAGACTTTTTATGCGCAAAGATGAAGATTAGGCACCATCATACCACTCCTTATTATCCGCAGTGTAATGGCTTAAATTAAAGGTTCAATGGTGAGTTGGTACAAATTCTTTCAAAAGTGACAGAGCACCAAGGAAAGAATTGGGATTTGGAATTGCCTAGTCCATTGTGGGCTTACCGTACTTCGATGAAGACAGGTACAGGGTTTACTCCATTTCATCTGGTATATGGAAAGGAAGCACTATTGTCTGTGGAGGTAGAGTTGCTTGCAGAAAAGATGCTAGAGAAGTTGCTTGGGCAGCCTAGTGATGCATTCAAAAAGAGGCTCTTACAGTTACAGGAGATTCAACTGGATAGGATGAGTGCATTGGAACATTATGGACAGATGAAGGATAAGGCTTTGGCAAAGATAAATGAAAAGGTCAAAAGTAAGGGTATCAAGAAGCATGACTTGGTTTTGCGGTACAACAGTAAGTTGGAAAACACCTTCCAAAAGAAGTTTCAAATTAAGTGGGAAGGCCCTTTCTAGGTAGTGGAGTTTTTTCCAAATGGTACTTATCAGTTGGCTAACCTGGATGGAATTCTACATAAGTCAAGGGTCAATGGATTGCGTCTTAAATTGTATCATGCTAGATTGATGATGGTGCAGCAAGATGAGTTGTCTGTGGAGCAAGCAATGTATGTGAAGGATGAGGAGACCTGTGACGCGGCGAGTCTCATATCTCTTTTTGCTACTGCTGATCATGAATGATCTAGTAGGCTAGGGGATGGGCAAACTATGTTAGGAGTTTTTTGGAGCAAGGGATTGCACATATGTACATACACATGCATGGTGCATCGAATAAAGGATTGTCCATTTTCCAAAGCCAGGTGGTTACGTGGGGTCCACATGTGTACAGATAGGACAGCATGTACATAGTGCATCGATTTTCACTATCACCAGTACCAGTGTGTTTTTTCTATAATAATGAGGAGTTGGTAGCACGTAAAACTTCTCGAGGAAGCTATCCGGGGGCCGACGACACAAGGTAAGCAGGTGCGTCAGATGGCATCTAGTGGCGTCAGGAGGTCGAATGGGGTCAATATTTGCATGTAGATAAGTACGGACACAACGTGGGTGTTTTCTTGTGATAATTATGCAAAAAGGTCATCATGAGGACCATCTTTTGGGGCCACTTCACATGGTTGCAGGATGCATTATTGAAAAAATCTGAGTGCCAGGTGTGCGGATGGTGCAAAAAGGTGACAACTATGCACTGCGAGGTCAGTTTTTGGCCTGTTCGAGGTCCGTTTGAGGTCAACTAAAAGGCCAAGGGTGCCCAAGTAATAAAGATAAGTGTGGGAACTGAAAAAACTGAGAGAAGACCAGAAAAAACATATAGAGAAGAGGAGGAACAACCGCAACTGTGTTTTTGCTGTTTCTGGAGCCTGTTTTGGCCCTAAACTGCTCATCCGAGGTCGGCGGATTTGAGCACTTTGATATTGTAAACTCGGGTTTTGGGCCGTTCCGGACGCAATGGCGCTGTTCATTTTGCCAAATTTCTCACTGTTTTTCTGCTATTTTGGCTGTGTAAGTTTCTCCTCTGAGCGAAGCTTCTGCTCCAATTTGTGATTGTATCTGGCATACTTTACCCATATTGTGTGAGCTATTTGCCCCATTGGTGTTGGACCAAGCTCAGTTGTATCTAAACATCAGAAATTATTCTCTTTTGAGCTGATTCTTTGGGTGTGTGTGTGTGTGTCTCTTTGTGTGGAGTGGGCAAGTGGGTAGTCTCTCTCCTCTCACTCCAACGGTGTGTTCCCTGTCTCGGCCAGGTGGGTTGTGTAAGCCGAGTGGTGCCCCATAGTGTGTGTGTATATAATCCCAAGAGTGTGTGTCGAGTACTTATAGAGGCGTTTTGTGTGTTTCCATCCCTCTCACACTGTCATGGTGTCGTGAGTGTTTGGACTGAGGGAGTACTTTTGAAACCAAGAATCAGCACTTTCACCTCTCTGTGTGTGGGAGGAAGCAGGGTTCCTACAGTAATCTAATGCAGTCCCGTCGCATTCACGTCCTATTTTTGAGTGTGTGGATGAGCAAAAGCGAGTTTTTTCTCTTCAATTTTGCACATGGGAGAGCCTTTGGAATTTCTTGGGTTTCCATGGATGTGTGTGTGCAAGGAATTAAGGGAAGAAGGTGTGCCTTTTTGCAAGACTATGTGACCCTGTATCGGTGTCGTTAGGATTGAGGCTACTCCAAAGAGTCCAACAGAGTGGAGTTTGGTGAAGCTTTTGCAGTGGTTTGAGAGAGGCCTTTTGTGGCTGGAGTTTTTGATGGTTTTTCTTGTATATTTTGGTCACCATCAAGTGTGATTTCAAGTGTTGATAACCTTGACTCACCTTGTAGTGTCTGCGGGTAGGCAAGGGCTTGTAGGTTGAGGTGTTTGGAGTTTGAATTGAGCTTGTGGGTAGTATTTTAATTGATCTTTTGAGTGGTGGTGGGTGAGCTGAGAAAATTAGGGGAATACCTTTTGTATGTTAAGGTTTCTGGGTGTGTGAGTGTGAACATGGTATCTTTTTCTCCACCATCCTTTGGCGATCCCACTGCAGAGCAGCAATTTTTTGGTTGTGCACCCAGATGAAGCGGTTTTGCTGTGAAGTTTAAACATCAGTGAAGAAAAGTGGTGGTTTGGTTGAGGTGCACGACTTCAACTTTTGTGGATTTACTCACGCAAGGGAGAAGCGACTTCAAAGGGATGGCATATAGTCGGCCAGTATTAACAGGGAAGGTGGATGTGAAAGATTGGATTGCTGACTTCGAGTGGCATACGCTTGGTATGCACATTATGAATGATGAAGCAAAGATTTTTGTATTTCCTCTTGCACTCAAAGGAGAAGCTCGCGAGTGGTTTGAAGGTTTAGAGGAAGAAAAAAAGCAAACATGGGAGCATGTGAAGAAGGCAATTTCTGACAAGTTTGGGAAGAGACTAACAGTTAGAGAAGCAACGACAAAATTGAGAGGTTTGTAACAAGATGTTCATGCTAATTTTCAAGAGTTTTTCCAACACTTCAAAGGGCTTTGGGTACAATTGGAGGCGGCATCCCAAGTACCTCTAGGGATTTCTTTAAAGTGCGTCAGTTTATGGATTGTCTCCATCCAAGTGTAAGAGAGAAGGTCGATCAAGAGGAGCATGCTACATTTGAAAGAGCTGTGGAAATTTCTAAGGCCAAGAGCAAGAAGATCAAGAGAAAATGGAAGCAAGGCATGACACATGTTGAGCCAATTGTGGTGCATCCAATGGTTCCTATGGTAGTAGATGAGTTGAACGAGTGGTTCAAGGTCATGATCTTGTTACGGCTCGGGTTATGCATGATCTTGCTGGTCAGTTGCAAGAATTAAGGATTAACATAATGAATAGAAATCAAGGAGAAGAGCAGCTAACAGGGAAAGGTAGGGGATGGAGGCTACAAGGTAGATGCTACAATTGTGATGAAAAGGGTCACTATGGCCTTGATTTTTATGAACCACCAAGAGAGAGAGGAGGGATGTACCCCTTATATGGGCGTGGTTGAGGGAGAATAGAAGAAAATCATCAAGAGCGGGCACTAGAAGCACCACCTCCGCAACAACAACCACAACCGTTGCTTGCAAATGGAGAAGGCAGAGCTATCAACATCATTACCCTTGAAGCATCAAGATGTGGATGTTTTGGCCAATAAGAGATCTAGGCATGATAGGGTTAAAGAGATAGAAGAAGAGAGGAAACAAGAGCAAGGAAGGGGAAAGCAAAAGGTGTCAAAGACTATGATATTGTTGATGACATACAAAATTAGAAGGCCAATATATCTTTTGGTTAGTTGGTGGATTTAAACGCTAAATTGAGAAGGTAGTGGACCAAATGCGTGACTATGCAGACTCTTTCCAAAAAGGCAAAGCATCAAAGCATGGTTTCATCCTTGAAGGTTGGTCACCCGATGGATATGGTGCCAATAGTTGAAGCTATGTTGGGAAAAAAGACGAAAGTGCAAGCATATGTGGATGGTGGTGTCTAGGTGTGTGTCATGACCGAGGCTATCATGAAGGAAGCAAGTGTCAAAATGTCAATGAATGCTTCGATCCGTATAAGGATGGCCAACCATAAAAAGGCAAGGTTTCTTGGGATAGCTGAAGATAAAAGTCTTAGGGATTTGCTCGATTGATTTCTATGTGATGCAAGCGGGTGAGAATGCTTATCCGAAGACACACGAGAGCCATACACAACCCCTATTGGAGATGCAAGATATGGATTCAACAAAAACTACGTCGTACGATAGTAATGCTTCATCTACATCATTAGAAGAAAGTGTAGAGGAAGGCTTGATGTAGTTATGTCCTGATCTATTTGGGATAAGTGTAAAAAAGGAAGCATCAATGCAAGATAGGGAGGTCAAGGAGGAGAAGAATAATCCAAAAGAAATTGTAGAGCTTGCAAAAGTGAACGTAAGGAGCATGTTAGGAGAGGACTTGACAGAGAAAGAAAAGAAAGACTATGAAGACATGTTTGCAAAGTTTCCAAAGTTATTTGCCACTAAATATACACAGTTGCAAGGAGCAAACGGGATCAAGCATAGAATCAATCTAAAATAAGGTGCCAAGCCAAAGGTTCAAAAGCTTAGGAGGTTGAGGGTCATTCATGAGAGGGCACTTTGTGAAGAGGTAACAAAGCTTTTGGACGCAGATTTCATCTTTCGAGTGGAGAAGTTCAAATGGGTCTCTCCAGTAGTTATTGTGTCCAAGAAGAATGGAAAACTTAGGATATGTGCTGATTTCAAACCTTTGAATGCTGCCACAAAAAGGAATCATTATCCACTACCCTTCTTGGATGATATCCTCAATCAGGTTGCAGGTCATGAACACTATCCAATCATGGATGTATTTTATGGCTACTTTCAGATCTTGATAGCGATTGAAGATCGATTGAAGACGACCTTCATTACTCCTTGGGGTTGTTTTGCCCACAAAAGAATGTCTTTTGGGCTAGTTAATGCATATGCTACCTTCCAAGGGCGATGAATAGAGTGTTTGGTCCCTACTTGGGTAAGTTCATTTGAGTTTTCATGGATGACATTAGATGTTATAGCTCCAGGGTTACACATTTGGAGAAGCTGAGGTTGAGTTTTGAAAGGCTTCAACAAGAGGGTGGACAATTCAACCCATAGAAGTGCAAGTTTTCTCATGCCAGAGTCCATTTTCTAGGACATGTGGTTTCCCAAAATGGAATAGAAGTTGACCCAGAGAAAGTCAAGGCTTTATTGCTTATGGATCCACCCATCAACACAAAGGATTTGGCATCATTTGTGCATAAGCTCATGTACCTTTCATGTTTTTTTTGGATTCTATGTCAATATGTGTATCCTCTGTTGAAATTGAGTCAAAGAGTTCAAGGGTTTGAGTGGAATGAGGACATGCAACAGGATTTTGATGGTATCAAGGATGTATTGTGTGCTTTACCAACAGTGAATCCTCCTGATTTGCAATTGATTTTCTATGTATCTATCAATGTGGGGTCAATAGCTTTTGGGTCGGTGCTCTTACAAAAGCAAGGAAGGAACTTCAAGGCAGTCCATTTTGAGAGCAAAATAAAGAATGTAAGCGAGTTCTCTTACACAGAAATGAAACAGTGGGTATTTGATTTGGTTCTTGCTTGTGCAGGTTCAAAACATATCTGTTGCCCCAAAAGTTCTATGTGCTCACCACATCAAACCTTCTGCCGGATGTAGTACAACATTTGAAGCCTAGCAAGCGCATAAAGTGGACTTTGGAGCTTCAAGAGTATGATTTTGAGTTTAAAGTGGACCATTCAGTTAAAGCTCACTTGGCGGACATAATGGTACACAAGGGAGGGGAGCTGCCGTCTTACCCAAGAATTGACAAGGATGATCATGAAGAGGAAGGGGATATTACAAATGCATATACGATGATGTTTGATGGTGCATAAAGGAAAGTCCTTTAAAAGGCAAGTGGCGGGGTAATCATTAAGAACCCAAAAGGAGATGTAATCTTTTCTAGAGCTTACAATCTTAATGGAATTGAAAATATGAATGAGGCCAAGTACCTCACGCTTTTCCTTGGATTGAAGCAGTGTGTTGAGTTTGGATTGAAGAGGGTCATTGCAAAAGGGGATGCGTTGCTAGTCATGAATCAATTGCTTGGTTTGTGGAATGTTAATAAAGACAATTTGAAGAAGTGGTTCTATGGCATCAAGAACCTTTTGCATGAGTTTGAGAAGATACAATTAAATCATGCTCCTCGTGAGCATAATAAAGAAGTTGATGAGTTGGCTAGGGAAGTTAGATGCCTCGGTAGCTCCTTTAAAGGTCGAGGAATCTTTATATGCAGGAAGGGATTCACTGCAAGATCTAGAAGTATTTCTTGGTAGAGGGAAATGTCCAGAGGGCATGTCAAAGGTTTGACGTAAGAGAATAGTTGCAAAAGCAAGAAACTACACATTGATTGGTGAGGATCTCATGTTTTATGGAAAAGATAGCATTCTGAGGAAAGTGCCATACAAAGAAGAAATAGGCTTGATTTTGAAGCACTGTCATGAAGAAACAGGCCATCAAGGGAAGGATCATGTTGTTTTTTGTATTTTGAGAGCGGGTTATTGTTGGCCCTCTTTGATGAGAGATGCTTATTTTTTGTGCAAGTTAAGCCATGAATGCCAAGTGTTTGCAAACCAAAAGCTTTTGGCTGAGCCTTAAAAAGCTATAATGTATTTTGATGCATTTGCAAAATGGGAGTGGATGTTGTAGGTCCAATGCCAAGGACCAAGAATGACAAAAAGTATATCCTTATGGCTGTGGACTATTTGACAAAATGGGTCGAGGCAAGAGTGGTAAAAGATGTAACAGCAGGAAGAGTGGCCTCCTTTTTGTATGAACATATGTGTTGTAGGTTTGAAGCTCCTATAGTTATCATTCTTTATCGTGGACCAGGATTTAGGGGAAAACTTGCTACTACTCTAAAATTGAAAATTCAGTATAAGCATTCTTCTCCTTTCTACCCACAATGCAATGGGTTGGTTGAAAATTGCAATGATCAAATTGTGAAGATACTATCAAAGTATGCTAGAGAGCATCCTAAAGATTGGGACTTGGACTTGGAAAAGTGTTTATAGAGTGTCAACACAATTCATGCTGTGAGCGGGATGAAAACACACACAGCGTCTCTATAACGACCCGACACACACTCTTGGGAAGATACACACACACACTATGGGGCACCACTCGGCTTAGACAACACACCTGGCCGAGACAGGGAACACACCTCTGGAGTGAGAGGAGAGAGACTATCCACTTGCCCACTCCACACAGACACACACACACACACACCCAAAAAACTCAGCTCAAAAGAGGAGAATTTCTGATTTTTAGATACAATTGAGCTTGGGCCAACACCAATGGGACAAATAGCTCACACAATATGGGTAAAATAAGCCAGATACAATCACAAACTAGAGCAGAAACTTCGCTCATAGGAGAAACTTACACAGAAAAATAGCAGGAAAAGAGTGAGGAATTTGGCAAAATGGACAACGCCATCGCGTCCGGAAAGGCCCAAAACCCCAGTCTACAATGTCAAAGTGCTCAAATCCGACCTCGGATGAGCAGTTTACGGCCAAAACAGGCTCCAAAAACCCCAAAAACACACCTGCGGTTGTTCCTCCTCTCTTCTCCACGTTTTTTCTGGTCTTCTCTCAGTTTTTTTAGTTCCCACACTTAGATTTATTAGTTGGGCACCCTTGGCCTTTTAGATGACCTCAAATGGACCCCGAACAAGCCAAAAACTGACCTCGCAGTGCATAGTTGTCACCTTTTTTGCATCATCCGCACACCTGGCACTCATTTCTTTTCAATAATGCGTCTCGCAACCACGTGAAGTGGCCCCAAAAAGTGGTCCTAATGATGACCTTTCTACATAACTCTCACAAGAAAACACCACTTTGTGTCCGTATTCATCCACGTGCAAATATTGACCCCGTTCGGCCTCCTGACGCCACTCGATGCCATCTGACGCACCTGCTTACCTCATGTCGTCGGCCCGCAGATAGCTTCCTCAAGAAGTTTTACACGCTACCAACTCCTCCTTATTGTAGAAAAAACACAGTGGTACTGGTAATAGTGAAAATCGATGCACTATGTACACCATGTCCTACCTGTACACATGTGGGCCCCACGTAACCACCTGGGTCTGAAAAATGAGCAATTCTTTATTTGATGCACCATGCATGTATATGTACATATGCGCAATCCCTTGCTCCAAGAAACTCCTGACATAATTTGCCCATCCCCTAGCCTGCTAGATCATTCATGATCAGCAGCAGCAAAGAGCGATATGAGACTCGCCGCATCACAGGTCTCCTCATCGTTCACCAATATTGCTTGCTCCACAGATAGTTCATCTTGCTCCACCATCATCAATCTAGCATGATACAATTTAAGACGCAATCCATTTACCCTTGACATATGTAGAACACCATCCAGGTTAGCCAGCTGATATGTGCCATTTGGAAAACACTCCACTACCTTGAAAGGGCCTTCCCACTTAATTTGAAACTTCTTTTGGAAGGTGTTGTCCAGCTTACTGTTGTAGCGCAAAACCAAGTCATGCTTCTTGATACCCTTACTTTTGACCTTTTCATTTATCTTTGCTAAAGCCCTATCTTGCATCTGCCCATAATGTTCCAATGCACTCATCCTATCCAGCTGAACCTCTTGTAGCTGTAAGAGCCTCTCTTCGAATGCATCACTAGGCGGCCCAAGCAACTTCTCTAACATCTTGACTGCAGGCAACTCTACTTCCACAGGCAATAGTGCTTCTTTTCCATACACCAAATGAAATGGAGTAACCCCTGTACCTATCTTCACCGAACTACGGTAAGCCCATAATGCACTAGGCAATTCCAAATCCCAATTCTTTCCTTGGTGCTCTGTCACTTTCGAAAGAATCTGTACCAACTCACCATTGAATCTTTCATTTAAGCCATTACACTGTGGGTAATAAGGATTGGTATGCTGGTGCCTAATCTTCATCTTTGCACATAAAAAATCTAGTAGTTTAGCTCTAAAGCCAGGCCCCTTATCTGAAAGTAGCTCCAGTGGCACCCCAAACTTGCAACATATTTCATCATACACAAATTTTACCACATCCTTTGCAGTGATCTGTTTTACTACTATAGCCTCTGCCCATCTAGAAAGATAGTCCACTGGTGTCAAAATATAGCTTTTGCCCCTGCTTGTGATAGGTAACGGGCCTATTGCATCAATCCCCCACTTTTCAAACACATCAAACGCCATAATGGTATTTCGTAGCTCTGGCTTCAACACTCTCTTCCCAAATGCTTGACACCTATTGCAAGACCTACACCAATGGTGAACATCCTTGTGCAAACTAGGCCATACATACCCCTCTTGCAAAATCTTATGCAAGGCGATCTTTAGAGAAAAATGGCCACCACATGCGCCTTCATGATTCTCTTCCAACACTCTGTAAAGCTCCTCCCGCCAAGGTACACGTCTCAACACGAGATCAGCCCCTTTCATGTATAAGACATCACCAATCAATTTGTACCTGTATGCTCTACGCACAAAGCCATACTTATTAGACTTCTGAATCTCCTTTGGAATGATTCCTGTTAGCAAAAACTCCTCTTCTTGATCCAAACTTTCCCGGCCATGATAAAGAGGTAAAGTGGTCCTCAACACAAATAGCTCCCCAATCATGCCTTGAGCTGCTTCATGTGCCTCTCCATTTAGAGCACGTTCAATGTGTCTGATGATCCATGCTTCAAACTTTTTTAACAGGCCTTTAATTCTGAAGCACATTTCCTTCAATGACGTGTTCTTGCTCTTCCACACACCCAGCACTTGCTTCACCACTAACAAGGCATCACCTTTTATGCTCAACCTTCGAACCCCATGCTTCAAACAAATGTGTAATCCGGCTTCCAGAGTAGCATATTCAGCCTCATTGTTACTATGAGCATCCAATTTGAACCCTCTCTTGCATACTAGCTTCCCCTCTGGATCATAAAGTGCTATACCCCCCGAAGCTGCATCATGGCTCTTTCTGTATGAACCATCAAAGAACAACACATGTGCATTGCTGATCTGTGGCACTTCTTCAACTACCTTTCTCACCACCTCTTCCTTAACAATAAGGGGATTCTCCTTGTAGGTCAACAAATCAGCTAGGGTAGCCCTTGTACTATCTTTCACTAGAAAAGAGAACTCAAACTCTTGCAGCTCAATTACCCATCTCTTCACCACATTTGACATGTTAGTACCATTAATTAACTGTGGCAAAAAGGCATAACTCGTCAAGAAAACAAAAGGCTGTGGTAGCAAGTAATGACGAAATCGTCGACAAGCAAATATTACACTGGCCATCACTAGCTCTACTTCCGAGAACTTTCTCTCCGCTACCAACTTCACTCGGCTTGCACAATACACTAGCCTCATATAATGGATGCCCTTCCCCTTTTGCAATAGCATGGCTCCAATGGCATCATCCCCTATTGAGGGATTTACATTAAAAACTTTCTCCCAATCAGGAGCCTGCATGGCTGACAAACCCCCTAACACCTCTTGAAACACTTCTTCACACTTGTCATCCCATTGCAATGGATCATGCTTTGCCACTTGTTGTAATGGATAAATAATCTGAGAAGACAATGGAATAAACCTTGCCATGTACTTCACTTTGTGTATAAAGGTTGCCAATTGCTTTGTACTCGTAGGTGATGAAAGAAGAATAATAGACTTAACCTTGTCTACATCAGCCTCAATGCCATTTTCTGACACCATGTGGCCCAATAACTTCACCCTTGGCTGTGCTAGATTACATTTCTTTGGATTTAGTTGTCCTCCACATTCATCATATCGAACCAATACCATCTGCAGCTTCTCATGGTGTTCAACCCTACTGCTATAAACACAGAAGTCATCCATAAAAGCTTTAACACAACTACCAATGAATGGTTCCAACACCCAATTTGCTCTCTCTTGATAGAAGGAAGGTCCATTTGACAACCCAAATGGCAATACTGTGTAGCAATAGCAGCCCCATGGCGTAATAAAAGTTGTCTTATTGCGGTCTTTAAGAGCAATCTTCAATTGAAAATAGCCTGAAAAACCATCACACACACTGTACCTCTCATAACCTGCCACTGAATCCAAGATCTAATCAATGAATGGAAGAGGATATGGGTTCTTCTTAGTGGCTGCGTTTAAGGGTTTAAAATCTACACAAATTCTCCGCCTACCACGTGGCAGCCCCCAAGAGAACCTCCCTACAATGGCCTCCAAGACCCTCAAAGACCCCCCACTTCAACTCCAAAAATTCCCTTTTTTTGGTTTGCATTGGGTGCTTTGCTATGCATTGCCCAGTTGGCCTATGCGATGGCCGCCAAGCCCATCTGAAAACCTGCACTCCAACCTTCAAGTTCCCATACTGATCTCGCGAGGTGGCTTTAACCCGATCTCGATCTGTGCGCCCCAAACCAAGAAAAAAAACATCTGACTCTTCATGCTTGCCACAAACTACTAACTTTGGCTGAGCATATCTCCGTGCTCCGGACTGCGATCCACGCTCTTCCCCGTGAAATTCAGGAATGATGATATTCTTAAGTAATGCATTGCTACCTTCTACATCACTTGTCTCTTGGACTCCTTGAGTTGTGCAAGCTTGGTTCCCTTGAATCGTGCCACTTGTGGCTCCTTGAGTCGTCTGTGAATTCATAAAGTTCACAAGTAACTCCGTAAGATTGGTAACATTTGCATTGAGTGCAGAGAGGTTGCTTTCAAGTACGCTTTGGCAATGTTCCAAAGTCTTGAAAGAAGCCATATCTACAAGCCCGTGATCTCCTAGATCATCATCATCATGCATATTAGTGTCAGCAGCACCCGTGGTGCCTTGATTTTGATCTACGTGCTCAAAATCAAAAGTATGTATAGATGCGATATCCTCGGTGGCCATGGTAAACACGCACTAATATAAAGAGAGAAAAGATGTCAACTTGTACCTTGTGAAATTGAAGCCTTTGTGTTTTGTATGCTCCGTGATTTGTGTTGCATGCGAACCTCGCCTTGCGAGAATTGTAGTGCTTCATGTGTCGTTCGTCGTAAGAACATCTTTGTTATCTCTTCACAAAAACTCGTCGTTTTTGTGAAGGCTTTTGCTCACTTTGAAGCTACCTCCTTGAGGAAAAAAGAATTTATGGAGGAAAACTTGCCTTCCTCCAAGAAGTGAAAAGGAAGGGTGAAACTACTTCCTTGAAATTTGAAGCGATCCCTTTCCTTCTACCTTTCCTTTCAACACAAGTATGCTATCTTTCCTTGTTATACACAACAAGGGTCAATAGCTTGATGGTAAAGTGTTGGCCTCTTACCCTCATAGGGTGGGTTTAACCCTCCTTCATGCAAGGGTTAAGCGGGCCTTCCTGCGCACGCAGCCAACATCGTCAACAAAAGCCTTTGGAGCCTCGGTGCCGTCGAGTTTGCCTTGGTTGTGTGCAGGTGGGGCGCTATGCAGTCAGTTGTCGCTGTCTGTGGAACGTGGGAGAGAAGCAGCGCGTCACACACACATGCAACCTGCTTTTCGCCTCCTCCCAAAAATAGCTTGGATACCAGTGAAAGGGCGATGGTAATGCGTGTGCTAGTCTCCACCCAACCGTGCTATCTTATAGCCTCTCCCTAGCGTACACACTGTCCGGCCGTGCCAGTGACCTTGCCCATAGGACCCATGTCCTTACAACATTTTTTTACCTTTAGCCCTAGTTTTGGTCAATTTTGACCCCCGGCGGGCATTTTTCGCGGGCAAAATACCAAAGGGACTCCAAAATCCACCAAATTGTGTAGGCTTTGTCCTTGATACCCAAAAATCATTGCCACATGCTCACATACCATTTTTTACCATTTCTAGGGCAGTGCACACATCACTGCAGATCAAGCATTGCAAATAGACAGTTATCGCATGTGCGAAACTTACCGAGCGGGTTGAGGTTTCCCACACCTCCACTTGCATTATTTACATTCTAGAAAGATTAAACACATTCCCTATAGCCAAAAGAAGCCACTTGGAACCATATCCAAGGCCTCAATACCCTATCCACGCATGTACGTGTGCCCAATTATCGACACGCAAGCATGACTATTTACAGTTTGTATACGTCGCATCTTTTTTAAAACTCGAAACCACTTTGCAAAGCTCCCAAATTCATGTATTTACATCTTTGTGCACATATGCCCATGCGTATACACGCTACTTTGTACACGCCAAAAGCGGCTATCGCCGTGAATGCTAACGTGGTGTTTTTTTTTGTAGGTTGGGGGGGGGGGGGGGGGGAGGGGTGCACTCTTCCAACAAATAGGGTTAGATTAGAATCACCTCCACTTGCAATATCATGATTGTAGTTGTTTCTGCTTACTACAACCATTGGTTATTCTCAAAGGTGTGCACGTCCCTCAACAAGGATACAGAGAGAGAGACAAAGAGGCATCTTATCCTGCACATCCACCCTCTACTGCATTGCATAATCTCTCTTTATAATAAAAAGAAACACTTTCCTCCATGTGGTAGCATTCTTGGCCGCTTCTGTCGCCACCTACACCCCCCTGTTGCTCCCACTTGCCACCACAACGAACCTCCTCCTTGCCCGCTAGCTACGTGTCCCATCTCTCTCTCTCTCTCTCTCTCTCTCTCTCTCTCTCTCTCTCTCTCTCTCTCTCTCTCTCTCTGTGCCTCCTACTCCCTTTTTCGCTTGAAATGTAGGGGAGCATTACCAAAGATCTTCTTTAATAAAGCACTTGAAAAAAGATTGAACCCACCTACTAGGTCCAAATTTTTAAAACTTAATAAATTGTGATTCAAATTCCAATGAATCTTTGAATTTAAAACAAAAATAAATTGGCCTATCCCTATCATCTGGTATGTGCATTTCTTCCCCTTGTGTGATTGAACTACCGACATTTCTTGCTACAAGATAAATGTCAACCTTTCTTGTTGCAAGATTAATGGTTGGAACTTTCATATGATGATCATCTCCTCCATGGAAGGTCAAAATAGTGATCTCCACACCTCACGGCTTCTTCAATGGGTTCATTTGGCATGTCAATAAGGGGTCCCCACTTGCTACTATGTGCATGCCCATGTGCACATGATCGATTCAAAATTTATTTGTCTACAATACAAAACAAATCCAGTCTATGTTGCAAGATAGGGCTCACCCACTTTTGTCTCATATGTTGCTGCTAGCTATGACTTTACTTCTTTCCATGTACTTATTACTAGGAGTGTTAAAAGAATTTTCTTACAATGCTGGCCTTGGTATCTCCTTCTTGTAGCAACTAGGATGTCACAAGAAGTTCTAAATATTTTCTCGAATATGGTAATCAGATATCTTACAAGTAGTTCCCTAGTATTTCTTATAGCTTCTTGTCAACATCATGAGCTTCCAATTTGAACCTTTTTAGTTTCCATATTCACCAAAAACTATTTTAGGAATCAATGAAAAAAGAACAAGCTTGAAATCTCTCAATTTTTTAGCTAAATTTTTTTAGCTATTGGCCAGATTTTACACCGGAATTTCATTGGTTTTTCGATTTTCTTCAAGATAAGTTTTGATTTTCTTTGATATTTTTGAGTTGTCCTTCAAAAATACACTCAAGGTTGGTTTTCCATGAACACGGTTTTGTTTGTTGCTATAAATACACCTTATTGTCTCCATATTTTGTTGCCTGTTTGCTAGCTCAATTCCTTTGCCTTGATCCCTTGTATAACTCTGTGCTAGATACTTTGCTAATTTTCATTAATCACGTTGTTGTTTGAATATTTAAAAACATACTATTGTTTGATAATGCTTTGTATTCATGTTTCTGTTTGCAATAAGTGACACTAAAACAAAGGGGTGATGTATTGTTGCTTGTGGGAGAAAAGTTCTAAGATGTTAGGTTTCAATCTGCATACAATCGTATGTAGATTGTATGGTAAAGAACCCTAAATAAATGTGTTTCGTGTCTTGTATGATCTCTGTTGCATGCTATCAACCTTACTCAAAGATGCTAAATCTCATTTCTTGGAGCTCGCCTTTAGGTCTGCAAAGTCTCAACTAATTGCACCTTGAACGGAATATCGCTAATAACATTGATTGACGTTAGCTAAATTAAAGTAACATTAGTGAGCATTTCCTTGAGAGGATTTTAATGAACATAAGGAGAGCACTTGATTGAAGATAGCAAAATAAACATTATACCTAGTTAGCTCGGCATGAACAATACTTGCAAGAGAGAGAGAGAGAGAGAGAGAGAGAGAGAGAGAGAGAGAATTGGAGATATTGACAATAGTTGAGGACCGGATTTACTTAGAGCCGGTCCCCCTGCAAAAGGCTTTTGTATTATAGATTATCCCTTGAAGAGAGACTTGGTAACATACGTGCTTTGTTTTCCTTGAGACCTCGTTGATGCCATGGAGATGGTAATCTTCATGTACCAATATTATGTCCGTAACTAACTTGCAAAAACATTAATTTGTCCACGGTGTCAATTCCAAGACCTCAAACACCTTCAAAGATAGAGAGAGCTAGCAGGGAGTGAGGGAAGGGAAGAGAAAGAAGATGTATCTTACGAGAAAGAAAAAATATCCTCACATATCATTACTCTTAGAGCATAGCATAGCATAGTAACGAAGATGAATAAGATGGTAAGCATTGCTTTGAAGCATGGCTCTTGGTTTAATTTGCATTCCATAGCCAAGAGGAGTTGGTGTAGGCTCTCTACTTCTCAAGCTTGAAGAAGGAGATGTTCTTGCTCAACACATGAGAGAGTGTATGAGTGTGTGGGAGAATGTGCAAAGAGGAGGGTTGACCCTTGCCTTGGTTGAACCCTCTCTCTCTTTACTCTATCTTGCACCATATTGGTCCATGCCCTTGGCCAATCGTCAGCTATGATCATATTCAATAGGGGTAGCATTTTCTCAAGTTTCCTTCTTTCCTCCTTTAACAGAGAGAGCTTAGTTAAATAATTAAATGCATCTAAAATCTCATTGGACCTCCCTAAAGGCCATCCAATAGGATTCAAGCACACTATGAGGGCAACAGGGCTAGGGGCTTGATATGTGTCCTTTATGCCTCTTGAGTCTTGGGCTTTTCTTGAGTGTGTGTGTGTGTGTGTGTGTGTGTGTGTGTGTGTGTGTGTGTGTGTGTGTGTGTGTGTGTGTGTGTGTGTGTTCTCTCTCATCCCCTACTCTTAGGGCTCACCTTCTTCTATGTAGGAGTCATGTTTGACCTGAACACCACAAGCACCTTGGTCATCAAGCACCTCAAGCATGTTATTCATGAATCACCTCAACCACATCATTCATTAAGCACGACAAGCACCTCAAGCACCTTAGTCACCTTAAGCACGACAAGCACCTTAAGAACCTTAGTGAACTCAAGCACGACAAGCACCTCAAGCACGGGCCTAGCTTGCCTAAGGTCTAAAGTACCTAAAGGTCATAGGTCTATGGACTTTTAACAATAACCTTTGGAGGTCTTTAATGAAGCTAACCCTGAGGTCTTTTAAAATCTTCTCATTGATCTTTGGTAGACCATTTTCTTTTTGGACCCTCAATGAGATGTAACCTTCTCTCCCTTTGGTCACGTGCTGAGATAGATCTAAAAGCACATATCTATATTCTAACTCTTGTTCCCATTCATTTTCCCACATTAAATGATCAGTTCAATATGAGAAAATCATTTGGGATAGGTAGATATTAGATTTTATGACATTACCTCTCTCTTGAAACCATAGTCCTCCTTGACTATGAGATAGAAAAGATA
Organism: Adiantum capillus-veneris; assembly: GCF_014529385.1. Lineage (NCBI taxonomy): Eukaryota > Viridiplantae > Streptophyta > Polypodiopsida > Polypodiales > Pteridaceae > Adiantum > Adiantum capillus-veneris. The sequence continues at coordinate 107,646,145 of NC_140944.1, forward strand.
AAGTCTTAGTCATTAGTCTATGTCTCTTAGTAGGTAGAAGATCCCTTTTTACCACCCTTCGACATCATTCCAAAATGGATGACTAATCCATTTGGCGCTTGGGAGCCTTAGCTTTCGCAAGCATGTCTGCTCTTTAGTCCATATCGATACTCCCAGAGTAGAGTGACAAATTCTACTTGGTGTTTGGGAGACGTCGTCATCACAAACATGATTCTAAGCATACATACAACTTAAATTTGTGCACAGTAAAAACAGAACTAGTCTTATAAGACAAAGCATCGTTCATTTAAAAAGCATTTACAATTTTTTTACTCTAGTGTTTATAAGCATTGACAAGGTTCATAATATCCTTAAGATGTGTTCCTTGCATCCGTCTAGCATCTTCAAAAGGATAATTTTTGAACTTAATAAGATATTATTGGAAAATCTTACCATGTCTTCATGGCAAAGGATGGATTCGGGTGATGGAGCACCTCTTCTTGATCTTTGATTTCGGGTGGGTCCTCAATTATTGGTTCTCTTGGTGGCTCTCCTTTGTAAGGCTTAAGTAGGCCCACATGAAAATCATTGTGTATGAGCCAATGATTGGGTAACTTTAGTTGATATACCATCTCATTGATTGGTTTTAAGATTTGAAACGAACCATAGTATCCTTTTGCTAGCTTAGCATAATACTTTTGGTGGCCCGAAGGATTTTTTCCCGTAGTTTGCCTCAATCGAAGGGGACTAGCTACTATATAAGGGATCATATATAGATGATTTTTTCTAGCATGATCCACGCAGGTGGAATCTCCTCCCTAGTAGTAGTGAGTCCCCCATGAAATATAGATATTACCAAAGCAAATGTCCCCTATCGAAGGTTCTCCTCCTTGGAGTCATTGCCTTGAGGCTAAGGCTCACTACAGTAAGGACTGTCCCAAACAATGGGTATCCACGTCTTTGAGCCCAAGTAAGAACCAACTACAGCTCCAACTAGAGTTCACGTTTCCAAAGATCGCTCTTATAGCTGTGAGCACAATCCCTTGTCATCTGCTACAAATATGGTTCGCTCTCAATACAAGCTACAATAGCAGGTAGAGGAGCCCACTGGTGTCCTCACTTGGGCTCAGAGGGGGCAACCCTCGGCCTCAATCTTCCAGTAGTTCAAACTCTTCCCTCCTTGATGAATACACCTCTTCTAGTAGCTGGCACGCCATACCCTAGTTCCAAGAGAGGATCTTCATCACCATCACTCTCCGAGACGATGAGTGATCTTGTGGTGAGAAACTTGTAGTAGGGCTACAGTGTCATCTGCACAGGATAGGCAGTTATAATTATAATTGGTATTGGGTTCACACTAGATGGACTCTCACATGTGCAGTGATATGTAGAAAAGATAGGGATGATGGTCTAGTGGACACCATGGCCAGTTCATCACCACCACAGTTTAGAGATAGACTTAGCTAGACTGGGATATTTTGCTAGTTTTTGGTGGCTCTTTATGATTGTATATATGTATAGTTGGTTCTAGTCGTCGTATGCTTCATTGACTTTCTATGGTCTAGCACTCTTGAGACTTGTCTTTTGTCTTGTGTCAAACACCACAAATTTGCACTCTCCCAACACATCAGAGCCTCGAAACCCCCATTGCACTTGTGAGTCCTGGGCTTCAAGCTTAGTGTGCTGCTAGCGAGTCTATACTGGTTCCATGAGTAAGCCAAGTTCCATGGTGTTTTGAGTCTATTTTGGTGTCTTTGAGCTGCACGTTCCATTGTCCTATTGTGTTTTCTTTATATTGGAGTGAGGTATTGCGCATATTGCACTAAGGAGCACATAATATAGAGCACAACACACTTTCTTGCCACAAATGTGGTGCCTTAAATGTGGGGTATTAGAGCCTTAAATGTGGTGCTAAGTGGAACTTTTTGGCTCTAGGGTATGTTTTTTATCTTCTAGTATGTAAACAATGCAAGTGCGAAGTGTGGATATACTCATCTTGCCTGGAAGTTTGACACGTGTGTTACCTATCTATTGTAGTGCGATTTATCTTAGAAGTGATCAAAAATAGAATTTTGGTATGTGGACATGAATTTTGAGTATCAAGGATCATTCCTACAAAAATTTGTGGAGACCATTATGCCCACCAAGGGTCAAAATTGACCAAAAAGGGCCCGGAAAAGTTCAAAAAATTGGTAAAAATGGTGCGAAAAGGTTGATTTTGGCCACATCACTTACGGTGCCTTGAGATTCCAATCTGAGGGTGCTCTTGCTTGACCAAACATGAGCACTTTTACCTCTCTGTGTGAAAGAGAAAGCACGGTTTCTACAAGTTGTTCTACGTTGAAATTGTGTATGGTCATTCTCTGCCTACTCTTGCTTCACGTCTTTCTAATGTTGTGCGTGTTGCTGATGATTTTACTGCTAATTTTCATGATGTTTATGCAAGTGTATATTCTACCAATAAACACTCAGGAAACTTTACACTAAGCATGCTAACAAGCATCGCAAGGCACACCAGTTTAAGGAAGGTGATTATGTTATGCTTCTCATTGAAAAACGAAAGATCAAAAGTGTTGATACTAATGTTTTTGTTAAACCTTCTCCTCGTTTTTATGGTCCATTTAAAATTTATGTTGTGATCAATGATGTTTCATTTGTTTATACTTACCTTCACATTGGCACATTCACAATGCATTCCACATTAGTCTTTTAAGACCTTTCAAAAGACCCCTACCTACACATCACATTTATGAGGATCCACCTTCACTTGTGGACCAAGAAGAACAACTCATCCATGCACAAATAGTTGATCACAAGACCACCGCACACACTGGCATGGCTTATAGCCAATATCTTTTTACTTTCAAAGGCCACCCTAGAGAGGATGGCAAATGGATGCTTGAAAAGTCTTTTCGCAACTTTCTATACCTTCTCCACACTTTCCATCACTCACGATTCAGTTGATTCTCTATTGAGCAACTCAAGACAATTGCTATCCCTGTTGAAAGGGATGTTACAAGACTCGGCATCCTCCTGTTGTATGCGGTTAATTATAATTGGGATAGCTAGCTTAATAGTTGATTATGTGTTGTCTACTTGATTTTACTAATAGTGAGTTGATGATGATTTATAGATTGGAATTTGGGAGTTGAGAAGGAGGCGCCGGTCATTTTATCCTTGCACATTATTTTAGACTTTTTATTCAATAAGCCACTATGACAGGTGTAAATAGCTCTAGTGAGAACTTACCCTTAGGGACATGTGATTAGTGATGTGCTCCATTCAAGTACTAAAGTGGACTAGTTGTAAAAGAGGGACCTTCAATTTTGGCACCCAAAACTCAAATAATAAATTAAATACCAAACTCCATAAGAAAGGTGTCGTGGAGTTTGGGGCTATGATTTTAGGCCTTTCTTGTGTAGATGCCCTAAATTTTCCCTTCCCTCTCTCTTATTTTGTACCTTGTTATGTTGTGTACCCTCTAATTTTGTATGCATCTTCTCTTTCACTCTCTTACACTCTCCCATTATCAAGCTTGTGTGTGTGTGTGTGTGTGTGTGTGTGTGTGTGTGTGTTTTGTAATAGTCTAAGTGTGTGTGTGTACTTAGAAAATTGGAAGAGATGGTGAGAGATTGACAAAGAGGTGTGCAAGCAACATTGGAAGATGGAACCAACCGTTCTCTCCATCTCCCCTCCAATAGGTTTGCCGGCTGTGCAGTCCAAAGTTGAATTTTGAGCAATGACATTTTCACATTTTGGGTGTTGAAGGGAATGCAATGATGGTGGTGCCATTTCAACCATCTATTTTCACAATTTGCAAGGATGTAGAGGATTGGATTGCGTCTTATGAGTTTGACTTGACATGTTTATGCTAGGCAATTACAAGTGATGTGCAAAAGCTTACAGGTATCAGTTTGGTGGTCAAAGGGAATGCAAGAGATTTGTTTGAGGGCTTGTCACATCATGAAATAGAAAATTGAGAAAGTTTTAAGAGATTATTTTTGAAGTGGTTCAAGAACATGATCCCTCACCGAGATGCATGGAAACAGGTCACTAGTTTGTATGTGCAAGAACATGAGTATGTGGGAGACTTTTAGTCAAGATTTGATGATGCTAGGAGAGTTTCGAATGATGTTTTGTTGCATGTGGAAGACATGTCTAAAGAAGAATTTTATTTTGCCTCTACAAATAGCCAAAGTATACAAGTATTCACAAGTTTGTTGTAACCATTCCTCAAAGTGAAAGTGCAAGATAAAGAGTCCAATTCCATATGTGAAGTATTGAAGATAGAGCTACGAAAAGAGAGAAAGCTATGTGTTGTTATATATATGAAGTATGCTTTGCCTATACCTAGAATAATACAGATGCTTGAAGAACTACTTGGAGGCACAACCTTTATCAACAAACTCCTGTTGTTGCGCACAATTTTCCATTTAGTCAATTTTCTCTCATCATTATGTCTTATAATCGTACGGGCTGAAAGTAGTGCATTAAGTTCAACCTCCGAAAGCGGAAAAGAATTAGCCATATGCATTAATCGTTGACATTTATCTCTTGCATGTTGAACATTGCCCCATAGTTGAGACAAATAGTACTTTCCATAATCAGTAACAACACATTGAACGCGTATAACGAAACGGAACCACTCAACATCTATATCAATTTGTAACTTGGAGATCAAGGGCAGAATTATATCCATGATCATATCACGAAAAACTTCATGCTTCAGATATGCATTATTGACATGCAAAAGGGGTCTCTTGTGGGCAAAGAAGAAACATCTAATGACGGGTCAAAACGTAAAGTTAGACAAATGGGAGCATGATCCTAAAGGCATAATCAATACTCATATCACACACAAAGGCATCATATTCTTGCCTATGAAAAAGATACCGACAGTCAAGGTGAGGTCGGTAAGAGGATTAAACATTGTGTTGGAAAGTGAATCCTACATCTCCATCATGTAAAAGCGGCCACAAGTCCAATCATCACAAGAGCGGATCATATGATCTCATGCCTAATATTCCACACGTAACATGCGAGATTGGCCAATAATATTGTCCACATGGTTTGGAACATTATTAAAATCTTCACAAAGGAAAGCATCAAAATGCCAGCAATACGAGGAGATATCACTCCATAATCTGGCACGATCGCTAGAGGCTGTGAAAGCATATACCCCTCCAAATTCAAAGACTTCTCCATTAACAATACATTGAACCACCATCCACCTATCAGGTGGGTCATTAAAAGCAAGAGTCGGTTGTAGTTCGTGTTCAAATAAGCATAAGCACTCCCGAATAATTAGCGTTGCCTGAATAAGCTATCCAATATCCCAAAAAATAAGATTTCTGACCAACAAAGGAATGATGTTGATTATGCTCTTGAAGAACTACCACATTTGCCTTACATGTATGTGCATAGTGTCAAAATAACCTCCTCTTGTTATGATTGCATAACACACGCACATTATATGAAATGCACCTCAAAGAAACTATGCATACTATGCGGTATGTACAAAGGGCAAAGGAACAAGAGAATTAAGTGTTGGTGCCCATCAGCACATCCTCATCTATTGAAGAAGCAACCGTAGGTACATCATGGCAAGGGCTAGAAGACATGGCCTGAAGAGCACTCGGCAAGGAAGTAGTTCGCTTGTAACCACTTCCTTATACGAATGAGCCACCTTATCCCATGCCATTGCCACAGATCTATTGTCATTATAGGGAAGCTTTCTGTGAGATGCAGTCTTCAAGGGAGCACATAACGACGGGAAGTTGGAGTTTGAATCTTGACCGTCTTTTTGGGACCGATCCAAGCATTCTTTGTTGTATCCTTATCCTTGTTTTTTTCCACAACACCTCAATCCTTTTCTATTTTTTTAAAGCTACGGAATGAGGTGTTGTGGACATCAATACCTGCTTTTCTTTCCTTTTACTCACAAAGGAAGTTGTTGTAGAAGTCGAAGCACCATTGTATCTAAGTACCAGAGAGGGGATGTGGAGGTCATGAAGTAGGAGGAGGAGGTTAGAGGTGAGGTTCCGGACATTCTAATTGCATATAACCAAATTTACCACAACGAAAACATGAGCTGGCAAATTGCCCCATTTCAGCCTAAAGGGTCGTTTCCCTACCAAAGAGTCACCTGAGTTGATCATTATGCATGTTGGCATGGGGATGCCTATGTCCCCCAAGATGAAAAATCTATTGGTATTCGCATCCAACCTAGGAGGGAAAATCACTTTACCCAATGGGGTAGCCAATAGCGGAAGAAAGTGACATCACGTGCCGAAAAATCCACCACCTCCACCCATACCGGACATTTATGTCCAATGAGACTATGATGATCCTTGGTAAGAGCCCATGACAATACATGTGCCATTTGCGTGTTAAAGAACAACGGTGACATTTCAAGCAAGGCATCTCTGGGTTCACTATCGGCCAACAAGACTTCATAGAATACATGGACCCCGAAATAAACTCCTCGAACCACTCGCCGCTTAAGCAAAAAATCCACCCATTCTCCCACATCCTGTAGTGTTAGGCATTTTACCAAGCAAGAAAAGTATATCAGCATTAGCGCATATTGGGCGACTGGATCCATTAACTCTTGGACTAGAATGAGGACCTCTTTCTTAGGTTCCGGACCCTCCTAGGCCCTAGAGGCACCCTCCAAATCCTCGTGCAGGCACTCCTTAATGAGAGACACAACATCAATCAATGATGAGCCCCTTGCTTTACGTCACTTGTAGATGCAAGGGTAATCCGTCATGTAACTGCAAAACTCTCAACCCTCTCCAAAGCAAAGGAACACACACTATGCGCCTCTCTCTCTCTCTCTCTCTCTCTCTCTCTCTCTCTCTCTCTCACACACACACACACACACACACACACACACACACACACTTTTTTTTTGTAAATTTGCTTTGATTATTTTACAAGTGGGAAACCTCAAAGTGAGGAAAACCCACGCAAAGAAAGGGATACAAAGAGCAGAGCACTATGAGGCTCCGAAAGCTAGAAGCCGTCAAAGTAAATCTTGTAGGCATCAAGAGTGATGTCTCCAGCGTCATAATCAAAATGTAGTGCTTGACCAAGAGATAATTTGAAATAGGGGAAGGTGTCAACATAAGTGCCTTCGAACACGGAGTTTCTATGGTGCCAGATGGCCCACAGAGTCCAAAATCTGACCAGGTGAAGAACACCACAAATTGAGAATGCGTCGATTGGAGCAACCCAAAAATCCAAAAGCGTATGTGAAAAGAGCCGAAAGGAAAACGCGGTCGACGCTTGCCGAATGAAGGCTTTGGAGTGGCGACAACACCATAGCAAGTGTGGCACAGTCTCCTCGGCTTCAAGGCATCTGGGGTAGTGAGAAGGCGCAATGTGCCGAGCATGTAACACACTGCCAACAAGTAGAGCTCCCACCAAGTAGTGCCACAAGAAAACATGTTCCTTCAAAGGCAAATGACTCTGTCAGATGTGAGACAATGTGTGTTGCTGAAACCGGCCTGTTATATCCAAAAAGGGCGGTAGACTTTACTTCAAACCTTGATTTAGCTTTCACCCATTATTAGTCGTCTATTTTACCTGTACTTTCAAGACACAACAAAGGGGAGAGGGATACAGGCTGCTAGATTGCACCTATATGAGTAGACCGACACCAGATTGGCCCCTAACTTAGGCGCCCCTTTCGGTATTTCTTTATTCTTTACAAGAGGGAATAAATGCTGTGGATAGGGCCCTACAAGCTGCCCCGCACAAACTTGGCTGAATTTCCACTGTTCCAGCCCGATTTCGGCAACATAACTGTACTAGAACCCTTCACAGTCAGTATTCCCACGCATTGACTGACTTTCCCAACGCATACGGGCACTTTGCAAAACCTGGCGAGAATCAGTAGCACGCTGAATTCTCTGTTTTCAGCCCTGAAAATGCGCCAGATCACCTGTACAGCGGTCCCCTTACGTCCCCGAACCTCCTGGGGGTATTAGGGTCCGTTTAGGGCCAAAACCCTAAACCTGCAAAAATACACAGCAGGCTGTAATTTACTGTTTCGGGCTCCATTTCGCTTGCCGGTTGCATCCGTAGCAAGTCCTCGAGCTCCCGCACCTGTAGGGCTACTTGCCCTTTGAATCGGACGAGATTTCTGGCGTGAAACCTCTCCGAATTCACCTGTACCTACGGGGGGATTAGCCACTAGCTAATCCAGTACCTGTGCAAGAGGCTCTTGCCTCGGCAATCGCGCATGAACCCACACAACTGTACATTGGTCAAATGAAGAGCCCACTAGAGGGGCATAACATACTGCCAAAGGGGAGAGAGAGGGCAGTGCGTAGCGTGCAGGGCATCACTCCTGGCACCGCACTGTGCATAAGAGGGAAAGCAAGCACTCCATAGCTCTTAACCTGTGACAAATCTGAAAATGAGGCTCTCCCCCTCCTAAATTCAGCGCCACTTCTTGTTGCATGAGGCAAGTGCACCAGAAGGTGCCACTTGGCACATTTACAAGCATTTTCTCGTTTCGGGGTTGCCGTCTAAAAATATCCCAACCGGTTGCCCAGTTGGCTTCACGGCAGAGTAAGAAAATGTTCCCCTTGTCATTCCGGAGATAATGACGTCAACACATTTTCAGGTCCCAAAATAGCAGTTCCCTAAATTTTAGGAGATGCTGCCATTGTATCTTTCTAGGTCATCCGACCCTCTTTGTACACTGCGGCCACATCCAGAACTGAAATGTAGCCTCTGTAGCAAAGGATTCCACTTTGGCTAGTCAATGACCCCACTTGGCTAACCATAGTCCTTGTCCAACCTTAGTGCTCTCTTGCCCTCAGGCCTGGACTCCCTCTGGACAGTTCCACACTAGCTATGCAATGCAGGGCAGTTAGATTTCCCGAGGGGTGTTTCCAAAAAGTGAAAGTAAATAGATAGTAAGAAAGAAATCAACAAAAAGGATAGATAGTAGTCACACGCTGGTGGCATACCCCCCTCTTGAAATCTCAAACGTCCTCGTTTGCATCTATGTCGTTCATGCTCCTAGTCAACACTGATGTATTCAACACCTGTTGACACATGTACGACACATACATGCTCATTGTCAACCCTGGTGTATTCAACACCTCGTCGACTCATGTATTGCTTGCGTGTGAACCCTGTGCCAATGACATAGTGCTAGCTTCGCACTCTGCCATTGCTTTGAGTCACTAACTTTTCAATGACAAAATGGTAGCTGCACATTTTGCCACTGTCTTATAGTACACGTTGGATCCCGTAACACTTTCGAGCATACCCAAACCGACAGTTTAAGAATGCAGTTACACATGTACTCTTCAATAGAAGCAATCACTGTATCCTTGACAAACTGACAAGAAATACTCACTTCTATAGCACTAACCAAACTTTTGGACATTCCATAAGAGCAATTGCCAAACTGACAATCTGTACAGCTCTAACATTCATGTAACAGGTATTTGATTTGAGCTCACTTTAAATACCATGTACATCATTTGTTTCAGAAGCCATTGTCACACTGACAATCCATGTAGCTTTGAAACTCAAGGGGTCAAGGTAGGTTGCAAATCGAAGGCTTCCAGGTAAAGTGATAACACAGTTGGTGACTCTGCAAGTTCACCTTCTTCCATCCACTTAGCATCCATTGGTGGATAGTTTCTAAACTTTACCAAGTAACGCCTAGCAACCTTGCCTTTCACTTTCCTTTCTTTGTGTGCCAAAATCTGTTCAGTGACCAAGATCTCGTCAAGTTCCTCGACTTCCGGCTGATCTTCAGCTGGCATATCTTCTGGCACATCACCCACATAGGGTCTGAGAAGACTCACATGAAATGCATTGTGAATCTTCCAACTGTCAGGCAATTTCAGCCTATATGCAACATCACTGATTATGTCGCACACTTGAAAAGGCCCATAGTAACGCATGCTGAGCTTTGGAAACAGTCTTTCCTTGCCCTTCATCTTCTTTAACCTTGCCTTTTCAAAGCGTAAAAGCACCCAATCACCAAGTGAATATACCACTTCACGACGGTGACGATCAGCTGCTTTCTTTTGCTTTGCCTGAGTCCTTTCTAAGGCCACTTTGACCTTCTTGTACATTTCATCCATGTCCTGAACATACTTATCTGCTTCAAATATCTTGTCCTTTGTATGCAGTATGGGAGGAACTTTCTTGCCACCCTCAACTATCTCAAAGGGTGCCTTGCCAGTTGATGAATGCACTATGTTATTGTATGCATACTCCACCAATGGCAAATACTGCTCCCACTTTCCTTTATGCTCTGACACATAGCACTTCAGCAGATCTAGGACAGTAGAATTTGCCTCTTCTGACTGCCCATCTGTTTGAGGATGAAATGACGAAGAGAATTTGAGCGTGGTGCCCATATTCTCAAACAAGCCTCTCCAGAACAAACTTGTCATGCGTGGGTCACGGTCGCTAACAATCGACTGTGGCATGCCATGATACTTGAAAATATTGCTCATAAACAAGCGTGCCATCTGATCTGGCTTTATCTTCTTCTTGACAGGAATAAAATGAGCCTGTTTGCTGAATCTGCAAATAATGGTCCAAATACCATCGTTTCCTATCTGCGTTCTCGGAAGATCAAAGATAAAATCCATAGCAATACTTTCCCATGGTTTATCTGGAATAGGTAGTGGTTGCAATAACCCTAGTGCCTGTTGCCTGTCAAACTTGACCTTTTGGCATATTAGGCATTCTCGCACAAAGGCATCCACATCCCTTCTCAATGTAGGCCAATAGAAGAATGTCTCAACCTCTTTAACTGTAGCATCGAAACCACGATGCCCTGCATACGGTGGAACATGACTCTCTTCCATAACTTTGTGTCGCAATGGCTTTGTGACACACAATCTGCCATGCATCATCATGAACCCGTCTTTAAGAAGATAGTGTTCATGACGTTGTCCATTCATTAGTTGCTCGAAGACCCTTGCAAAATCTTCATCATTTGCATACTGTTCTCTCATATCATCAAGTTCATGATGATAAGGAATTGACACAGCTGAAATTTGTGGCTTCCTTGACAAGGCATCAGCCACAACGTTCTTCTTGCCTTCCACATGCACAATCTGAAAATGGAACATGGACAAGATATTTGCCCATCGCATATGCTTCTCAGATAACTTTGTTTGTGTCAAGAAGTATCGCAAGGTCTGATGATCCGTTTGGACAACGAAATCTGCACCTAGCACGTAGTGTTTCCAACTTAAGAACGCATGAATCACAGCCAGTAACTCTTTCTCATAGACCTGCATGGTCATCTCTGGACCTTGCAAAATTCTGCTCTCATAGGCTACTACCCTGCCATCTTGCATTAGCACTGCACCAATGCTACTACCACAAGCATCACACTGGACCACAAATGACTTCCTAAGATCTGGCAACACAATGACCGGATCTGAAGTCATCTTTTCCTTTAAGAGATTAAAAGCTGAAATCTCTTTCTGTGTCCATCTAAAGGTGACTGCCTTCTTTTGAAGAGCATGTAAAGGTGAAGCAATCTCAGCGAAATTTCGGATAAACCTTCTGTAATAGGAGCATAGTCCCAAAAAGCTTCGGACATCATGCACCGTCTTCAAATTTGGCCATGACTTGATCGCTTCAACTTTTGCAGGATCCATTCTGACACCATCCTTTGAGACAATGTGTCCCAGAAAGTGAATCTCTTCCAGAAAAAACTCACTTTTCTTTGCATTGATGAGCAACCTATAACTGCGTAGCTCTTTGAACACAATGGCCAAGTGATGCCTATGCTCCTCTTCATTCCTTGAGTAGACTATCATGTCATCAAAGAATGTACCAACAAACTGCTGGTGTGGACGGAAAATTATGTCAATCATCCTATTGAACGTAGCAGGAGCATTTGTGAGACCAAAGGGCATCACTAAAAATTCGTAAAGGCCAAACGTCGTTCTAAAAGCAGTCTTGTGCACATCCTCTGATCTAATGAGAATCTGATGGTACCCACTCTTTAGATCTATCCTGCTAAACATAGCTGCTCCTTCTAATTTGTCCATAATATCATCAATTCTAGGTATAGGGAACCTATTCTTGATGGTATTCTTGTTCAGTGCACGGTAGTCGATGCACATACGCCATGAGCCATCCTTTTTTTGCACCAATAACACTGGAGAACAGAATGGAGATGAACTGGGCTGAATCAGCCCCTTTTCTAACAACTCCTGTACTTGGCCCATTATCTCTTTCTGCTGAGCCGCACTAACCCTGTATGGAGGCTTATTTGGTGGGCTACAGCCTGGCACCAAATCTATCACATGGTCCTCGGGTCTCTCTGGCGGTAATTGAGACGGTAATGAATCGGAAAAACAGTCACTATACTGTTGTAAAAACATTGACCTTTCTTTATCTAGCATAGATAAATTTGATTCATCACAATCTGACACTTCACGTGCAAAAACCAAGTACGCAGAAAGATGCTTTTTCATTATAGAAGTAATAGCAGAAGCTGATACAGTAGGAATAGACTCCCCTTTAAGCTTTACATCCAAAATGTGAGTCTTTCCCCTGCTCTGTACAGTGATCTTTTTGTTGTAGGCATCCATGATTCCCTGTACACGAAACAACCAAGGAATACCTAACAACACATCACATCCGTCCAGTGGCATGATGTAAAATTCTTCAGCATCTACATAGGACTGGATATGTAGACGCAACTTTCCAATGATGGGTGTCACAGCCGCTGTATGGCCAGGACATGCCAAACCTGCCTCTGCTGTATACCCCATCTCTTCAGGTCTGATTCCCAACTTTGAAGCCAATTCTGGGGAAATGAAGTTGGCTTTGCCACCTGGATCAAAGAAGATAAGCATTGTTTGATCCCTGACCTTTCCCCATGCTCTGCAAAGCTCACTTGCATCTGAATTTGGCTTGTCGCCCACCATATCTGGCACTAGACCAGCCATGGGCTTCTTTCCTTTCATGTCTTCCTTGTCATCAGAATCAACTGGCCTTTTCTTTGTAGGACAATTGTAAGCGATGTGGCCAGGCTGCTCACATATAAAGCATTTGTTCTCTGTCCTCAGGACCTTCTTTTGCTCTTCTGACTTGCGAGGAAAACGTCTTTTCCATTTCTTTGTTGGTCCCTTTTCCGATTCAGCCGTAGCTTTGTCTTTCCCTGCGTTGGCTGACTCCTGAGTCCCTTTAGGAGCCTCATTGGGAACGTGCTTCTTGGTTGAATTTTTCTTGCCTGATCCTGCCTTGACGCCAATGTTAAATTCACAATCTTCTCCCTTGAGCAAACCATTGCCAGTGTTTGCTACCTCGATGAGCTGCGTCAAAGTAGTGACTTTTGTCTTCGTGCAGTATTTTCTCAATCCTTTGGGTAGGCCACAACAGTATTTTTCAATCTGTTCTGTCAATGGCACAAACCTATAGGAAGTTACTGGAAGTAGAGCTTTCCAAAACTTCCGATTGTAATCATCCAGATTCTTGCAAGTAGTAGCCTTAACCTGGTGCCATTCTGTCATGACATCTGCTTCAAAGTCATCAGATAACCATGCTGCTGCAAAAATCTGCTTAAAGTAAATCCATGTGGACGGAGCTTGCCCTTGAAGCAATAAAGTTGTCCACCATTGTCCCGCATTCCCTGTCAAGAAAGTGGCTGCCTTGCGGACCTTTGAAGCCTCTGTAAAGTTTCCCCCTGCATAGGGCTTGTCAAACTGCTGGAGGAATGAGAGAGCCTTCTTTCTATCATCAAACCCTGTAAAGGTCGTGAATGACACACCTTTTCCACCTTCTTTGTACGGAGTTGGCCTCTCCAGCGGCGTTAAATTGTCATATGGAAGTGACTGAAACATGGGAACACTATTAGGGTTCATCTGTGTTCCTTGGCCGCTATTAACTTGACCTGGAAACGCCATATTTGGCTGCTGATTTGTAATTCCAGCCATACCAAAATTTGCTTGTGGCATCCCAAATTGGCCCTGAGTGCTCTGAAACCCTGGTTGCATACCCATGACACTGTACATGGGGTTAGGCATCATTGTTTGAGCACCCCCAAACACTGTTCCTGGCGTGTAAAACTGATTTCCAGGTGCATGACCAGCCATGCTCTGGAATACGGATCCACCTCCAAAATAGCCAGGGTGTACTGAAGGCGGTGGGAAGACCTGTTGCATAGCCTGTAGGTTGCTTCCCTGCCCATTAGAACCAGTTATAGGCTGTTGAAAGGTGGCGGGCTGAACTGGTACAGCTTGAAAGACTGGCATCTCAGCCACCTGTTCTTGCACCTTAGGCATAGGTTGTGGAGACTCCATGTTCTCCGTCAAGTGTACAGGTGTTTCCATTGACTGTGCGGTATGAATCACTTGTGCTCGAGCCTTAACAGGCTTTTCAATATGATCCAGTGACCCAACTTGCTGAGACGGAACAGGAGGTTGCAGAAAGGCTAAAAACCTCGGGTTCTGCATTACTTGTGTGAACATAGCCACAGCAGTAGCCAACTGGGTCCTGAATATATCATCATCCGTCTGTGGTGGTCTTGAGGACTCACCCACTTCATGTGTCTGTTGACCCTGTGAAAAGGAAACCTCTTCAGTCACATCATCTGGTCTGTCAGCCATAATTGCAATTCCCTGTGTCTGGTCTATGATCCCCTATGTCTTCAAGCTCAAACTGACCAATGCTCACTTCTATGGGAAAAAGTGATTTAATCCCGGCAATGGAACCATGAAACCGGCCTGTTATATCCAAAAAGGGCGGTAGACTTTACTTCAAACCTTGATTTAGCTTTCACCCATTATTAGTCGTCTATTTTACCTGTACTTTCAAGACACAACAAAGGGGAGAGGGATACAGGCTGCTAGATTGCACCTGTATGAGTAGACCGACACCAAATTGGCCCCTAACTTAGGCGCCCCTTTCGGTATTTCTTTATTCTTTAAAAGAGGGAATAAATGCTGTGGATAGGGCCCTACAAGCTGCCCCGCACAAACTTGGCTGAATTTCCACTGTTCCAGCCCGATTTCAGCAACATAACTGTACTAGAACCCTTCACAGTCAGTATTCCCACGCATTGACTGACTTTCCTGACGCATACAGGCACTTTGCAAAACCTTGCGAGAATCAGTACCACGCTGAATTCTCTGTTTTCAGCCCTGAAAATACGCCAGATCACCTGTACAGCGGTCCCCTTACGTCCCCGAACCTCCTGGGGGTATTAGGGTCCGTTTAGGGCCAAAACCCTAAACCTGCAAAAATACACAGCAGGCTGTAATTTACTGTTTCGGGCTCCATTTCGCTTGCCGGTCGCATCCGTAGCAAGTCCTCGAGCTCCCGCACCTGTAGGGCTACTTGCCCTTTGAATCGGATGAGATTTCTAGCGTGAAACCTCTCCGAATTCACCTGTACCTACGAGGGGATTAGCCACTAGCTAATCCAGTACCTGTGCAAGAGGCTCTTGCCTCGGCAATCGCGCATGACCCACACAACTGTACATTGGTCAAATGAAGAGCCCACTAGAGGGGCATAACATACTGCCAAAGGGGAGAGAGAGGGCAGTGCGTAGCGTGCAGGGCATCACTCCTGGCACCGCACTGTGCATAAGAGGGAAAGCAAGCACTCCATAGCTCTTAACCTGTGACAAATCTGAAAATGAGGCTCTCCCCCTCCTAAATTCAG
Source organism: Adiantum capillus-veneris (assembly GCF_014529385.1). Taxonomy (NCBI): domain Eukaryota; kingdom Viridiplantae; phylum Streptophyta; class Polypodiopsida; order Polypodiales; family Pteridaceae; genus Adiantum; species Adiantum capillus-veneris. Next base: position 107,661,799 of record NC_140944.1, read on the forward strand.
CACCACTTCTTGTTGCATGAGGCAAGTGCACCAGAAGGTGCCACTTGGCACATTTACAAGCATTTTCCCGTTTCGGGGTTGCCGTCTAAAAATATCCCAACCGGTTGCCCAGTTGGCTTCACGACAGAGTAAGAAAATGTTCCCCTTGTCATGCCGGAGATAATGACGTCAACACATTTTCAGGTCCCAAAATAGCAGTTCCCTAAATTTTAGGAGATGCTGCCATTGTATCTTTCTAGGTCATCCGACCCTCTTTGTACACTGCGGCCACATCCAGAACTGAAATGTAGCCTCTGTAGCAAAGGATTCCACTTTGGCTAGTCAATGACCCCACTTGGCTAACCATAGTCCTTATCCAACCTTAGTGCTCTCTTGCCCTCAGGCCTGGACTCCCTCTGGACAGTTCCACACTAGCTATGCAATGCAGGGCAGTTAGATTTCCCGAGGGGTGTTTCCAAAAAGTGAAAGTAAATAGATAATAAGAAAGAAATCAACAAAAAGGATAGATAGTAGTCACACGCTGGTGACATACCCCCCTCTTGAAATCTCAAACGTCCTCGTTTGCATCTATGTCGTTCATGCTCCTAGTCAACACTGATGTATTCAACACCTGTTGACACATGTACGACAAAAAGGATAGATAGTAGTCACACGCTGGTGACAATTGCCACCACAAGGATGACTCAGAGAGCAACCACAGATGATTACCATGATGCACAATCCATATATCAGACTGAAGGATGGCATTTACACTAGTAGCCAGATTCCAATCAGAGAAGAGAGTCCACATCGGAGGAATGGGTGAGTGATTAGCAAGCATCCTTTGAATTTCCCGCCAGAGAGGAGAATAGTGAGGACCCAACCGAAAGCAGGACACTGCATCAGCGAACGAAAGAACAGAACCCGAGTCATCAAGCACCTGATGCACCTGACAGATTCCTTTTTGGGAAAGAAAATATGTTTTGCGAGGAGACCGTTGAACCAAAGTTAAAGCGAAGGCCCTACTCCAATGCAAACTCTCCAAACGAAGAGAGTTACCCACATCGGATTATCAACAATTCCAAGCCAAATGCGAAGTGACAACCTTCTACGATGAGAGAAGAAGTAAAGGGACATCTAGGAATTTGTCTTTCAAGCTTCCCAAAAACAACATGCCAATAAGTCGGTTGTCAATTACCAAAAGCTGGGGTGATAATGTGCGTACACAAATGTGCGACCATAGGAGCTCATGGGCGAAGGTCACACAAGTCGCCACACGCGCGCGCACACAAAATTTGTGCACGAGTTTGGAGATTTGAGATGCAATTTTCATGCTTCTATTCAATGCACTTCATATTTGTCCAAGCGGCAAACAAATCACTTTTCCTTTTCACTGCTATTGATGTGCAGAAACTGCATGATCACCATTCTTTTCATACTCACACACCGTTAACAATGAATTAGACACAAATTATTGGAACGTCATATTGCTCTTGGATGCCAAAGTTGCAAGTATATATGAAGGCAATGAATGATATACATCAAAGGGGTGCTCAACAATACCTAATGAAGTAAAATCTCTTGCAAAGCAGTACCCGTACGATGTAGACTCGCTGCACATGCATACATATATGCATGGATACATACAGATATACATATATATACATAGAAATGTGTGCACGCCAGTGTGCGTATGCAAATGAATTGTACTATTATTAGCCCATGGTTTCCCTCTCTTTCTTCACACTTCCAAAGCTGAATTTTTGGCTGGTATATCACAAACTTCAAATCCCATGCTCTACACATTGCTTTGTACAAGCTTGAGCACAGAATTTGACGGATGCCATCAAAAAGACCGACAGTCGGCGCATGCGTGCACATGAGAGAGAGAGAGAGAGAGAGAGAGAGGAGCAGTGTCACAAAGAAGTATTTGATAAAAACTGCAGAGCTGAGTTTAACCTTTTGTGCAGTTGGCTTTGAAGGTAATGTACACTGTTGCTAATACAAGAGAGATTTTCCAACGTGAGGGACGAAGTGTTGGACTCTTCAATTTGAAAAGGCATTGATGCCTTAACTTCAAGAAACTTGCGCAGAGAAACATACGCACTATTCCAGGTAATAAAGGCAGGATGCATTCTCATGGGCTGCAATGCTAAGGCCAAAGCGACTCTATACTTGCTTGTGGGAGTTAAGCTGGCTAAAAAGTAAGGAAACACTGTATCTCGAATGAAAGGAGAAGAAAACTGACCTTTTTGGATCATTGAGGAGAACAAGCCAGACAAAATGCAAAACAAAACTGCAAACTTCCTCTCCTCTGCCCAAGCCGAAAACCGGCCCGCTCCAAGAACAAGAACTAAAAGGCACTCATCCACAGCTAGAACTTGCTTTCTTTCATTGTCGTCTCTACCAGAAACACCATCATCATCTTTGTGACTCAAGGTGGATCTTATCTTGCTGTCAAAACTTTCCAAAGCCAGATCTTGGCAATCATCGTAAGGTAGAAGCAAAGACACTTTCAAAGCTGAGGCTGGGTCTTCCTCTGCCAAAAACGTGACGAGTTCAAGACACTCTTCTCGGGTTAAAACAGTCCTTCCATTTCTGAGGTGAACCCTATCAAGCGCTTGCAGAAGTAACTCCTTCTCTCTGAAAGATGCTAGCTTTGCAAGCGCAGTCTTCCAGCATGCATGTAACGCATTGACAGCTCTGGTGACCCGTTCCTCAAGCTCTCCACTTTCTATGACCTCTTCAGAGTCATCCCAAACATTATCCCAACCATCAGCATCACCCCAGCCAGCATTGACTAGTTCAGCCTTCTCCTTTATTGTTGTTTCCTTTTCATCTGCATTGCCTTCCCATCCAAATATGTCTCCCCATCCTTCTAGCAACCTTATTAGTAAGCAAGCATGCTGTACATGCACAACCTTCATTGTCAGTTCATTAAAAACTGCAGTCGCTGCCTCCACAGAATCAAGATCTTCTGCATTAAAAACAAGATCTTGCCAAGCTGTAGAAAGAAGTTCGGTTGATTTGAGAGCTGTTATGGTGTGCTGTAAAGGTGGTGTTCTCTCCCCTGTGAGACCCATCATGTCCCATCCAACCCACATAATGCTGAAATTTCTTAGGTGACCATCAAAACCATGGAATGCACCTTTTCGTTGATGCCCAGATACGATCGCTTCACGGAGCTTGTGAAGACTAACTCTTAAAGGAGAAGGAATATCCAAGTTTTCCGCAGAATCACAGATAGTTTTCCATACACAAAGGCGAACTTCGCGCAGTGGAACAAGCAAACCATCGTCATTAAACCCATGGTCTTTACTGAGTGATGCCACAGCTTTGAGCATAGCATCAAGCTGATGAAAGCATTCGTCAAAAGACACAGACTGACTTGAAACTGAGCATCTATGGATGGTAACACTCACTATCTGGACATATATGGAGGAAATTTCTGTAGTGAAATCATGACCGAATACATCATCTCGCATACTTTCTGATGCATGTTGCCATACCACCACAACTGTTTGAAAAGCACACCCAGAGGCAACCATAGCACTGAGAAACCTTATTCTTTCTTCTTCAGAACTTGGGGCCTCTACAACCTGTGCAATCACCTCTCGACATAAGGATCCTGAAAGCGTATTGTTCAGAACAAGCTTTCCAAAGCTCTCACAACAAACCCTTAACTCTGAGGCCCTTTTAGCTTTTCTTGACAAATCATTGCTGCTGCTCTCCTCATTGAAAGAGTTGAGAACAATGACCCAGAAGTCCACTAAAGAGCAGAGTTTCGTCCTACACTCATCTTCACAACACTCTCCTGTCTCCTCAAGAATTACTTTTGCTGTTTCTGTCATTAATGTCTGGATGAATACCCATCTCTCAATGGCATCCAGATGCTTCATATATTTCTCAAAGATTTTGTAATTACTCTCCAGAACAAGCATATTCAACCTATGACTTTGAGCTCTTTCCTCCATGTAGCATATGGACCCATTTGAACTCTAAGAGAAACAAAAAGAAGGCGTCACTTCATGATTATCAAGTAAATTCCATGCTGATTCTGACATTCCTTTCTCAGATAAACAAAATCCAACCCATTAGCAAAAAATTACCTGATATTGATCAACTCTACTAGTTTGATCGAGCTCAGTGCTCTCTGGTGTTGCTGATGACTTTATCAGCACCTTAATCACCTCTTTCATATACTCTTGATCGCCTTTCATGAACTGGTCTAGATTGAAATTTGCAACTACTGGAGCCAGCTCCAGAGAATATTGGGCTGCATTGAGATCCTTCAGTATTTTGGATTGCCATTGACTCCACGACACATCCTTTGAGCCCGAACCATCTTCAGCAATGATTTCTGAAACAGAAAAAGTTTGAGCTTGAGAAAACAGAAAGCTTTGCATTCACTGCCAGCCAAGAGATTTATGAAAAACTGGATACCGTGTTTCACCTGAGACTGTGCTGTGATCAGACTCTCTAAGTACCGCCAACAACCTCTCTCTTCTGGCTCTTGGGCTCTCACTGGAACCAACCATGCCTTTCTGCTGCAGGGAACCATACTTAAATGCAAGGCTCAAAATTTTGCAGGTGTTTTTTAAATCTTCGCCATGATGTATTTCTCCTTCCAAAAAGTCGGTTGCTCTACTGTTGTCTGAAAGATTCAGCAAATAGCCTAAGCCAATAAAATCCTCTGCTCTTGAAAACCTTGAAAGTGCCACATGAGCAAGCTGACAAATCAGTTCATCTCTTGCACAAAGGTTATTATGTGCCAGCCCCAGAAGTAAAGTAGCAATAGCCTTAACAAGAAGATCCATGTCACCATGCTCCACTTTCTCAAGCTTCCATAAATTTGCAGCTTGTAGAAGCCAAGGAAGATGAGAGCAAAGAATGCGTAACAGGCTTTTTTGAACTCTCAAAGAAACATTTCCCTCAAGATGTGCCACCTCAGAGAGCAATTTCTTCAGATCTGGCAGCAGGTCATCCGATTGCTGCAAATCAGCTTCAAGGCTAGATCCTTCCACAATAGTGTTCCCACCGGAAGGACCAATGTCCATAGCCTCCTTTACATAAATACAGCGTTCAGAAAAATCTAATTCTTTCCATGTCAGGAGCAGCTGGCTAATCGATGAATCATCACAATAGCTTATGGCAAACCCCAAGAGCTCCTTGCGTAACTGCAAGTTAATCTCTTCTAGCTCAGGCCCCCTTGCAAGGGCAGCACAAAGTTCCCAGACAGCTTTGTGTCCTCTTCGCATTAGACCATGGCACAGATGCAGTGCCAAACCTATCTGGCCAGAAGCTGCAGCCTGACGTGCTATTGCTTCTTTAACCTCATCAATTTGGTCCCCTGAGTTAAGCCCCAAACTTTTTGCTATGTCAAGGACATCATCGACTTGCAACTCACCTTCTGAACTGCTGCCTATTAAGGACTTCCTCACAATGTCCATGGGATCCTTTGTCTGCTTAACTTGCAGTGGAAGCATGGAAACCCCAAGTGCAGGCAGTCTTTTCGTAACTGTTTCGATATAATCTAGCTCAGAGGCGATATTTTTGCTCTCCGGAACAAGATTCAGACACAGCCTAGATTTTTCAATCTGAAAAATAAATACAATTTAATTGCCCATCAATTTATAGAATTCTAGAGACAAAACTACTTCAAGACCATTCACTTTTACAACATACTGTCGCTGGATGCCGCTTTTACTAAGTTCAAATGTTGATAATCATTTTGCAAACAGCTTGATGTAGTGTTGTCCCTAATTCAGTATCTTTCTCAAGTTACAGCAGGGGAACTCAGAATCACACCAATAATACTATCAAAAGATCCTGCTCGCAAAGCATTTAATGCAATATGTGACATATGTGCAGTCACAACCAAGACAATTTCACAACACAAACTAAAGCTTCACTATGCTCTAACATTATCATCCACAACAGAGTGAAGCCTTCTAGGCTCGTGAGTCTCCATCACATCTGTAATGCTGATTTGTGGACCGATTGGATGTTATAATATATGCCCCACTTACACATCTCAGTTCTCTCCATATATTGGCTAATAAGTAGGCCTGGTTGGCCTAAGTTAAAGTCAGTTGATGCTTTCCGTCAGAAAGCTTCCAAAAACTGCGTTCCTGGACTCTGTAAGGGCTGAACTTTTGAAGGTGAATAGGACAAATGATATTTCCTTTCAGAAGATTGTTATGAGATAAAAATTTTGACTTCTATTGAACAGACTTCTTGACGAAGTAAACTTACGTGCTCAAAGAATTCATCAACTGAACTATCCTTGCTTTAAACCTAAACCCTTCTGCTCTTTCTTGCCGAGCCTGTGAATTTTTCTTGAAACACTAGGCATTTAATGTCTCTCACCCCCCATACATTTATCACGATACATAACATGAAGGTATACTAGACTTTTAATGTCTCTCACCACCCATACATTCATGAAGGCACATAACATGCATACGCTCCTACCTCCAAAGAATCCAAAGTTGAAGCAGAAAATAGATAATCCCTTGACACTTGAATTATGACCGTTTCAATTTTTTCTGGAGACAAAAGATTGTTTCCCAAAGCCTTCAATTGAGACTTCGCCAAAGTGAATTTTCCAGCTTTCAAAAGACTGCTATAGTATTCCATAAAGAGAAATTGCCTGTTCAAAAATGTGAAGGCTTTGGCTTGCAGTCTCTGTAAGTGATCCCACATTGTAGCCCACTCAGCATCTGATCGTGCTGGCTGGCGGCGAGCAAATTTGCTCAGCATTGAAAGTATAAGCTGCTTGACAACCCTCTCATCACTTTGAGCATTTTCCAAGAATGCAATAGGTTTTGGAACCTGCACATTAGCGAAACCTCATTTGATTACTTTTACAAAAGAAGAAATCAAAGACCCAGTTGATGTGCAAGAAAGCGAAACCAAGGAGATGATATCTTTTAAAGCTTACCTGATAATTGAAGAGCAGGCGCCCAGCATCCACGTGACCCAAGGCTTTCTGAATCTTTCTGTCAAGAGGTACATAAACATTTTCCTTTGCTGAAGCAACACCAGTATCCGACTTCAGTGTGTTCTCAGTAGACCTAGTGTACATGGAAAACGGACTCACTCGGGAAGCACCTCTTCCAATTTGTTTCAGAGTAGAGCCTCGATCCTCTAAATTATTTGCCTGCAGCTGTGAACAACTTTGGGAAAGTTTTGTCAGTATTTTCTCCATAGTATCCCATTGATCTGTTCCTGGGCAAGTATAGACACATTCTAGACCAGCATTAATGCACTCCAACTCTGACTTGAACAGGCTGTTTGAACGAATATCCTTGCATGCCTCTGTTAGAATAATAGCACATATGTGGAGTTGATCCTTTGCTGCCATCTCTTTCATCCATTTCACAAGAAAGGGATGTTCCTGGACCTCATTTTCAATAGGGATTCTCCTCATCTTCTGATTCAAGAAAGGAATGGCTTTCTCATTCAGCCTGTCTAAAACATTTGTTTCAGTGACACCCTTAAGCATGGCCTGAAACTTTTCATAATCAGTTAACAGCTGCCAAGCCTCTAGGTTCCAATTTATTTCTGTGCCTTCATCAGCCTCACTAATGTTATAGGTGACCCAATGCAAAGAAGACAAATCTTCCCAAAGGTCTTCCAACCCTGAGATGCCTTTCTGTTTTCCTAAATCTAAAAGAGTTAAAGCATTCTCAAGTTGCCCGCTCAATCTATCTATGGTGCTCACACGCCTCTTGTACCATTCAATTATCTCAATCTCAGAGGGCCAGACAAATCCAATCAATGCTTTAACCACATGCTCCGTGCTATCAGCTAGCTTTACTGCATCAGACTCCCCACAATCACCGTTGTACTTTTTTAAGATATCTATGATACTGTCCTCCTCTATCCAATCTCTCTCCCTTCCAACTATGTAAGGAGTGAAGGGACTCAGAGAAGGTAAAAGATGTGCATAACTCTGAGGGGACAGAGTCTCTGGAAAAGCATCTAGGATCTTCAAAAGGAAAGGTGTAAGAGAATATACATGCCGCTTATACAAGAGACTAACAGCACCTGTCTTTCCTGACTCTGCCAGTCTCAAAGCAACATCCACAAGGGGACTCAACCTAAAAACTTCATAATCTTTTGGACTATACCTGTTACAAAACAAAGACATATGAGGGACAAAAGGGACAGTAAAATATTTGCAAGTCCAAAAACATAATGCTGTTTTGAATCGATTAACCTGTCCATGCTCAAACCAAGATAGGTTTCCAATCTATCACCAAACTGCAAAAGCCTCAGCCTACTCAGGCACAACTGTCCAACTGCAGGATCATAGGCTGCATGTTTCAGACTCTTTGGGCCAACAACTGAATCAACAAGATGAAGCCCATGGCGTAAAAGCCCATCCATTGCCTCCATGCTTGGGCAAACCCTCTGCAAACACTCGCTGAGAACCCATGTCGTATCCTTCACTTTAGAAAGAATCTGTTGCACTGATTTCAGATTCCAATCAGAACATAACCATTGGCTTTTGTACACAGTGTCTACCTCAAGATTATATCTATTTGCAACATCTAGTGCAAAGTCAAACTCTGAATTTGCTAGCAGTGCTTTGAAAAGCTGTAAGACTGTATGTTCTTGCATTCTCAATAACCTCCAACCACCTCTTCTTGCTTCAATCACACTCCCAGTTCTTACAGTCGACTGCTGCTCTTCATCTAAAATTGTTTCAAGCACATATATACACCTTTGTGAACCATAAGTCATATACATTCCACCTTTTAGAATACCAGAATGAAACCTAGAAACAGTTTGTAAGTATGGTATAGACGCTATAACCAGCACTCCATCTGCTTTTAAAAGGAAAAGAGTGGTGTCATCCCACCAGCATGCCTCTTCAATACCCAATGGGTTTTCATAATCTGTTCCTTTGCTGATTCCATTGTCAGAAGTCACTTCAAAATAGGGGTATTTCAATTCTTGAAGCCTTCCCTCGTCTCTACTTCCATGTTTAACCCCATCATGAAGGTTCAATTTCTCCAATTTTCCATTGGGAACCTGCTTCACTTTGACTAGATGCAATTCTGTTCCAGCATCTAGAAGACCAATATAGCTGCAAGAAGGTGACATTATCAATTTCATGGAGACATTAGAAACCGCCTTAAACGAGCCCACGCCTAACGAAGATTCTATCTGAATATCATCAACATAGCCAAGCGGCTCCACAGATTGCCAAAAGTCTTGGACTTTCCATAAGGAAACACAACAAGTTCCTGATTCAAAAAACCTTACAGGTCGTAAGTCTTTTTCTCAAGTCCATTCTGAAGGTTCATAAGAAACAAAACATACCTGCAGACCTAGGAGACTTGCTGCCACTTGACCCAGCTAATGCTAAAAATGATTTGGCACAGTTATAAACATGGCATGTAACTCCTTGAGGATGAATCTTTTTCATGGAAGCATGAGAAACTGGTGAGGAGCATAGCTCACCAAAACCCTTGGGACCATATTCAATTTGATAAATAGAGCAATCGGACGCAAAAATAACCAACTTGTACCTATATGAAAAGAATATACGCTGTAAACAAAACACCTTTATATGAACAAAGATTGAGTTTTAATTGTTCATAATCAATTTGATAAATAGAGCAATTGGATGCAAAAATAACCAACTTGTACCTATATGAAAAGAAAAGCTGTAAACAAAACACCTTTATATAAACAAAGATTGAGTTTTAAATGTTTACATCAGCCCTACCATTCTCCACCAGCAGTATTTTTCATTTGTTTGGCAAAGATGGCAAGGGCATACGCACTTGTCTTCCAGCACCCTGATGGCACCCGAGAGACCTCTTTACCCGAGCGATCCATCATTACCATGCCATTGAGTCTTGTCATTGCAGCTAAAAATCCTGAATCTTCAAGCCATACCCCACAAGTGTAAAAGCCATCCTCTGCATGACCTGTGAAGACAAGAGTATTAGGACTGCAAAGAGTTCAAAATGAGAAAAGTGCAAAGAACCTGTGAACAACAGTCTGAAGCTGCAATGCGTGATTCTCCAGGGAAGATATACAACCCAGGTTGCAGATGCTTGTATGCAATTTCAAACAATCTTCCACAACAAAGTCCTCAACATGTATACATTAACTATTGCTGAAAGTTAACCTAAGAATTGATTGTTATACAAAATTAGGAACCTCTTGCTTTAGCTTAGGAAAATAAGGCCACCCCATGGCTGCCTTACGTGCAAAACAGTAGCACGACTGGCAGGGGAGGCCGTTGGCAGCTAGCATGCCAGGCCAATTTTGCAGGTGCCCCAAAAGCCAGATATGTATCTTATTTGTGCATGCAGCGAGAGCACTTGTGTGATAATAGCTTATAACTATTTATCCAAACACTCTTGCAGCCCTTTTGAAGGAGGTTTCTTGCAACAAATCAGCCTCAAACTTGGGAATTTTGAAGCCACCTCGGTAGCTTCTATTTGCCAACTCCTAGAGTTGGCAGTATGTGACAACTTGATGACGCGGCATGTGGAAAAGCAAGGCAGCAGGCCACTGGAGTCTAAGGACCAAGATCAGAATTTGGCAGCCTGCAATTTCCACCGCTTTTTCCCCCACAATGCACGGAAATTGATGACGTGGCAGGCTGTACAGAAAGTGAGGGGCTCCAATTAGATAGCAGTTGACTTTTGGGGACATCTTTTGATAGTGGTTGCTGTTTGGGCAGTATTTTTAAAATTTGCTTTTTGCAGGCCATGTGCCTTTAAATATGAGGCTCTGCCTCAGTTGCAAACACAGAACTTGGGGAGTGCACAATTGTAAAGTTCTCTTGATCAATAATAAAGATATCAAACACAAGGGAATTGAGAAAATAGGTAGAATCAACAATTCACACTCCCACAATCCTTTGTTCCTTCCTTGCATTAATGAATGCAACTTTGCATTATCGATGGTTCCTTTTAAATACTTGAGAGAGAATCAAAGAGATGAGGTAGAGATCTAGAGAGTAAGAGAGAGAGGAGAAGACGCACCAACGAGGTCCCGACTAACCCCCTCAAGGGCCCCCACACAAATATTTATGTGGTGTTCGCATTGTGTAAATGGAATGGACACCAATGCAATATACCTCAATGTAAGACTCAACTCCACAATATGGATGATGTTCCACCGGTAACTCTTCAAGATGAGTGCCTTCGGGGCTACATGGATGCATCGATTCGACTGGATGTGGACGCCGGATGGCCACCAAGGGGTAGATTTGGGGCTAATTTGCACACTTTATGTGAGGGGAATCAAGGGCTGAATGCTGGCTGCAAAAACGCAGATCTGAGACGCTGAAAACACAGCAGATCTGGCCTCAATGCAGGGCTGAAATGGGTGCAGATGATGCGGCAACTAACAGGCAGCAGATGAGGCTGAAGCCTAAGGTAATGGGAAGAGGATCAATGGGCTGCAAGAGAGTGCCGGTAGCTGCAGATCTAGAAAATGCTATGGCTGAAAATGTGGGCTCCACAGTAGAGGGCGATCCCACTCAAAAACACTGGAGGGAGAGGGGATGACCTACTGTAGAAAACACCAAAGTTTACGACTACTGAGCACCTGCAAAAACTTGGGTGAATGGGTGAGGAGAGGGTCCTTTTATAGGGGGGAACCAACCTTGAGTTCTGGTGCCAACTACCATCTAGTAAGTGCAATGTGCACAAGTAGAGTTTCCCGTACTATTCTAACCATACCTCACAAACAGATGATGCATTCGACCAAGGACTTGAACCAACAACGCATCTCTCTAGCCCTAATCTACATGCTTGTGTTGTCAAATGCCCACCAAAGTATAACAACACCCGCCAAACACGTGTAAAAACCATTTTATGCCATAGGGTTCCAAAGCTAGATGATGTCCTCCATGGCTAGTTCTGAGAGAGGGAGGCTCCTTCAGGTGATGTGGTAATGTCCAAGCAACATGAATGATGGTCATGATGCATCTACTCGCAAGCAATGGACTGCAATGTGGATCAACGATGCCCCTTGTTGGTTACTTGCAAACAATAACCTTTGCTACGCCAACTGGATGGTGTGAACCAAAACGCAAACCAGATGGATGCTCGTAGAGAAAATGGATGGATATGCCAACACCAACGTCCACGAAGGTTACCAGCAAGACTATGCCAAAACTAAATCCCGTAAAGACTCCCTAGAAAAACTTTGGCTCCAAAGACATAGTTGTATCCATGTGGGACATAGAGCCATGTGCACGTGACCCCCCTTTTGCTTACAATGAATGAGGTACAAATATCTAACTCCCTGCACACCACAAGGTGGTCTCCAATGAATGGCCTCCTAGATTATGTCCTCCATGGCTAGTTCTCAGAGAGAGGCTCCTCTTGGTGATGTGGTAATGTCCAAGTGACATGAATGACGGTCATGATGCATCTACTCAATGTGGATCAATGATGCCCTTGTTGGTAATGGGCAAGCAATAACCTTTGCTGCCCCAACTCGGATGGTGTGAACCAAAATGCAAACCGGATAGATGCTCATAGACCAGATGGATGGATATGCCAACGCAGATGTCCTTGAAGGTTACCAGCAAGCCTATGCTGCCCCTACGCGGCAAGATTGGCAAGAGCAACACCAACTGGATGATGAAGATGGGTATGCCTTTTGAAATGCCTGCGAACCATGGAAAACCCTCTGTATGATGTCTCTAAAAACCGCCAAGTAGCTCCTCATAGATAGAGGCTCCTCTTGGAGTGTCACGTGCACACCTAACCCTATGTGCATGTGGACAAGCTACTTCATGACAAGGGTTCATTTCGCCTAGCTTAGGAAGTGTTCTGACACTTTGTGAGTCTATTCGCAGACCGTGCATGACCAGGCACTTAGAGTAGATGCATATCCTCTGGTTGCACACAGCATGATCATCAGCATTACCATCAGATTCCATCAGGAGCATTTTACAGTGCAAAAAACCTATTTTCCCTATTTTAGCCATTTTTTCACATATTATTTTTAAGTGACTTTTGTTGGGAAACTGGGTAGGGCAATTCAGTCAAGCTTGTATAAAAACCTAGCGCTAGTGTATTCTGGCAGAAGAAGAAAGGAGTGCACATGCAACTACTTGCAGCAGGCATCTCTAGCAACTTCTCAAGCAAGAACTCTTGCAAGCTTGGCGTTTTTCATTATATAAGCCCAGCGTTTTCAGCAGCCACTCCCACGTCACAGATCAGCGTTTCCACAGCAGACAAACGAGTGTTTTTGCAGCATACGAATCAGCGTTTTCAGCCTTGTTATATTGGCGTTTTTCAGCATGCTAACCACGGATAAATTCAGCCAACAGTAGCTGCGTTTTTGACACAGCTACATCAGCGTTTTCACAGATCTGCATCAGCATTTTCAGCAAGGTCAAAACAACAATTTTCAACCATAAAGAACAGCGTTGTCGTCGCCATCGTCACCGACCTAGGACCTCATTGCATCATAGCATCAAAGATATTGCATCAGCACCTCTGTACCAAATTTGTGCAATCAATAGTAGACCACTCTCGCCATAGAGAGTGGGCCCTGGGGCCTTCGGAGGAGGGTTTGACAACTATTCTAGTGTCGTATTCTCTTCTCTCTCTATCTCTCAGTCTCAACACCCTCATTCATAAGTGTTTACCCACTTTGTTTGTGATCACTTGCACTCTCTCACTAAAGGAACGGAAGGCTCTCCCTTCCCTAAGTAAAAGGAACCCTTGAGCACAGATCAGAGCACTCATCTTGAGCAAAGTTTAACTAACACTTCCGCTGCACCTTACGTTGGTATCAAAGCTTTGGCAGTGTTCTGTATCACTCAAAGAAAGAACCACAGAAAAGAAAAAAAAAATGCTTGTTGCGGTCGCACGTAACCCAAGTCCTCTTGGGCATGTCGATTCCTAATCGTGTTTTTGAAGAGTGACAAGAAACCCAAGAAAGAAGGGCTTGTCCAGCCTCCCCTTGTTTCTCTTTTCACTCATTGAGAGCGGACCGTGCACTTAGCGGCCGGCCAATCGACGTGAGGTGGGGAAAAGCAACCTTAGTGTGAGCGCAAGGTCGCAAAGGGGTGCACCCGCGGGAAAGAGAAGAGCTCGAGTAAGAGAAGATCCTTCTCTAACACAGAATGCAAGCTAAAGAAGACCCTCAAGAACTCAAGACCCTCAAGAACCTCAAGACTCCAGAATCTCAAGAAACCAAGACCCACAAGAACTCAAGTTCCTCGTGAACTTAAGAACCCAAGACTTCAGTGTATGGTCATCACCCGAAGCGGAATGGATACTTTGCATGAAGGTGATGAGCATGAAAGTGGCAAAGAAGAATTTTCCCCACCAAGAGGTTTTTCCGACCCTCCCCCTTCCCCATCTACGCCAAGGATTCTACCAAATCCGATGGAGGCTTTGGTCAAGTCGATGATGGACATGATGTCACAACAAGAAGCGAATCGTGTTGCCTTGGAGCGCGAACACAAAGCGCGCAAAGAAAGAAAGGCAATCTTGGATCACAAACGCAAAGAAAGAAGAGCGACCTTGGAGTTAGAGCGTGACGTGCTGAGAGACCAACGCATGCAAGAGTTTGTCCGACAGGTACTCACCTCGAAGTCCGAGCCGGTCAAAGAAGTTGGTAGTTCTTCAAATAGCACAAGTAGGGATTCGGACTCCAACAACCCCATCACAGAGACATATATACGTATATGTATACATATATACACACACACTAGTACAGCTAGCAGCCTCCCAGCACCTCTCTCTCTTTCCGCGCAGGCCCTGTCTCTCTCTCATTGAGCGCACTCAGGTGTAGACGACACTGCCGAAGCTAAGCCAAATCATGGAGCTTGAGACATGTGTCAGGGGGGGCGGCCGGAATCCCTCCCCCTTTTATAATAGTGTCTATATATATATATATATATGTATGTATGTATGTATATATATTTTTTTTTATTTTTTTTTTTCCGATCAACAATTGGACAAGCCATGTAGGAAACAACGGTGAGATCTTCTGGGAGGAAAGCCCCGAAGAGAGGTCGGAGGGCCCATACTACCTGCCTACCTTTGCCAGAACCGGGAAGCACACATTTAGCGAATGCCAAGTAAAAGGGAAGGAGCCTATGTATTTGTTACGCTTTGAGAGCCGGAGGGAAGAGGGGTAATTTCCTATACCTGGCCTCTCATCCGTCAAGTTAGAGAGCCGTGTGATAGGTGACTATCTAGCCCGGTTCAGAGAGCATTTACATATGTGTGTGTGTGTGTGTGTGTGTGTGTGTGTGTGTGTGTGTGTGTATACTCTATCTATCTATCCATGCATACATACACGCACACGCACACACATGTGTGCGTGTGTGTGTGTGTTAACAACTGGTCAAGAAACAAAAAATAGGAACTACCTGCACGGGACTGAATTGCATGCTCAAATCCATTTGCAATGGAGAGAAATGTAATATGATAGTCATCTATAATTGCAATATCAGTGTTTGCAGCTGAAACCACCAATGCTCGTGATGGCTGCACTCCACTGCTTTGCTCCTGATTGCCCCACCACTGTGCCAAACCTGTAAATGCAGAATTTTTAAAACCTTGCCTTTCCAAGCAATGGGCCTCCCAAGCCCAATGCTAGTGAAATTGACATAACATACCAGACAGAAATCTGCCTGTCCAAGTTGCTGGGGGAGAAGGAATCTGGAAAAAGACACATGCAAGTGTACCGCTACAGTATTATTCAAACAGGCAGAATTTGCCCTAAAAAGGGAAGATGGAGATTACCTGGTCAGGAAGCGGTTGAGGGGTAACCGATGCATGGCGTGAAAGGCGGAGGACACGAGGGTAAGAATGAGAGGGTTGCTCCTTGGATGAGCTTGGTATACCTGGATCTGCCATGGCTACCTACGGCATAATGGTGCATTCATCAAAGCACAATAGTGTCTTGGGCCAATGGATTAACCATCGATAAGATCATCAACAGCTATTAATGAAAAAAGTGAAAGCGAAGACCCAACTAAAGAAACAATACAATGGTGATCAACTAGGTAGCTAGCGCTCTCTCTCTCTCTCTCTCATTCACACACACGCAAGCACCCAATATGTGTGGTGCAGTGGAAAGCTTCAAAAAAACCCTTCGCCTGGCAAACGCTAGGAAATGCAAGCCTACTCACACAACTCTTCTGCTCTGATCTGCTCCAATCAGCTCCAGCCGCGAACTAATTGTGGTATCGTTCGGGGGCATTTTGTTGTTGAATTTGATTCTCGCTTGTATCCGACGTATAGTTAATCTTTACCATTTGCTCTTTAATCAACTCTCGTGGGATCTACTTCTAAGGAGCCATAATTGAAATTGAATAGAATAATATTGTGGAGTCGGTTAATTTCTGCCGGACTCGCAGGCTGTAATTCTTATTAATGTACAGCAAAATTGTAAGATTGGCTCACTTCATTACCCAATTGATGCCATGTTGGATGTCTATTTATAACCTACAATCGATGCCATGCAGGATGTTTATTTACATCCTACGTGGTTGTGGTTCCACAAATTGATGCCATGTAGGAGATTTGTTGATTGCCTCATGGTTGTGAAGCCACAATGTTTGCTAAAGCGAAGGAGATTATAAACCCTCAGTAATAGACCCAAATCTTGCAGTTGCATGAAACTAAGAGATTGAGTTACGTCATATATGTAGATTCATGGCTCTGGTGGACATTACCTTGCCTCCTTTTATGTTGAAGGGGTGGGGGACATGTCATAAACATAGAGTCTTTAATGTCTACTTCCTTGACTTGCATCTCCAAGCATTGAACTCTCTCACCATGCGTGAAATTGTCCTTGTGCCCTAGTTGGGTTGAATATGTATATTTTTCCACAAGAAAGATCTTTTATTAGGCATAAAACTTCCCAATGGTCTACAACAGCTACCATGAGGGTTCAACCTATACAAAGATGGAAGACTCTCCCAAAATGAGTGAAAGAATTTACAATGGCTTCATCACAAAATGGGAAGGGGAAAGGCAAAACAAGTGGCCTATAATGCCAAGGAAGACCGTGCACACCACAAAGAAAGGTCCTAGCCACTACATACTACTAAATGCCTTATGTTGTCTCTCGGCCATCTCTGAGTTGCCCTCAATGTTGTCATACACCATCTAAGTGTATGGATCATCAACTCAAGCCAAAAAAACTTGACTTGTCATTGTAGGAGTCTCGGGTCAACGTTCAACACATGACAACATTGATGCCTCCATACGAACAAGAGACCAAGGCTACTTTGCAACTCCCATCTAAGATCTCTCTCCAGAGTCGATGTTACTAAGCATAGTAAAGGATAGGGCATTGCTTGGGTCAAATATAGTTGTCAAATGGATACTTTTTTTGTCACCGTTGTCAAAAGATCTATTTCCCTTATTTTATGGGGATGTTTGAAAGAGTCTAAGTGCTAATTTCCTCTTAATCTTGAGATTAGGCTGAGCATTGGTGTTTGCTCTTAACTCAATTGTGGTAGATTTTGATTATCATGAATAAATACAATAGTTGCTTGAAAATGGATGGTTTTAATAGCTTCTTTGCTTAAGCTTTATTCTCGTAATATCAAATCAAATCCCATTCACTTTCACTTCTACATGAACTTTGCACTAAACGTTGGCCTAATTTCTCACTAAGAAATTACATTTATTTTATTGTGCGATTAAACTTAGGCATTTTCATTCTTAGGACTTTAACCTTTAAATTTGAACACAATAAGTATATATCTTCATCACATTCACAGAAAAAAGTAGGATTAGCTATATTATATGTGTGATTTGACAAGCCCATATTCTTGTGCGCGCGCATGTGTGTGTGTGTGTGTGTGTAAAATTGTGTGTAAGTTGTGCGTATGTCTCACGAAGCATTTGATACCCGCTTCACTAAAGGTCCTCACACACTAGTTGCCAATATTACTAGTGCCCAAAGCCCCACCTAAGGACCCACCTCCTTCATAGTTTCTATCTTCCACTACTCTCTTAATTGCCCATTCTTTGCCTCTACCCATGGCTAGTCACGACAACATTTTTACAACATTAAAGTGCTTTCTGTAAACATTTGGTTGTGCCATCTAAGGTCCCTAGTGCTCCGATGTCTTGTCGTGGCATGTACACAATGCGAAATGAGAACATTCACTTCACTTTTAATACTTTTTGATGCATGGGAATAAATAATGTACATATTGTGATATATGTGAAAGTGGCGACTGCGGGTACACACCTATTTGTGGAGTCGTGGTCTTGGATGTACACACCTATTTGTGGAGTCATGGCCTTGATATGGCACCATGTGTACCCTATTTGTGGAGTCATGATCTTGGATGTACACAGCTATTTGTGGAGTCATGGCCTTGATATGGCACCATTGTGTGTTTTCTCACTTTATAGCATGCATAATTTGGTTTGAGAATGTACATATGTCAAGTGGTTCATGGTGGTTGTCAGGACAATGGTAGGATAGGGCAGCAGGTCAAGGGCTAGGGACTAAATGGCTCAGTACGGCTATGAGCCGAGGGCTAGGCATGCGTTAAGGGGACCTACTTGCAAGGGCCAAGGGCTATAAGTAGAGAGGTTGGGAGGAGAACCACATGCCAGTCTACCCTTTGCCCTTTCACTGGTATCAGAGCTTAGGGGAGAGGAGCCATGGAAGGGGGAAAGGTCTCTCTCAGTTGCTCTCTCGATCTCAACGTGAGGCATGGTCTCTCTCTTGCATCGGAGTCTTCTCTGTCTCCCTCATTTTCAGTAGTAGAACGCATATGCATGGAGGGCAAGCCGGCTATGCAAGAGGTCGGGGATGAGGCACCTTGCGTGTGCAGGCGCTCTTGCTAGGCGGGAAGGCCAAGGCCACAAGGGGAGATTACAGGCACGCGGGCAAGCCCGCTTAGCGGGAGGAAGGGCCGACTTCGACCTGCATGGAAAGGTTCTATAGATGTGCGCTGGCCTGTGCAGCAAACTTCGCTTTTGTTGCACGGTTGCAAGATGACCACACAAGCGTAGAAGACCGCCTTCTTGCCTGCGCAGATCGAACGCCATCGCTACATCAGTTTTTTTCTTTTAGGGTTCTTGCCGCCACGTGGGCGCCTAAGAAAATCCTCTATTGGACCGTCCCACCCATGGGGTGCCCAAGGGGCTACCCTTAGTGAGGCGGCGGCCCTGAGGAGCCACTCAAGGGGCACGGATTGGGAAGTTCTTCCCATTATGGGTATTGATAGAGGCCATAGGCGGCAGGGCATGTACGGCTCGTGGCCAAAAAGTAATCAGGGATGATATACCCATCGGGCCCGAGCCTCGCAGAGAAGAAAGGGCGGCACACATATCGTATCATGCATGGTTCTTCGAGAACCTCGTCAAGTGGATCATGGCTGCAGGGCATGCAACGGCGTGAAAGGTCGCCAAAGGCCGTTTGCAAGATCACCGGCAAGGCACTTAGAGCTAGCACGCGAATTCGAAGGACGTGGTTGACCTCGACTACGGACAAGCAATGATTATCAGGTTTGAGATTTGATGTTATTACAACTTTCATGTGTGCAATTGTATTGCAGGAACATGTAATTATGCTAATCTTGGCTATGTTTCCCTGCGAGACTACCTATGGGTCAAGTATGCCCATGGTTATTATGTCCACTTTTCTTGCGTATAGGGCAAGGCCCTTGATAGCAGGAGTAGATCATATATTGCACCAAACAATAGTGTTTAGAAAATCATTTCTCTTTTTTTTTTTACTGCTTCCAAATCATTCGATTTTTGGGTCGGCAAGATTGGTCAGCAATTGCTTATGAAGCATTTGACCTAGATGGAGCATGTATCACCTCTATTGCATATCTCTAGCATGCATCAAAGGTGACGCACTTTCTTTACTCCAAGCACAGGCACGGCCTCTGACAGTTCACATAAGCACTCAACTTTTGTTGCATACATTAATGGCAAGGGATTATTTTTTAATATCTCAAGGAGACATGCATGGCATCTTACTGGACTTGTTGAAGGAAGCAAGTTCCTCGGCATGGCCGACTTCTTGTCATGGTCTCTACACGCTGACGGAGGATGCTTACCACACAGTACTAGTCAATTGAAATTGCTCGACACAATCGATTCTTTTTGTTATGATATCTATCACCACATCTGTTGGCTCTCAGCACAACCATAATTATGTGAAGCAAGGCTTCAATTTACGACTCTTACAATGAGATTTTTCCCATTTGGGGTATGCTATGAGCACACGCCTTTGGGGAATTTCTCCATATGCCTACAGGATATTTCAGGCCAACTTTCTCTTGCGCAATAGAGATGGTTACGATCTACATTTGAGCGAGTTTTCTTTCTGACATCTCCAGACAACTGGTTACAGCAGGATGACCAGGTTAGACCATGTTCAGTATTGTTTATTTTTCCATGTTTATACATTCACATTGGAAATTAATGTTTTTGTGCAAAGCAAAGTTCTTTGACAATTTTACATGAAGCAAGGCTTCTCCCTTGTGCCAAGGTACTGCCCAATGACTTGGAATCACGAGCAGTGACACACAAGTTTGAAAAACTGGCAAAATAGGGAATATCACCTCATAGAATCCCTACCAGTTTAGACTGTGCAAGGCACTAATGGTTTTGGCTCTCCCGTTTGAGACCATCACTCTTGCCAAGGGCTTAACAATCTTTATGCAAGGCATGCTAACTAGGTGGCATGAATTCCATCGCTTCAGAGATTACGCTTCCGCTACCACACCAGACACTCTGTCATGGACAAACTAAGTTCTGGATTGTTTAAATTTTTTGTTGTTGTCAATGCACAATACCACTAAATGGAACCTAAATCTAGGACTTATTTCATAGGCAAAGTGCCATATTAAGTCATTTTTGTAAAGTCACGACCCCATACATGGTAAGTGGGTCCAGCTATGGCTTGTGTTTTCTGTTCCCACTCTCGATGAGAGCGTTATACAGGCAGATTATTGCATGCTTATAGGATGCTGCAAGTCAGGCATAAGATGCGTCAGAGCACACAGATTGCGCACAACATATATAAAGTCATCACTTAAGGAAAGTTCCTCAGCCCAGCATTTTCTCTCTCTTTTTCTTCTTTCTCTCCATGAATAATGAAAACTTTCTATGCAGTTTTTGATACATGTTTTGTTTGGAGTCAGCATGAGTCAAGGTGCTCTAACTCTCAGCTAGATATTGGGCAAAACGCCCTCTACAATAGTCTTCATCGTTTTGTCGATCGAACACTAATTGCCATAAGGACTATGAGCCACACACGCTGGCTACGAGTCATTGTCAGATCTCGGGTACAACCCAATTGTTGGCATTCCTTAGTTGATTGTTCTTAAGATCAAACAGATCTACCCAGTGGAGTACACAACGACGTTAATGGACAAGAAAGAGTCTTGTCATTACGGATGTTTAGGGTGTCATTTTTGCATGACATGTTTACAGTGCGACACTCGAGTTGAATTTTTGATACCCATAAATTCAACTCAGTGTCTTACTACCACGGACTTTAGGTGCAACAACCCGTTGGGATGGCATGGTGGTCCATAAGAGCTAGGCTTTACACTTGTGTGGATCTCTTGCTCTCTCTATAGCATTATGAGTGTCTATGGACGCATTGTTTTGGGATAAGACCCCGCGGGTGCTTACTAAGTCACCCCATAGGCATTGAGGATCACAGTTTGATATATTCCCATTGTACTTTCAAGGAAAGAAGTCTGCAATCTACCAGGGGGTAGTGGACAACTTCAACTTTTCAAGTTGATTCTCATCATTTTGCACATGGTTGACTATGTTGGTTACCATTACCTGCTAGTTGAGCAGTTTTTACAAAGGGTCTTACCAAGGGGTTGACTACGAGATTCTACCCAACGGGTTTGGATTGTGAAGGCAACACCCAGGGTTTCCAGTGCAATGTTGCTTGGTTTTTCACAGGTGGGAGACGTATTCCTGTGCATTTGAGTACGGGTAACTGCACTTTCAGTTCAATCCCCAGGGCCATGCCAAGGGCATGTCAAAACGAGTATTTGGGGCCGTAGTGTCCAATGTACATTATCTTTATCCTGCCACATTTACCTGCTCTCATGCTCAATGCACAGTTCATCAAGCCCAGTGCGAAGATCTTCTTATGTGTTCTGAACCTCCCCGGCCTTTGTCTCCGTTTACCCCTCCTCAAACTGCGAACTAGAGCCATCGAAAGACGGGAGAGAACATTTGTGATCGGCCCTCAGGTAACTGCTTCAGATTTCATCGGACTATAACTCGGCGCTCGGGGCTCAGAATCACGAGCCGTCAATCTTTGCTTGCTCCGCATGATGCATGCTACTCTCTAGAATCATGTCGAGGCTCAAGAAGTGCCAGATGGCACATTCTCCAATGCGGTCAAGTGGGCTCAGACCCGGCCCCCGGAAAAACTTCAAATGATCATATCTTGCAAACCGTGGCTCCGATCCACAATCCGAAAAGACGGGTAGGCTCCATGAATTGAGCTCTACACATCTATACCTCAAGCTCCACTTGGACCACCTGTCTCCAGCTGCCCTGTCCGGCAAGAATCTGCAAACCACTAAAACTTCAACCTTCAATAACTTGGGCTCTGTAGCTCGGTTTGATGAGCCATCTCGACCTATTCCTTCAACACTTCAAGCTCTTCATTTCTGGACCCACAAGCTGCACTTTGCATCTCCTTCACCTGCTACCCCAATTAGCCCCTTATGTAGCCTTTCTTGGCCTATAAGCCGCATCATGCATACACTTCCGCTGCTACCTGCTATCTCGTGACCTTCCTGGCCGCTTCTGTCCTTTGCCATGCTTCTGCTTGCTTGTACACACATGTCCATGCTATCTTCTAGAGGCGACACACTTTGGCTGCACCATCATTGCCCACCCCCCTGTTGAGCATTTATGCTCAACCACAAAAGAGCTTTATTCCACTATAAACTGCAAAACCTAAAAACTAAAACCATATGTACACTGTTTTATTGCACCCTATTATCAAACCTTCAAGTGGGTTGCCCCACCCCCTGCATAACATAGCTTCCACCTGGATCAAACACCTAGCTCTGTTCACTTTTATCCATCTGCAACAACATCCCATAGTGCCCTACCCAAGCACGTAGCCATCCATGCACACAAAAGGCCCATAGCACTTTAGCACCTCTTCGGAAATCATCTTGCCTTATCAACCTATATGGCTCTGCAAACAGATTACTCGAACCAACCGAAAGAACTGGTTCTGGAACCCCATCATCTGTACGAACCAACACTTCTGACTCTCCCTCCTAGCCATGTAAAGTAGAGATCCTCTCAAAGGAACTCCGTATCTGATGGATAACATACTGCACAGTTGCACTTACAAGCATACCTTTCAACCATGGGTTGCATATCTTTTTTGAAAGCTTGGACACATCCTGGGAACCTCCTCCATATGCCATAGAACGCATCTCTTGTACTGGCTTCATGCTCTCTTGCTCTTCAATCACCTCTTCTTGTTGGGGTATAAAGCCCAACGTGGTCGCCCAGGTAAGTGGGCGGGCCGCCAGGTATGTACACATATTCTTTTGTTAAAACCTAATAAGAACTCACTATGCTCTACACATTACAGTACAGCGAGTTCACCATATCGTCGTGCTCTTCTTCTCGCACTTTCTCTCGCGTCACACTTCCGCTCGTACTCCTTCAACTGGTATCAGAGCTCAGATCGAGGCTCGGGGTAGCACTACAGGAGGCTAGAGTCACCAACTCAGATTGGAGTGAAATTCGACAGGCGAAGACACGGCCCCAAATCTCGTGGATGACCCCAAACCCGAAGGGCTCGGTGTTGTCAGAATTTCATTCTGAGGTCATCTCGGCCACCGTTCGGCTTCGACAAAGGTCTGCGCACGCCATTTTCGAGTACGTGGTCTCGATGGGTGCAGATCCGACTCTGCAAATTTGGGGTTTTTCGGCCTACGACTGCAGGTGCTGAGGATATCGACACTCCCAGAGTGTTGATTTGTGGCTGTCTACACATCGAAGGACGGCTCACAGTTCTTGGAGGCGTGTCACATACGACACGGGCGTATCTACACACAGACTGTAGGCGACATCCACTAGTTCATCAGGTAGCTTGTGTTTGCTGCTTGATATTCCAGATTTCATCCTGACATTGCAGGTACTTCCACATGGGATGTATTGTCAGAGATGATGTATGTCTGTTGAGGGTTTGCTGGCTGTGAGTCACGCAGCAAACAACCGCCGCAACGGTTACAGCATACAGTGGGAAATTTGTGGATGTATGACTTTATGGGAAGTCTATGTACTGTCAAATTTACTGCAGCCTTTGTTGAGGGTCGAGTGAGATTTTATTGAGCTGGGGGATTCTCGAATGTTGAGATCCTTTCGGTGATACAGGTCTTGGAGCGATCCCTCGAGCACCCTTAGATAGGCAGCTAGGATGTATTGACTGTGAGTTAGACAGTTGGGATTGCATCTTTGCTTTACTGCCATTGAGGCATTGTCGCAGTCTATGCTTACAGGACAGTCAGAGACAGTACAGGTGCAGGACAGGTTTACCCACAGCTTACAGTGAGAGAGAGACAGTGGTTTTTGGAGCTGTTTTTTGGTCTGTTTTCAGTACACCAGAGCCATTTTACAAAGGAGACTCTGCCAAAATTTCCGCAGAATCTGAAGCTTTCTTGGTTCATTTGACGGGTTGATATTGGTTCAGAGGTCAGTTTACAGGGGAAACTCTGCCGAATTTTTC
Source organism: Adiantum capillus-veneris (assembly GCF_014529385.1). Classification (NCBI taxonomy): domain Eukaryota; kingdom Viridiplantae; phylum Streptophyta; class Polypodiopsida; order Polypodiales; family Pteridaceae; genus Adiantum; species Adiantum capillus-veneris. The sequence goes on from NC_140944.1 coordinate 107,686,510, forward strand.
CCAGGAAAGTAAACTACTGTGAAGCGTAGCTATGGTTGGATCACAGGACACTGCTCTTTACAATATCAAGAAGCTGGATGGAACCAATTTCCCATTGTGGAAGAAGCAGATTTGGCACGTGTTAGTACAAAAGAAGCAGATAAAACCTATAAAGCTCAAGGGGATAAAACCAGAAGATATGGACGAAGATGAATGGAGCGAAATGGATGAATTGGCACTTTCTACCATTATGCTGACTTTGGCAGAAAGCGTTTATTTCAATGTAGCAGACGAGATGTCGGCTTATCAAGCATGGTTAAAGCTGAGTGATCTTTATGAGAAGCAGAGTGCAGCTTCACAGGTATACTGGCTTAAGAAGCTTTTTGACTTGAAGATGAAAGAAGGGACACCTATGTCCAATCATCTGAATGAATTCAACACAATCTATAGTCAGTTGTCAGCTCAAGGTGTCAAGTTTGATGAACCTGTTAGAGCTATGTTCCTGTTGATCACATTACCGGAAAGTTGGGACGCTTTTCGCACAGCTTTGAGTAATTCTGCACCTCCAGATGGTTTGAACATAGCAGGTGTAGAAGGAAGTCTGCTTACTGAAGAAACCAATAGAAAGACAATGGACAAAGGCAAAGGAACAGCCTTAGTTGTCAGGGGAAGGACCAAAGAAAAGTACAAAGGTGGAAAGAGGAATCAATCTCGTAGCAACTCCCGCAGTGCTAAAGGATAGAGTGACATAGAATGCTACCATTGTGGCAAGAAGGGTCACATGAAAAGAGACTGCAGAGAATGGAAAGCAGAAAAAGGCAAAGAGAAAGCTGAAGACCATGGTGAGAAGAACAAGTCCTCAGTGAAGATTCAAGAAATAAATGTGACAAACACTGTTGCAGAGGATGACAGTCTAGTGTCAGGAGACATCTACTTCTTGAAGAATACAATGGACTCAGCTCTTCTTACAACATCTGATGGAAATGCACTGAGTGACTGGATTATAGACTCAGGGGCATCACTTCATGTGTCTCCAAGCAAGGAGTGGTTTACCTCTTATGTGACCACTAAAGATCATGTTCGGCTAGGCAATGGGCAGACATGTGAGATCTTAGGTGTTGGAGATGTACAATTGAAGTTTCAGAATGGCTCTTCTTTCACGCTGAAGAATGTGAGACATGTTCCCGCAATTACAAAGAGCTTGATCAACACAGGTTTACTTGATGATGCTGGCTACGTCACCACTTTTGGACAGAACATGTGGAAGATATCCAAGGGTTCTATGACAGTAGCACATGGAGTAAAGTCTGGAGGCCTTTACATGATTTATGTATCAAATGTCTCTAAAAATGTAATCAATGTAACCGAGCAGCCGAACGTTTCTTTGTGGCATAGCCGGTTAGGACATATGTCCAAGAAGGGAATGGAAATCTTGTCTCGTTCTGGTTATTTGCCTGGCTTTTCATTTAATGATTTTGAATTCTGTGAACATTGTCTGTATGGTAATCAAACACAGCAGCCACATAAGCATAGAAGCAGTAGAAGAGATACACAGTTGGCACTTGTTCATAGTGATTTGTGTGGACCTATGCCTAACCTATCTCTAGGGGGAGCTTCTTACTTTATGACATTTATAGATGATTACTCGAGGAAAGTATGGGTTTACTTTCTCAAGCACAAGGATGAAGCGTTTAGTGTTTTCAAAACGTTTGTGACACTTGTGGAGAATCATAGTGGCAAGAAGCTTAAATGCTTACGCACTGACAATGGTGGAGAGTATGTTTCAAAGGCCTTTCAGGACTTTTGTGAGTCAAAAGGTATAAAACGTGAACTTACTGCTCCTTACAATCCTCCTCAAAATGGTGTTGCTGAGAGGATGAATAGGACCATACAAGAGAAGGTCAGAAGTATGTTGTCTAATGCACAGTTGCCAAATGGGTTTTGGGCTGAAGCTGTATCAACAGCTGTTCATCTTGTAAATAGATCTCCTAGCAAGGTTTTGCAGAAGGATTCAGTGCCAGAGATGGTATGGTCAAGCAAAATGCCCTCATACAAGCATCTCAGAGTCTTTGGTTGTGAGGCATATACTCACGTTCCAAAGGAATTTAGGAACAAACTTGAGCCAAAGAGTAGAAAGTGCATCTTTCTAGGCTATGGTAATTCTGGTGAGATGGGGTACAGACTTTGGGATCCCGAATCCAGAAAGGTTGTCCGCAGCAATGATGTTCACTTTAATGAATCCAAATATCATTCTAAACCAGAGAGGGTTGAGGAGATTGGAAGAGTTGTCTTCCAAGAAGATGGACCTGCGCGTGCAAGACAAAATGTCAGGGCTCAAGAGGAGCAAGGACAGGATAGAGTGGAACCACAGGTTGTGGCTGAGCCTGAGCCACCTATTGTGCGTAGATCTGGACGTGTCACGCGACCTCCTAATAGGTTTGTTCCATCTATGAACTATGTCATGTTGACTGATTGCAATGAGCCTTCATGTTACAAGGAAGCAGTGCAAATGAAGGACTCCGGGAATTGGCAATAGGCCATGCAGTCAGAGATGACAGCTCTGCATAAAAACAAGACATGGAAGCTAGTTAAATTACCACAGCGCAAAAAGGCTCTACCTTGTAAATGGGTTTACAGGTATAAGATCACCGCTCATGATAATCAGCCAAAGTACAAAGCAAAGCTTGTTGCCAAGGGCTTTAAGCAAGAACAAGGCATTGACTTTGATGAAGTCTTCTCTCCGGTGGTCAAGATGACTACATTGAGATGCTTTCTTGCATTGGTTGCCATATTAGATTTGGTGTTGCACCAAATGGATGTCAAGACAGTGTTCTTGCATGGTGATTTAGATGTGGAAATTTACATGCAGCAGCCAGAAGGGTTTGTTGAGAAAGGCAAGGAAGATTGGGTATGCCAGTTGTTAAAGAGTCTTTATGGCTTAAAACAATCACCGAGGGCATGGTACCATAAATTCCACAAGTTTATGCTTTCTCAAGGCTACAAACGTAGTGAGTTCGATCACTGTCTATATACAAAGAAGGCTAAGGATGGTAGTTGGTTGATCCTTATTTTGTATGTGGATGACATGTTGATTGCTGGCAAGCACTTGGAAGAAATTTCAGCTTTGAAGTCAAAGATGGCAAAATCGTTTGACATGAAAGACATGGGTGAGGCAAGTCATATACTTGGTATGCGCATTGAGAGAGACAGATCAAAGAATTTGATTTGGTTATCTCAAACAGAGTATATTGACAAGGTTTTGCAACGTTTCAATATGGAGAAGGGAAAGGCATTGAGTGTTCCATTGCCACCATATGTGAAACTTAGCAAACAAGATTGTCCTGTGTCTGAGGAAGAACAGGCTGAAATGGATAAGATTCCATATGCGCCTGCAGTTGGTAGTTTGATGTATGCAATGATTGCTACTCGCCCAGACATTGCATTTGCAGTGGGAGTAGTAAGTCGATACATGTCAAACCCAGGCAAGAAACATTGGGAGGCAGTGAAAGGAATATTGAGATACCTGAAAGCTACAAAGAGTATGCGTATATGCTATGGGAGTCAGGAGCTAAGTGTAAAGGGTTTTACAGACTCAAATTATGCAGGTGACTTAGACAACCGAAGGTCTACGTCAGGGTATGTCTTTACATTGGTTGGTGGAGCAGTATCATGGCGTTCTAGATTACAAGATTGTGTTACTCAGTCTACTACAGAGGCTGAATATGTTGCAGCATCAGAGGCATGCAAAGAATCAATTTGGCTTAATCGACTAGTAACAGATTTGGGAATCAAAGAAGAGATGCATGTGTTATATTGTGATAGTCAAAGTGCTATACAATTGGCTCGCAATCCAGTTTATCACTCAAAGAAAAATCATGTGGATGTGAAGTATCATTTCATCAGGGAAATGCTCGAGGATAAGCAACTTCAGCTTCTCAAAGTTCACACCACAGAAAATCCTGCTGATCTACTTACAAAAGGACTTCCCTCAGAGAGCTTTGCGCATTTTCGCAAGCAGTTAGGTGTAGGGTAGTACATCGCTTCTCTACATCTCTTGTATATTAGCTTGTATAGTAGCTTCTCTCACACTTAAAGTACCACATTGGACTTTAAGTGGGAGGTTGTTGGGGTATCAAGCCCAATGTGGTCGCCCAGGTAAGTGGGTGGGCCGCCAGGTATGTACACATATTCTTTTGTTAAAACCTAATAAGAACTCACTATGCTCTACACATTACAGTAGAGCGAGTTCACCATATCGTCGTGCTCTTCTTCTCGCACTCTCTCTGGCGTCGCACTTCCGCTCATACTCCTTCACTTCTATCGCTGCATCAGGCTCCTCTATGGAAAAGAGAAACTCGTTCTCTATTGCATTCATTTCGATTTCCTTGATAGACATGGCCGCTTTATCTCTCTTGGAAAAAGTCTGCACATGTTGCACCACCATGGCACATTCCACCGCTGCTTTCATCATCACAGCGATTAGCATGGCACCACACACCACCTTCACCTGCATTTCATCATCTGTAGGTCTAGACCGCACCTTTTGGCTTTCATCAACTACCTCGGTTTGGTCTGCTCCCTGTTCTTCTTGCATATGTGCTATTACCATCTCATCAAACATATAAGAGGGCAGCTTTACCTTTACCAGTTTGAGTTCATCAGATTCCGTCTCTTCGTCATAGGATGTGGACTCATCCGCTCTATCCTCCTCGCTTGTCTCCCAGCGAATTGAGCTTGTATCCTCATCGGCATCGGCATCATATACCAACTCCGTATCAACATCTGCATCCACTTGTTGCTCCACAAAATCTTGACCATCTTCACCATTTTGCAAAATTTTTTCATTAGCTTCTGAACCCTTGACATCTGCACGATTGCATCCTGCTCCCTTTTCATGCAAACTTTCAACAAGACCATGCTTTACCTCTTCAATCCGTACTGGAACCTCCACATCTGCTACCGTTTTTGCATCTTGGTTCACATCGACATGGAGCTTCTCCTCTTTGACAAGCTCTTCCACCCTCGGCACATGCACATCACAAACTGGAAACCTCCAAGGAACATAACCAATAGTAGGTCTTACCTCCACAGGCCTTGCATTTTTCACGATTGGAATCACCTTTGGCTAGACCCAAGAGCACTTCACCACCTCCGCAACAACCGGCATATAATCGCATGGCTTTAGCATTCCCAACTCTAGCTTCCGCTTCACCTTTCTGCTCTTTATCTTTGCCAGATAGACCATGTCTTCATAGGTATCTGCGCCATCTTCGACCTTTTCTCTAATCCTCGGATGCAAGCACTCTAACAGCTTTGACAGCTTCAAAGATTGATTGCTTTTGACCCCAGTAGCAATCTCTAACTGCTTCCAACAAGCTTCAAACTGCTCAATGAAAATAGAGAAGTCTTTACTTACATCTTGGTGTACCGCCTTCAGCCTTGCACCAGCTTTTTCTGCCGTAACCACCTCTCAAAACTGCTCCAGAAACTGACTCTGCAACCTTTGCCATGATTCTCGATCACTGCTCTCTAAGCCGTCGAACCACACCTTGGCTCGCCCTCGCATAAACAACGGCACCGTCTGTAACCTTTTTGCATCCATCAACATACGCATCGACAGCAACCATAATTCGAAATATGCTAGCCAATCCTCGGGATCTTCGACACCCCTAAATATGGGGCCAAAACCTGGCTCCATCATCTCTGTCAGCTTCAACCCCGACCATCAAACATCTCGACCATCAGCCAACCTCTTTGTCGGCAAAAAAAACACAACTTTGAACCTCAGATTGGAGCATCAGACAGCTCCTCAGTGGGGGCACCAGAAGATGGAGAGGGGGAATAAGGAACACACCCAGCACACAAACTACTTGCCTCTCTATAGCCCAGGGATTCCACGGCACCCCTAACCTCTCAAAAAACACCTTCAAATTGGCTTATTTGCACTAACAACTCCGCTTTAGCATACAAAACAACTACCTCATAGCCACGAGCTCTTCGAGCTCCCTTGCCTCACATTCCTTAAAGAGGGCGCACGCCCAGCTCATATACTCCACCACCGGACCACTGCACTGCACATATGGGATAATGAAGTGCCACGTGGCAGCTGCCCGTGAGCTGCCCCCAAAAACTTTCTTTGAGTACCCACAAAAACCTTCTTAAGAACTTTTCAATAGTGTCCTTTTTATCCTGCCACATTTACCTGCACTCATGCTCAATGCACAATTCATCAAGCCCAGTGCGAAGATCTTCTTATGTGTTCTGAACCTCCCCGGCCTTTATCTCCGTTTAACCCTCCTCAAAATGCGAACTAGAGCCATCGAAAGACGGGAGAGTACATCTGTGATCACAGCCCTCGGGTAACTGCTTCAGATTTCATCGGACTATAACTCGGCGCTCGGGGCTCAGAATCACGAGCCGTCAATCTCTATTTGCTTCGCATGATGCATGCTACTCTCTAGAATCCTGTCGAGGCTCAAGAAGTGCTAGATGGCACATTCTCCAATGCGGTCAAGTGGGCTCAGACCCGGCCCCCGGAAAAACTTCAAATGATCATATCTTGCAAACCGTGGCTCCGATCCACAATCCGAAAAGACGGGTAGGCTCCATGAATTGAGCTCTACACATCTATACCTCAAGCTCCACTTGGACCACTTGTCTCCAGCTACCCTGTCCGGCAAGAATCTGCAAACCACCAAAACTTCAACCTTCAATAACTTGGGCTCCGGTAGCTCGGTTTGATGAGCCGTCTGGACCTATTCCTTCAGCACTTCAAGCTCTTCATTTTTGGACCCACAATCTGCACTTTGCATCTCCTTCACCTACTACCCCAATTAGCCCCTTATGTAGCCTTTCTTGGCCTATAAGCCGCATCATGCATACACTTCTGCTGCTACCTGCTATCCCGTGACCTTCCTGGCCGCTTCAATCCTTTGCCATGCTTCTGCTTGCTTGTACACACCTGTCCATGCCATCTTCTAGAGGCGACACACTTTGGCTGCTTATGGGAAGCAAATGGAGTTACAACGAGTACCAGAGGCAAAGATGATTCCAAGTTTTGAGCTTGTTGTGGTCCTTGATATTATAGACTGTGTAAGGGGAATCAGGGAGGAACATGGAAGGGATTGGGAAAAATGCAAAGGCTACAAAAAGAAATTTCTTAGAATGGGTTGCAAAAGCCAATAGGGGGACTTTCCATTACCAAACTACTGAGAGACTTTGAGTTACATTATGCTCAACTTTTAGGAATTGCACAAGGGATAGGTATGCCATTAAGAACTAACTTTGGAAAAGGAGATATGCGAAAGTTATTGGAGGATAAGGCAACTAGCCATGCCATCTTTGTAGCGGAGGAAACTACCTATGGGGTGAAGATAGAGTTGATTCCAAAGAAGGGATCAAAGCCTATTTAGAATGTCTTTGAGGAGGTTGATGGCTTGTGGCCTATGCAGTGGTGTCAGCCAAATATGGGAAGGTAGCTAAACATGTATTACATCAAAGTTGGTGATTGCATATGTCATACAATAAGTTGGGATGATCCTATGGACTCTTTATCGGTGCGTGCCTATCTTGCAAAATGTCATAACGATGAAGCAATTGTGGAAGAGAAGCATAGACATGAGAATGGGGATGCAGGATCCTATACTTCAAAGAGGGTTACAAGAGCTGGAGGAAGGAAGGATCGAGGACCTTCTTATGAGGCTTCACCGTAGGTGCCTCCTCCTGTCGAGGTTCCTATGGAGGAAGCATCTACATGACATAAGAAAGAGCAAGGAAAAGCAAAAGGCCTTGCAAACAAACTACAATCTGACATTGAAACTGCTATAAACTTAAAGTAGGTGTTTGAAAAAAGGATTTGAACAATAAATTTGAGTTTACTTTGGGTAAATTTCTTGACATACCTAAGCATGAGTTTCATGAGGAAATTATAGATATCATAAAATGAAATTGGCAAACTCTTTCTGGGTGTATTTCTCCACAAGCTCAAGGTGAAGAAGAGTCACTGAAGGCTACCAGTCTTCTGGAAGAGATATGCATGTTAGATTTGTGGATGATGATGATGAAGATGAAGCCTTACATAAAAGCCACTTCTCTAAAAACCATTGGGCAAGAGTTACAACGGAAGCTTTGGTCAAGGTGGGTGATCTTGAGGAGCCAAAATCCGGATTTATAGATCATGGCTCCAAAATCAATCGTATGTCCAAGAGCCTTTACATGAAGGGCAAGTGGTCAATAGACACAGACCATGGTTGGATAATTAGGGTTGCAAACAACTCATCAAGAGAATTATATATAGCTTGTCCAAATGTGAAAGTGACCATTGGTAATGTCAAAGGTGAGCAAAGCTTCTCATAGTCACCAGTGTCACCAACATCCCCCTGCTCACTTTCTTTAAATTGGGTGAGCTTTCGTGAGCTTCAATAGGTCGAGTAATACTTTAGGAATGCTCATAGAGCTTGGTGGGCTCAAAATTTTGATTTGAAATCATTTCGGTTGTAGCCTCGCCTCTAATTACATAGTTGTAACTTTAAACTATTGAAAGAAAATTACAAGCGTCAACCTTCACATTGACCATTTTATGATTTTTCAAATATTGAAGAGATTTCCCCTTGAAGCCCACACACCATTTTGATGAAGGGAAACCCTAATTCACTCTCTCACAAGCTCAAAAATAAGATAGTAGAGAGGCGAGACTACATATTCATAGAGAGCAACCATGAAGTGAATACACAGAAGGGAAAAAATTATAGGTTTCTAGACATACGAAGCAAGAATCCTTCTTGCTTAGAAGCTCGTGAAAATTGCTAACGTGTCAATTTTCTAGTACTCTTCTTCAAAAATGGCTAATGTTTTTTTACCATACTGGCCCCAAAAATGACAATTTTTTAGCATTAAAAACCCAATCGACTTGGAAAAGTCCCTATTTTTGTGAAAAAATTCCTTTGAACTCAAATTGCATGTTGAACATCAATTTTACACTTATTATGATCACTCGACACATTTGTGAAAGTTGCACCTACTAGATACTATCTCTAACATTTTTTGTTTGAATTGAACTTTGTAGGTGAGACAAGTTTGCCACTGAAAGGGAAAAGGGTAGACTGGCATGTGGTTCTCCTCCCGACCTCCCTACTTATAGCCCTTGGCCCTTGCAAGTAGTTCCCCTTAATGCATGCCTGGCCCTCGGCTCCTAGCCGTACTGAGCCAGTCAGTCCCTGGCCCTTGGCCTGCTGCCCAGTCCTACCATTGTCCTGACGTTACTCCCCCCTTAGAGAAGCGTTTTCGTCCCCAAAAACACAAGTGATGGTATCTTCATAAGAACACTAATGTTTTCCACTGTGACATCCCTCATGGATCCAACGATTCATTTGAGTGGAACTCGGTTCAGTAGAAGGTTCAATGAAACCAAGAATAACATCTTGATTTCCTACATTGTTGTCCATTTGCAACCATCCGATGGGATGGTACCGGTTCCTATCTAACCTAGTGTTTAGAATCCATTTATAACGCTCATGAGTATGGTACATGAGTTTATCACAACAAAGATGTACCAAAAAGAGTACCTCTTGTCACTTTCCATGAAAGTAACTTGCTGATATAACTCATCAGCCAAGTTTAAGTCCTTGACTTCAACTTTCTATGAGTAACTTGCTGACATAAATCATCAGCCAAGTTTAAGTCCTTGACTTGTTCCCAAGAGTACCTCTTGTTACTTTCCATGAAAGTAACTTGCTGACATAACTCATCAGCCAAGTTTAAATCCTTGACTTGTTCCCAAATTTCATCAGTAAACAACCCCACCCTAACGAGTGTTCAAGGTTGAGAACCTGACTTATACATGAAGAGACTAAACCTAGTCGCAAACATGTGTTAACTGATAGTAAGTAAACTCCAAGAAGAGCAATAAATGCTTATTGATTGGAGTTCTTGGTGCTAATGTACGCACTTTGCATATCCTTTAGCCCAAGATTACACTTTGTAATCTGCTTATCCCCTTGGATAACTGACAATACTGAGGTTTTTTCCCCCATGATTTACAAACAGCCCTCCCAGATGGCCCGTAAACGGGGATCACAATATCATACAACATTGCTGAACAAACAACAATGTCCTAATGAATAACCATCTTGGTTAACGTGAAAAATCCAGAAGCACCCAAACCGAGCCATGACCTCTATTGGTGATTGGTAGATCCAAAAGTAAGCTCAGAGAGATACTGCACATAGAGTGCAAAATCCTTCATAAGCAACAACTTGATGAATATGCATGCCATTCTAAATCAGTCTTTTCTAAACACTAGGGCCCATAACACCTAGTGTCAATGCATTTAGCAAAAAATAGATCCAAACCTGTATGATCATCCTTGCCAATACTTATGGCGAATGTGATGTGCCTAGCACACATTAAAGAGGAATGTAAATAGTTCTGGAAAGAAACTAAATACTTTCACTTGCAATCTTTTGCAAGCCCTGCTGAAACGTCTAAACCATAATAGAAGGTGAAATAGTGATCACTTATAGGTACAAACAATGAAACTTTTTCATTAACAACTTAGAGCCTTGCTATATGTATAAACAACCATCTGTAAAATTGTTTAGCAGTACTTGTACCTGAACATTCATTCTAAGTATCCGACAATTTTTGGCCACCGAAATTGCTCCTGATACGTCGTGCTGAAAATGGTCTAGAAAACAGATTTGACCAGCACCTAGGGACTTTGTCGTGACACATACTCGAAATAATGGGCACCAGTGTCAGTCCAGAGACTCATATTCTCCGCATGTGGAATATGTCTCATGTAAGGATTTTTAAAAAGAGCATCCTTCAAGTATAAGAAAATGTACTTGTGTGTGGAGGTAACTCTAAACACTCCGTGACAAGAGTGAGAGGGACCCTCATTCATTGCTCCACACTGGCTAAACAGAACTCCTTGAGTCCCTAGACCATGTTGTATCCCATGTGACAACATGTGCCAAATTGAATCCTAAGGACACTATTGAAAAGTTCTTAAGAAGGTTTTTTTGGGTACTCAAAGAAAGTTTTTGGGGGCAGCTTACGGGCAGCTGCCACGTGGCACTTCATTATCCCATATGTGCAGTGCAGTGGTCTGGTGGCGGAGTATATGAGCTGGGCGTGCGCCCTCTTTAAGGAATGTGAAGCAAGGGAGCTCCAAGAGCTCGTGGCTATGGAGATGGTGGCGCAGGCGGCCGGGCGCTGCTGTGGTGGCGTTCGCGGCTATTTTGGTCAGTTTGGTGTCGTGCCCTCGCGTGACAGGGTGGTGGTGATGATGTGGCACCCGGCATGTGGTGTTCCCACGGCCCATGGGGCCCCGAAATTTTAAAGGAGGAAAAAGGGGGAAATAGCGACATCGCTATTGCCTCCCCCCCTCGTGTAAGCGAGAGGTCCCACAGCAGCATGCAAGGAGAGCAAGAAGGAGAGTTCGAGAGCAGTCAAGTGGACAAAGCCCTATGCAAAGCACCAAAGGGGCAAACCAAGGAAGATGGCAAGGGCAAAGTCTATCCGGGAAAATCAAAGGACGCAAAGCCAAGGTGAGGGCAAAGTGAACAAAGCCAAATGTAAGACCAAAGGGAAGGAAATCCGACCGGCCAAGATGGAAGAACCAAAGCCCAATGTGCACACCATGTAAATGTTTCCAAAAGCAAACTAGGCCAAGTGTTAGCAATGCAATAAAATACTAAAAGAATCTCTAAGTGAAGGCCACGGCAAGAGAAACTCACCCTTTTTTCTTTTTTTGGGCCTCTTAGAGGTACCCCTATAAAAGGTTGTAAATGTGAAAATTTAAGGGCTTTTTTCGCCTGTGTGAGTAAGTGAAAGCTTGAAGCTTGTGTGATGCCAAGCTTTCCATTGAAGCTGCATACATCGGTTGTGCTACTCTCTATGCAATAATACCACTCACTTGCCCCAATCTCGTGTGTTGCTTCTCCCCATCCCCCTCCTCTTCTCTCGCTCTTCGTGTATTGGTCATAGCTTGCAAAGGGTTTGCCTACAGCTCCGAGTGGTGCTACCGAGAGGGCAAATTAGGAGTGTCTTGTGATTCGGAAGGGTGAGTTGAGCAGTGTGGATGCATTTGTGTTGTGGGTGTTTTTTGCAAGGTGTGAGGTAGTTGTTTTGTATGCTAAAGCGGAGTTGTTAGTGCAAATAAGCCAATTTGAAGGTGTTTTTTGAGAGGTTAGGGGTGCCAAGGAATCCCTGGGCTATAGAGAGGCAAGTAGTTTGTGTGCTGGGTGTGTTCCTTATTCCCCCTATCCACCGTGAAGATACTTTGTGACAACTTTTCCTTCAAAGTGGTGCAATTTTTTTGCAATACATTGAAGGGATTCGGTTGCGGACACATCCCTTCTTTTTGAAGCTTGTTGTTGTTGCATAAACATAGAAAATGCTTGAAACATTTGCATTATACCTTGATCAAACTTGTTGATCCATAGCTTTCAAAATCTGTATTGAAACCTTTGAGAATGAGTTTTTGAACGCTCAGCCCAGCTAATTCGCGTCGAGTTCACCAAAGTGTGTCTCGGGAGGTGCAAAACCTCTAACTGTGAGAGTTAGTGATGAGTGTCACAAACATTTTGTGAAAAAGTGTTTATGGAATCCATCAATCCTCTTCCTAAATATGGCTTAAAATCTAAGAGCGTTTATGATAGGGAAATCATAAACCCTCTTTCCTATTGTGCTTGGAATTTGGTTGTTTTTGTAAGCGAGTTCTTTATGAAAGGATCACAATATCACAAACAGTTTTACTTAAAAATATTAATGAAAGCCACTTAAGTTTCAGGCATGAAAGATAAACTCGCACACAAGCACAATTTATGCAAAACACGTCCCTTATTGTCCTAGTGCTCTATAGCATGTGTTAGTCCTACTTCATTTTTCCTCTTTCAAAGAAGTTTTCACATCAGGTGTAGTCACTCGCCATGGCTGACAACAACACATATATTTTCAAGGTATTTGATGTTGAAGAAAAATTGGATAGGGATAACTGTCCAATGTGGGCTTACATGATGATGCATGTTCTTTCGTCAAAGAGAATATGGAATGTCATGCATGGCATCGATGTGTGTCCCCCTTCTATGGATACAAGCTCTATTGGGAATGTTGAAAGTGTGCTAACAGGTCTGTTACTGCCAGAGTTGGTTTGCCTATAGTTGAGTGATCTCGTTGGGATGTTAGAAATGAGTAGGCTCATGCATTGATTGCATTATCTTTGGAGTGCACTATTACTCCTCACATTTTCTCGGCAAAATTAGCAAAACAGGCTTGGGATACTTATGCTAGTCTTTATGCAAGTCTCTGTGAGGATAAAATTGCATTGTTGCGTAAAGAGTTGGAGTCAAAGATTATGCAAGAGGAAGATGACATGGACACTTTTCTTGCTGGCATTAAGGATATCAATGAACAGCTCATTTCTACAGGTGAAGTTAATTATGACAGTTCACTTCTGCAGACTACTCTCGATGCGTTTCCAAACTATTACAAAAAATTGCTAGTACTTAGAGACTTAAGACCCAAGGAAACCCTCAGGTTATCAAGTTTTAGGCATTGCACATTGTAGTTACAAGAGTCAATTTCAAGAAATAACAAGGTTAAACAGCGTGAAGTTGAACATGCTTTTGTTACTACTCAAAGAAAAGGTGGTAATAGCAATGCATCCACTTATGATGATTCCTCTCTTTTAGTAGATAACTTGTGTCTAGTGCTTTAGTTGGCAGCAACTCATCTAGGAATTTTGGTGAAGAAGGCAAGAAGAAGATGCGCTACCATTATTGCAAGGCTAATGGTCACTTGATAAAGCAATGTTCTAAGTTGATGGTAAAAGAAGCTAAGAAGAAAGAGGCTAGATCTAACAGTAGTTAGTTATTGTAGAATCTTTTGTTAATTTTGACATAGATGTAGAGTGGGCATTTAGTGAAAAGTGTATTTATGATCCTTCTGACCATGATGCATGTATGTCAATTGCTACATCATATGTCTTGTACTTTGATAGTGCTGATATCACTTCGCATCATGATTTGTTTGTTTCTCTCAAGATTGTCCCTCATGGGAATACAATAATGTGTGCCAGCAATGCCTCTTATCTCATCAAGGGAGTTGAAAAGATTGTGCTAACTACTACGAATGGAAATTATTTTACACTTGTTAATGCACTTTATGTACCAGGGATAAAAAAGAACCTTTTGTCTGTAACTGCACTTGTAAGAGAATTGTTGTCATTTTGTGGATGATAGATGTATAGTTCATGATTGTAGTTTTGGTGATGAAATTGTTGCATCTAGCATTTTGTGTCACGGGTTGTATAAGCTCACTTGGTATGACAAGTGTGGGCAAAATTTTGCAAATGTGGTTGTGGACTTAAAGTCTATTTTAGATGCCAAAGTTTGGCATGCACATTTTGTACATTGATTTTTTGCCAGTTTGTTGTGTTTGCAAAAATATGATATGGTTGCTCCTTTGCTGCCTCTTGAAGCATCTTCTAAGCATGTTTGTGAAGACTGTATTCTGGGTAAGATGTGGCCTTCGAATTTTCCCAAAGATGGTTCACTAAGGGCTACATGCAGGTTGCAACTTGTGCATAGTGATGTTTGTGGTCCTATGCAAACTCCATCCTTGGGTATTTACCTATAGTTCATGATGCTCATTGATGATTACTCCAGGAAACCATAGTTGTGTCTGCTTAAAGATAAGTTTGAGTTGTTCATGTGTTTCAAGCATTTTTTCGTTATGGCTGAAAATGTCTCTACATGTACTATGGGCACCCTCCATTCAGATCAAGGTGGGGAGTATATGTCTCATGAATTAATGCATTTCTAGCTAGTTGTGGGATAAAACACCAATGTACATTACCATATAAACTGTAGCAAAATGGTGTTGCTGAAAGAAAAAACAAGTTGCTTAAAGAGATGGGATGATGTATGGCCAAGTGTCAAGCTTTACCACATTTTTTTTGGCTTGAGGGTATCATGTGTGCTACTTATGTACTTACGAAGTGTCCTACCAAAGTTTTGTAGTTGATAATTCCTTATGAAGCATGGCATGATAAGAAGCCATCTATCGATCATATGTGCGTTTTTTGTCATTTATCTTCTCTTTAGCTTATGCTTTGGTGGCACAAATGCCATGTGAAAAATTGGATGATAAGGTTGTCAAATGCATTTTTGTTGGTTACAATCCTGAAAGCAAAGATTTACAAGTTATACCATCTGTAAAAAAAAATGTATCTTGGTTTTGTGAGATGTTGTATTTGTGGAAGATTTTGTTCAACCTTTGCTATCATGTACCAGAGACAGTAGTGTAAAATCACAGGACATGTATGACACTGTTCCTTCTTTTCAATGGTAAAAACTTGAATGTAATGAGGCACATGTACTACCTATGGGTTTTTAAAAATGTTACGGATCAGCCTATTATTGATGCAAATGCACATGATTTACTTGATGTGGAAAGGGCTGAGAATAAAGAGGCTAGGGATATGCCAAAATGGGTGGTGTATACTCTGTGTTATAGTAAATTGAATGCACATATGTCTAGTCGTACTCGTTTAGGTTCTCACCATGCATCAAGTGCGTCAAATTGTTATGCTTTGGGTGTTCTAGTTTATGTAATAAGGAGGAAGCTCTTTCTTTTGATGAAGCATAGAATTCAAAAAACTGGATGGCTGTAATGCAATCATAATATGATGCATTAACAGAGAATGAAACATGGAGCCTCTTGGAAAAAAGGTTATTGGTACTACAAAGTGGTTTTATAAGTTGAAATATAAGCCGGATGGTGAGACTGATTGCTACAAGGCTAGACATGTTGCAAAAGGCTATGCACAATGGAAAGACATTGCCTATGAAGAGACTTTTTCTCCCTCTTGCCGTATGACCATTGTCCATCGTCTATGTGCATTGGTAGCTCATTCATTTTGGATGGAGTATAAATCAATAAGACATTGTTACTGCTTTCGTAGATGGTGATATATTTGAGGAAGTATATGTAACGTAACCTCGCGGTTTTGTCAAAAAAGGACAAGAAACAAAGGTGTGCAAATGCAAGAAAGCTTTTTATGGATTTAAGCTATCTCCTCGTGCTTGGTATGAGAAAGTTGACACTCATTCGGTTAAACAAGGATTTTGTAAAAGTCTAACTAAAGGCACTTTGTATGTCAAACATAAGGGTGATGTATATCGCATCTCGTTTTATAAATAGACATTTTGCTGATTACTAGTCTATATGAGATGCACATTGTTGAATTCAAGGCTGAATTGAATGCTAGTTTCAAGGTGAAAGGCTTGGGGTTTTGAGCAATGTGATGGAGGCATTGCTTTGTGTCAAATAAGATATATAGAGACATTACTATGCAAGTTTGCACTTGACGTTTGCAAACCTATTGCTACTCCAATGGAAACACATTTGAAATTGAGTCTTCATAATGCTAGAGATCTTGATGATGCCACTCTTTATCAAACCTCTATTGGATGCCTTATTTAAGTATGCAATATGAGGCCAACTATTCAATTCTTTGTAGTCTCACTGGTTAGTAGATTTATGCATAACCCAGGGTCTAAGCATTGGCAGGCTATTAAAAGGATATTTTGCTACTTGAGTGGCACTTTACATTATGGGTTGTTTTATCCCAAGGGAAGACCATTGTTGCCAAATTGCATGATTTTTCAAACTCAGATTGAGCTTGTTGTTATGACACTCAAGTGTCCACAAGTGGTTTTTGTTTCATGCTCGATAGTTCATGCATATCATTGTGGAGCAAGAAGCAACCTACTATGGCGACTTCCAGTTGTGAAAATGAGTACAAGGCAACATTCACAACTACCATTGAACGTGTATGGCTCATACATCTTATGATTGATTTGGGTGTTGGATAGGATGCTACCAACATCATCTACAGTGACAGTCAAAGTGCATTGGCAGCTGTGAGGAACCCAATTTTTCATGCTCACACAAAGCGCATTGAGATCTTAGGGAGAGACCCCCACTAGGAGAGATCAACTTAGCTCATGTGCCAGCATATACAACCTTGCAAATTAGTTAATAAAGCCATTACCTCATGAGAACTTTAAAGTTTTCTACAAAGCTTTGGGTTTGCTTCCCTTTGTGGATTGACCATTGCCTTAGGGCATGGCTCTTTCCTATACAATATGTGCCAAGTCTTATTCACTGCATCATTCCTAGGGGGGGCTTGTTACCATTTATATGGTGATGATGTATGTGAACACATTACCCATTACTCTAGCACTAACTTATCTTTTTATCTACACACTTAGTAGTACACTTTCTTCATCTTCTCCAAGGTGTGTGTGCATATTTGCAACCCTAATTCCAAAAAATGATGGGATTATGGGAGACACTTGGCTCTGGTGTTATCACTTGAGAGACGATAGACCTTCAAATAACCCTCCATGATGTTGTGGTGCAACGGCATTTCTATCAATGACCACTGGCACCTTGGCCATCTTTGTGAGTATCTCAACCTAAGATCTACATTGTCCAAACAATAGCTCTTTGTTGTCAATGACAAAGCCATTTAGTTTAGAAAAGAAAACAAATTTCTTTGTGAGAATATCACATTCCTGCAATGTCTTAGTTTAAAAGTTTGTCAGATGCAAATTTCGCCCATACTTACTGAAGATGGTGTTTTGTATCTTATCTTTATGTAAATTCTTTATTTTCAAATTTTGGTGGAGTATTTAAGTTTTAACACTAGCTTTTCAATGAAAACGTTAATAAACTTTTAAGAGGAAAGTTTAAGAATATCACGATCGAGCCTTGCAATAAGGTGAAAGTGTTCAACTTGAGTTATTGTGGTTGTCAAATATTTAAGATTGTGTTTGTATTATTTTGTTGCAAAATTCTATTTTAATCTTAAAATTTTGGTTTTGTATTTTGGTTTTTTGTTAAGTTTTTGAAGTGACTTTGGGTATATAAGTCAATTTGTAGGTTTTTAATTTCTCAATCTCATCAAAACTCTAGCTCTAAGCTCTCTTTGCTAGTTCTTTGTGCACTACTCATGGTGACACCATGTGATGCTCTCCTTGCGTAGCTTGGTAAGGTGGGAATGGAAAATCGATCAGATATACTACTGCCTGTATTCAAGGGCTCTATTGACATTGGTCAAAATGTCTCATGGCATGCTATGGTGCACAAGAGATTTTTTGGCCCTGCTCGGCCCCTTCGAGCGTCATGCTACCTCCTCGTCCCCCTTCCCCTTGGCTTTATTTTGATAAAAATTGGCCTATCAATGCCCCCTCAAACTGAGATTTGGCCACAACAATCTAGAATATTTTAAAAAGTTGGTATTTGTGTTTGTGGTCCTATAACAAATTAATCAACACCTCATCACTTAAACTTACAAAATTAAACCACTCAAGAAGTAAAAATTGGGACAAATGAGAAGATTGATTGATATTATGTGAAATAATTACCTCTCTCAAAAGAATGTGGTCATAAGTGCAAAACCTAAATGTTACGAAGGCAACTATCATTTTGCAAATAATTGCTAGAACTAAATCACTGGCCTTTAAAGTGATCCTCTTTACATGGGCCATACAAGCAACTCTATCATGAATAGCTGCACCAAAATATCCTCGGTTGCATCCAAAAAGTCCATTATTGTAGTGCTTTGGATTCTAGTCATTGTGTCAAAAAGAACATGCGTTGCCATTATTGTAAAGCTAACGATCACTTGATCAAGCAGTGTCCTAAGTTGAAGGCCAAAGAGGCAAAGAAGAAAGAGGGTGGTTCCACTGCAAATGTTGGTTCCACTACAAATGCAACTATTGTTGAGTCTTTTGTGAAAGGAGACTGTGATGCTGATTTGATGCAGAATGGGCTTTTAGTGCAGTGTACCTATAAGCCTGTTGTCCATGATGCATGCATGTCAGTTGCTGCAGATTCACATGTGTGGTATTTTGACAATGGTGCTACAAAGCACATTACCTCACATCGTGATTTGTTCACCTCTCTTGAGTCTGTCGCTCATGGAATTTCAATTACTTGTGCCAACAATGCCTCTTATTTGATTCAGGGAGTTGGAAAGATTGTGCTTACTGCTGCAAATGGCAGTTCTTTCACACTTGTTGATGCACTTTATGTACTTGGGATCAAGAAGAATCTTTTGTCTGTATCTGCACTTGCTAGACCTGTTCTTGTAGTAAAATTTGTGGATGACAGATGTACAACACACGATCTTAGTTTCAGTGATGAAATTGTTGCATCTGGCATTTTATGTTGTGGGCTGTATAAGCTCACTTTGTACGATAAGTGTGGGTAGAATTTTGCAAATGCAGTTGTGGATTCAAAGGCTATTTCAGATGCAAAACTTTGGCATGCACGTTTTGGTCATCTGAATTTTGCGAGTTTGCTACGTTTGCAGAAATCTGATATAGTTGCTTCTTTGCCGCCTCTTGAAGCACCTATCAAACATGTTTGTGAAGGCTGCATTTTGGGTAAGATGCAGTGTTCTAAGTTTCCAAAGGATGGTTCAGTAGGGCCACACGCAGGTTGCAGCTTGTGCATAGTGATATTTGTGGGACCATGCAAACTCCATCCTTGGGAAATTACCTTTACTTCATGACTTTCATTGATGATTACTCCAGGAAGCATGGGTGTTTCCCCTTAAAGCAAAGTCCAAAGTTTTATGTGCTTCAAACAATTTCTAGCTATGGCTGAAAATGTCTCAAAATGTACTATGGGTACATTCCGTTCCGATCGAGGGGGGGAGTATATGTCTCATGAATTTAATGCATTTTTGGCTAGTCGTGGGATAAAACACCAATGTACAGTGCCTTATACGCCTCAACAAAATGGTGTTACTGAGAAGAAGAACGGGTCACTTACGGAAATGGCACGATGCATGGTCAAAAGTCAAGCTTTGCCTCATTCGTTTTGGCTTGAGGCTATCATGTGTGCCACTTATGTACTAAACACGTGTCCTACGAAATCTTTGCAGTCTATTACTCCATATGAAGCATGGCATGATAGAAAGTCTTCTATTGAGCACATGGGTGTTTTTGGCTGTTATGATTTGGTGCCACAAACAAAGCGCAAAAAATTGGATGATAAGGCTGTCAAATGTATTTTTGTTGGTTATAGTGCTGAAAGCAAAGGTTATAGGTTGTATCATCTACAAATAAAGCATATCTTGGTCTCACGGGATGTTGTGTTTGTGGAAGACTTTGTTCAGCCCTTGCTGTCATGTACTAGAGACAGTAATGTCAGCTGACAGGCATTTATGACACTTTGTTGCCTCTTTTCAGTGGTGGTGGAAGTTCGAATGTAAATTCCAATGAGGCAAATGTACCTCCTATGGGGGTTTCTGAAAATGTTACAGATCGGCCTATTACTGATGCAAATGTACATGATGTACTTGATGAGGAAAGGGTTGAAAATGAGCAGGCTAGAGGTATGCCAAAATGGTTGGTGCATACATTGCGTGATAGTAAATTGGATGTATCTTTGTCTAGTTGCACTCGTTCAGGCTCTTGCCATGCATCTTATGCATCAGATTGTTATGCTTTGGCTGTGTCTAGCTTACATGACCAATGAAAACCTCATGCTATCGACCCTCAACAATGTAGTTCATGCAGCAAAACATATAGCAAAGTCTCAAAAATGGCTATCATTCAGACCAAGTCTCAGAAATGGTCGGGACTGCCGTACTAGTCAAAAAATGGCTCCACAAAAGCGTACAATGGCAGTCTGTCACAACACTGAAGTGAGCAAAAATGTAGTGAAAGTGTGCAGACCAGGGTGAAGTGCACACCGGTATGTTGGATAAACACCAACAAATGGAGAAATCCAAGCCTACACATGATGATATGCATGTCAAAATGGTGTGTGGTGCCATACTAATGGCCGTGTTGATTAAAGTTGTTAGGTTTAATGCCCATGTGGCCGACCGCCCAACACTAACTGCTACTAACCCTAAGTGTACAGCTATACACTTGTGTGAGCCACTAACACAAAGTAGAGTGTGTATTGTGCTTAAGTGCATAAGATAGAGAAGAAAGAAAGGGGACACACAGTGTGTGTTTGCTCTCCCCCTCCAACTTGTGTGTGTGTCTATGGTGGTGTGTGTGAGAGTGTGTTTGCGTATTCATCTTCCTCTTCCGCTATGCTCGCGGCTCCTCTCCTTCATCTTGTATCAGAGCTGTTTCATTCTCGAAATCGCTTCCACACGTGCGCACTTTCAAGAGTGCAAACAGGGTTCCGACTTCGGCATCGACAAATTTAGCATTCTGAGAGCATTTCCAACAGGAGTTACACTGTTTTACCTCCCTCTCGGAGCCATTCGTTGCATCAGAAACCTCATTCGAGCTACGGTTTAGGAGTTGCATTTTTCATGTCTCTTTTGGTAGTTTGTGTTGTAGATCTTTCATAGCCATTACATGTACCATTGTTGCAATCTCTTCCATCTACGAGAGCCAACGACTCATTCAAGAGTGTCTAGCCTCTTTTGGAGTGGCCTCATACACACACATAGAGTGGGAGTTTGACGGCATTGTCTTGTTTAACTACATGTACAGATACAGGTAGAGGTACAAGTACATAGAGCGGCTTGGTTAAATTCCTTTGTGCTTTGGCTATGGCATCAGCATCGACTCACAAGCTACAGGTTTCAGTGCTTGCAATATTCAAGTTCCAGTGGGAGTAGTTTTTATGCGTACATGCATATGTTGGCACTCTTAAACTCTTCATACCTTGATTGAGATGACTTGGTTTCCCAAATTTTATATACATCCACTAGAACTGCTATCACTCGGCTCGATCTTGTCCTTTGTCTCGAGCTTGGGAATCTCCTCCAATTTTACCACCTCAACTTTATTTGCAAACCGTACTCCTTGATCTCTACCACACTCCAAAGGATCTCGAGCAGTCATACTTTGACTTGGCAACGCATCTCTTGATTGATCTTGCACCACATACACTTCATCCATAATTGGAGCCACTCTAACTGGCATTCTTAGCATGGGAATCACCCCATCTCTTTGCAACCACAGGACCCTTGTCTCTTCTCGCATAGGCACATTCATTTTCACCATCTTGGGCTCAACTTTCATTGCTTCACTTAGCTTAGGCACCACAGCAGTTGGCAAACTCTTCCTCGCCTGCTGCTGCTTCTTAAGAATCTTCTTGATTCGCCCACTCGCCAACTCTATTGCCTCAACATACATTACAGGCCCATCCACCTCAACTTTATCTCTAACCTCCTCATGTAGGCAATCAAAAAACTTGCTCAATTTTAGAAAATCAACACTTTGGGTTGCAATTACTGTCAAAGTTGACGATGCGGAAGTGTAGAGACCGGGGGGAGAGAGAGAGAGAGAGAGAGAGAGAGAGAGAGAGAGAGAGAGAGAGAGAGAGAGAGTCTCCCGAACCAATCAACCTTGGCAATGAATAACTGAATGTGTATACAATGGAGGCAAGGGGTTGCTTATATAACAATCTCACTAAATTTCCCTACCCAAGACTGACAATTAAGTAAAATAAATACCTAAAAGCCAAACTAAATAATGGGATCACATTGGGCAGTTCACTTGAGATGCCAAAACTTTAACACTCTCTCTGCAGCTCATATTGAACATCAATAGTGAGATCAAGTTGATGTAGAAGCTACCATGGACACCCCATCACTGGCGAGGATACTAGATACACCTTGGTGTTGCTCTCCTCAACATTGTACCTGAAAGTAATGCCATCTTGAGCATCGGTTTCCTTTGTAGAAACTTTGGACTGTAGACCATACACGTCCAATAATCCCCATTCTTGAACTGTGAACTGTCATAAAATCTAATATCTAATATCTAACCAACCCGAATGATTCTCTCATATTAAACTGATCACTTAATGTGGGAGAATAAACGGGAACAAGGGTTAAGATACAGACATGTGCTTATAGATCTATCTCAACACGGGGCCAATGGTAAAGGGGCCCAAATGAGAGATGGTCTATCAAAGAGCAAGGCTAACCAATGAAGCATAAGACCTTAGGGTTAGCTTCATTGAAGACCTCCAATAATGTGTGTAAAAGTCCTTTGACCTTAGGTAAGCTAGGGTTGACCTTGAGGCGCGGGAACCCGACCCATCTCGAGGTGCTTGTCCTTCTTGTCATGCTTGATGACTAAGGTGCTTGAGGTGCTTGATGATTGAGGTGCTTGAGATGCTTGAGGTGCTTGAGGTGCTTGACATGCTTGAGATGCGAGGGTTGCTTTTGAGGTGAGAACCTAGCCCAAGCTTACAGTGCTTAAGGGCCAAGCTTATGCTCGGAACTGGGCCTATGCATGAGGGGCTTGAGGTGTCAAAAAGTCAAATATTCAATCCCTACAAGGAGGGGGCGAGCCCTACATGAGGGGGGATAAGAGAAAACACCCACACACTCACACAAGGCATGCATGGTACAAAGACAGCAAAAGGAACACTTGTCAAGTTCCTCCTCATGTTGCCCTCATGGTGTGCCTGAAGCCTATTGGTTGGCCACCCAAAAGGTCCAATGATAATTTAGGAGATTTAATTAATTGATTTTGCATTTATCTAGCACTCTCTCTCAAAGGGGAAAGGGGGACACTTGTCTCAAGGCTACCCTTGCTGCTTGTAATGCCTCCTGCTTATGATTGGCTAGGCATGGAGGGGTCCAATGAGCTTCAAGCATGAGCTACAAGGGGGGGGGGTCGACCCAAGCAAGCTAGGGGGTTGCTTAGGGGGTATACTCACCCACACACACTCACAAACACTCTCATTGTGTGCTATGAAAAGTGCAAGATCTCCCTCTCCTTCTCCAAGCAAGTAGAGGTTGAGATCCTACACCAACACTCTTGGCTATGGAGTGCAAATCCAACCAATAGCCATGCTTCAATGCTTAAGCTTTCCATATCCTTCTTCTTCATTACTATGCTATTATGTATGCTAGCAACAAGAGTTATGATAAGTGAAGAACTAATTCTTTCTCCTATGAAATGTTTCTTCTTCCTCTTCCCTACCCTCATTCCCTGCTAGCTCTCTCCACCTTCGATGGTGTTTGAGGTCTTGGGACTGAGGCTTGGGATAGTTAGAGCTTTCTTCAAGTTTATGTTATGTTTGTGATGCATGAAGCTTTCCATCTTCATTGTATCACCTAGGTCACAAGGAACACAAAGATTGTATTGTAACAAGTCTCTCTTAATGGGAGAAATCATAGTACAAATGCCTGTTGGAGGGGGGACCGGCTCCACATAAATCCGGTCCTCAATTTTTGTCATGTTCTCTAAATTCTCTCTCTTGCAAAAGTATTGTTCATGCCAAGCTAACTAATTGCTATGATTATGTTGCTATATTCAATTATGTTCACCCGCTATGCTCACAAAGTCATTTCTCAAAAGTACTCTCATTAATTTCCGCTACTCTTAAATTAAATAGGCCAATTACATTAGAGTGAACACATCACATCCAAAATATAAAACTCGAAGATAATGAACTATGCAACACATCTTGCCGACCAACATAGTGTTTTAGATGTCTGATTGGTTCCTTGCCAGGTGCATGTGCAATGAACTCCGACCTATGGGTCCAAACACCAATAACTTGAACTCCAACACAAGGGTCCAAATTAATTATAGGGAGTAGTCATTGCCCTTTTTTGCCACTCACAAGCCTCTCTCTGACTGAAGCTAGTGGTGAAACCATTCATTTGACTAGAACTCTGACGTTAAGGCCACTATGGCCACCGCCACGAGTGCCATGTCGATCTCATCTGCCAAATCTTTATTACCGTAATCTTTGTCCAGCTTGCCTGTATCCTTGTCTTCCTGTGAGTTCCTGGTTTTGCCTTTGGCTTCAAACTGTCGATCCAAACAAAGCGTCAAATCACCTTTGCCGCTATCCTCTAGCGAAGTCCGCCATTTGATTTTGACTTCACAAACTCGAGCCAAACAATTTGTCGGGCTCCTTGAGAATTGTGCAGGTGCATAGGCCGCTAAATGGATGGTTGACGATCTGTTATCCATAGCCACTTGTTGCTTTTGGTCATTGTCATCGTGCGTGCTCGAGCAAGGGGGCCATGATGAAGTTTGCAAAATCTGGTAATTTGGTACCTTCTTGCACTCCAAAGTTGGCCACACGAATCTCAAGCCGCAAATATCTCCAATCTCCTCGCCTCTTCGTCTCCCACACCGATCCATGGAGCTTTGCCCAAAATTTTGAGCTTCAAAATGTTCCCGAATTTCTCTTCTTGTCCCTCTCTAGAGCTCCAAGTTTTGCTTCTCCCATGCCGCTCCACAACATCCGTAAATTGGGCACAAAGCCACACCTTCCCAATCTACTTCCAAAAGGTGCCCACTCAGTCCTTAGCGTTTTAAAACATTAGGCTTTCTACTTGAAAAGGGGGGCCACCGCTTCTGCCAAGACAAGGGGGGAGGGAGTTGTTGGATACCTTTCAAAATGTTGCTGACTAGGGGGACTTTACCTGTCGCTGCATATCAAAATGCAAGAGAAAAGCGGGGTCGGATGTCCTCTCCAAAGGCAAGCACTACCGACTAGTAGCATTTCACAACGCTAGACGTTGTGGCAGTTTTCAAGGGCCATCATTGACAACGTTTCAAAATTCTCGCAAGTGTAGTGTGGGGGAGACCGGCATCAGGAGAGGCCACATATGCAAATCTGTTGCAAGGCAGCATTTCAAAACGCTTGCGACAGAGGGAAGACAAAAAACGGCATCGCTATTGGCTACGTTTTAGAAGGCCAATTGGGGGGGAGTGGACACCCACGACAAAGATCTCTTCTTTGGTACCTTGCCTCCACCAAGGTTCTTCATGCACGAGCTACACCAAGCCCTGATACTATGTCAACATCGACAATACGGAAGCGTAGAGACTAGGGGAGAGAGAGAGAGAGAGAGAGAGAGAGAGAGAGAGAGAGAGAGAGAGAGAGAGAGAGAGAGAGAGAGAGAGAGAGAGAGAGAGAGACCTGAACCAATCAACCTTGGCAATTAATAATTGAATGTGTATACAATGGAGGCAAGGGGTTGCTTATATAGCAATCTCACTAAATTGCCCTACCCAAGACTTTGGCAAATAAGTACAATAAATACCTAAAAGCCAAACTAAATAATGGGATCACATTGGGCAGTTTACTTGAGATGCCAAAACTTTAACAGTTACCTCCATGAGCTTTCTCCAAAGGGCTTCAAATTCCCATGTGAATGCTTGAAAACCTCTGTGCTTTTCTTCATGCATCTGAACCTCCGACACATACTAGCATTGAAAAGCCGCTTCCAAATCATTGCAATCCATCTTTTCTTCTTCATGTAGTCCATCGAACCACCGTTTCGCATTTCCATGAAACAGCAGTGGAAAAAATCATACTACGCCTTCTTTTCTTGGTAGCCTGCTCTCCAACATGAAAGACCATGATCTTGTACCCAAATTTCCACGTGTTTTTCATAAAATCTAATATCTAACCAACCCAAATGATTTTCTCATATTAAATTGATCACTTAATGTGGGAGAATAAACGGGAACAAGTGTTAAGATATAGATATGTGCTTATAGATCTATCTCAACACGGGGCCAATGGTAAAGGGGCCCAAATGAGAGATGGTCTATCAAAGAGCAAGGCTAACCAATGGAGCATAAGACCTTAGGGTTAGCTTCATTGAAGACCTCCAATAATGTGTGTAAAAGTCCTTTGACCTTAGGTAAGCTAGGGCTGAGCTTGAGGCGGGAACCCGGCCCAAGCTCGAGGTGCTTGTCGTGCTTGAGGTGCTTGTCATGCTTGAGGTGCTTGATTAAGGTGCTTGACTTACTACATGCTTGAGGTGCTTGACTTGCTACTTGATTAAGGTGATCGAGGTGCTTTGACATGCTTGCCTGAGATGCTTGTGGGAACACCCCTAGTTCAAGTGCATTGTCATGCTTGATGACTAAGGTGCTTGAGCACCAAAAGTCAAAAGTATCCCTACAAGAGGGGGGGCGAGCCCTTTTCCTAGGGGATAGAGAGAGAACACACACTCACACACACAAGGAAGGCCCAAGCTTGAAGAGGCAGCAGGGACACATGTCAGGCCCCTACCTATGTTACCTTCATGAGATGCTTGAATCCTATTGGCTAAGCTTCAAAGGGGTCCAATGATAAATTATTGGAATTATCTAATTGTTTTTGCATTTATCAAGTCCTCTCTCTCAAAGGGGAAAGGAGGACACTTGTCCCAAGACTACACCTATTGCTAGAAATGGCCCAAGCTTGTGATTGGCTAGGCTTGGCAAGAGCCAATGAGCTTCAATGATGAGCTAGAAGAGGGGGTCGACCTAGCAAGGAGGGGGGTTGCTTAGGGGGTATACTCACCCACACACACTCACAAACACTCTGATTGTGTGCTATGCAAAGTGCAAAAGCTCCCTCTCCTTCTCCAAGCAAGTGGAGGTTGAGAGCCTACACCAACACTCTTGGATATGGAGTGCAAATCCAACCAAGAGCCATGCTTCAATGCTTAAGCTTGCCATCTCCTTCTTCTTCATTACTATGCTATTATGTATGCTAGCAACAAGAGTTATGATAAGTGAGGAACTAATTCTTTCTCCTACGAAATGTTTCTTCTTCCTCTTCCCTACCCTCATTCCCTGCTAGCTCTCTCCACCTTTGAAGGTGTTTGAGGTCTTGGGACTGAGGCTTGGGATAGTTAAAGCTTTCTTCTAAAGAATACAAGAGGGGAGGACATCGCAAATCATTTCTTGCATGGCGAAGGTCACAAAAGCTGAAGAAGTTCAAGGAGGGAGGAAAGAGTACCTCTTTTCTCACCTATGATGGCACCTTTGGTGCTATCGACAAAGTGTTGGCCTTCATTCAGCAATTTGATGCGGCCTTTGGAGATGAGGGCTTCACAGAGTCCTCCAAGCTACACCATGTAGCTATGCACTTCCAAAAATCAGCTCGTCAATGGTGGGCTAGCCTTCGTGGAAATGGTGAAGCCCCAAAGACATGGAAAACTCTACGAGTTTCCATCATGAAGCAATTCCTTGCAAGCGATGCAAAGGACAAAGTGCTTACCGAATGGCGCAGCTTGAAGCTCCTCTCCCATGAGTCTATCCACAAATATGTAGACAAGTTTTGGGATTTACATCTCAAGGCTACTGTCTTTCAAAAGATAGACTTTGCCGAGCAAAGGCAGCAATTCTGTGCGGGATTACCTGAAGAGATGGCCGAATACATCAACTCTCAACGGCCTGGTACTATTAGCAAAGTAATCCATCACACCATGGTTGCTTCACGCATCAATTTCCATCAAGGGGCCAGACGTAATGTCAAGCCCATGAAAAACAAAGACAAAAACGATGCAAAGGGGAAAACCAATGTTCAAAATACTTCCCAAGTCAATTCCAACAACAACAACAACAATCGGTCCAAGGAGAAGGGAGTTTACAAAGGTAAAAACACACTCTCTCCTGAAGAGCTTGAAGCTTTTCGCAAGGACCATAAGTGTTTCAAGTGTGGGGAGCAAGGACATGGCTATTGTTCTTGCCCCAAGAAGAATGCTCGCAATGAGACTCCTAGGGCTTCTACCATCGAAGCTCCAAAAGAGGATGCTCATTCCAAAGGATCATCACTTTCCTATGCTTGGGGAAAGGTAAGAGAGCATGATGCCTTCATCTTGTTTGACCCTAGCTCTACTCTCAACTTCATATCAATGGAGTTAGCCACCAAGTTGATCATTCAAGCTTTTGAGATGGGAGATATAGTAGTGGCTGATGCAGCTTTCAAGGGACAACAAGCCTCCGTTACTCCCTTGATTGGGAAGTTGAGGCTTCATGTCCAAAGCTATGTCGACAAAGAAGACTTCTTCATCTCTCCTCTCCAACATGAGGATGTTATCCTAGGGGCACCATGGTTTGATCGCATGGCTGCCAACATGAAGTTCCCTGAAAGGAGAATCTACTTCACCTACAGGGGAAAGAACATGTATATAGATGCTAGTGAGCGTGGTCGCACTATTCCACTTGTAAATCCTCTTGCTTTTGATAAGTCAATGAAGATCTCAGTTTCTGCGTACATGATTTTTGTCAAAGCGTCTCTAAAAGATACTACTGTTTCATCAAATGTAAATAGTAGGAATCAAGAAGAGTTAGACTTGTATAATTTTTACAAGGATTCCAAGATGTGTTCATCGATGATATCCCTATGGACTTACCTCCAAAACGAGGGGATGATGACCATCGTATTGACCTCCTTCCTGGAAGCTCACCACCTAACAAGCCTTCTTATTGAGTCTCACAAGCTCAACAAGAGGAGATCATGAGGCAAGTACAAGAGCTGGTAGACAAAGGGATGGTGAGGCCTAGTTCCTCTCCCTTTTGTTCTCTAGTCCTTCTAGTACAAAAGAAATATGGTACATACCGTATGTGTGTGGACTATCGAGCATTAAACCATATCACTATCAAAAACAGATTTCCTGTACCTCGGGTAGAAGATCTGTTTGATAAGCTACAAGGCTCTACCTACTTCAGTAGGATTGACCTTAAGAGTGGCTATCATCAAATAAGGATAGTGGATGAAGATATCTTAGAGACCGCGTTTCGCACAACGTTTGGTCTTTATGAATATCTAGTCATGCCTTTTGACTTGACTAATGCACCAGCTACGTTCAATCATTTGATGGAGAAAATTTTTAGACCATATCGTAAATTCACTAGAGTGTTCATTGATGATATCATCATCTACTCCAAGTCTTTGCAGGAACATAAGCAACATCTCCAAGTGATTTTTCAAGCATTGAGGGAGAACAAGCTTTATCTCAACCAAAAGAAAAGCGAATTCTTCCTTCAAGAGATTCAATACCTAGGTCATGTTATCTCTAAAGATGGTATCCAAATGGATCCATCAAAGTTAGAGGTAATAAAAGCATGGCCTAACCCAAGAAATCTACATGAGCTAAGAAGCTTTGTTGGTATGTGTGCATACTATAGACGCTTCATAGCAAAATTCTCTCAAGTAGCAGGACCACTACACGACTTAACTAAGAAGAACATTAAGTTTGTATGGACTGCTAAGGAGCAATTTTGAAAGAAATCTCAAAGAGAAGCTTACTTACCAACCAGTCCTCATGCTTCCGGATCTCTCAAATCCATTTGAGGTCCAATGTGATGTGTTGGGGTATAAAGCCCAATGTGGTCGCCCAGGTAAGTGGGCGGGCCGCCAGGTATGTACACATGTTCTTTTGTAAAAACCTAATAAGAACTCACTATGCTCTACACATTACAGTAGAGCGAGTTCACCATATCGTCGTGCTCTTCTTCTCGCACTCTCTCTCGCGTCGTACTTCCGCTCGTACTCCTTCAACTGGTATCAGAGCTCAGATCGAGGCTCGGGGCA
This sequence comes from Adiantum capillus-veneris, assembly GCF_014529385.1. Lineage (NCBI taxonomy): Eukaryota > Viridiplantae > Streptophyta > Polypodiopsida > Polypodiales > Pteridaceae > Adiantum > Adiantum capillus-veneris. The sequence continues at coordinate 107,716,837 of NC_140944.1, forward strand.
GCACTACAGGAGGCTAGAGTCACCAACTCGGATTGGAGCGAAATTCGACAAGCAAAGACACGGCCCCAAATCTCGTGGGAGAACGAAGGGCTCGGTGTGCTCAGAATTTCATTCTAAGGTAATCTCGGTTACCGTTCGGCTTCGACAAAGTTCTGCGCGACCATTTTCGACTACGTGGTCTCAGCGGGTGCAGATCCGACTCTGCATATTTGGGGTTATCGGCCTACGATTGCAGGTGCTGAGGATATCGACACTCCCAGAGTGTTGATTTGTGGTTGTCTACACATCGAAGGACGGCTCACAGTTCTTGGAGGCGTGTCACATACAACACGGGCGCATCTACACAAACTGTAGGCGACATCCACTAGTTCATCAGGTAGCTTATGTTTGCTGCTTGATATTCCAGATTTCATCCTGACATTGCAGGTACTTCCACATGGGATGTATTGTCAGAGATGATGTATGTCTGTTGAGGGTTTGCTGGCTGTGAGTCACGCAGCAAACAACCGCCGCAGCGGTTATAGCATACAGTGGGAAATTTGTGGATGTATGACTTTGTGGGAAGTCTATGTACTGTCAGATTTACTGCAGCCTTTGTTGAGGGTCGAGTGAGGTTTTATTGAGCTGGGGGATTCTCGAATGTTGAGATCCTTTCGGTGATACAGGTCTTGGAGCGATCCCTCGAGCACCCTTAGATAGGCAGCTAGGATGTATTGACTATGAGTTAGACAGTTGGGATTGCATCTTTTCTTTACTGCCGTTGAGGCATTGTCGCAGTCTATGCTTACATGACAGTGACAGGACAGTCAGAGACAATACAGGTGCAGGACAGGTTTACCTGCAGCTTACAGTGTCAGAGAGAAAGTGTTTTTTGAGCTGTTTTTAGTACACCAGAGCCATTTTACAAAGGAGACTCTGCCAAAATTTATGCAGAATCTGAAGCTTTCTTGGTTCATTTGATAGGTTGATATTGGTTCAGAGGTCAGTTTACAGGGGAAACTCTGCCGAATTTTTCCCAGGAAAGTAAACTACTGTGAAGCGTAGCTATGGCTGGATCACAAGACACTGCTCTTTACAATATCAAGAAGCTGGATGAAACCAATTTCCCATTGTGGAAGCAGCAGATTTGGCACGTGTTGATACAAAAGAAGCAGATAAAACCTATAAAGCTCAAGGGGATAAAACCAGAAGATATGGACGAAGATGAATGGAGAGAAATGGATGAATTGGCACTTTCTACCATTATGCTGACTTTGGCAGAAAGCGTTTACTTCAATGTAGCAGACGAGATGTCGGCTTATCAAGCATGGTTAAAGCTGAGTGATCTTTATGAGAAGCAGAGTGCAGCTTCACAGGTATACTGGCTTAAGAAGCTTGTTGACTTGAAGATGAAAGAAGGGACACCTATGTCCAATCATCTGAATGAATTCAACACAATCTATAGTCAGCTGTCAGCTCAAGGTGTCAAGTTTGATGAACCTGTTAGAGCTATGTTCCTGTTGATCACATTGCCGGAAAGTTGGGACCCTTTTCGCGCAGCTTTGAGTAATTCTGCACCTCCAGATGGTTTGAACATAGCAGGTGTAGAAGGAAGTCTGCTTACGGAAGAAACCAATAGAAAGACAATGGACAAAGGCAAAGGAACAGCCTTAGTTGTCAGGGGAAGGACCAAAGAAAAGTACAAAGGTGGAAAGAGGAATCAGTCTCGTAGCAAGTCCCGCAGTGCTAAAGGCAAGAGTGACATAGAATGCTACCATTGTGGCAAGAAGGGTCACATGAAAAGAGACTGCAGAGAATGGAAAGCAGAAAAAGGCAAAGAGAAAGCTGAAGACCATGGTGAGAAGAACAAGTCCTCAGTGAAGATTCAAGAAATAAATGTGACAAACACTGTTGCAGAGGATGACAGTCTAGTGTCAGGAGACATCTACTTCTTGAAGAATACAATGGACTCAGCTCTTCTTACAACATCTGATGGAAATGCACTGAGTGACTGGATTATAGACTCAGGGGCATCACTTCATGTGTCTCCAAGCAAGGAGTGGTTTACCTCTTATGTGACCACTAAAGATCATGTTCGGCTAGGCAATGGGCAGACATGTGAGATCTTAGGTGTTGGAGATGTACAATTGAAGTTTCAGAATGGCTCTTCTTTCACGCTGAAGAATGTGAGACATGTTCCCGCAATTACAAAGAGCTTGATCAAGACAGGTTTACTTGATGATGCTGGCTACGCCACCACTTTTGGACAGAACATGTGGAAGATATCCAAGGGTTCTATGACAGTAGCACATGGAGTAAAGTCTGGAGGACTTTACATGATTTATGTATCAAATGTCTCTAAAAATGTAATCAATGTAACCGAGTAGCCGAACGTTTCTTTGTGGCATAGCCGGTTAGGACATATGTCCAAGAAGGGAATGGAAATCTTGTCTCGTTCTGGTTATTTGCGTGGCTTTTCATTTAATGATTTTGAATTCTGTGAACATTGTCTGTATGGTAAGCAAACACAGCAGCCACATAAGCATAGAAGCAGTAGAAGAGATACACAGTTGGCACTTGTTCATAGTGATTTGTGTGGACCTATGCCTAACGTATCTCTAGGGGGAGCTTCTTACTTTATGACATTTATAGATGATTACTCGAGGAAAGTATGGGTTTACTTTCTCAAGCACAAGGATGAAGCGTTTAGTGTTTTCAAAATGTTTGTGACACTTGTGGAGAATCAGAGTGGCAAGAAGCTTAAATGCTTACGCACTGACAATGGTGCAGAGTATGTTTCAAAGGCCTTTCAGGACTTTTGTGAGTCAAAAGGTATAAAACGTGAACTTACTTCTCCTTACAATCCTCCTCAAAATGGTGTTGCTGAGAGGATGAATAGGACCATACAAGAGAAGGTCAGAAGTATGTTGTCTAATGCACAGCTGCCAAATGGGTTTTGGGCTGAAGCTGTATCAACAGCTGTTCATCTTGTAAATTGATCTCCTAGCAAGGTTTTGAAGAAGGATTCAGTGCCAGAGATGGTATGGTCAGGCAAAATGCCCTCATACAAGCATCTCAGAGTCTTTGGCTGTGAGGCATATACTCACGTTCCAAAGGAATTTAGGAACAAACTTGAGCCAAAGAGTAGAAAGTGCATCTTTCTAGGCTATGGTAATTCTGGTGAGATGGGGTACAGACTTTAGGATCCCGAATCCAGAAAGGTTGTCCGCAGCAATGATGTTCACTTTAATGAATCCAAATATCATTCTAAACCAGAGAGGGTTGAGGAGATTAGAAGAGTTGTCTTCCAAGACGATGGACCTGCACGTGCAAGACAAAATGTCAGGGCTCAAGAGGAGCAAGGACAGGATAGAGTGGAACCACAGGTTGTGGCTGAGCCTCAGCCACCTATTGTGCGTAGATCTGGACGTATCACGCGACCTCCTGATAGGTTTGTTATGAACTATGTCATGTTGACTGATTGCAATGAGCCTTCATGTTACAAGGAAGCAGTGCAAATGAAGGACTCCTGGAATTGGCAATTGGCCATGCAGTCAGAGATGACAGCTCTGCATAAAAACCAGACATGGAAGCTAGTTAAATTACCACGGGGCAAAAAGGCTCTAGCTTGTAAATGGGTTTATAGGTATAAGATCACTGCTTATGATAGTCAGTCAAAGTACAAAGGAAGGCTTGTTGCCAAGGGCTTTAAGCAAGAACAAGGCATTGACTTTGATGAAGTCTTCTCTCCGGTGGTCAAGATGACTACATTGAGATGCTTTCTTGCATTGGTTGCCATATTAGATGTGGTGTTGCAGCAAATGGATGTCAAGACAACGTTCTTGCATGGTGATTTAGATGTGGAAATTTACATGCAGCAGCGAGAAGGGTTTGTTGAGAAAGGCAAGGAAGATTGGGTATGCCAGTTGTTAAAGAGGCTTTATGGCTTAAAACAATCACCGAGGGCATGGTACCATAAATTCCACAAGTTTATGCTTTCTCAAGGCTACAAACGTAGTGAGTTCGATCACTGTCTATATACAAAGAAGGCTAAGGATGGCAGTTGGCTGATCCTTATTTTGTATGTGGATGACATGTTGATTGCTTGCAAGCACTTGGAAGAAATTTCAGCTTTGAACTCAAAGATGGCAAAATCGTTTGACATAAAAGACATGGGTGAGGCAAGTCATATACTTGGTATGCGCATTGAGAGAGACAGATCAAAGAATTTGATTTGGTTATCTCAAGCAGAGTATATTGACAAGGTTTTGCAACGTTTCAATATGGAGAAGGGAAAGGCATTGAGTGTTCCATTGCCACCATATGTGAAACTTAGCAAACAAGATTGTCCTGTGTCTGAGGAAGAACCGGCTGAAATGGATAAGATTCCATATGCGTCTGCAGTGGGTAGTTTGATGTATGCAATGATTGCTACTCGCCCAGACATTGCATTTGCAGTGGGAGTAGTAAGTCGATACATGTCAAACCCAGGCAAGAAAGATTGGGAGGCAGTGAAAGGAATATTGAGATACCTGAAAGCTACAAAGAGTATGCGTATATGCTATGGGAGTCAGGAGCTAAGTGTAAAGGGTTTTACAGACTCAGATTATGCAGGTGACTTAGACAACCGAAGGTCTACGTCAGGGTATGTCTTTACATTGGCTGGTGGAGCAGTATCATGGCGTTCTAGATTACAAGATTGTGTTACTCAGTCTACTACAGAGGCTGAATATGTTGCAGCATCAGAGGCATGCAAAGAATCAATTTGGCTTAATTGACTAGTAACAGATTTGGGAATCAAAGAAGAGATGCCTGTGTTATATTGTGATAGTCAAAGTGCTATACAATTGGCTCGCAATCCAGTTTATCACTCAAAGACAAAGCATGTGGATGTGAAGTATCATTTCATCAGGGAAATGCTCGAGGATAAGCAACTTCAGCTTGTCAAAGTTCACACCACAGAAAATCCTGCTGATCTACTTACAAAAGGACTTCCCTCAGAGAGCTTTGCGCATTTTCGCAAGCAGTTAGGTGTAGGGTAGTACATCACTTCTCTACATCTCTTGTATATTAGCTTGTATAGTAGCTTCTCTCACACTTAAAGTACCACATTGGACTTTAAGTGGGAGGTTGTTGGGGTATAAATCCCAATGTGGTCGCCCAGGTAAGTGGGCGGGCCGCCAAGTATGTACACATGTTCTTTTGTAAAAACCTAATAAGAACTCACTATGCTCTACACATTACAGTAGAGCGAGTTCACCATATCGTCGTGCTCTTCTTCTCGCACTCTCTCTCGCGTCGCACTTCCGCTCGTACTCCTTCATGATGCTTGTGGTGATTGCCTAGGAGCAGTTTTGCTTCAAGAAGGGCATGCCATAGCAAATGAGAGCCGAAGTCTCAATATTGATGAACGAGTCTTGGGCATTTATGAGGAAGAGCTTTTAGCTGTTCTACATGCCCTAGACACATGGAAGCACTACCTATTGGGGACTCCATTTATCCTACGAACCGACCACCAAAGTCTCAAGTATTTAATGACGCAAACCAAGCTTTCCGACAAACAAATGAGGTGGGAAAATTTTCTTTCGCAATTTAATTTCCATATTGCTCACATAGCTGGTAAGCACAATCAAGTTGCCGATGCACTTTCACGACGACCAAAAGTTAATGCGGTGTCTATAGCTACTCACAATGAGCTATCCTCTATGATAGATGAGTATGCTACTGACCCTGACTTTAGAGCCATAATGTCAGCCCTTGCTTTGGGGAAGAAAGAGGAACCATTCACCTTGCAGGATGGTTATCTTCTCCACGGCAATAGGCTATGTGTTACCCATTCCCTTCGTGAGAAAGTTATGTATGAATCCCATGCTCCTCCATATGCGGGGCATAGAGGTATTCAACCTACTCTCCGAGGAGTAGAGACGTACTTCTATTGGCCTACCATGAAAGTGGACATACAAGAGTATGTATGAAAATGTGTAGTATGCCAAAAGACCAAGTATGATAGAGGGAAGCAACCTGGATTACTCCAGCCATTGCCTATTCCAAATTCACCATGGGAAAGTATATCCATGGATTTCATCTTTGGATTACCCAAGTCTATCCATGGGAATACAGGAATATGGACAATAGTCGACAGGTTTAGTAAGCAAGCACATTTTATTCCTGTCAAAAACACTATTAAGGCACATCAAATGGCAACTCTCTTCATATCTCAGATTTTCAATCACCATGGATTACCCACATCCATCGTGTCAGATAGAGATCCTAGAATGACCAGTAATTTTTGGAAAGGTCTCTTTGAAAATCTAGGAACAAGATTGAATTTCTCTTCGGCCTATCACCCACAAACGGATGGCCAAAGTGAGATAGCCAATCTTACGATACTCGATCTACTCAAGACTTATGTTATCGAAGTAGATCAACGCTCACAATGGGAAAAGTACTTACCTCTTCTAGAGTATGCTTACAATAATACTGTACATACTTCTACGGGAAAAGCACATTTTGAGATCATTGAGGGAAGACCTAAAAGTCCCTTGCTAATCAAAGTACATGGAAAAATCTTCGCCGCCGATGAGTATAGCCATGACCTACAAGAATCTTTTCAAAAGATTAGGGAGGCTATATCCATCTCTCAACAAAGGCAAAAAGCTGCTGCTGATAAGCACAGAAGAGCCTTAATGTTCAAAGAAAATGATTGGGTCTTACTCAAGTTTCCTAAGGCTCGATTAAGGCAAACGACAGGCAAAAATCCTACGGGCCATCAAAAGTATTATGCTAAACTAGCAAAAAGATACTATGGTCCTTTCCAAATCTTAAAGCCCATCAATGAGACGGCTTATCAACTCAAGTTGCCCAACCATTGGCTCATACACAATGCCTTTCATGTAAGCCTACTTAAGCCCTACAAAGGAGAGCCACCAACTGAACCAATTGAAGACCCTCCCGAAGTTGAAGACCAAGAAGAGGTGCTACAACCCGAAGCTGTCCTTCGGCATGAAGACAAGGTACTACGACATGGTAAGATTATCCGACGGTATCTTATTAAGTTCAAAAATTATCCTTTTGAAGATGCTAGATGTATGCAAGGAGTACAGCTTAAGGATAGTATGAACCTTGTCAATGCTTACAATGCTACATTAGAGTAAGCAAATGTACAAATTTCTTTTAAATGACTCATGTTTTTGTCTTATAAGACTAGTCCTCTTTTTAATTGTGCACAAATCTAACTAGTATGCATGCTTAGAATCATGTTTGTGATGACGACGTCTCTCAAACACCAAGTATAATTTGTCACTCTACTTTGGGAGAATGAAATGGACTAAAGAGCAGACATGTTTGCGGCAGCTATGTCTCCCAAGCACCAAACGGATTAGTCATCCATCTTGGAAAGATGTCGTGGGGTAAAAAGGGATCCTCTACCCGCTAAGTAAGATTGACTAATGACTAAGGCTTTATCTATTCTACCTCATAGGCGAGGACGACTATGATTTCAAGAGAGAGGTAATGTCATAAAATCTATATCTAACCAACCCAAATGATTTTCTCATATTAAATTGATCACTTAATGTGGGAGAATAAACGGGAAAAAGTGTTAAGATATAGATATGTGCTTATAGATCTATCTCAACACGGGGCCAATGGTAAAGGGGCCCAAATGAGAGATGGTCTATCAAAGAGCAAGGCTAACCAATGGAGCATAAGACCTTAGGGTTAGCTTCATTGAAGACCTCCAATAATGTGTATAAAAGTCCTTTGACCTTAGGTAAGCTAGGGCTGAGCTTGAGGCGGGAACCCGGCCCAAGCTCGAGGTGCTTGTCGTGCTTGAGGTGCTTGATTAAGGTGCTTGAGGTGCTTGACCTGCTACATGCTTGAGGTGCTTGACTTGCTACTTGATTAAGGTGATCGAGGTGCTTTGACATGCTTGCCTGAGATGCTTGTGGGAACACCCCTAGTTCAAGTCCATTGTCATGCTTGATGACTAAGGTGCTTGAGCACCAAAAGTCAAAAGTATCCCCACAAGAGGGGGGGCGAGCCCTTTTCCTAGGGGATAGAGAGAGAACACACACTCACACACACAAGGAAGGCCCAAGCTTGAAGAGGCAGCAGGGACACATGTCAGGCCCCTACCTATGTTACCTTCATGAGATGCTTGAATCCTATTGGCTAAGCTTCAAAGGGGTCCAATGATAAATTACTGGAATTATCTAATTGTTTTTGCATTTATCAAGTCCTCTCTCTCAAAGGGGAAAGGGGGACACTTGTCCCAAGACTACACCTATTGCTAGAAATGGCCCAAGCTTGTGATTGGCTAGGCTTGGCAAGAGCCAATGAATCTCAATGATGAGCTAGAAGAGGGGGTCGACCTAGCAAGGAGGGGGGTTGCTTAGGGGGTATACTCACCCACACACACTCACAAACACTCTGATTGTGTGCTATGCAAAGTGCAAAAGCTCCCTCTCCTTCTCCAAGCAAGTGGAGGTTGAGAGCCTACACCAACACTCTTGGATATGGAGTGCAAATCCAACCAAGAGCCATGCTTCAATGCTTAAGCTTGCCATCTCCTTCTTCTTCATTACTATGCTATTATGTATGCTAGCAACAAGAGTTATGATAAGTGAGGAACTAATTCTTTCTCCTACGAAATGTTTCTTCTTCCTCTCCCTACCCTCATTCCCTACTGGCTCTCTCCACCTTCGAAGGTGTTTGAGGTCTTGGGACTGAGGCTTGGGATAGTTAAAGCTTTCTTCAAATTCATGTTATGTTTGTGATGCATGAAGCTTTCCATCTTCATTGCATCACCTAGGTCACAAGGAACACAAAGATTGTATTGTAACAAGTCTCTCTTAATGGGAGAAATCATAATACAAATGCCTATTGGAAGGGGGACCGGCTCCACATAAATCCGGTCCTCAACTGTTTTCATGTTCTCTAAATTCTCTCTCTTGCAAAAGTATTGTTCATGCCAAGTTAACTAATTGCTATGATTATGTTGCTATCTTCAATTATGTTCACCCGTTATGCTCACAAAGTCATTTCTCAAAAGTACTCTCATTAATTTCCGCTACTCTCAAGTTAAATAGGCCAATTCCATTACATGTTTGACCCCAATGGAAATGGGAAAATCGGACCATGCCATCTCTATCAAGACCTGGTCTTCAAATCTCATACCTTCGACATCGGCAAAATCACCTTTTTGATTTCAGATAAAGAAGCATCAGTGCACTCCTTAGTGGGGGCAACAGTAGATCTGGTAATCTGGTACCTTCTTGCACTCCAAAATTGGCCACACGAGTCCCAAGCCGCAAAATAATCTGCAATCTCCTCGCCTGTTCCAAGCCATTCCTGTCCTCCTCTTCGTCTCCCACGTTGATCCATGGAGCTTTGCCCAAAAATTTGAGCTTCAAAATGTTCCCAAATTTCTCTGCTTGCCCCTCTCTAGAGCTCCAAGTTTTGCTTCTCCCATGCCGCTCCACAACATCCGTAAATTGGGCACAAAGCCATACCTTCCCAATCTGCTTCCAAAAGGTGCCCACTCAGCCCTCAGCGTTTTCAAACATCAAGCTTTCTACTTGAAAAGGGGGGCTGCCGCTTCTGCCAAGACAAGTTGGGAGGGAGTTGTTGGATACGTTTCAAAATGCTGCTGACTAGGGGTACTTTACCTGTCGCTGCATATCAAAACGCAAGAGAGAGGCGGGGTCGGATGCCGTCTCCAAAGGGAGGCACTATCGACTAGCAGCATTTCAAAACGCTAGACGTTGTGGCAGTTTTCAAGGGCCGTCATCGACAACGTTCAAAATGCTCGCAAGAGCAGTGCGAGGGAGATCGACATCAGGAGAGGCCACATATGTAAATCTGCTACAAGGCAGCGTTTCAAAAATCTTGGGACAGAGGAAAGCCAAAAAGTGGCACCACTGTTGACTACGTTTTAGACCGTCAATTGGGGGGGAGTGGACACCGGCGACACAGATCTCTTCTTCTCCTCTTTGCTACTCCGCCTCCACCAAGGTTCTTCATGCACGAGCTACACCAAGCTCTGATACCATGTCAACGTCGACAATGCGGAAGCGTAGAGACCAAGGGGAGTGAGCACCAGAGAGAGAGAGAGAGAGAGAGAGAGAGAGAGAGAGAGAGAGAGAGAGAGAGAGAGAGAGAGAGAGAGAGAGAGAGAGAGAGAGTCACCTGAACCAATCAACCTTGGCAATGAGTGAGCAACTTAATGTGTATACAATGGAGGCAAGGGGTTGCTTATATTGCAATCTCACTAAATTGCCCTACTCAAGACTTTGACAAATAAGTAAAATAAATACCTAAAAGCCAAACTAAATAATGGGATCACATTGGGCTGTTCACTTGAGATGCCAAAACTTTACCAATTACCTCCATGAGCTTTCTCCAAAGGGCTTCAAATTCCCATGTGAATGCTTGAAAACCTCCGTCCAGGCTTTGCTTTAGATAATCCAGCTTTCGCTTTCCTTCATGCATCTACACCTCCGACACATACTCGCATTGAAAAGCCGCTTCCAAATCATTGCAATCCATCTTCTCTTCTTCGTGTAGTCCACCGAACCGCCGTTTCGCATTTCCATAAAACAACAGCGAAAAAATTCATATCTCGCCTTCTTCTCCTGGAAGCCTGCTCTCCAGCACGAGAGACCATAATCTTGTACCCAAATTTCCACATGTTTGACCCAAGTGGAAATGGGAAAATCGGACCATGCCATCTCTGTCAAGACCTGGTCTTCAAATCTCGTACCTTCGACATCAACAAATCGCCGTTTTGACTTCAGATAGGAGCATCAGTGTGCTCCTCAGTGGGGGCACCAGAAGATGGAGAGGGGGAAAGGGGAACACACCCAGAACACAAGAAAATGCCTCCCTATAGCCCATGGTATACATAGCACACCAATCCACTAGAGTTCACTTTCAAAACTCGACCATAAATATAGATTTGACAGTTTAGGTATTATTAGTACAAATTTTTTGATTTAGGCTACACGACCATAAATGTGGATTCACCAGTTTAGGAACATTCGTGCAGATTTGTTGGTTTAGGGAGCATGACCATAAATGCAGATCCGTCGATTGAGGAGCATTAGTGCAGATTTGTCGGTACATAAGGTAGCATGCCCATAAATGTAGATTCGCCGATTTAGGCCGCATTAGTGCAAATTGGGAGGTTTTGGCAACATGGCTATAAATCACTAGTTCAAGTAGTATAAGTGTAAATTCACCGGTCTAGGAAACACCAATTACTACTAGTGTGATTTTGTCAACGTGGGTATATGGTGTAATTGATTTGAATTATATTGACAAGGAATTGGATGATGATGATGATGACATTGTTTATGAACTTTGAATTGATCTTAGATATTAAATGATGACTTTGACCAATGATATCCTGAAACGTTAAGATAAGATATATACTACATATTATAGTGGTATAGGACACTATAATTTTGGGGGGCACACTATTGAGAACTAGGGGGGTCTTTTAAAAACCGCTTTTTTAACATGTTTTCTATATTTTAGGATTTTCTTTTCAAAATGGAATATAAAAATCCATGTCGGGGGCAGTTGCTTCCTTGACAAAGAGGTATGTAATGGTATTTAGTTACATTGCATTAACATTGATTTGTTGTCTAGCTGACATGTGGAAAGCATCCTAAACCACTAGATTACCTCTCAAAATCTATTGATGGATATAATATGCTCATTGGATAAAGTCTATATTTAAAAACTCTCTCTCTATTATTGTAACATTCCTAAAACGTTATAAATAGGCTCACATGGGTTCACTGAGGGACCATGTGTTGGGACATAATCTTTGCCCCCATATGGCATTGGTCTTTTAATCTCTCCTCTTCTGGCTCAAGTTTGCGTAGCACTCCACTCTAGGAGGTGTGCACACACGTGCTCTCATACTCTCCCTTTTGTGTGTGGGACGATTCAAGGTATGCATGATCATCGATTATATTGATCGTATGCTATGTTATTTTGTGTATTTGCAAGGAATCCGCACCTCCTTTTGTAGCATCCTCCCATCCCTCATCCCCATAGTAGTCGAGGTGTGACCAAGGTGTCAAAGAGACATCTACCTCCATATATATATATATATATATATATATATATATATATATATATATATATATATATATATATATATATATATATATATATATATATATATATATATATATATATATATATATATAGATAGATAGATATTCCTTGTCAATCTATGTATAGGGTTTCACATGAGGAGATGGGATTGCTAAATCAACCCTAGTACAACAGAAATACGAGATGCTTGAAGAAATGTTAATGGGTGTAGAAAGGAAGAGGACATTACATTTTGAGTCTATGGATGACTCTAGTGAGGGCTTGCAAGCAAAGACAAATATTTGAGGCTCGTTGGGTATCCACACAAGGAATGTGGATGACTCTAGTGAGGGCTTGCAAGCAAAGACAAAGATTTGAGGTTCGTAGGGTATCCACACAAGGAATGTGAAGAAGTAACACTATCAAAGAAGCAAGCAGTAGCATTAGATGCTATCGATTCTTTCATTTCATGCTTGAATTGTAAACATTGACATAGGAAAGTTCTCAAACACAAGCAGTGCACTGTTGACAACGAATCATAGTAACCCAAGTGGTTAAACTTTCGCCTTTCATGCTATCTGCCAAGGTTTGTCGCCTCTGGAATCAATTCTCGCATGCACTTTCGCAGTTGGCCGCTTCTTGGAGAACTTGGCCAAAGGTGCAAGGTCGTTCCTCTAGCAAGGGTGGAGGCTAACTTTCTCTTTTTCATCTGCAAAGGAACTTGGTTGAGGGTGGAGGTTGTTCCTCTGACAAGGGATGGAGGATAACTTTCTCTTTTTAATCTGCAAATGAATGGCTGCCACCTTAGCATGGCTCGCGCTTCCCTGCCCTAATGTGACACGGCCTTATGACTATTCCTAGAACATCAAAAACTCTCTCTCTCTCTCTCTCTATCTATCTATCTCTTATTTCTTTTGTACTACTCTCCATAGAATGTTGGAATTAGGGTTGCAAAGAAACACACACAGCTTGGAGAAGATGAAGGAAGCTCAAGGCACACAATAGAGAGTGTGTTACTTAGTGTGCAATGGAAAGATAGATAGCCCTAGAGTGATGGGCGTATATACAATGCACGGGGGAAAAAACCTCCTAAAGAGGGAAAAAATGCCCCGGCGGTCCTAGTGTGTTCACACACATCACTACTTCATGTATATAGCAACAAATCCCCCCCTGGAGTGATGCGGTGAACGAGAGCTGGCACATGAGTAAAGGGAAGTGCCATGCCTTGAGGACAGGATCAGTCCACAAAGGGGAGTAAGCCCAAAGCTTTGCAGAAAGCTTCAAGCTTCTCACGAGACAATGCCTTTGTGAAAAGATCTGCAAGGTTGTCCTGTGTTGGCACATAAGCCAAGCTGATATCTCCTGCTGAGAGCCTCTCCCTGACATAGTGGTAATGCACCTCAATGTGCTTTGTGCGAGCATGAAAAACTGGGTTCCTCGCAACTGCCAATGCGCTCTGACTGTCAGTGTAGATAGTGTTGGCAGTGTCCTGTCCAACACCCAAATCAGCCATAAGGCGTTTGAGCCATACACACTCAACCGTAGCTGTGAAGACTGCCCTGTACTCAGCTTCAAACCTCGAAGTGGCCACAGTAGGTTGCTTCTTGCTCAACCATGATATACATGAACTGCCAAGCATGAAACAAAAACCACTTGTGGACACTCGCGTGTCAAAACAACCAGCCCAATCTGAGTCCGAAAAAGCATGTAAGTCTGGCGGCAATGATCCCCCCTTGGGATAAAAGAAGACAAGATGTAAAGTGCCACTAAGGTAGCGGAAAATCCTCTTGACAGCCTGCCAATGCTTAGACCCTGGGCTATGCATAAATCTGCTGACCTGTGAGACTGCAAACTGAATATCCGGCCTCGTGTTGCATACATAAATGAGGCAGCCAACAACAGTTTGGTAAAGAGTGACATCTGCAAGATCGCCAGCATCATGTAGACTCAACTTCAAACCTGTTTCCATGGGAGTGGCAATAGGTTTGCAATCCTCAAGTCCAAACTTACATAGCAATGTCTCTATGTAACTTTTCTAACACAAGGCAATACCACCATCACATTGCTTAAACTGTATACCCAAGTAATGATGCAACAGTCCCAAATCTTTCATCTTGAAAGTAGTGTAAAGAATAAGGATGCAAGAGAGCTACACAAGACAAGCACAAAGCACACAGAGATGGAAAGCTTCTTCTTCTTCTTAGAAAAGAGAGTACAAAAATGACTAAGTGCTAAAGCTGAAAAGTAGCACATATGTACATGCGGTCACTAAGTGTGAACTCGCTAGAAGCGTACTAGGCTGGCACTATAAGTGTAGTCCAGCTGTAGAATCACTGGCAGAGATCCTCCATGTCGGTCACCTAACGCGCCAGTGAGTAAATGCCGTAAGCGGCCAAGACCCGTAGTGGATGCCAGCTCAAGGTGTAGAGCTCGACATCTCAACACTCCCCCTCGAGCTCTGCATGTCGCAGAGTCCAAGCATAGTCCGAAAACGTCGAAGCTTCTCAGCTCCAAGGGCCTTGGTAAAGATATCCGCTATCTGCTCCTCTGTACTGACGTAGACCAAGTCGATGTCGCCCGCCAACACTCGCTCTCGAACTTAGTGGTAATGGACCTCTATGTGTTTGGTCCTGGCATGGAACACTGGGTTCCTAGCCAACTACATGCTGCTGAGGTTGTCACAATGGATGAAAATATGCTGCTCCACCTGCACTCCCAAGTCCTCAAGTAATGTGCGTAGCCAAGCTACCTCGCACGCCGCAACTGTTGCACCTCTGTACTCAGCCTCTGTGCTCGATAAAGCACCGTAGGCTGCTTTTTGCTGCTCCAAGTAACAGCAGCACTCCCAAAAGAGAATATGAAGCCACTCGTAGATCTCCTATCAACAATGATACCTGCCCAATCTACATCTGTATACCCATACAATGCTAATGGTGCATCTGTTGCATAGAACAATGCGTAGTCAAGAGTACCTTGCACATACCTAAGTGTGCGTCGTACTCCATCCAAATGTGGCTTCCTCGGAAGCTGCATGAACTGACTCTCCAAGCCTACTGTGTAGCTCAAGTCTGGCCTGGTGATAGTCAAGTAGATTAGACTACCCACAATTTTCCTGTACATGTTGACATCCTCAACAACATCACCCTTCTCTGCACTCAGCTTTGCATTCACATCCAAGGGAATAGAAATTGGCTTACAATCAGCCATACCATACTTTGACAACATGTCCAAAGCATACTGTCTCTGTGATAGCCATACACCCTCTGGAGTCCTGATCACCTCAATGCCAAGAAAGTAGCGCAACTCGCCTAAATCTTTCATTTCAAACTCCTGTTTGAGAAGACCCTTCACATGGTCAATCTCCATAGCATTGTCACCAACAATAATAAGGTCATCTACATATATGGTAACGACCACAATCCCCACATCACTCTCACATACATAGAGTGAATGATCAGCATGAGCTCTCCTAAAACCAATACTGACAAGATACTTGGCAATCCTGTCATACCATGCTCTAGAGCCCTGCTTCAAACCATACAAAGCTTTGAGAAGTCTGCATACATAATCTGGGTAACCTGGATCAACATAACCAGGTGGCTGATCCATATACACTTCCTCTTGCAACTCACCATTCAAGAAGGCAGTCTTTACATCCATTTGATGCATAATCCATCCTCTAGATGCAGCCACTGCTATGACAGCTCTCACAGTCGTCATCTTTGCCACTGGGGCAAAGGTCTCCTCATAGTCTATGCCATACGTCTGTGCATAACCCTTTGCGACCAGCCTCGCCTTGTGACGCTCAATGTTACCATCAGTCTTATGCTTGGTTTTATACACCCATTTACAGCCAATAGCTTTCTTGCCACTTGGCAATGGCACCAACTCCCATGTGTCGTTTGCTTCTAATGCAGCCATCTCTTCATTCATTGCATCATCCCAATGCACATTTCCAACTGCATCCTCAAAACATGTGGGCTCCACATCCTGTATCACCTTAGCCATGTAGGCTTGGTGATGCGCTAGATACCCATCATAAGTCAAATTTTGAACTGGATTTCTGACTCTATTAGATCTGCGCGGTCTTGGGTCACTCCTTTGCCCTCTAGCATCTTCTTGTACTTTCCTTACACCAGGTGTCCTGACAGCCGGAATTCCAAATTCCTCATCAAGACTTTGTTCAGAACCATCTGAATCCATGTCTACATGTGAAAAACCTGATGATGCATCAGCCATAAAGGGAGGTTCATCAACCTTTTCCTTTCCTTTTCGTGATACATTCCCTGTACTTGTTGGTGGAGTAACCTGCGTACGTAGTCTACCATTCCATGGTTTCTCAACAGAGCCACGAGAAGAGGACTCTTGTGGTCCACTCAAAACCTGTGACTGTGGCCTCACATTTTGTACAACCACATCATCTTTTACATCAGTCCCAATAGTGCCATGTGCATTACTATACCAGCTGCTCATCTCATCAAAGCCTACATCTCTGCTCACTCGTAATTCTCGTGTAGTAGGATTGTAGCACCTGTACCCCTTTTGTTCAAGGGAATATCCCACAAGAATACATTTCTCTGCTTTAGGATCCAATTTCCTACGCAACTCATCTGGTGCATGCACGTAAGCTATGCAGCCAAACACTTTCAAGTGTGCCAAATCAGGCTTTGTACCTGTAAACTTTTCCTCAGGTGTTACATCATGCACCGCAACTGTAGGTGTCCTGTTCATAATGTACACAGCTGTATTTACGGCTTCAGCCCAGAAATGATGAGGCATGTTCTTCTCATTCATCAATGCACGTGCAACCTCTGCAATGTGCCTGTTTTTCCTTTCTGCGACCCCATTCTGTTGTGGAGTATATCTGCATGTAAACTGCCTGCGTATACCATGCATTCGCAGAAAATCTGAAAAATCATTGGAGAAGTACTCTCCCCCTCCATCTGACCTCAATGTCTTGATTTGCATATCTGTCTGCTTCTCAATCATGACTTTGAAGTCTTGAAAGTGACCAAACACTTCACTTTTGTTACGCATGAAGTAGACCCATACTTTCCTTGTATGGTCATCAATGAAAGAGACATAATACCTGCAACCATGTATACTTGCAGTATCGATTGGACCCCAAACATCTGTGTGCACCACCTCAAGTGGCTTTTTACATACATTGCGCTCATGTGGAAATGAGCCCTTTGACTGTTTTCCAAACTGGCATGCTGCACACACTTTATGCATACCATCCACCTTGAATTTGGGCAAACCTTTTACAATCTGTTTTGATTGCATACTGCGCAATCTCTGCTCATTGACATGGCCAATGCGTTTGTGCCAAATGTCAACATCAGCCACAACACATGTGCCCTGTGCAAATAATGCAGCTTTTACCTCAGGCATGTCTACATTCAGCGTAAACATTCTGCCCACACATTTGCCCTCTGTGATCAGCTTACAGCCATTCTGGAAATCTTCTACATAACAGCCATTTGGATTAAAGCGAACCTGCAAATCCTGCTCAACCATTTGTCCAACAAAAACAAGATTCTTTGTAATGTTTGGGACATGAAGTACATCTGCTAAGTACTTTGATTTCCCACTCTTCGTATTTAGAGGTATGTCCCCTACATGAGCAATGGGGTGAGCTATGTCATCTCCTGTCTGCACATAGCCTGACACATCTGGTTTGCGCATATCTCTAACCACTCTCCACGAGACGTCATGTGATTAGAGGCACCTGAATCCACATACCAAACATCATCTTGGGTGGAATTCTCTGCAATCATTGTATTCATTACATGCTGTATAACAAACATGCGCTCGTTTTTGCTGTCATCTGCATCTCTGCTAGTAGATGCATAGTTTCCCTGTTCTCTCTTTCCACTTGCTTTTCCCTTTGGACAGTCACGTGACATGTGACCTCTTTCACCACAAGTCCAACATTCTCTGCTATCTGGAGTATGTTGCTGCCTGCTTGATCCTGCACCACGACTTCTTTGACTCCCCCTGCCTTGAGACCGGTTTCCCCTGCCACCTGTATTGTTTTGATTTGATTGACCTTCCAGAAATTGGCCCCTGCAACCCCTTGGGCCTCGACCACGACCTCTACCTCTACCTCTGTTGGAGTTAGAATAGAAGGCCTGTTCAGAATTATTTCTGCCATGAGAAGAAGATGTGTCAAGGTTCTTCTCCTCAAGAATAAGCATAGAAATCAAATCTTGGAACACGGGGATGTCGTCTCTTGTATTCATGGAAGACCTAAAATGTACATACTCATCTCCTAGACCATCCAAGCATGCACGGAAAATGTCATCGTCTTCCACTGAGACTTTAATAGATCCAAGAGCCTCAATGATACTCTTGATCTTCAAGGCATAATCATTGATTGAGAGGTTGTTCCTCTTAACCTGATTTAGCTCCGACTTTAGTTGAAGCTTCCTGGCCTTGGTGTTCACCTCGAACACTCTGCCTAAGTTTCTCCATGCAATGGCGGGGGTTTCAGCATCTTGTAGATAGCCCATCATGCCATCTGTGATGCTCATAGAAAGTCAATACATCACTTTGCTCTGGCCTTGTTGCCAGTCCCTCAAAGCTTTCCTTTGTTCTGCTATAGCATTTGCCTCGGGAATCTCTGGTTCCTTTTCATTGTCTCCTTCTACATAGTCCCAATAACCTTTTCCTTTTAGGAAATTTGTTATTCTGAACTTCCATGCAAGGTAGTTTTTTTTCTCAAGCTTCTCAGTAACAATCTGACTGAAATCGTCAGACATCTTCAAGCACTAAGACAAAATAGCTTCAATCTGCAAAAACCTGCAAATCTGCTGAACCTGCTATCGTGGTATCTGTAACGCTTTCTACACTCAACGAGTGTCCACAATCAAGCGTATATACAACCACTGTACTTGTATAGTAAATCTCTGTATACTGCACTTTGGAGACCTGTTCAGAAACTTGTGCGGTGGATTGTGAACGAAGGGATTGTGATGCTCTTGCTCTCTTAGCCTCTCTTGCCTGCATCAGGTCGTGGATTGTGAACGAAGGGATTGTGATGCTCTTGCTCTCTTAGCCTCTCTTGCCTGCATCAGGCTCTGATACCATGTAAAGAATGAGGATGCAAGAGAGCTACACAAGACAAGCACAAAGCACACAGAGATGGAAAGCTTCTTCTTCTTCTTAGAAAAGAGAGTACAAAAATGACTAAGTGCTAAAGCTGAAAAGTAGCACATATGTACATGTGGTCACTAAGTGTGAACTCGCTAGAAGCGTACTAGGCTGGCACTATAAGTGTAGTCCAGCTGTAGAATCACTGGCAGAGATCCTCCATGTCGGTCACCTAACGCTCCAGTGAGTAAATGCCGTAAGCGGCCAAGACCCGTAGTGGATGCCAGCTCAAGGTGTAGAGCTCGACATCTCAACAAGTAGCATTCAAATCAGCCTTAAATTCAACAATATGTCTCTCATTTGGTCGAGTGATCAGCAAATCATCGACATAAAGAACCACGATGAGAAATACATCATCCTCACGTTTTACATACAATGTGCTTTTTGTTGGACTGTTACGAAAGCCTTGTTTGACCAAATGAGTGTCAGCTTTCTCATACCAAGCACGAGGAGATTGCTTCAACCCATACAAAGCCTTGTTACATTTGCACACTTTGTCCTCTTGTCCTTTTATGACAAAACCGTGAGGCTGCGTTACATAAACTTCCTCGAATATGTCACCATTCAAGAAAGCAGTAACAATGTTTGATTGATGTACATCCCAACCAAAACGAGCTGCCAATGCACATAGAAAATGTACAGTAGTCATACGACAAGTGGGAGCAAAAGTCTCTTCATAATCTATGCCTTTTTGCTGTGCATAACCTTTTGCAACAAGTCGAGCCTTATGGCGATCAATCTCACCATCCGGCTTGCGTTTCAACTTGTAAACCCACTTTGTACCAATGGCCTTTTTGCCAGGAGGCAAATCACATAAAGTCCATGTGTCATTTTCTATAAGTGCATCATATTCTGATTGCATGGCAGCCATCCAATTTTTTGAATTTTGTGCTTCATCAAAAGACAGAGGCTCCTCAACATCATGTAAGCTAGACATAGCCAAAGCATAACAATCTAATGCATAAGATGCATGGCGAGAGCCTGAACGAGTACGGCTAGACAAAGGTGCATCCAATTTACTGTCACGCAAAGTGTGCACCAGCTATTTTGGCATACCTCTAGCCTGCTCATTTTCAGCCCTTTCCTCATCAAGTACATCATGTACATCTGCATCAGTAATAGGCTGATCTAGAACATTTTTAGAAACCCCCATAGGTTGTACATTTTCCTCATTGGAACTTACATTCGTATTTCCACCACTAAAAAGAGGCAACAAAGTGTCATAAATGTCCTGTGAGCTTACATTACTGTCTCTAGTACATGACAACAAGGGCTGAACAGAATCTTCCACAAACACTATATCCCGAGAAACCAGAATACGTTTTGTTTGCGGATGATACAACCTGTAACCTTTGCTTTCAGCGCTTTAACCAACAAAAATACATTTGACAGCCTTATCATCCAATTTTCTGCGCTACACTTGTGGCACCAAAGCCTATGCCAAACAACCAAAAACACGCATGTGCTCAATAGAAGGCTTTCTATCATGCCATGCTTCATATGGAGTAATAGACTGCAAAGCTTTTGTAGGACACCTGTTTAGTACATAAGTGGCACACATGATGGCCTCAAGCCAAAAAGAATGCGGTAAAGCTTGACTTTTGACCATACATCGTGCCATTTCCGTCAGTGACCTGTTTTTCCTCTCAGCAACACCATTTTGCTGAGGTGTATAAGGCACTGTACATTGGTGTTTTATCCCACGACTAGCCAGAAATGCATTAAATTCATGAGACATATACTCCCCCCCTCGATCGGAACGGAGGGTGCCCATCGTATATTTCGAGACATTTTCAGCCATAGCCAGAAATTGTTTGAAGCACATAAAAACTTCGGACTTCGCTTTAAGTAGAAATACCCATGCATGCCTGGTGTAATCATCAATGAAAGTCACGAAGTACAGGTAATTGCCCAAGGACGGAGTTTGCATGGGCCCACAAACATCACTATGCACAAGCTGCAACCTGCATGTGGCCCGAACTGAACCATCCTTTGGAAATTTAGAACGCTGCATCTTACCCAAAATACAACCTTCACAAACATGTTTGACAAGTGCTTCAAGAGGTGCCAAAGAAGCAACCATATCAGATTTCTGCAAACGCAGCAAACTGGCAAAATTCAGATGCCCAAAACGTGCATGCCAAAGTTTTGCATCTGAAATAGCCCTTGAATCTGCAACAACATTTGCAAAATTTTGTCCACACTTGTCATACAAAGTGAGCTTATACAGCCCACGGCACAAAAGCCCAGATGCAACAATTTCATCACCAAAACTGAGATCATGAACTGTACATCTGTCATCCACAAATTTGACTACAAGTCCAAGTCTAGCAAGTGCGGATACAGACAAGAGATTCTTCTTGATCCCAGGTACATAAAGTGCATCAACAAGTGTGAAGGAACTGCCATTAGCAGTAGTGAGCACAATCTTTCAAACTCCCTGAACTGGATAAGAGGCGTTGTTGGCACAAGTGACTGAATTCCCATGAGGGACAGACTCGAGAGAGGTAAACAATTCACGATGTGAGGTAATGTGCTTTAGAGCACCACTATCGAAATACCACAGATGTGAATCTGCAGCAATTGACAAGCATGCATCATGGACAGCAGGATTGTAAGTGCACTCTGCGCTAAAGGCCCATTCTGCATCAACATCAGCAACACAGTCTCCTTTCACAGAAGACTCAACAATGGCTGCATTTGTAGTGGAACCAGCATTTGCAGTGGAACCACCCTCTTTCTTCTTAGCCTCTTTGGCCTTCAACTTAGGACACCACTTGATCAAGTGATCATTAGATTTACAATAATGGCAACACATCTTCTTTTTGCCCTTATCACCAGAATTTCGAGACGAAGTGCTGCCAACAGAAGCATTAGGAACAAAATTTTTGCCACTCGTAGCAGAACCATAAGAAGTGGCTGCATTACTGTTACCACCCTTTCTTTGAGAAGCAATAAAAGCCTGTTCAACTGCACGCTGCCTAGTCCTGTTTTTTCTAGAAAGTGACTCTTGCAACAGCAATGTGCATAATGCATCAAACTTGACAACTTCAGGATTTCCTTGGGTCATCAGTCTCCAAGTACTAGCAAAAGTCTGGTAGGAATCTGGTAAGGCATCAAGAACAGTCTGCACAAGGGAACTGTCTGAAATGACTTCACCTACAGAAATAAGCTGCTCATTGATATCCTTGACACTAGCAAGGAAAGTGTCCATATCATCTTCCTCATGCATAATCTTCGACTCCAGCGCTTTACGTAGCAAAGCAATTTTAGCCTCATTGCGACTTGCATAAAGACCTGCTAGAAGATCCCAAGCCTGTTTTGCAGATTTTGCTGAACGAATGTGAGGAACAATGGTGCGCTTCACAGACAACGCAATCAATGCATGAGCCTCCGCATCCTTAACATCCCAACGAGCTTGTTCTACCGTAGGCAAAACAACTCTAACAGCTGCAATCCTTGCAGCAAGAACTGCAACATCCTCAACATCGCCTACATCCTCAGCACCAGGACGTACATCAATGCCTTGCACAATGTTCCAGACACCCTTTGACACAAGAACATGTTGCATCATATAAGCCCACATAGGGTAGTTGTCCCCATCCAACCTGTCCTCAGCAACAAACATCTTGAACGCATCTGTGTTGTTGTTGTCAGCCATGGTAAATGCTGCACCTGATGTGAAAACTGCCCAAAAATAGGAGAAACGGAGCGGGAACAACCTGTGCTATATAACACAAACCGTAGAAGACTACAAGGCACCTGTTATGCAGAAAACGACACTGACATTCTGCACAAAATGACGAAATAGCCTGTACAGCACTGCCTGTAGTGGAAATGGAGGCCGAAATGAGCCCAAATCAAAATTCTGAGCAGACCGAGCTCTTCGAGTCACCCCAAAATATTTGTCGACCTGCGAACACTTGCCAAAGCTCACTGAAATCGAAGAAAGTGAGCAAGCGTGTGCTGGAGCAGCTGGAGACTAAGCCCGGGAGGACGTGACCTGCTCTGATACCAATTGTTGGAATTAGGGTTGAAGAGAAACACACAGCTTGGAGAAGACGAAGGAAGCTCAAGGCACACAATAGAAAGTGTGTTACTTAGTGTGCAATTGAAAGATAGATAGCCCTAGAGTGATGGGCGTATATACAATGCACGGGGGAAAAAACCTCCTAAAGAGGGAAAAAATGCCCCGGCGGTCCTAGTGTGTTCACACATAGAATACTATTACATTATTCAAGGAAATTAGCCTTCTCTCCTAACAAAGTGATATACTTAGCTGTTTGATGATATTTATGGAACAACAACAACAACAGACTGAGACCAATGCTCAAGATAAAAAATTATTTGTAATTTTTTTTGGAAAACCTACACATGGAAATTTTCGAGGTAAGTTGGCTATATTTAAATGTTTTTACATTGAATTTCTCTAAATTTTCTAGGTTTTCTCACCTTCAAATTTAAAATTTATATTTAGTAGGGGTCATTGCACTAAACCTAGGTTCTTTTCAACCATTGATTGAGGCTAAGGGTGCGTTCAAATTGTCGCCGAGTCCAAGCTATCTTTTAGCCTTTCTAGTCAAGTGTGGTTCACACAAGAGACGGACGAGAACAAAAGTACATTTTGGTGCTTAAACGACAGCTCGTAGGATTGAAGCTTGTGGCTAGAGCCCTTGTCTTCCATGGTGGGGTCACAGGTTCAAAATCATGCCGTTTTCAACGCTGAAAAGGTGCACAACCCTCCCCTTTCAATGCCACGGGGTCTCAACCATGGGATCAATGGTCCCAAGTGAAAGATCAATCTGGACCATCGATCTGCTAAAACTAAACTCGGGATCTCGAGTTTAGTTTTTACCGACCACGGGAGGCCTAATCTCGGGATGCCCACGCTTTCCCAGCCGGGATTTGAACCCTCACCACTAGCTTGAGAGTCCGAGGCCTTAACCATCCCGCCCGCGCGCTTTCTTGAGGTAGATGTGTTTTTTCACAAACTTAAACTTAAAACAATAGATTTGGACATAAAAACTAAATCGGGATCCCGAGTTTAGATTTTGTGGACCCCACCATAAAAACTAAACTTGGGATCCCGAGTTTAGTTTTTACGCATCGACGATCGAAATCTGCGAGCGCCTTTGATTTTGCACAGGAGCCATTGATCCCGTGGTTAGGACCCCGTGGCACTTAAAGCTGAGGGTGCACAACCTAGTGTATGTCCGAGGATACGGGGCCGCCCGTTTTGTGTTAGTTCCGGAAACCATGCTTTTTTGCAGGACTGACGCTCAGTGTTTCTCTACTTGGGCGGGCAGTCTAAATCAGAATTAAAGCCACTGCTGGAAAGAACCATTTTCCAAATTTAAGGTACCGATTGATTTATGAGAATTAACGTTCCAAATTCCGACTGGGTTTTCTACGCTCCAAAGATGGTGAAGGCGCTTGCCTGCTGCATCTTCTTCTTCGTCTGTCCGATTCTCGTCTCTGCAATCCACAACGTCAGGCGCCTCCCAATCACGGTCTCTCTCTCTCTCTCTCTCTCTCTCTCTCTCTCTTCGACAACGACGCACAGTTTATTTGCCTTTTCCTGCTTTTGTAATCTGGCATGTCATTCAGATATTCTCGCGTTCTTTTGTTACAGTCGTAGCTTGGCTGATTTTTATTTTCCTGCATCATGATCAGGATGCTGAATTTAGAAAGAAGAAGACCTTGTGCGTGGAAAACATCGACAAGTATGTGCTCTCTTCAGTTTAGCCTGTGTTTTCTTTTGTTTGAAGGAGCTCTTTAGCTTCCTTTAGCTACATTTGAGAAAGAAGGCGCATGTAAGGCATGCAATCTACATGAAGGGACCGTATGCTGGAGCTTTCTGCTTCTTTATTGCATTTGATGTAGAGTGTGAAGTAAAATAAATGCTCATGCTTGTATACGAATATTTCCTTGATGACAGCTAGGTGCATAATATCTTCTCGATGAAGTCTCTCAAAAGTAAGATGTGCGCTTGAAATCAACATGGGTTGATGAAATGCTGTTGTAAACACAGAGTGTCACCCTTTTTTTTTCCGTCTTATTGTTGGTTTATCCGTGGCTATAGTTGCATAATACTTAGCGTCACATTTTTTTAAAAATTGAATATAGAGACTCTCAGAACGCCATGTGTTAGTGCACTTCACGAATAATGTGCTCAAAGTAAAGAACATCTTCAGCTGTCTCATGATATCCTGGCTTCTCAAAGGGTAGAAGAAAAATGTCCTGATACAAAGTTTGTAGACAGGTTGTTTCATGCAATGGTTGCTGTAAACCTAGTGCTGTGTACTTTCTTTACTCCTCAGATAAGACTTCGAGATTTCACTATAGGGTGGTTTTGTCTGCAGCGCTTGGTGGTCATTGGTCTCCCGGATCAGTGTCTCAAGTGCCATGCTTTTGAGCACACGGTGAGAGACTGCTTTACCCACCCTCCCTACCTGCTTGAGCCCTATGTCATGTGCACATGGCTCTATGTGCCACGTGGACATGCTTCATTGACTTCCAGAGCCAATCTTCCACCTATCCCTAGATAGGAGTGTCTAGAATCCTAGGAGGATTAGTATTGGCGATTTTGTGAGCCAATTTGCAAGACTTGCATGTCCGGACGAGTCCATTAGATTAGGTTTTTCAATTTTGGAACCCTCTTGCATAAATGGATTGTACAAGCGTTTTGATAGATGTTACACTACGGTGGGCATCTGGTATGACGTGCATGTAGTTTTAGGTAGGAGGAATCCAATTGCCCATTCCGCGTGTCAAATCAGATTCTTGAATCCGCAAATGTGCAACAGTTTCACCTAGAAACTTAGCCATGGTCAAAGTTATTAATGAATCATTTTAATGATTCATATTATAAGGATTTGACAGAGGTTTTGCCCTGCCTGAGCCTTAGTTGATTTATAACGTGCAAATTTCACCTATAAAGGGAGCCAAGAGCCTAGTGTTTCTTATCAGATTTGTCTAGTGCTAAGTGGAGGAGCATATCAACCTCAGCGATTTGCTCCCAGATCAGCCAGCGTTTTCAGCAGCAGCCATCAGCCCTAGTGTTTTGGCTCAAAAATGCCAAATCAGCTTCAGGGTTTTCAGATTTCGGCCCTTTTTCTCGTTGGAAAGTGGCCCGGTTCTGTTCTCGCAAGCTTTCTGTTGCGGTCTAGTAATTCGGCAGCCCATCGATTGTCACAAAGTGATGACGTGGCATGACCAACTGGAAGAGAAATGGACGAGTGGACGAGAGAAACTGAACGAACCAACTTGAAGAACTTACGGAGCACCGGTGGCTGAGGGGCCTAAAACCTAAACCACAAACTTGGACCCTGGGGTCAATTTTCGTAAATCGCGCTGGCCATGTTGACGTGGTAGTTGTACGGAATCTCGTGATTTGTGCTAGTCATGTTGACGTGGCAGTCGTACGGAATCACGTGATTTGTGATGTTGTGAAGACATGACAGGCTGTATGGATTTACGCGATTCACGCTGCGAGCAGCTTTCGGTAGGAGATGCTTTTGGGGATTAAGTGCGTTTGAGGCTCTGCTTTAGGCAACCCTTGTATTGTTTATAAGGAGACCTTGGGACCTCACTCGGCAGAGCATTTGGACGCATTGTCAGAGGGTAGAGGATCCTTGGGAGTTGTACTTTGCTGTGAGCAATAATAAAGGAATACCGAAAGGGGCGCCAGTCTTTGGGGCTCGTGCATCTGGACGTTGTATCGACTCGCTCTCTCTCTCTCTCTTAAAGTTTAGTGATTTTGCAGTTTCTGTTTGTGTGTTGCTCTATTGATTTCTTGCTTGGAGTGTCCAGGCATGTAATAGTGGTATTAGAGCTCAAAAAGATCTTCTTCTACCGAGGATCCGATCCCTTCTGCAACACACATAGGTTCTCGAGGAGAATCTGACAGAGCAGTCAAGATTTTGTTTGTCAAGGAATCTTCGTGTCCTTGCCTCGGACTTATTCACCCTTAGTCCATCGCGCATCGGGCGCGCTCCTGTCTTCATCGCTCTGTCTTAAGGGGCATAAGCCGTAAAGAATCCAAGACCACACATGGGTTCTCGTGGAGAATCTTACAAAGATAACACCTCTTAGCGGGAAGGCGAAGAAAAGTTGAAATCCAGCGTGGGAACTGAAGAAAAGAATGAAGAATTGGGCTAATTTTCAGCGGAGAAGTTTGCGAGAGCAAAGTACAAATATCAACTGCAGGTTGACTTGTGTGTGAAAAGATTGATCAAGTACTCCAGAGACCCAAAATTTGCAAAACACTTGAAGAATTATCCGATGAATGAGATTCACTTGAGATGGCATGAGGTTGTTGATTCTACTCTCAAGTTGGAAAGAAAGCTAAGAGACAAGCGGAGTGCAGAAAAGTGGAAATTGTTCTCAGAGAAAGCGCTGGACAGAGCTCTTGATAGGAAGATGAACCAGATAATGAAAGGCTTAAAGCACTCTCAGAAGAAGAGGAAATCAACGGATTTTCCCAGTTATTTGGGCCGGAAGTTGACTTTCAAGGTGGTAAGCAGATCGAAGAAGCGTGGTCATCTCGAGGATGGCTCAGATTTTTCTTCGTCTTCAGAGAGTTCTATTAGTTCGTTGTCCTCTAGTTCTAGTAAGAATGAGAAAAGGTGAAAGAAGCGGAGAAAAAGCAAGACAAGCACGAAAAGTAGATTTTTGAAAAAGTCTAGAAGGCATGGGAGGCCATCTAGTAGTGAGTAGACGAGCAAGAAGACCAAGGAGTTCAAGGAAGGGGGTCAGACCATCAGGTTTGAGACATTTTCAGGCTATGAGGAGACCCATCGAGCCCTTGAGTTTATACAGCAGTTTGACATGCCAAGGTGCGAAGGGCGTCATCTTACTTGAAAGGAACTGCATAGACATGGTGGTCTACTTTGTTGTTACGTAGAGAAGCACCTGAGACGTGGGTAAAATTCAAGGAAATTTTCACGTCAACTTGAATATCGAACAAATATGAGAGATGTCATTACAGCTTGGCATCATCTGAGAATGACTAAGATGCATTGGATGACTATTGCAAGAGGTTTTGGGATACTTTTTGCCAGTGTCTTCGTTTCCGAAGGTTTCTTTGAGTGATCAGATTGAGCGGTCTTGTTGTGGTTTGCCGAAAGAGATTCGAGAGAATTGTCTAGACCATAAGTCTGACTCGATCCAGAGACTTATGGGACATGTTAAGCAAGGATTTCGAATGCATGCCGGCTCAGTCCGGGAACTCTGTCTCTGTGGAAGATAAGGCAACAGGAGGTTGTTTCTTGCTGCTCCATGAAACTGCTCGAGCCAAAAGAAAAGGTGTAACCTGTATTCGATTGTCGTCCATATGGATCTCCACCCCAATCTGAATCACTCCATCCTTGTAGAATGGTCTTGCGGTTTGTACCTCCAACCGCATAGTGAATGCCTAATGACCTGGTCGCCTTTAAATACCGCAGAGTCCGAAGAGCCCAATCCAAATGTGACTTGGCAGGTCTCTGCATGAAAGAACAGAGAAGGGCCACTGGGAAATTGGCATCAAACCAGGTGTTGAGAACCCAAATAAGAGAACCGACTAGTTTTTGATACTTTGTAGCATCTGCTCTACGTCTGGGGGGTCATACTGTGACAACTTTTGATTGAGATCTATAGGGGTTGAGATAGGTTTACACTTAGTCATACCAAATGCTTCCAACAACTCTTGGATATAGCGCTTCGGAGAGAAAAAGATGTCCCCTCTATCCGCCATATCTCCAATCCAAGAAGGTAGTGAAGCAAGCCGAGATCTGTTATCTCAAATTCCTTAGCCAAGGTCTCCATAGTACTATGGATGTGCTCAACATAGCTACCTATAATCACAAGATTGTCCACACAGAGGATAACAAGTGTCACCAATCCTCCCTCATGGTAAATGTATAAATTTGGGTCTGCAGAAGATCATCGAAAGGAGTGTCGTAGGAAGAAAGAGTCTATCTTCTGGTACCACGCTCGAGGTGCTTGCTTCAAGCCATAGAGAGCCTTGAGCAACCTATAAACCCTGTTTCTGAAGTCTGGATCCTCGAACCCTAGAGGTTGCTCCACATATACGGTATACCTCCTTCTCTAAGTCACCATTGAGAAATGCAGAAACATCCATCTGAAACACGGGCCACCCGAAAAAGGCAGCAAGGGCAAAAACTATCCGAATGGTCACCGTCCTCATAGTCGGTGCATAGGTCTTGTCATAATCCACACCAGGTTTCTGAGAGAAGCCCTTGGCAACTAACCTTGCCTTATGCTTGTCCAAAGAACCATTAGATTTGTACTTGGTCTTGTAGACCCATCTGACACCAATCACCTTCCGCTTGGTAGGCCGCATAATCAACTCCCAAGTGTTGTTTTTCTTGATGGAATCAGTTCTTTCTGCATGGCCAACTTCCACTTCGGTTGTGAAAGCGCCTCTTTAACTGTCAAAGGATCTTTGTCCTTGATCACTTTCATCATCAAAGCATAGTTCACCTGTAATAAAGTCCCATCTACCTCAGCAAATCAAAGTCGCTGAGATCGTCGTGTAGTACTGGCTTCACACCAGTCAAGTGGAAAATCTGAAGTTGTTGCATCTTGCAAGGTCTCCAATAGCCACGTTGGTAACTTGTCTGACTTGCTCCTCAGGGGAGGAGCTATTGATATATCTGGCTCTAACACTGCACTATGATGAGAATCGCTGTCATATGCATCATTTGAAATGGGTGCGTTCTCCTCCAAAGCTTGAGGGACAAGGATTGGAGAGGAGGGTTCACCAAGGGGCAACACATAATCTGGGTCTCCTAGTATCGGCAAATCTGGGGTTGTTGGGAAGACTTGGGAGCGGAAGCCCCCTCTAAAGGTAAAAACTCGTCGAAAACAACATCACGGTTGAGTACAACATTCTTCTTTTCTAGATCATAAAGTCGATATCCCTCTGAAAGAGTATTGTAGCCCCAAAAAACATTCTCGTGGACTTGGGGTCAAACTTTCCCCTCTGTTCCTTCGATACATGGACATATGCATCGCTCCCAAAGATCCGAAAATTGGAGGTGTCGAGCTTCTTATCAAAATAAGCTTCTGTCACGTGCACATCTAACCCTGTGTACGTGGACAAGCTACTTCATGACAGGGGTTCAGTTCAGTTAGCTTAGGAAGTGTTCTGGCACGTTTGTGAGTGTTCACAGATCGTGCATGTCCAGACACTTAGAGTAGATGATATCCTCTGGTTGCACACAGCATGATCCTCAGATTACAGTCAGAACCCATTGGGAGCATTTTTACAGTGCATAGACCTATTTTTCCTATTTTAGCCAATTTTCACTTATTATTTTAAAGTGACTTTTGTTGGGAAACTGGGTAAGGCAATTTGAGTCAAGCACTATATAAGAAAAGCCAACGCTAGCAAATCCAGGCAGAAGAGGCAGCAGGAACCGCATGTTCGACAGTGCACCTTCTCAGCAAGACCCCCGGGCAGGAGACATAGCTTTTTCAACCAACACACCAAAGAAGTGATGGGATTAGAGGGCTGGCAGGAGACATAGCTTTTTCAGCCAACAGACCAAAGAAGTGATTGGATTAGAGGGCTGTGGCGGGTGGAGATTTGCAGAGTTCATGGCGTGCAGTAGGTGAAAACGAAGCAGAGAGAGAGTTTGACACAGTTTTTGAAAAACACGCTATATCAAATTACTTATGTGAAGCTTTACATATAGTAGGCTTAAGATAGCCATGCAAAACAAAACAAAACACGACTTCTAACTAAACTTTCCCTTGCATGCTATAGATAGTGTTTCCACGGGCTTGCAAAAACCTAACAATCCCCCCCTCAAGCCCGAACTGGACAAGCAACTCATGATACCTCGAGTTTTTGGTTCACTGCCAAACCTTGGGTTTCAGGTGTACCGAGTAACCTCATGAGAAGTGGTAACAAAACAGGACTTGAGAACAAAAGTGAGAATTTGGGAGGTCTTACCACTCATGTGTGGCAATGTCTAGAGCCCGTACAATTTATTTTGACTAAAAACATGAAAAAAGTTTTAATTAAAGAACATCATTATCAACAGAATATATTGCAGGCTCGGTGTCTCCCTCAATCATATGAATTTGATTTTTACCCTTTTGAAAGCATCTGTTTGACGGATGATTTGTTTTACAACAATGAACACAAGGATTCTTCTTGAAACAGTCTTTAGTCTGATGATTGTTGCGCCCACAAATGGCACAAGATTTGGTTCCACTGAATGGTCGAGATGAAGTTGAGGTAGCAACACATTTAGTGACTGCATATGCACTGGAAGTATCAGAAGAACTGATGGGGGATACTGCATTGGAGACTGTATATGCACTGGGAAAAATAGTAGAATTGGTACTAGGTGCCCTTCGTTCTTCTTCCTGCAATGAATTGATGATACCATCTAAGGAGGGCAGCGGATCTTTTTCCTTTAAAACAGTAACAATCTGATGAAATTTATCAGGCAAACTTTTTAATAGAACGGCTATGAGATCTTCTTTTGGTACTGGGGCTTCGACATAAACAAGCTGAGTTTTAATCCTCTTCAGCTGGTTAACTAAAGATGTAATCAGCACGCATAGCAAGAGAGTACAATTCCATCTTTAGACTCATCATTGAATACTTGGCTTTAGCACCAAAACCTTCTCTACCTGTATCCAGGCAGTGTTGGCAGATTGCATGTCATCCAGATAATGAATAAAATCATCTTCGAGAGATGTCGGAATTATACCTAATGCTTGCTCGTCTTTGCGTTGTTTCTCGGCAGATAATGCTTTGGTAACTGCAGCGGATGTGCCAGATTCGTCGGCTGATAGCGGCTGGACGACGTTCCACAAATTTTTCCGCATCATATATCCCTTCACTTTAATTTGCCAGGTGTGGAAGCAAGATCCGTTGAATTTATCCACCTTTGAGGCCATATTCAATATGTCAAGGATATCTTGGTCCTGTTTGCTATGCTTGCGAGCGAATAATGATCGTCGACCTTGGTTATTAATAGAATGTTGAATTGCCTTTTGACATATCACTGGATCCGTACCAAACCTTCAAGACTGCTTGGAAGAGTCGGGAAAAACTCAATTGCATTCCATAGCTGAAACTGAATTGCATTTACAGCCGCTTAAGCTTGAACACTGAGCATTGAGCATTGAGCATATAACTCGCAGGGTGTGAATCCCTTTGGTTTAAGGGGCTACTTAAAATTGGTCACTTTAATAAGGTGTGGACACAAAATAAAAAACAAGCTTTCTGTGTAGCAGCGCAGGCAGGAGATGGCGGGCATGATTGATGCACTCGCAGCGGGCCGAGGAGGTAGAAGTTGAAGTTGCACAAGAGTCGAAAGATGGTCAGAAAGCTAGGGCGACCCCGATTGCAGCTACATTTGGTCTTTTTCATGCAGTCGACAGTGCTGCGTTCATTCTCTGTAAGGGACTGCTCCCACGCAGCGCTTCGAGCAATGCTCTGATACCAGATAATGGGATTAGAGAGCTATGGCGGGTGGAGATTTGGAGAGTTCATGGCGTGCAGTAGATGAAAACGAAGCAGAGAGAGAGAGAGAGTTTGACACAGTTCTTGAAAAACACGCTATATCAAATTACTTATGTGAAGCTTTACATATAGTAGGCTTTAGATATTCATGCAAAACAAAACAAAACTCGACTTCTAACTAAACATTTCCTTGCATGCTATAGATAGTGTTTCCACGGGCTTGCAAAAACCTAACAAGAAGAGCCTAGCGTTTTTCATCAAGATCAGTCAGCGTTTTGCAAACAACAGGAGAAGCCTTGCGTTAGCAAATTCTGGCAGTTTACCTAGCGTTTCTACTGTAGACTTAGCAGATTTAGCCCGGAAAATGCAGATTTCAGCATCTGCGTTTTCAGTGCGTCGTCGTTGCACGACATAGAGTCAGAATTCAGCAGATAAAGATTTGCAGATTTCAGCCATTAGCGTTTTCAGATTTCAGCCCGTCTCGTCATCGTCCTCATCATTATCGACATCGTTGGCAAGTCCATAGCATTGTAGAGATTTGTGCAATCAATAGTAAACCGCTCTTGCCATAGAGAGTGGGCCCTTCAGAGGAGGGTTTGACAACATTCTGGTGTCTTATTCTTCTCTCTCTATCTCTCAGTCTCAGCACCTTCATTCACAGTGTTTATCCACTTTGTTTGTGTCCATTGCACTCTCTCAGCAAAGGAACGGAAGGCTCTCCCTTCCGTAAGTAAAAGGAGAACCCTTGAGCACAATTCAAAGCACTCATCTTAGGCAAAGTTCAACATTCACTTCCGCTGCACCTTACATTGGTATCAGAGCTTTGGCAGTGTTCTGTATCACTCAAGGAAAGAACCACATATTTTTTTTTTTGCTTGTTGCACGTAATCCAAGTTCACTTGGGCGTGTCGATTCCTAATTGTGTTTTTGAAGAGTGACAGGAAACCCAAGAAAGAAGGGCTTGTCCAGCCTCCCCTTGTTTCTCTTCTCACTCATTGAGAGCGGATCGTGCACTTAGCGGCCAGCCAATCGACGTGAGGTGGGAAAAAGCAACCTTGGTGTGAGCGCAAGGCCGCCAAGGGGTGCGCCCGGCAGGAAAGAGAAGAGCTTGGGTAAGAGAAGATCCTTCTCTAACACAGATTGCAAGCTAAAGAAGAACCTCAAGAACCTTAAGACTTCAAAACCTCAAGACTCAAGAACCCAAGAACCCAAGACCCATAAGAACCCAAGTTTCTCGTGAATTTAAGAACCCAAGACTTCAGTGTATGGTCATTACCCGAAGCGGAATGGATACTACGCATGGAGGTGATGAGCATGGCAGTGGCGAAGAAGAATTTTCCCCACTAGGAGGTTTTTCTGACCCTCCTCCTTTCCCATCTACGCCAAAGATTGCACCAAATCCTATGGAGGCTTTGGTCAAGTCGATGATGGACATGATGGCACACCAAGAAGTGCAACGCATTACCTTGGAGCGTGAGCGCCAAGAAAGATAGGCATTCTCGGAGGAACAAATGGCTTGCGAGCGTGAACAAGCGTGCTTGGTGGTCGATGAACGAAAAGAAAGAAAAGCAAAAAGAAAGGCAGCTATTGAGCGTGAGCGTGAGCAAGCGCGCTTGGCGGCCGAAGACAGATGAGCGGCCTTGGAGGCAAAGCGTGAGGTACAGAAGACCTACGCATGAAAGAGTTGGTCGGACAGGTTTTTTTTCACCTCGAAACCCGAGCCGGCCAAAGATGTTGGTGGTTCATCAAGTGGCGCGAGTTGAGATTCAGACTCCAACAACCTCGTCACAGAGAAGATCACGTTCAGTAAGTATGATAGTAAGATGGATGCTAGCGTTATTCATTCTTGGTTGCATCAATTTAATGCTTATTTTGCGACAACTAAGAAGACAAGAAATAGCAAAGTTTTGACTGCAGCTATGTATCTTGCCGGTGATGCCGTAAATTGGTACCACGCACGGAAAGAGGCACAGTTGACCGCGCACCTAGAGGAAGTCGAGGAAGGCATGCCCCTTTCTTTCAATTGGGCCGACTTCCAAGACAAGCTCAAGGCGCGGTTTGTGCCACCACAGTATCTAGCACGGTTGAAAGACGATTGGCGCAGTCTTAAGCAAAATGGTATGCCAGTTATGTTTTTCTCTAATCGTGTTTTGCAACTTGGCACCCAATTACGCAAATCGGATGATGAGCGCAAGGAGGCTTTCATTTTTGAGGTGAACGACTATATCAGGTTCGATATCGAAGTCCACGACACAATCGATCTCAACAAGCAATTGCTCTCGCACAAGAGATGAAGCACAACAAGGGAAAGCCTAAGGAAAACAAGACTTCTCCCAAGTACCACTCAAACTTCTCAGAATGGTAAGAACGGTAAGAATGGTAACATTTCTAACCAATCTTCAGCTAGTCTCTCAGAAAAGAACTCTCCAAATGAACGTAAGGGTAAAGCTAACACAATTGCTAAACCTAAGCTGACTCCAGATGAAAAGGTAGAACAAGGAATTTTAGGAGGATACATCACGTTGGAAGAGCAAAGCATTTATTCTAAGGAAGGTCGTTGTTTTCATTGTCACATCAAGGGTCACATAAAAAGAACATGTCCTAAGCTTGAATTTAATGAATCTAAAGAACCCACAGAACCCACTTCCTCTGTCAATGCGATAAATGAGAACACGAGTGTGACCCAAGTCTCTCATGATTCTCCCATTGATGAGTCTCTCATTAAGTGTTATGGTCATGTGAAGGGTCAGCGTATTGTCATATTGTTTGACCCAGGCAGTATGCATGATTTGATTAGTGACTCTCTTGTCGAAAGAGCCCGCTTGGAGGTTAGCAGGACATCTCCTTTCAAAGTGTTAGGCTTCTCTCTCCCTGTATGGACTCTCTCATCACGCAAGAGTGCCTTGATGTTTTGTTCACTGTTCAACAAGCGTCCTTCCGTAGAAAATTTGTAGTCTCTCCTTTTCAAGATGTGATATGCTTTTAGGCATTCGATGGTTTCGTGAGCATAACCCTCTCATTGATTGGGTAGCTAATACGTTCACTTTCAATGCTAAAAGTGACTCCCATTGTCATTCGTGGAGAGCAAGTTGTTCATTCTTCATCTCTCATTTCTACTGTGCAGGCGAAGATTGAAAAGAAATAGGAGAAGGAAACTCTTTGAGTCTCTTCTTTTCCAAAGCACGACACACATGAATTGCTTGATAATGATAAGCATGATGATTTGCATGATCAAGATGTGATTATTTACGAGCATGATGATTTGCATGATCAAGATGTGATTATTCACGAGCATGATGATTTGCAGGATAAAGATGTGTTTGTTCACAAGGATGATGGTTTAGTTGACACTTTTTCTAGTGAAGCTAACCTCATTACAGATTCAATCAATCACGAAGAACCGATCTTGGCTCTCGAGTCTAGGTCCAAAGAACCCCCACAGGAAGTATCGAATGATTAGTCAGCACGCATTGTTCGAGTGTTTCATTCGTGATGCTTTTCTGTATTTTAGTCACCGTCCTTATGTGATCCCTTTTTACAGGCATGCCATATTGTACGATGAACACGATTCACTCATGAATGAACAAGGATGTATGCTGATT
The DNA here is from genome assembly GCF_014529385.1 of Adiantum capillus-veneris. Taxonomy (NCBI): domain Eukaryota; kingdom Viridiplantae; phylum Streptophyta; class Polypodiopsida; order Polypodiales; family Pteridaceae; genus Adiantum; species Adiantum capillus-veneris. Next base: position 107,753,170 of record NC_140944.1, read on the forward strand.
ATTCATGACAAGATGAAATGTTTGCATCCAAGGAATTCACATTCCATGTCTCTTCCTTGGCATGACAAAGTATTCGAAAGAGCACAAGAAGGATCGAGCATCAAGCATCGGCATTTCCATTGTGATTTGCCACAGTTGATTGATTTAGATCAGAAAGACAAGTTTTGAATCCATTGTTTGCATGTGTTTGATGAACAGCTTGACACTTCGTCTCTATGTTCATCTACATTGCATGCACAGTCTTTAAAGAAGACGAGATTTTTTTCAGTCACGTTACATGGAATGGGTATATTCATGTTTTTGTGTTGGAAGTGGTTTCAGGAATTTTCATCCTCCGAGATTCTTGAAGAAGGTAGACGCATGATTATAGACGAAGTTGAAGCATTGAAGGAGCCATAGATGACTGTCGCTTTCGGCACGGCCCAAAGAAGCAAGCGTTGCAGATCTTTATGAAGTTCAAGTATTGCATGACCCACGCATCAAAGTGGGCCGGCGAAGAGTCCTTTACAGGATTCCAGACGCTATTGGCGATCTCCCTCGACGCCATACCGTTCGGTACCGGTACTTCACTTTGAAAAGGAGGGGATGTCACGTGTACATCTAACCCTATGTGTACGTGGACAAGCTACTTTATGACAGGGGTTCAGTTCAGTTAGATTAGGAAGTGTTCTGGCACGTTTGTGAGTCTGTTCGCAGACCGTGCATGTCCAGACACTTAGAGTAGATGCATATCCTCTGGTTGCACACAACACGATCATCAGATTACCGTCAAAACCCATCAGGAGCATTTTTACAATGCATAGACCTATTTTGTAAGGATTCTGGGTACTAATCCTCAATTTAGTACTTAAACTCACGATTAAGACTTTAGAAACTTGAACTGAACTCAGAAACAAGACTTAAAAGATTCTGTGTTTTATTGATTGAATGACTGATTGAAAATTGAGTACAATAGGCTCCTTATATAGGAGACGAAGAGACACAAATGAAAAGACATGTCTCTTGGTGAAGAAACTTCGCGTATCTGCAACTAGGAGTAGATGTATGCTGTTAACATAGTCACAATAGTACCGGTCACCACCGCAAATTGTACATAATCCTTCCTTCTTTGAAGTCGAAGATCCATTTGACGAAGAGCCTTGCTAAGTATTGGAATGCCGATCAAGTGGAGGAACATGTGAAGAAGATATGCTTTCAGATTGTCGATCTTGAGAATAGAACCTTGAAGTTGAATAAGGTTGCATTGCTTGCTGTCTGAACTGAGACTGATGTTGCTGACTTTGCCTATAGTTGTCTCTGCGATCGCGCTGTGAAAAGCGAGCGCTATTTGAAGATCTGTTACCAGGGAGAAACTTCCGTGTAGGGCATTGATTATTGCCAAGACGCTCCACATAGGCAATTGCAGCATCCAAGGTGGTAGGGTTGTATTTGTGCACATCGTCCATCAGGTTGGGTTCGAGTCCGTCAATAAAACTGTGAAGTTTATCAGAGGGACTAAGAGTCTCTATCTCCAGAGTTAGCCTTTGGAACTCTGTGATGTACGCGGCCAAGGAACCTGTCTGGCTCAGGCGGCGAAGAGAGGACCGGGTATGAAAGTCCGCATTGGCAGGTTTGAACGCCTTGCGAATAGCACGTCGGAATTTATCCCAAGAAGGTGTGTGTTTACCATCAGCAACCCGTCGTTGCCACCAAAGAAATGCTGTGTCCTTGAGCAGAGAACTAGCAAGTGCAACTTTTTTACTCTCGACCAAGTCCGTGTTCGATAAGTAAATCTCCATTTTGAATAGCCATTGGTCCAGCACGCGCTTGTCGCGGCGACCAGTGTATGGTTCCGGCAGTTTAACATCAAGCTTCTTCTTCTGTGCAGCATTAAAATTTTTATAAAGTAATTGAAGTTCACGATTGTCTACCGGTTCGTTTGGTTCGTCCACTGAAGCTTCGGAAGAATGTGTTGAAGAGGCTGCATTAGTATTTCGAGAAACTGCAGGACGACTTTGAGAAGTGTTTTGCATCTGCATCTCATCCAAACGAGTGTGAAGTGATGCGAGGCTTATGGAAAGTGTGGCTATCTGCTCCTTGATAAGAGTAAGGGCATCGTCAGATTGACCACCTCCGTTCTGAGAATTCGGCATGGTTATGCCTCAAAGGGGACTCTCGAACAGGTGCAACTTCTGGGACGGGTACTCTGAGAACAGGAACACTATCTCGAACGGGTTTCGGTTCTAGGGTATCGGGAATGATAATGACTTCGGGTGCCGAGAGAGGGTACGCCGGTAATGACTTCGGGTGCTGAGAGAGGGTACGCCAGCAATTCTGTGTCGGGAACCTTGCTATGTACGAGACGTAGGGGAAAGCTGCCCACCGGTTCGCGTCAGCCATAGCAAGGGAGTGCACCGCGCGAGGGAACTGAGTAGCAAGAGGCCATGACTGCCAGCGCTGGCTGGCTGTGTGAGAGAGGGACGAGCAGAATTTTCCAAGGCTAGAGAAAAGGCATCGTTACGTATTGCTTGCTGGGTGATTTTACTATCGCTTGCTGGTTTATTTAAGGGGTGCTTTCATATGGCCCCTTTTTTTTTATTGGGTTGGCCGGCCACATTGGGCACCTCATGGAGTCAAAAAAATCGTGCGCTGCTTGTCACAAAACGGGAGCGTACACGAGCACTTAGAAATCTGAAAATTATAATACTTTGCAAACATGAGAGAAGGGAGAAGATCGACACAGCATTGGGGACCAGAAGATGGGTTGGTCCCCCCCCATGGTCCCCCCCCGTTAAGAGTATTCTTTTATTCAGGGAGAATTCTTATACAAGCACGAGAACCCGAGGAAACCCCTCCGTTCTGTAATCTTAGACCCGAGGGTCGTGCTTCCCCGTAAAGGGCTTGGGTACAAGGCCGTCCTTCCCGTAAGGGACTTAGGCGTGAAGCCGTACTTCCCGTGAAGGGCCTTCCCGTAAAATGGGAGATTCCTGCAAAACAAACCACATAAAGCAACAATTCTCAATGTGTATCAACACCTTATACCTGTCGCTCCTTGCTCGGAGAATCAACTCCGTACTCAGTCGTCACGCGAACACTTGCAATTTCCGTCGCCAGTCTCTACTCCAGAATCCCAGCGCTAGTACTTCCTACTGCTCCCGGCTTCCCAAGAATTGAACGCTTGCTGCCCTTTTATAGGCCTTGGCACTCGGCGGGAATAGCAGCCGAAAAAGCAGAGCCCTGGCGCCCTAGAGAGAGGAGAGAGAAGAATTGCTGATTCTGGCGCTTTCTAGAGAGAGGAGAGAGAGATCGCAGATTTCAGCCCATGCGTAAGTTTTTAGCACTGGATTTTTAGAGCCTTGCTTTATTTTATTAATAAAAGGGCCGGTCACTCAAAAGTGATTTTAAGTGACCGGCCACTTAATAAAATAAAGTGTGAACCTGTTCAAACTTTAAAAACTCACTCAATTAGTGAAAACCATGCTACACGAACACATTCCAGGCGTCCCCGGGTGCAGGACACGGCACAGATGCAATGCAGACACAGACTCCTCGCGGGAAAACATCTGTCCTCCCGCGAATGTTCCTGCTTTTCGTAAAAAGCTTCATTGAATCCATCTTTATTCTTGTGCTTGCGTTCTTACGCGTATTTTCTTACTTAGTTCGGATTTCCTCCTTAGCCTACGGGATGCCCTCTTACTGATGCACCCGTCACCCATCATGTGACGCATCAGGGGCACTCGTAACCCGGCCCTTTCCACCGAACTTACGGAAACTCCTTCGCGATGTTTACCGTCACCCATCAAATGACACATCAGAGTTGTCCGTTCTTGATGGCAGTTCCTGTAGCTACAATCTTTTAACAGTTCCTAGTGCACACAATAAAATATCCTAAAAGAGAGATTAATCATTAAAAATAAGGAAATAGTCCAATTAGCAACATCCCTCTGGCTTCTAAACAGTTGACCTCAACTGTAGTGCTTGGACATATACCTCCAGTATCTCGGGATAAGCTGCTAATTCCTCCTGCGTCATCCACTGAGCATCTAGATTCGAATAGTTCTTAAACTTAACCAAATACTTCCGTGTTATCTTTCAGGATTTGAGAGGCTGCTCCTGATGACTTACTATCTGCTCCGGTTGGAGTATTTCTTTTGTTTCCTCAACCTCAGGAGGTTACTCAGCACTAGGCTGGCTTCGAGGCGGTCCCACATACGGCCGGAATAAACTGACATGGAAAGCATTATGGATCTTCCAATTAGGCGGTAGCTCTAATCGGAAAGTGACATCATTCACTCGCTCAGTGATCTTGAACGGCCCATAATAACGGGTAGAAAGTTTTACCACTTTCCCCTTATGAGACGCTTGTTTCTTAAGTCTTGCCTTCTCAAACTTGAGTAAGACTAACTGTCCGACTGTTAAGTCTAGATTCCTTCTGTGCTTGTCTGCAGCTTTCTTATGCTTTTCCTGAGAGCGTAGAATAGCTCTCCTATCTTGCCCGTAGGCTGTGTCCAAATCCCGGACAAATTCATCTGCTGCAAAGATCTTATCCTTAGTTAAAAGGATGGGTGGAAGCAAAGGCTTACCATAGAGAATTTCAAAAGGTGCTTTCCCCGTCGATGAGTGTATGGTATTGTTATACGCATACTCGACAAGAGGCAAATATTTCTCCCAGTCAGATTGCCGGTCTGACACATAAGCTTTTAACATATCCAATACTGTGGAATTGGCTATCTCACTCTGCCCGTCCGTTTGAGGATGGTAGGCAGATGAAAAATTCAGCTTCGTACCAAGATTATCCATCAAGGCACGCCAAAAATTTCCTGTCATGTGAGGATCTCGATCGCTCACAATAGACTTAGGCATTCCATGATGCTTAAAGATCTGTGCCAGAAAGACCCTAGCCATATGATCTGCTTTGATCGTTTTCTTGACTGGTATAAAGTGTGCTTGCTTGCTAAACCTGTCCACAATGGTCCAGATCGCGTCATTTCCAGTCTGAGTTCTAGGGAGGTCCATGATGAAGTCCATGGCAATACTTTCCCAAGGTTCGTTAGGCACAGGCAAAGGTTGTAGCAACCCAGGCGTCTTATGCCGATCATACTTCACTTTTTGGCAAACCAAGCATTCCTTGACATACTTATCAATGTCTGCTTTAAGGCTAGGCCAAAAGAAATATCTTTCCATTGCTAAGGTTGTAGGGAGAATACCCCAATGACCCGCATAAGGCGAAGCGTGTGCTTCATCCATGATCTTCTTTCTTAATGGTTCCGCCACACATATGGCCTGACGGTGGTAGAGATAACCGTCCCGAATGGAATAGGGAAACTCATTCTCTCCACGATGTAGCTTTCCCTAAATGGTGGAGAAATCTGGATCATTCTGATACAAATCCGGTAGTGCTTCTAATTCTTGGTGATACACTGAAGTGATAGCGTTCACCCTTGGCCACCTAGACAATGCGTCTGCGACTACATTCTTACTCCCAGCCGTGTGCACTGTGGAGGATCTGGAAGTGGAACATAGACAAAAAGTTTGCCCATCTCATCTGCTTCTCAGATAGTTTCCTTTGCGTAAGAAAATACCGCAAACTCTGGTGATCAGTCTTGATCACAAAATCCGCTCCTAGAAGATAGTGCTTCCAGTTGGATAAGGCGTGAATCACAGCCGTGAGTTCCTTTTCATAGATTGATGCATGCAACTCTGCATCCTTGAGCCGTCTACTTTCATAGGCCAGTGCATGGCCTTCTTGGTTTAACACTGCTCCGATGCAATCGCCTGAAGCATCGCAGTGAACCTCAAATGGTTTCCTTAAGTCAGGCACTATCAAAATAGGTCCATGGCTTAGCAAGTACTTGAGCCGATCAAAAGCTCCTTGTTGTCTCGATCCCCATCTAAAAGGAATCTTCTTCTTTGTCGAGTCATGAAGTGGTCCTGCTACATGAGCAAATCCTCGGACAAACCTTCGATAATACGAACATAATCCCAGAAAGCTACGTACATCATGTACCGTAGTGGGAATAGGCCAATCTTCGACCACTCGGATCTTGGCAGGATCCATACTCACTTGATTGTGAGAGACTATATGGCCGAGATAGTGTATCTCTGAGAGAAAGAACTCGCTCTTCTTTGCATTCACATGCAACTCATGCTTTCGCAATTCTTGAAACACTAAGTCCAAGTGCTTCCGATGTTCCTCTTCTGACTTAGAGAAGATGAGTATGTCGTCAAAGAATACTCCCGTAAAAGCTCGATATGGGCTGAAAATGCGGTCCATCATGCGATTGAACGTCGCAGGAGCATTGGTCAAGCCGAAAGGCATTGCCAAAAATTCATATAGTCCAAAGGTTGTGCGGAAAGCAGTCTTATGGACATCCTCAGGGGCGATCCGTATCTGATGATACCCACTAATCTATGCAACTAAAGACACTTGCACCCTGCAACTTATCAAGTATATCATCAATCCGAGGGATCGGAAAGCGATTCTTGATCGTGATCTTGTTTAAAGACCTATAGTCTATGCACATTCGAAACGTGCCATCTTTCTTCTGCACCAGTAGAACAATTGAGCAGTAGGGTGAAGCACTTGGCCGTACTAACCCTTTCTCTAGAAGCTCGTTGACTTGCTTCAGAATTTCCTCTTGCTGAGCAAGACTCACCCGATAAGGGGGTTGATTGGGAGGCGAGCTACCTGGTATGAGATCTATGCGGTGATCTTCCGGTCGTACCGGAGGGAGTTCATCAGGAAGTGTTTCCGTGAAACAATCTTTGTACTTTTCAATAAATTGAAGACGCTTAATTTCCAGACTAGAGAGAGAGTCCCGACTAGTTTTATCCTTTTCACGTGCAAAAATCAAGTAAGCAGAAACACACTTCTTCATTTCTTTCTTAATGGAGATATGGCTTACAATTGGGAACTGCCAATCTCCTACATCAGCATGAATCTTTATTTTCTTACCCCCATGATCAAAAGTGAGGGTCTTTTCCACATAATCGGGAATAGGTGTCATGTGGAAGTGCCATGGCATACCCAAGATGATATCACATCCCTCGATGGGTGCCATCAAAAATGATTCGTGGTCCTTGTACTCGCCAATCCGAAGATTGAGCTGTCCTTGCACGGGAGTTGCATTGGTTGTCAACCCCTCGAATGCCGATCCGGATGTAACAGGTGTGCCAAGCTGAGCCGGTGTGAGGCACAAATGTTCCGCAGTATCCAGGGAGATGAAGTTATCTGTGGATCCTGGATCATAAAGAGTCAGTACTCGCTGGTTGTTCAAAGACCCCCAACACTTCAGAAGTTGACGCTTCCCTTTCTCCGTTTCTGTGTTTCCTTGAACATCTAGAATTGAGTTTGAGCGTGGCGGTGCGGGTTCCTTCCTTGCTTTCTCTTGCCTTGTAGAGGCTTGTTCTTGCCGTTGCTGCTTTAGCGGGCAATCCGGTTTCATATGTTCTTTCTCGCCACAGTAGAAGCATCTTCCTTCCTCTCTGAAAGTTTGAAGTTGAGTAGGAGAAAGATACTTAGTTCGCTTGCCAGTGCCCTCTGGCTTCTTAGAATGATCATCGTCCCTAGATGGAGGACGTTTTCTTCCTTGGCCCCCTTGGTCATCGTAGACACCTCTTTGTCTTGCACGGTAAGTGCTATGCTCCATTTTTCTGGGCGTCCCAGTTGAGTGCAAATCCTCAGCAATGATTGCTGACTCCATCATCCTCTGAAGAGTGTCATGCGGATACACTTTCATACTCTTTCGAAGCTGCGGTTGGAGACCCGCTTCGAACTTTCGTTTCTTTTCCTCGTCAACAATCTTCATGAAGGGAGTCCACATAGGTCGTTACTCTTTCATGTTCTTTTTGGGTAACCCAGTCCCATTCCTTCCGTATGTCCTGCTCGAAGTTAGGTGGAAGAAATTGTTCATAAAATTCAGATTTGAAGCTCTCCCAAGTTCTGGCTTGAGAACCTTCCAGAATCTTGGCTAACCACCAATTACTTGCCATTTCCTTGAGGTGCATCCCCACATGGCGTAATTTGGATCTTTCTGTGAAGTGCCCATTGGTAAAGGCGACTTCAAACTGTCTGATGAAGGACAGTGCTTTGGAGATGTCTCTCCGTCCGTTGTAGGTTTCGAACTTGATGTCCTTGTCGCCCGATTTGAAAACTCTCATGCGATGTTGAGACTTGCGACCATGCTTCTTGAATCGAGGCTTATCTTTAGGTTGATGTAGGGTAGTAGCAGTAGCGGCTTCTTTCTTCTGACGAGATGATCGAGAAGTAGAAGTAAAATCAGGAGAGTAGAATGGAGATGAGATAGAGATGTCCTTGCTCTCGTTTAGCAAAGAGAGCGCTTTTTCCTGGCCTTTCCTTGGAGTAGGCCGTTCATTCCGATCCGAAGAGCCTTTGTGCACCTCGGCACGTTCTTCTTCTCTTGCCTCCTGTGGTCTCACGCCAACAGTGTTGTCTGGATGCTTGGCTGCATCAGTTCCATTCGTTTTCTTCATTCCGCCCAAAAGCTTTTGGACGTCTGGCAACAGTAAGATTTGTTGCAACTCCGCAAGCTGAGCTTGCACTTGTTGAAGCTCCTCTTCAACGCTTCTCCCTTGGCTCGACATGGTTCTTCCCGTTCTTCCTGGAATCGTCCTTCTTTGCAGAGAAGGAGAGGAGCCCAAGCTCTGATACCATTGTCACAAAACGGGAGCGTACACGAGCACTTAGAAATCTGAAAATTATAATACTTTGCAAACATGAGAGAAGGGAGAAGATCGACACAGTATTGGGGACTAGAAGATGGGCTGGTCCCCCCCCCCCCCCCCCCCCCCGTTAAGAGTATTCTTTTATTCAGGGAGAATTCTTATACAAGCACGAGAACCCGAGGAAACCCCTCCGTTCTGTAATCTTAGACCCGAGGGTCGTGCTTCCCCGTAAAGGGCTTGGGTACAAGGCCGTCCTTCCCGTAAGGGACTTAGGCGTGAAGCCGTACTTCCCGTGAAGGGCCTTTCCGTAAAATGGGAGATTCCTGCAAAACAAACCACATAAAGCAACAATTCTCAATGTGTATCAACACCTTATACCTGTCGCTCCTTGCTCGGAGAATCGACTCCGTACTCAGTCGTCACGCGAACACTTGCAATTTCCGTCGCCAGTCTCTACTCCAGAATCCCAGCGCTAGTACTTCCTACTGCTCCCGGCTTCCCAAGAATTGAACGCTTGTTGCCCTTTTATAGGCCCTGGCACCCGGCGGGAATAGCAGCCGAAAAAGCAGAGCCCTGGCGCCCTAGAGAGAGGAGAGAGAAGAATCGCTGATTCTGGCGCTTTCTAGAGAGAGGAGAGAGACAGATCGCAGATTTCAGCCCATACGTAAGTTTTTAGCGTTGGATTTTTAGAGCCTTGCTTTATTTTATTAATAAAAGGAAGTGACCGGCCACTTAAAAGTGACCGGCCACTTAATAAAATAAAGTGCGAACTTGTTCAAACTTTAAAAACTCACTCAGTTAGTGAAAACCATGCTACACGAACACATTCCAGGCGTCCCTGGGTGCAGGACACGGCACAGATGCAATGCAGACACAGACTCCTCGTGGGAAAACATCTGCCCTCTCGCGAATGTTCGTGCTTTTCGTAAAAAGCTTCATTGAACCCATCTTTATTCTTGTGCTTGCGTTCTTACACGTATTTTCTTACTCAGTTCGGATTTCCTCCTTAGCCTACGGGATGCCCCCTTACTGATGCACCCGTCACCCATCATGTGACGCATCAGGGGCACTCGTAACCCGGCCCTTTCCACCGAACTTACGGAAACTCCTTCGCGATGTTTACCGTCACCCATCAAATGACACATCAGAGTTGTCCGTTCTTGATGGCAGTTCCTGTAGCTACAATCTTTTAACAGTTCCTAGTGCACACAATAAAATATCCTAAAAAAGAGATTAATCATTAAAAATAAGAAAATGGTCTAATTAGCAACACTGCTGGTTTGAAGCGAAATACACCAGCAAAGCGTTAAAAGGACAGCTAGCGTGCGAAGAGGCAGCAATTGAAACGCTTCAGGCAGCCAGTGTTTCATGGAGGGGGCACGCGAAGCGGCGAGTCCGCGAACGTCAAGAGGTACCACCATGCGAGGGCCATGACCTTTCACAGGAAAGGGTGCGAGCACACAAGCGCGAACGGGTGTAACCCAACGAAGAGGTGTGGGTTGTTCGGGTACGCCGCACACACACACACAGCTCTTCCGTCTCTTATCTTATTGAACTGAAATAAGAAAATCAAGCTACCTCATGCTCGCATATGTGTGCATGTACCACCTTTCTTCTGCTGCCATGCAACTCCGGGAAGGGGGGGGGAGAGGGTAGCGGCGAGGGTGGGAGGCTCACAACCTTCGGGTCTCGGGAATTTTTTTTTGCTTTGATACCACTGTAAGGATTCTGGGTACTAATCCTCAATTAAGTACTTAAACTCATGATTAAGAGTTAATAAACTTGAACTGAAGTCAGAAACAAGACTTAGAAGATTCTGTGTTTTATTGATTGAATGACTGACTGAAAAGTGAGTACAATAGGCTTCTTATATAGGAGACGAAGAGACACAAATGAAAAGACATGTCTCCTGGTGAAGAAACATGACTTTAGACGTAAAGACACATCCTTTCGGCGAAGAGTTGCAACCATTGGGCGAAGAGTCGCACCCGTAGAGCGAAGGGGTGGGACCAGTCGTCGAAGGAGTGTGGCTTTTGGCAAAGAGACACGTCCTTTGGGCGAAGGGGTGTGACCATCCAAGCGCAGGGGTCCTCCTTGGCATGGCACTTCGTGTATCTGCAACTAGGAGTAGATGTATTGCTGTTAACATAGTCACAATTGTGACATATTTTCCCTATTTTAGCCAATTTTCACTTATTATTTTTAAGTGACTTTGGTTGGGAAATTGGGCAGGCAATTTGAGTCAGGCACTATATAAAAAAAGCTAGCGCTAGCAAATCAAGGCAGAAGAGGCAGCAGGAACCACGTGTTCAACAGTGCACCTCTCAGCAAGACCCCCCCGGCAGGAGACATAGCGTTTTCAGCCAACAGACCAAAGAAGAGCCTAGCGTTTTTCATCAAGATCAGCTAGTGTTTTGCAGACAACAAAAGAAGCCTGGCGTTAGCAGTTTCTAGTAGTTTACCTAGCGTTTCTGCAGCAGACCCCAATTCAGCTCTAGCGTTTTTGGAGCAGCACAGCAGCCCAGCGTTTTGCAGTTCCTCGACGATAGAACACAGATTAGCATCAGCATTTTCAATTTTCAGCATCAAGACACCGCAGTAGAAGTCCCGAACTTTACAGATCTCACCTTCCCGCAACAGATCCTCGCCGCACGGTCAGATCCACCGAAGTTTGCAGATTCAGCCCGGAAAACACAGATTTCAGCATTTGTGTTTTCAGCGCGTCGTCGTTGCATCGTCGTCGTCACCTACATAGAGTCAGAATTCAGCAGATAAAGATTTGCTGATTTCAGTCATTAGCGTTTTCAGATTTCAGCCCGTCTTGTCGTCGTCGACATCGTCGGCAAGTCCATCGCATTGTAAAGATTTGTGCCATCAATAGTAGACCGCTCTCGCCATAGAGAGTGGGTCCTTTGGAGGAGGGTTTGACAACATTCTGGTGTCGTATTCTTCTCTCTCTATCTCTCAGTCTTAGCACCTTCATTCACAGTGTTTATCCACTTTGTTTGTGTCCATTGCACTCTCTCACTAAAGGAACGGAAGGCTCTCCCTTCCGTAAGTAAAAGGAACCCTTGAGCACAGTTCGGAGCACTATCTTGAGAGAAGTTCAACTTTCACTTCTGTTGCACCTTACAGCTTCGAATGGGGTCTTGCCTGGAACTAAAGAGGTTGGAGATCGGTTTATGGTATGAACGGCCGTCGCAATTGCCTCTGCCCATAAAGACTTTGGCAAGTCTCGATGCTCAAGCATGGTCCGTGCTATTTCTACCATTGTCCTATTCTTCCGCTCCACAACTCGGAGATTCGGTATTTGCAAGCTCTCACTTGATGCCATTGTCAGCACAAAACTGAAGGACTGCTTTGGAGGTAAACTCCCCATCTTTATCTGATCGAATAATCTTCAAAACCTGATTAATTTCCTTCTCCACAAGAGAACGCCAATTCCATAAGAGGCCAAATGCCTCATACTTGTGTTGTAGAAAATATACCCAAGTAAAGCGGCTAAAATCGCCCATGAGCTACATGAAAATAGAGAGCCTTGCCGAGGGAAGGAGTTTGCAGAGGTCCACAAAGGTCCGTGTGAACCAACTTCAAAACGGCAATGGCTCGGCATGTAGTAAGCCTCTGAATAGATTCTCGATGTTGCTTTCCACGGATGCAAATAATGCATTTGCCAATGCTTACTCCCAACATCTGGTAAGCTTGTAAGCATCTGCTCATGAAAAGCAAGCCAAAGAGCACCATTGTTCAAATGACCATATCTGTAATGCCAAAGATCACTTGTGGGTATCCTCGTTTTGCTAAAGAAAGAGCATGGAGCTTGTAGAGTCTGTTCTCCATTGAGTCCCTTTGACCTCCTTGCCGGATTCACGATCTCGAATAGATACCACATCCTCTATAAAAATCACTTTTATACCAAGCTTGCACGCCTTGTGGACAGACATATGATGAAATCCCAGCTTTGGAGCATAAACCCACGAATATAAATAATGCATTAGACAAGGCTTGATTGCAAGGACAAGACTTGAACATAAGAACTAGAAGAGGAATTCCCTCATAGGAGCCTCACAAATGGTGATGGCAAGACTGATGGGCTTGTGGCCCAAGACCCCTATTTATACTAGTGCTTGAGGAGGTTAGGACTTTCTAGGTTCTTCTTGAGGAGGTTAGAATCTTCTAGAACCTTCTTGATCCTTCTAGTTCTTCTAGAAACTTCTAGATCCTTTTTCAACTTTCTAGAGCTTTCCAAAAACTTCTAGATTCTTTCGGAATCTTCTCCATGCTTCTAGAAACTCCTAGAATCTCCTTGATACTTTTTAGAATCTTCTAGAATCTTCTAAATCCTTCTAGATTCTTGTAGAGCCTTCTAGTGATGATGTAGGTGATGACACAGGCGATGATGCAAGCAGCGACTGACTCTCAAACATCCATGACATTACTCCCTCCTCTAGCGACGAGTTCCACGAGGAGCAGTGGTGTTCCTTGACTGGGGCTTCCACGGATGCTGTTGATGAAACTCTTGGACTTTGAGAGATGCATGCTGAAGATTGTGTGTTGGTTCTCAGGTTCGTTTATTGACATCATAGCCTTTCCAATGCACCAAGTACTGTAACCTGCCACGTGAAACTCGAGAATCTAGGACTTTCTCGACCTCATATTCGTCATGTCCTTGAATCTCAACCGGAGGAGGTGGTTGTAGGGCTCTTCCTGGGACTTAGATGTGTGACAAGGTTCTAGGACTGAGACATGAAAGACCGGATGGATTTTCATGGATGAGGGAAATCGGAGTCGATAGGTGACTGGATTGACTTGACATATAATTTTAAACGGCCCAAGCCTTCGATAATCAAGCTTTTGACGGGGACGAGATGAATGCAGGTCACGTCGGAGGAGCCACACTTTATCCCCTTCTTTGTATTTTGGATGTTGCATTCGATGGAGATCTGCACTTTCCTTATACTTGGATTGAGCTTCTTTGATATGAATTGTAAGTTCTTTGTGAATCCCAGATAATTGTTGTGTAAGATGAATAGCAGTTGGATTCTTGACTTGATGGTGTCTGTGGATATCCTGTTTGGGATGTTGACCATAATTAGCAAAGAATGGAGTGTGATGGGTGGAGGCATGAAAACTGTTGTTATAGGAGAATTCTGCTAGCGGTAGGAGCTCGACCCAATTATCCTGGTGATAATTGATAGTATAAAGGAGATACTGTTCCAAAACTTGATTTACTCTCTCTGTTTGTCCATCACTTTGTGGATGATTGGCTGAGGAGAGGTTGATTTGTACTCCGAGTAGCTTGAATAAGCTTTTCCAAAAGCTAGAGATGAATTGTGGGCCTCGATCAGAAAAACTGTCATCTGGTAATCCGTGATAACGATCGATATGTTGTAGAAAGAGTTTGGCCGTACCTTCACCGGTGATGGTTTTAGTGATTGGAATGAAGTGTGCCATTTTTGTAAACTGATCCAGGATTACTAAATTGGAGTTAAATCCTTGTGACAAGGGTAGCTTTACAATGAAATCCATGGAGATGGATGACTGTGGTTTGCTTGGAATGGGCAAGGGATGGAGTAACCCATGAGGACGATGACGAGGGGCCTTTGATCTATTGCATGTGTCACAAGTGTCTACATACTCCTTGACAAGCTTCCACATTTGAGGCCATTAAAAGTCACGGGAGAGAAGCTCAATTGTTATTAACCCCAAAATGCCCTGCTGATGGAAGATCATGCCGTTGCTGAAGTACCTCCAAGCGTGTTGGTCCTGGCGGAATCTAGAGAATACCCTTATAGTAAATTAGTCCATCAATTTCTTGAAAGTCCTCATTAACCTCTTGTCCTTGTAGTTGTTGTCTAATATTGTCACGTGACACATCCAACCCTATGTGTCCGTGGACAAGCTACAGCATGACCAGGGTTGAGTACAGTCTAGAATAGGAAGTGATCTGGCACTTTTGTGAGTCTGTTCGCAGACCGTGCATGACCAATCACTTAGATTAGATGCATATCCTCTGGTTGCACACAACATGATCATCGTCAGAACCCATCAGTAGCATTTTTACAATGCATAGACCTATTTTCCCTATTTTTGACATTTTTCACTTATTATTTTTAAGTGACTTTTGTTGGAAAGTAGGTAGGGCAAATTTACTAAGTTTGTATAAATAGAAACCTAGCGCTAGCACTTTCTGGCAGAAGAGGCAGCAGGAGCACACGCTCAACATGCAACTTCTCAACAGAACCCCCAAGAGTGACTTTTGTTGGAAAGTAGGTAGGGCAAATTTACTAAGTTTGTATAAATAGAAACCTAGCGCTAGCACTTTCTGGCAGAAGAGGCAGCAGGAGCACACGCTCAACATGCAACTTCTCAACAGAACCCCCAAGAGGTCTAGCGTTTTTGCTCCACAGCATAAACCTAGCGTTTTTGGACCAGATCAGCCAGCGTTTTTGGATCTAGCAGATTTCTGGCGATAGCAAGAAGCAGAAGCAGAAGCAGAAGCAGAAGCCCCAGCGTTAGCAGATTCACCTCAGCAGGACCATTTTCAGCTTAGCGTTTTTGCCTCAACCTGAAGCCATAAGATCTTGTGAAGTTTGCAGATTCAGCCCGAAAAACGCAGATTTCAGCATCTGCGTTTTCAGCGCATCGTCGTTGCATCGTCGTCATCGACATCATTTGTAAGGTGCAGCGGAATGAATGTTGTACTTTCTCAAGATTAGTGATCCATATTTGCTCAAGGTTCCTTTTGTTCTTATGGAAGGTAGAGCCTTCCGTTCTTAATGAGAGAATGCTATGATCACAAACAAAGTGAATGGACACTGTGCGTGCAAGTGTATGAGACTGAGAGATAGAGAGAGAAGAGAGATACGACACCAGAGATGACGTAAAACCCTCCTCCGAAGGCCCCACTCGTTGGCGAGAGTGGTCTACGATTGATTGCACAAAGTGGTACAATGATGATGCATGGAAACTGATGCAACTTGGGACTATGTCGGTGACGACGACGGGGACGACGACAATGACCTAAGGGCTGAAATCTGTGACCTTCTATCTGCTGTCCATAAAAACGCTATGGCTGAAAATCTGGGACTGTTTAGGGCTGCTGAAAATGCTGGTTTTGGCTGCGTTTTGAGAGGTTGAAAATGACGATCTTTTGCAATGTCTAGGGCTGAATCTGCTGCTGTTCCTAATGGCTGAAAACGCTGCCTTGTCTGCTTCACTGAAGGCTGAAAATCCAAAAACGCTGGCAGCCTTGTAGCGTTATTGAAAATGCTGGGAATCTGGGGAGGTTGCCGATGAAGACATGCTGAAAAACACCAGCTTGGGGGAGGTGATGATGATGACCAAAAACGCTAGGCTGATGGGAGAGGGGCTCCCCAAGGGAAGCTTGGAGAGGTCTTGCTGAGAGAGGAGAGTACCTGCTGCCTGGCGGCCTGTTGTGCTCCTTGCTCATCTGCCCAAGAGTGCTAGCCTAGGGTTGCTTATATATTAACTTAGCAAAATTGCCCTACCTACTTTTGTTGGAAAGTCACTTAAATTAATAAGTGAAAAATGTCAAAAATAGGGAAAATAGGTTAAATGCACTGGAAAATTCCCCTGAAGGATTCTGATGGATTTTGATGGGAATGCTTATGATCATGCTGTATGCAACCAGAGGATATGCATCTACACTAAGTGTCAGGACATGTACGGTCTGCGAATAGACTCACAAAAGTGCCAGATCACTTCCTATTTTAGACTGACTTGACTGAATTGAACCTTGATCATGCTATAGCTTGTCATAGATACATAGGGCTGGATGTGTCACGTGACATCCCCTCCTTTTCAAAGTGAGGTACTGGTACTGAACTGTATGGCGTCGAGGGAGATCGCCAATAGCATCCGGAATCCTGGAAGGGACTCTTCGCCGGCCCACTCTGATGTGTGGGTCGTGCGGTACTTGAACTTCATAAAGGTCTACAACGCTTGCTTGTTTGGGCCGCGCCGAAAGCGACACAAAGTCATCTTCAATGCTTCAAGTCTAGAGTCCTGCTTCTTTCTTTTTCAAGAATCTCCATTGCTGAAAATTCTTGAAACCATTTCATTTGCATGACCAAGATGTGATTTCTCACGAGCATGATGATTTGTATGATCAAGACGTGATTGTTCACAAGGATGATGGTTTAGTTGATGCTTTTTCTAGCGAAGCTAACCTCGTTGCAGATTCGATCAATCATGAAGAATCGATCTTGGCGTTCGAGTCGAGGTCCACAACAACCCCCCAGGCAGATTCGATCAAACACGATGAACCGATCTTGGCTCTTGAGCCTAGATCCAAAGAACCCCCACAGGAAGTACTGTGTGTTCGCATGATTAGTCAGGATGCATTGTTCGAATGTTCCATTCGTTATCGTCTCCTGTATTTTAGTCAGCGTCTTTATGTGATCCCTTTTTCTAGGCATCACATATTGTACGTTGAGCACGTTTCACTCATGAATGAGCACGGATGTATGCGGATTTCTCATGAAAAGATGAAATGTTTGCATTCAAGGAAGTCACATTCAATGTCTCTCCTTTGCATGACACAATATCTGTTGGGTTAAAGGCCTAAATAACCCCTTTTTGTACATTTTTATACTTTGTCCAGGTTCAATATAAACCTGGACACATTTTTTAAAGGTCACTCATAATAAAAGTGGGAAAACCAAAAACTCACTTATTGAGTTTTCCCCATAAACGTGAGCACTCTCTCTCTCCCTCTTCTTCTGCTAGCGCTTCCTCTCCTGTTGCTCATTCGCCTCCCCTCTCTGCACACACACTGCACTTCCTCGCGTGCTCTTTCACTTGCACACACCCCCGCGCGCTCATCAACTGGTATCAGAGCCCGATTAGGGTTTGCCCCCAAACCTGCAAACGCTGAATTTCAGCTAAGAAGGTCAAACTTTATTGCGAGATTTTGCAATTTCGTCGCCCAAGGACTCGTCCCCGGACACCAGAGAGCTCTCGGCAACCCAAATTGACCTAAAACAGGCTGAAATTAGGTCAAAAACAGGAAATTACAGGTTATGACAGCGAAAATACAAGTTTTGCAAATGATGTATCAAGGTGTGGGAATACTTTTGCTAAGTCCCCGCTACCCGAAAACCCTGAAATTGCCGAAAAACAAGCCCTAAAACAGGTGTTTTAAGCAAATTTTAGATTTACGCAGGTTTTTGCAAGTGTTTTTATGGTGCGATTACATTCGGGAAAGTGCAAATCGATGCAATCTACGCACATTTGACAAATTTTGTCGATGTATGACCATTTGTGGCTCAATTTCATGCAAAATTTTTTTTTTTTTCCGAGAAAAAGATTTTTCTATTAGTTAATGAAAACTGCCCATAGGGCTACAACCACCTCTGCAAGAGAGGGCTACAACAAGCATGATGGGGAGACTCTCCCAATGAAAAAAAAGTATATATACAATGGGGCTAAATCAAGAGATGGGAGGAGGGAAAAGCCACACAGGTGGACAGTAGTGCCATCTGAGCACCCCCTGGACTATGGTGTAGAAAGGCCCAGGGCGCTAGAGTCGAAGGAAAGCCTCGCGGCGCTCCCGCATGCGGTCGGAGCTGCCCTGTAGTCCCTCAAGCTGTCCTCTGAGAGTATGGATCAACTCTAGCCAAAAGTCACGAACAGTCTCTGCTGGTGGCACAGGGCGAGCCTCAAAGATGCGGAAACAACGGGCCCGCCAAATGAACCAAAGTGTCAGGCCACTGATGAGCTCCCAACACTCCTCTCTCTCACTGCACCACTCCAGTGGAGTAAGCTCTGTAGCAGGCTGAAGTGTAGGTTGCCCCCCCTGTATCACTATCATCCTGTTGGTGGAAGATAGCTCAAACTGAAGTGCCGGGCCCGTGAGGGTGGACCAAGCCGCTGCCCCCCAAGTGTACTGTCGAGCCGTGGAGAGAGCAGGCATCAGCCGAAGAACTCGTAGCCATACCTGCTGGGCCGAGGGACAGTCCCAAAGACAGTGACGCTGACTCTCCACCAAATGGTCACAAGCTGCACAAGTGGCCGAGAGACCACTATGCACAAGCCAGCTCCCTACTGCTGTGGCTCTATGTGCGACCAGCCACTGAAACAAGGTGACTCGCCTCGGCTGTCTGGAGTCCCACAGCCTCTGCCAAAAAACTGCCAAGAACTCGACTGTGAGGCCCTCCTCCTGCCAATGACGTGCTGCAGCGGGGCGGGCCTCTCTCTGTGCTGCAAGTATATGACGTCCAAGCCGAACAGTGTACTGAAAGAAGGGGACTCCTGGGCGGTCTGCAGAAGAGAAGGGGTCCCTCCATAGCCACTCACCAGGATCCCACTGTACTCGTGCCAGTGGACAGCACTCCCAAGCCCATAGCCTCCAGTGTCCTGTCTCAAGAGCTGCTGGGTCTGGGTCTAAGACGCAAGTCCTCCCACAGATGCCCACAACTCGGATCCTCTGGAAACAACACTCTGCTACCTGCGGGGCCTCTACTGCAACTCGCTGTAAGCGTCCCCCACCCTGAAGCTCGAAGAACAGGGCTGGGACAATCTCTGAGCAAGCCCTGACTGAAATGAGAACCTCCAGTCGTGTGAAGGCTCCCATCCACCGGGGTGCTACTGGCTCGAGAGGCGTGAGCCACTCCGCTGGAACTGACTCTGAGATGTCCTGACACATGCTCTGCACCCCTCTCATGCCCTGTAGCTCGACAGCCTGCACCTCCTCCGACAAACCTGTGAACTCTAGCCAGTCACCTAGAGAGCGCGCTGGACCAGCTGCCATGGGACCCCAAGAAACATGAGGCCGACTCCCAACCAAGTGTCCTCTCTGAGTGCTAACCATGGGGTTCCAGACGAGGGGTTGCCGTAGGCGCTTCTCCGTGCACGTCGGCGGTCTCTGCTCTAGGCCACGCCCTAAGAGCTCCCAAGATCGAAGCAAACTCACAGCAAATCGGTCCTCCAGTCTCCTGCTCAAACCAACTCGGCGCAGCTCTGTAAAGATCCATTTGGTCGAAGGTTGCCAAGGGCCTCCTGACTGAGGCACCCTGGCACGAAGCCTCTGCAGCAAGAACTCCTTCCAGGGCTCCTCGCCTGGAAGAAGTCCTCTGACGACGAACTTCCCAAGAAGGGCTCTGCTGTGCTGTGCTGGATCAATGATCCCAAGCCCTCCCTGAGAACAAGGAAGTGCGATGACCGACCAAGCCACCTTGGCTCGGGCAATCTGAGTGTCGCGACCTGACCAAAGGAAGTTCCTGATCAGCCTCTCTACCTGGCTGATATAAGAACTCGAGAAGATCCAGCAAGAAGTGATGTACCACATAGTCGCCAACAACACCTGGTTGGCAACTACTACTCTACCAGCTAGCGAGAGTCGTGCTGAGCTCCAATGTAACAGCTTTCTCCTGATGGACAGGAGAAGAGCAATCTGCTGCTCGGGGGACAAGTCCAAACCAACCTGACAACCCAAGTACCGAACTGCAGTCCCTGGACGAATCCACCTGAAACCCTCTCCTGGCATCCAATCTGGCACAGGAGCACTGCCAACCGAGAAAGCCACTGTCTTTCTCCAGTTGATCAGTGCGCCCGATGCACAGCAGAAGGTCTCCAAAGCCTGCTCACATCTGTGTAAATTGGCCTCCTGGCCCTCTAAGTACAAGGCCGAATCGTCGGCGAACTCAGCGTCCAGAAGCTCATCTCCCCGTATAGGGAGTGCTAAGCCCCTCAGACCAACCTGTTGTGACACCAAAAATCTGCTCATCGCCTCCGCATAAAACAGAAAGAGAAAGGGGGCAAGAGGACAACCCTATCTGACCGATCGTGTGAGCATGAAGCGCTCACCTCTACCGCCTGCCAAAAGCACCTGACTGTGAGCCTGTCTGTACAAACTTCAAAGCTGACACCCCTCTGATCCAAGCATCTGAGAAGCCCATCCTGCGTAGTGTGCCCTCTAGAAAGTCCCAGTCAACTCTATCGTATGCCTTCTCAAAATCGAGAAGAAGAATCACAAGGTCCTCCCCACGGAGTCGTGCCATGGCAGAAGCCTCCCAGAAGGTGAAGATGTTGTCAAGGATACTGCGTTCCTTGACAAAACCTGTCTGAGTCCCATGTATAAGGCTCTCCAAAAGTGGTTGAATCCTCAAACTCAGAGCCTTGGCAAGAATTTTGTAGGCTGAGTTTAGGATGGTGATGGGGCGCCACTGTCGAATCTCATCCAAGGAGCCACCCTCCTTTGGAATGAGGTAAATCAGGCCCTCACTCATGCTATCCGGCATCACTCCTGTGAGCAGAATGTACTGAAAGGCACTACACAGATCTGGGCCAAGCAGGTCCCAGTACTCCAAGAAGAAACTGGGAGTCAGCCCATCCTCACCTGGACAGCTACCACGAGGAAGGGCCCTAAGAGCCGTGTGCAGCTCCTCAAGCTGAAGAGGTATCTCTAGCCTCTGGCGCATCTCCTCAGACACAAGACAAGGCATCTGTGCCCAAACCTGCTCCCTGCATGCATCCTGTCTCTCTAACTGGGGCTCAGCCGACAGTAACTCACGGTAAAAGTCAGTAGCAACTGCACGCATATCCTCGGGCTCACAAACAACTGACCCATCTGGTCTCCTCAACTGATTGACCTAGGCATGCGAGTGTCGAGGTTCCACTGTCTCAAAAAAAGCACCTGTCACTCTGTCACCCACCTGAGTCCACTGAGATGCCTGTCGGTGAAAGGCAAACTCATGGCGCCTCTCCTGTGTGCAAGCAAGCTCTTGTCGAGTCTGCTGTAACTGCTCCTTCAACCATGGACTGTCTGGATGCTGCTCCTGCATCCTCTGTAGTGAAGCAATGCCTTGTCTAAGACGTTGCTCCTCCTCTCTCGCTGCAACCCGTCGAGCCAGAGACTCCTGTAGAAAAAAGTGGCTAAGCTGAGCTAGGCCTAAGGCCACTCTGTCTGCAGGTAGAGCCTGGCTGTCCATGCCCTCTGTCTAGAGAGCCTCTACCCTCTCTCTGAGTGCTGAGTCCAACAAGACCCGCTCTGGGATGCGAAGCATCGTGCTCCCACTCCTCTGCCTGTCTGCCACTGTGAGGATCACTGGTGCATGGTCCGAGAAGGATGTCCATGCCAGGATGCCCACTGAGCCCCCCAAGTCACTGAAGTGGTCACTAGTGTAGATCTATCCGCGATAGATTCACTCCTCCCACTCTGCGGTCCGATCTGGAGAAGGCAAGACTCTCTGGAGGCCTCACAAAGCCAGAATGCTGCCATGTATCCGAGACCCTCAAAGTCATACACAACCTCTCCCAAGCTGCTAACTCGACTCCATGCACAGTAGCATGGCTGCGTCCGATCCTGTCAGAAGGGTCCTCCAACATGTTGAAGTCCCCTCCTACACACCAATGGTCAACCTGTGGCAAAAACTCGACAATCTGTGACCAAAACTCTACACGAGCACTCGCCACATTGGGCGCATAGATGTTCAGGAAGCCCACAAGGCCACCCTGAAGCTGCATAGTAATCCACTGAGCCCTGCTTGGCACAATAATCCCTCTGCCCACAATGGCCTGCTGCAATGAGTCCGCAATGGTTATACATACCCCACCCTGGATGCCTCCAAGTCCAAAAGCAGCTGACCAAAAGGTATCATACCGTCCACGCAAAATCATACCACATCGCCGAATGCGGCTCTCAGACAAATGGTCTCCTGAAGCATAAGGAGATCAATCTCTCCTCCCACAAGGCAACGCTGAAGCTCTTGACGCAGTCGGTGTAACCGGCCCGTAGGGCGGTAGGCGTTGGCTTTCACCCGAAATTCTTTACTTTATACACACACACAGAGCACTTTGCAAAGAGAACCTGCGACGGGAGTTAACACTTGAATACACACACGGCTCGGCAGCTAGAATGCTCCGAGCAGACGCCGACAACCTGTAGGCCCCAAAATTGGCGCCCCTTTCGGTATTTCTTTATTCTTTAGGAGGGTAAATTACAAGGTAAGGTCCTGGGAATCCTTCACGTGTATCCACCTAGATACCATTTGATTTGGCCAAATTTCGGCTGCATAACAGCCCCGAAACTTGCGCGAAACCAATTCCCCTGCTGGAACTTGCTTGCACTGTCGTATACCCTCTGATTCCTGTCCAAAAACAGTAAATTCAGCACGCTGTATTTACTGGTTTTTGCCCTGTTTTCAGCCCCAAACAGTCCCCTAACTGTCCTCTGCCAGTGGGGCACGATTCCCAATGGTCCTGGCGTCCGTACGGCTGAAAAACAGTGAATTTACAGCGCATACACAGCGCTGATTTTGCACCTGTACGGTGAGGTTATGACCCTCACCAGTGCCTGCTTTGGAGCAGCAGTTAGCTACCCCTGTTCCTGCTCAAGGAGGCTCTTGCCTCAGCACAAAAGCATGAACCCACACAACTGTACATCAGTCAAATGAGTAGCCCTCTTGTGGGGCATCACATAACTGCACGTAGGGGAGAAAGAGAGCAGTGTGTAGTGTGCAGGTCATCACTCCTAGCACCACACTGTACATAGAGAGGAAAGCATGCACTCCATAGCTCTTAACCTGTGATAGGTTCTCAATGAAGCATCCTCCCAGCATAAATCGAGCGCCCCCTCTTCTGCCCTTAACCTGTAATGCATCTGTGAACAAATAGATGCAAAAAGGAGAAGATTTCCATGGCTGCCAAAACCTGCGTATCGCTGAAAACGCAGCAAAACAGCCTTGTAAACACGCATTTGATGCCTTCCAATGCTGAAAATGAGCTCCTTGGACCTAGGCAAAGTCATGGGAAGCTCAAAAATGGAGAGAAATGGCTGAAAATCCAAGTTAACAGCCTCCAAAACTGCTCTCCAAAGTCAGTTACGAGTTCTCTTCTCCCAAACTTGGTAAATTGATCAAAAAGTGCCACTTGGCACTCATGCATGCAATTTCCCCGCATTGGGTTTCCTGCTTAAAAATCTCTCAACTTGTGCATCAGTTGACTTTGCAGCAGAGTACTAAAGTGTTCCCTTGGTCATACCGAAGGTAATGACGCGAACACATTTCACGGCCCAGAATAGCAGTTCCCTAATTTTTAGGAGATGCTTCCGTCGGGCTCCCGCTGGTCTTCTGACCATCTATCCTCATTGGGACCGCATCCAAAAGTGCAATGTGGCCCAACTGTCGGATACTTTCTGTTGGTGATCCCACCTTGACTTTATGCCTTTATTGAGTTCACTTCCTAGTATCCACCAACTTGCTAAGTGCGACGGGGGGGACCTGTATGATCTTGCTCTGAGCCTAGACATCCTCTTACTGTACGAATTCCAGTGCCGACCAACTTCCCGTCTGCGGGTGAAACTACCGTTCACATTGGCCATACAATGTCCGACCATTTGCAACTTCAAAAAGAGGGTCTCCAAAATAAAACAAAAATCATTGGAAAGAAACCAACAACTAAGGTTAGCAATTGCCACGTCCTCGTGACAATCGGCCCCGCCGTCGCTGAAACTGGGGCCCACCTAGTCCCTGCACGTTCCACGAGATGATCCTCATGGGGAGCGATAGAGAACAGATGCTGCCGCAGCAGCAAGACGGGCTATCTTCGAGGCTGGCTTGGATGGGGAGTAATCCGCATCCGAGCGTCCTCTAGATAGGCGAGACTGCAGTGAGTGCCTAGCCCAAGCCCAAGCAGAGCGAGCCGTGCGTAAAGCAACCTCCTCTGTCCAGGAGTCCTCATGAATGTATACATAGCAAGGCAAACACTGCGCATCAACAAAAAAGTACACCACAATGTGCCTACATCCTGCTAAGTCTGGGGGTGTCACCGCAAACTTGGCCAGTGGCCACAAAGTTTGCAGCAAATCTGTAGCTCCAAGTTCTCCCATGTGGTGAGAGAACTCGAGAACCTGTGTATGCAACCATCCCACCACTGAGTCTAGGGACCACTCTGTCTCGGTCCTCCCACAGAGGGGGAAGGAGAAACCAACTGCTGAGTCCAAGGCTTCTGTTCCCCTAGCGGCGAGGAACAAAGCGTGGACCCTGAAGCAGGCTGCCTCGTGGTCTGCTGCGGAATCGCCGAGGAAGCGAGTGAACCCGTAGTCGAAGAAATCCCAGTGGCGTTGGAGGTCGATGCTCGTCAGACCACGAGGGATAGCTGCAAGGGAAAATGTCTGAATTTGCAGAGGGGGCCGCAAGAAGGGCTGACCCTCTCTCGCTAGGCGACTCGTGGCAAAGGCGTTGCCAAGAGATCTCCTAGCCGCCGGCGAGGGACCAGTCTCTTGAGTCGACTGTGGTACTGGAGCAGGAGGAGGGGGAGAAGGAGCTGGGGGGGGCGGAGGAGAAGAGAAGCGGGGTGGGGCGACAGAGACAGGAGGGCGAGGAGGGGAGTAGGCAGGAGCAGAGGGCGGGGGATGGGATGTGGAGGAGGAGGGGAAATCTGAAGGTGGGGTGGCTGGCGAGGGTGAAGCTGAGGTGGAGGCTGGCGTAGGGGGCTCCTCCTGCTCAAGAGGACCAAAGCGGTTCCCCGTGGGAACCCACTGCTACTGAGTAGGCACCTGAGGGCCACTCTGAGTGCCAGGCTGTCGCTGTGGCCCCTGGCGTCGACGGCCACGGACCTGCTGCCACCTCTCCTCCGCTGGAGCCCCAGGCTTGGAGGATGGCTCTGAATTTGTGCGCTGTGCTGCTGGCTGTGGCTGCGGCCCAGCCTTGGCAGGCTGGGGCTGAGGCTGAGGTGCAGGTCGTGGCCTCCTCCGTGGACAGGCCTTCGCTAGGTGGCCCATCTGTCTGCAAATGAAGCACTGGTTCGGGAGACCCGAGTACTCCACACTCTGTCTAAACCAACCCCCACTCACCCGAGGCAGAAGGATGACCTTCGGGAGCGTGTGGGTATCTCTGACCAAAACTCGAACTGAAGGGATGCCAGCCGCCTTGGCAGCTACTGATGCTGCCGTGCGAGGTGTCTCCAGGACAGTCCCGATGGCGGAGCCAATCCTGGAGAGAAGTGGAAGGTACTCCCTCCGTAAACCCGGAAAGCAAACTGAGATGGGGATGTCTGCCTCCTCTACGAGCACATCCGAAGTCGGGTCAAAACCATGTTGCCACTGTCGAAAGTGGGCGCGTGATGCTCGGATGGCCAGTGGACTCATAGCTATGACCTTGGAGGCCATCTCGGAAGTCTCAAACTCGATCTGGTAGTACCCCCGTCCGAGAATCTGGACATCCAAGATCTTGCCCACCTCTACGAGAAGGCGGGCTTGGAGAAGGTCTCGCAGCTCTCCTCTGCTAGGACGGGTGCCGAGAACCTTGCAGATGACAGAAGTCGCCTGTAAGCGCTCTACCTCTGCGGCAAGGCTCGCTTGCTCTGTCGGCGAAAGAGCAAGTCGAATGGTGGGCTCAGCGGGGTCGGGCGAGGGAGCTTCAGGCGAGTCCCTCTGAGGCGGAGCTGGAGCCTCCATCTGTGTCTACTGCTGTGTCTAGAAGCGGACGGTGAAGGAAGTCTGCAACCGAGTACACCGAGCACTCGTCCGAAGAAGAAATGCTGCAGAGCTAGGTGTAGAAGACCTTCGGGAACAGTAAGGACGACTGGGGGGGGGGGGGGGGGGAGAGAGCGGCGAGTGAGAGACAAGAGGTTGCAGGCGGGGTGGGGGAGAAGCGGCCAGGGAGGGGGGGAGGGCAGCGGACGGGCTGGAGGGAAGGGGGGAAGGCAGCGGATGGGCGAGGGGGGGGGGGGGGGCGGCACGGGGCGAGGGCGGCTGGCAGCAGCGCACAAGGGGGAGGGGGGGCGGGCTGGGCTAGGCAGCGCGAGGGTGAGGGAGGCAGCGAGAGGGCGAGGGGGGGGCAACGCGGGGTGGCAGGAGGCAGCGCGAAGGGGAGGGGGGGCAGTGCGGGGGCTGGAGGAAGTGCGAGGGCGAGGTAGGGGGGGGGGGGGGGAGGAGGGGCAGCGATGGCGCAGCAGGGGGGGGGGGGGGGGGGGGGGGGGGGGGGGGG
Source organism: Adiantum capillus-veneris (assembly GCF_014529385.1). Lineage (NCBI taxonomy): Eukaryota > Viridiplantae > Streptophyta > Polypodiopsida > Polypodiales > Pteridaceae > Adiantum > Adiantum capillus-veneris. Next base: position 107,779,785 of record NC_140944.1, read on the forward strand.
GGGAGCGTGCAGCAGTAGCGAGCTGGTCAGATTTTGCAATCCAATGATAATGATTTCATGCAATTTTGATGCTACAAATGGGGGCTTTTGCGCTTACATGCTTCTAAAGGCTGTGTATTAGCCCTATGTATGTCTTTTGAGGCTAAAAACAACTAAATTCGTTGTTTTCGAGCACAAATTCGCTCGCTGAAATTTCCTGCGCATAAATTTCAGAAATTGAATTTTGTGCCCAACTCATCCTATTTTGCCCCAAATTGCTCCTGTGACCATTTGGAGCTGTAGTGCACATCTCTATGAGGCTATACTCCGATTTTTGCGCATTTTGCCTAAAAAATCAGCGTATTATCCCTCTTATTTCGTGCAACTATGGCCTCATCTTCTTCAGATGTGAATAATTTCTTCGAGATTAGGAGGTTTGATGGTACAGGTTTTGATCTTTGGAAAGACAGGATTCAGGGAGTCCTATTTCTTAAGGATTGCGAAGGGGCACTTGAACAGGTGAAGCCACAGAATATGACAGAGATGAAGCATGGATTAGCATGAACAGGAAAGCCGTTACATACATTAAAATGGCCATGACAGATGAGACCGTCATTGATGTGAAAGGTCTCACGACTGCTTTTGATGTGTGGGAGAAGTTGAAGGGAATGTATGAAAATACAACGCCTGTGAACCAGGTGCACTTGATGCGAAAACTTGTTGGCATGCAACTAGATGAGTCCAAGAGCACGGCAGAGCACTTGTCATTATTCGCAGGTACTTTGTCGCAGTTACAGGATTCTGGCTTGCCCCCTGTTGATGATAAGCTGGAAGCTATCTTCTTGCTTATGACCTTACCTGAGTCATGGGAAACTTTGGTGGTTTCGTTGTCCAATAACCCCAATTTGACCTTTGATGGTATTAGGGGTTCTATCTTGAATGAAGAAATCAAGAGGAAAGCAAGTGGAGAGGGAGGCAGCTGTGCCAACATGGTTAGGGGCAGGACAGAAAAGAAGAATGCTTATGCACAAAGGAGTAAGAGTAAGAGTAAAGAAAGGGGAAATGCAAGCAAAGGCAAGGGTGATGTGACTTGCTATTAATGTGGCAGGAAAGGTCACAAGAAACCTGATTGCAGGTACTATAAAGCTGAATTAGAAAGGAAAAAGAATGGTGGAGACAGAAAGAAAGAGAAGAAGGAAGTCAAGGCAGATGCACAGGATAGCTCAAAGGACAAAGAGAAGGCCAATGTGGCTTCTAGTGTCGTGATTGAGGAGCTGTCAGATGTAGAGGACATCTTGTGTGCCACTTTGTCAGATGATGATGCTTATGACTTTGATGCCTCTCTAAATGTTCATTCACAGGACATGCAGATCACCAAGAGTGATCTTATTGATGCTTTGTTGACTGTCAATGATGCATTGTCTCAGACTTGGATTGTTGATTCCGGTGCTTCATTTCATGTGACTCCTATCAAGGAGTGTTTCTCTACTTTTGATGCGGGCAAGCGTGGCCATGTATACCTTGGAAACAATCATGCATGTTCCATTGAGGGTATTGGCATTGTGCATCTCTCCATAGATGGCACAAATGAGCTTGTCTTGCATGATGTTCGATATGTGTCGGGAATCAAGAAGAGTCTGCTTTCTGTTGGTCAGATGGATATGCATGGTTACAGCATCTTGTTTGAGAGAGGGTCATGGAAAATGACTAAAGGCTCAAGACTGATTGTAAAGGGCACAAAGAAAGGGACACTTTACTGTATGCATGGAAAGGCCGTGTTGGGCAAGTTTATTGCATTGGCTGAAATTAACTCTCACATGGAGTTGTGGCACAAGAGGCTTGGCCATATGAGCCAAAAAGGCCTTTCTAAGCTTTGTACTTTGAACAAGCTTGATGCTGAAGGCACAAAGCTTGACTTTTGTAATGAATGTCAATATGGCAAGCAAGTAAAGCGTTCTTATTACTCTGGTGTCTCTCGTAAATCTTGTGTGCTTGATCTTGTACATTTCGATGTATGTAGCATGCCTACTAAGTCTATGGGTGGTGCATGTTATTTTGTCTCCTTTGTTGATGATCATTCTAGGAAAATTTCGGTTTATTTGCTCAAGTCTAAGGATGAAGCCTTTGTTGCGTTTAAGAGATTTCATGCATTTGTGACCACCCCAAACAGGTAGAAAGCTAAAATGCTTGCGTACAGACAATGGGGGAGAGTAGTGCTAAATTTAACAAGTTTTGTGAAAATTTGGGCATTAAGAGGGAGCTTACTGTTTCATACAACCCCTCTTCTAATGGTGTGGCTGAAAGATTCTATAGGACACTTTGTGAGAGGGGGAGATGCATGCTGTCCATAGCTAATCTCTCTGGGGAGAAGCTTTGAAAACTGCAGTGCATATATGCAATCGATCCCCTCACATGTCTTTGAAAGGTGACATCCTTGAAGAGGTTTGGTCTAGCAAGCGTGCTTCATATGATCACTTACGCATTTTTGGTTGCGAAGCTTTTGTGCATGTTAGACCTGAGTTGAGGAGTAAACTAGATGCGAAGTCCATTACAGGCCTCTTCATGGGATATGGTGAAGAAGGCAAAATGGGCTATCGGATTTGGTTACCTTAGCTCAAAAGGGTTGTACGCAGCCGAGATGTTGTTTTTAATGAGACAAGGCTGCTTCAAAACAATTGTGCCTCAAAGCATGACCATAAAAGGGTGAAATTTCAGCATGACCAGCCACCTGTTAGGCCTATTTTTGACCCTCAGGATGCACCACAAATGGCTGAAAATGTAGATGATCCAGTGGTGTTTGAGCCAGATGATGTTGGACAGCAAATTGAAGCTCCTGAAGGGCATTTTCAGCCAAGAAACAATGCTGAAAATGGTGCTGAAAATGATGTACATCAACCCATTGTTGATGATTTTGTAGTGCCACCTGATGTAAACCCATTGCCGGATAATGTGGATCATTGGGTGAGGCGGTCTACTCGTCAAAGACGGCCTGTGAGTCGATATGACCCCTCTTTGCATTACATTATGTTGACAGATGAGGAAGAGCCTATTACGTACAAAGAGGCAAAGACATGTGAGCACAGCGACAAGTGGGAGCTTGCTATGCAGCAAGAATTTAAAGCTTTGCATGCTAATCATACTTGGGATTTGGTTGAATTGCCCAAAGGAAGGAAGGCTATTCCTAACAAATGGGTGTATAAAATCAAAACTGTTGATGCAAAACCCAAGTATAAGGCAAGGCTTGTGGCAAAGGGATACGTTCAAACCAAGGGCATAGACTTTCAGGAAGTGTTCTCTTCTGTTGTGAAGATGACCACTTTGCGTGTATTGTTTGCCATTGTGGTTGCTCTTGATTTGGAAATGGACCAAATGGATGTACATACCGCTTTCTTGCATGGTGATGTGGAAGAAGAGCTTTACATGAAGCAACCCGAGGGTTTTGTCATCCCTGGCAAGGAATATTTGGTATGTATGCTCAATAGAAGCTTGTATGGGCTGAAACAATCATGCAGACAGTGGTACAAGAAGTTTGATCGCTTCATGCTTAAACATGGTTACAAAAGAAGCCATGCAAACCATTGTTTGTATACCAAACGTGAAGAGGATGGCAGCCCTATCATTCTTGTGCTCTATGTAGACGATATGTTGATAGCTGCAAAGAAAAGAAGCACTGTTGATGCTGTTAAAGGGCAGCTGAAATCTGCGTTTTCAATGAAAGACCTTGGGGCAGCTGAACATATACTTGGAGTGCGTGTTACACGGCAAAGAGACAAGCGCCTATTGTATTTGTCGCAAGAAAAGTACATTGAAAAGGTGCTGGACAGATTTAACATGGCTGAAGCAAAGCCTCTTGGTGTGCCATTACAGCCATATGTCAAGACCTCTAAGGATGATTGTCCCAAGTCAAAGGAAGAAGCCAATGACATGCAAAGTGTGCCTTATGCTTCAGCTTGTGGTTCACTTATGTATGCTATGGTTGCTACTAGGCCTGACATAGCCCATGCAGTGGGAGTTGTGAGCCGATTTATGGCTAATCGAGGCAGGTTGCATTGGGATGCAGTAAAGTTCATTATGAGGTACTTGAAAGGGACTAAAAACAAATGCGTCTGCTATGGTAAAGGACCAATGGAATCGAAAGGATTTTGTGACTATGACATGGCTGGTGATGTGGATACACGGAAATCCACAAGTGGCTATGTATTTACTCTTGCGGAGGTGCTGTTTCAGGGTGTTCTAGATTGCAAAAGATTGTTGCATTGTCTACGACAGAGGCTGAATATATTTCAGCCACTGAAGCTTCCAAAGAAGCTATTTGGTTAGCACGCCTATGTAGTGAGTTTGGTTTGCCTGCCAAGGCACCTATGCTTGGTTGTGATAGCCAGAGTGCCATATGTCTTGCAAAGAATGCCATGTTTCATGCACGCACAAAGCATATTGATGTGCGGTATCACCATTGGTTAAGGTCCATACATCACAAAATCCAGCCGATGCTCTCACTAAGTGCTTACCCAAAGCACAACATCATCTATGCATATAGATGGTGGGAGTCACGTAGCTTAAAGGCGCCATTTATGCCTTTAAGTGGGAGGTTGTTGGGTTAAAGGCCTAAATAACCCCTTTTTGTACATTTTTATACTTTGTCCAGGTTCATATTGAACCTGGACACATTTTTTAAAGGTCACTCATAATAAAAGTGGAAAAATCCAAAACTTACTTATTGAGGTTTTGCCCAAAAACGTGAGCACTCTCTCTCTCCCTCTTCTTCTGCTAGCGCTTCCTCTCCTGCTGCTCTTCGCCTCCCCTCTCTGCACACACACTGCACTTCCTCGCGTGCTCTTTCACTTGTACACACCGCCGCGCGCTCATCAGTATCAGTAAGTGCACAAGAAAGATTGAGCATCAAGCATGGGCATGTCCATTGTGATTTGCCACAGTTGATTGATTTAGATCAGAAACACAAGATTCGATCTCATTGTTTGCGTGTGTGTGTTGAACTGTTTGGCACTCCGTCTATTTGTTCATCTACGTTGCATGCACAGTCTTTGAGAAAGAATAGTATTTTTCCAGTCACTTTACATGGAATGGGTATGTTTTTGTTTTTGTGTTGGAAGTGGTTTCAGGAATTTTTCTCCTCGGAGATTCTTGAAGAAGATGGACCTATGTCCATAGACGAAGTTGAAGCATTGAAGGAGACTCGGAAGACTTTGTGTCGTTTTCGGCGCGGACCAAAGAAGCAAGCGTTCCAGACCTATATGAAGTTCAAGTACTGCACAAATCCACACATCAGAGTGGGCCGACGAAGAGTCCCTTCCAGGATTCCGGATGCTATTGGCGATCTCCTTCGACGCCATATAGTTTGGTACCAGTACCTCACCTTGAAAAGGAGGGGATGTCACGTGACACATCCAACCCTATGTGTCCGTGGACAAGCTACAACATGACTAGGGTTCAGTTCAATCAAGTCAGTCTAGAATAGGAAGTGATCTGGCACTTTTGTGAGTCTGTTCGCAGACCGTGCATGACCAATCACTTAGATTAGATGCATATCCTCTGGTTGCACACAGCATGATCATCAGATTACAATCAGAACCCATCAGTAGCATTTTTACAGTGCATAGACCTATTTTCCCTATTTTTGACATTTTTCACTTATTATCTTTAAGTGACTTTTGTTGGAAAGTAGATAGGGCAAATTTACTAAGTTTGTATAAATAGAAACCTAGGGCTAGCACTTTCTGGCAAAAGAGGCAACATGAGCACAGGCTCAACAGGCAACTTCTCAACATAACCCCCAAGAGGTCTAACGTTTTTGCTCCACAGCATAAACCTAGTGTTTTTGGACCAGATCAGCTAGCGTTTTTGGATCTTGCAGATTCCTGGCGATAGCAAGAAGCAGAAGCCCCAGCGTTAGCAGATTCACCTCAATAGGACCATTTTCAGCCTAGCGTTTTTGCCTCAACCTGAAGCCATCAGTGTTTTTGCAAACCTTCGCGACAGAATCAGCCCTAGACTCAGCGTTTTCAGTTTTCAACAGTCAGACATCGCAGAACAATTCCCAAACCTCGCAGATCTCACCTTCTCGCAACAGACCCTCGCCGCACGATCAGATCTGGCGAAGTTTGTAGATTCAGCCCGGAAAACACAGATTTCAGCATCTGCGTTTTCAGCGCGTCGTCGTTGCATCGTCGTCATCGACATCGTCACTGACATAGAGTCAGAATTCAGCAGATAGAAGATTTGCAGATTTCAACCATTAGCATTTTCAGATTTCAGTCCATCTCGTCGTCGTCCTCATCGTCGGCAAGTCCAAGCATTGTTGAGATTTGTGCAATCATAAGTAGACCGCTCTCACCATAGAGAGTGGGGCCTTCGGAGGAGGGTTTTACAACGTCTTTGGTGTCATGTTCTCTTCTCTATCTATCTCTCAATCTCATGCACTTCCATTCACAGTGTGCATTCACTTTGTTTGTGTCCATTGCACTCTCTTACCAAAGGAACGGAAGGCTCTCTCTTTCGTAAGTAAAAGGAAACCTTGAGCACAGTTCGGAGCACTCATCTTGAGCAAAGTTCAAACATTCACTTCCGCTGCACCTTACAAATATTATGAGCAAGTGGGTCTTTGGCTTCATCTTAGAAAAAAAAGTAGAATCTTAAGGAGCTTGGCTCATGGTGATGTTTAGCTTAAGCTGCTCATGTTTCAAAATCAGTGACTCTTGTTGATCAAATGCTGTGTCGCCTTCTCTAGGTGCAAGGTAGGATCTTCTTGATAAGGCATCTGGCTTACCTTGTTGACGGCCAGGTCTATAAGAGAGAAGAAAATCAAACCTTGATAGGATATCACTCCACTTGGCTTGGCGACGATTCAAGACGTGGGATGGCATGAAATATTCCAAATTCTTGTGATCTGTATAGACAGTGATCTTATGAGGAGCTCCTTCAAGTAAGTGACCCAAGTGTCAAAGGAGTCGATGATTGCTAAGAGCTCTTTGTTATGGATTTCATAATTGATTTCTGCAGTTGAGAACTTGCGGGAATGAAAAGCCAGTGGATGTACTCGACCGTCCTCTCCTACTTGGGATAGAATAGCGCCAAGGGCAAAATCTGAAGCGTCTGTTTCTAGGATGAAAGGCTTTGTAGGATCTGCGTGAATTAGAATGGGTGCGGTCGTGAAAGCTTGCTTGAGAGTTTGAAATGCTATTGCAGCCTCTGAGTCCTAGACAAACTTATTATGTCCTGTCAACCTTGTGAGTGGTGTAACCACCTTGGAGTATCCCTGTATAAAGACACGATAAAAATTTGCAAATCCAAGGAAACATTGAACATCTCTTACCGAGGTGGGTGTCTCCCGATCAAGGATGGTTTGAACCTTCTTTGATTCCCTTTTTAGAAATTACATAACTAAGAAATTCCACCTTAGATTGATGAAAAGAGCACTTCTCCAACTTTGCATATAACCCTGATGCACGAAGCTTTTCAAGCACTAATCGTACATGGTGCTCATGCTCTTCTTGATCAAGATATCATCTAAATATATTACCACAAAATAATCCAAATACTCCCGAAAGATATCGTTCATTAAATGTTGAAAAACAGCTCGAGCATTTGTGAGGCCAAACGGCATGACGGTATATTCAAAGTAGCCATACCTTGTGCGAAAGGTTGTCTTCCATTCATCGCCTTCTTTGATTCTGACTAGGTTGTAAGCACCACGAAGGTCTATTTTTGTAAATATTCTTGCCTTGCCCAAGGCGCTCAAGAAGCTTTGGGATCAAGGAAAGGGGATAGCGATTCTTGATGGTGATCTTGTTCAGGCTCCTATAATCCACGCACATCCGGAGAGTTCTGTCCTTTTTTACAAAGAGTATTGGAGCTCCTGCTACTCTTTGTGAGCTCCTGCTGGGGACTTTGAATGCCGTATGAACCCCTTAGCAAGATTCTCATCAATATTTTTTCGTAATTCTACCAATTCATCTTGAGATAGCTTGTATATTGGGCCAAAAGGGGGTTGGGTTCCCTCTTGAAGCTCTATAGTACAATCATAGGGTCGATGCTCTGGTAAGAGGTTTGCATTCTTCTTCTCAAAAACATCATTGTAATCTTGATATTGACGTGGCAATGCCTCCATGATTTTTGTTGTCGACGTGTCGGTTGGTGTTGCAAATATCAGGAAAGTTGGATACTTTTTGGCTGCACGCACGAAGACCTTGGCTCCAAGATATATAGGCCTATTATGCCTTCCCTTCTTCTTTTGGACTTTTCGTGGTTCAATTCTCCGAGCCCTCCAATTGATGTCAGGATTATGTAATTCAAGCCACGGTAGCCCAATAACAATTGGACTGCTTGGGCTTTGTATAATATTGAACGCTATTCTTGAAACATGCTCCTTCAATGTTACTTCTATGGGGCAAGTTTCATATCTGACATCCCCTGAAGCGAAGGGACGACCATCAATGACTTCTATAGTTGTTGGATTAGACTTCTCCACAAGTGGTACGCCTTGTTCTTTTGCAAATTATTTGTCCATGAAGCACGCCGTTGCGCCTGAATCTAGTAATGCTTCACTATCCATGTGCCTACCCCGCATATGGATCTTGACTAGTAGCATAAAACTTGAAGTGGAATCAGCGGGAAGAAAGAGACCTTTTTTTGCTTGTCTTTTGTCCAACCGGTCAGTCTCTATTGGGGTTGGATGTCCATGTTTTCCGAACACGTTGAGGCCATTGCACCATGAACCTTCATTCTTCTCTTCCTTGGACACTGTTGAACCATGTGCCCTTGCTCTCCGCAATACACACATAAGCCATTAATGTGTCGCCTTTGCTTCTCCTGGGCTGAGAGAGGCCGTGCTGAATCAATTTGCATGGGCTCGATTCATGGCCCTGTTGAGGTGTGTAGCATTATGTGTCACTTTTGTTTGGGGTCGCAATGGTGCCTCAAGACGCCTCTCTTGTCTCCTCTCAAATAGTCGATTATCACATTCTATTGCTTGAGAGATGAACTCGCTTATTGTGTGAACCTTTGGCATAGTGAATAAAAGAACTTTTACGTTATCCTTTAATCCCCACCGAAATTGGCTAATGAATAGTCCTCATGCCAAGTCAGATCACAAGTGATCTGTTGAAATTCGGATGCATAGACGGATGCATGTCTTGATCCTTGGCGGAGATTTCTAAGTTTGGTTTCAGCAACCCTTGCTCTATCAATATCCCCAAAGGTTGCAGAGAACTCCCGCACAAAAGCTTCAAAGTCATGAAGGAGAGGAGATTCTTTTTCAAGTAAGGGTGCAAACCAAGAGAGCGCCGTACCCGAGAGGGGGTCCCAATAAGGCCTACTTGAGAGGCATCATCTGGATAACACTCTCTTTGCATTCGAATGAAGAGACGCACTTGTTGGAGAAAACCTCTAAACTTTGATCTAGCTCCATCAAATGTTTCAGGCATGCTGACCTTCGGCTCCTTCTTATGTTGTTGAGAATAGATGGATCTTGCAGCTTGTGCTTGATGTGTGCTTATCTCTTGAAGCTCTTGAATTTGATGTTGAAGATCTTGCAATGCCGGTCCCAAGATTAGGGGTTGCCCTGCTTGAAGTTGAGTGTTACTCTCGCGAAGTTCTTGTAACTGAGCTTGGATGCTTTGCAATGCATTGATGACACCTTCCATCGTCGGCTCCATGATGGCTTGAGAAGATTAAGAGATGGTGGTCTTGCCAAACTGTTATGAGCGCGTAGAGAGCTAGAAGAGAGCAAGAGGAGGCGCTCACAATGTACAAGAACTTGGACTTGATGATAAGCTTAATATTGATTATAAGACTTAATACTTTATTAAGAGAGCTAGATACAAGACTTGGAATACATGACTTGAATACAAGACAAGGCTTGATTGCAAGGATAAGACTTGAACATAAGAACTAGAAGAGGGATTTCCTCATAGGAGCCTCACAACTGGTGTTGGCAAGACTGAGGGGCTTGTGGCCCAAGACCCCTATTTATACTAGTGCTTGAGAAGGTTACTTGAGGAGGTTAGGACTTTCTAGGTTCTTTTTGAGGAGGTTAGAATCTTCTAGAACCTTCTTGATCCTTCTAATTCTTCTAGAACCTTTTAGATCCTTCTAATTCTTCTAGAACCTTCTAGATCCTTTTTCAACTTTCTAGAGCTTTCCAAAAACTTCTAGATTCTTCCGGAATCTTCTCCATGCTTCTATAAACTTCTAGAATCTCCTCGATACTTTTTAGAACCTTCTAGAATTTTCTAGATCCTTCTTCTAAAGCCTTCTTCTTAGGTGCAGTGGAATGAATGTTTGCGCTTTGCTCAAGATGAGTGCTCCGAAGTGTGCTCAAGGTTCCTTATGTTCTTATGGAAGGGAGAGCCTTTTGTTCTTAATGAGAGAGTGCAATGATTACAAACGAAGTGAATGGACACTGTGTGTGCAAGTGTATGAGACTGAGAGATAGAGAGAGAAGAGAGATACGACACCAGAGACGTTGTAAAACCCTCCTCCGAAGGCCCCACTCGTCGGCGAGAGTGGTCTACTTATGATTGCACAATCTGGTAAAAACTGTATGCATGAGACTGATGCAGGACTAGGCTATGTCGACGATGACGACGGTGATCGACCTAAGGGCTGAAATCTGCAATCTTTCGACTGTTGTCCAAAAACTCTATGGGCTGAAATATGCAAATCTTGTATCTGCTGAATTCTGACTCTATGTCGACGACGACGATGCGACGACGACGCGCTGAAAACGCAGATGCTGAAATCTGTGTTTTCTGGGCTGAACTGTAAACCTTGCGGAAACTGACCATGCGGCGGGGAACTGCTACGGGAAGGTGAGATCTGCGAGGTTCGGGACTTGATATGCGAAGTCTAACTGCTGAAAACTGAAAACGCGAGTCCTAGGGCTGATTCTGTCGCGATAGATATGCAAAACGCTGAGGTTGCTGGCAGATGCAAAAACGCTAGGGCTGAAAATGGTGTTTCTGTCGCCGAGGTTCTACAAATGCAAAAACGCTAGGCTGATCTATTGTGTCTAACTGTTGCCGGGTTGATCTGCCATGCAAAACGCTGGGGCTGATCTGCAATGGAGAAAACATCAGGTTGTCCTTGGCTGAAAACGCTAAGTCTCTTGCCCGGGGGGTTTCTGCTGAGAAGTTGCCTGTTGAGCGTGGAGCTCCTGCTGCCTCTTCTGCCATTTAGTGCTAACTTGGGTTTGCTTATATATTTCCTTAGCAAAATTGCTCTACCTACTTTTGTTGGGAAGTCACTTAAATTAATAAGTGAAAAATGTCAAAAATAGGGAAAATAGGCTAAATGCACTAGAAAATTTCCCTGACTAATTCTAATGGATTCTGATGGGAATTCTGATGATCATGTTGTGTGCAACCGGAGGATATGCATCTATACCAAGTGACTGGGCATGCACGGTCTACGAATAGACTCACAAAAGTGCCAGATCACTTCTAATCTGGACTGACTGAACTCTGATCATGGTGTAGCTTGTCCACGGACACACAGGGTTGGATGTGTCACGTGACATCCCCTCCTTTTCAAAGTGAGGTACTGGTACCAAACTGTATGGCGTCGAGGGAGATCGCCAATAGCATACGGTGTCACCAACGTGTGACTACTATTTATCCTTTTGCTGATTTCTTTCTTATTATTGATTTATTTTCACTTCTTGGAAACACCCCTCGGGAAATCTAACTGCCCTGCATTGCATAGCTAGTGTGGAACTGTCCAGAGGGAGTCCAGGCCTGAGGGCAAGAGAGCACTAAGGTTGGACAAAGACTATGGTTAGCCAAAGTGGGGTCATTGACTAGCCAGAGTCGAATCCTTTGCTACAGAGGCTACATTTCAGTTCTGGATGTGGCCACAGTGTACAAAGAGGGTCGGATGACCTAGAAAGATACAATGGCAGCATCTTCTAAAATTTAGGGAACTGCTATTTTGGGACCTGAAAATGTGTTTGCGTCATTACCTCCGGAATGACAAGGAGAACATTTTCTTACTCTGCCGTGAAGTCAACTGGGCAACCGGTTGGGAGATTTTTAGGCGGCAACCCCAAAACGGGAAAATGCTTGTAAACGTGCCAAGTGGCACCTTCTGGTGCACTTTCCTCACGCAACAAGAAGTGGCACTGAATTTGAAGGAGGGAGAGCCTCATTTCAGAATTTGTCACAGGTTAAGAGCTATGGAGTGCTTGCTTTCCCTCTTATGCACAGTGCGGTGCCAGGAGTGATGCCTTGCACGCTACGCACTGCCCTCCCTCTCCCCTTTGGCAGTATGTTATGCCCCACTAGTGGGCTCTTCATTTGATCAATGTACAGTTGTGTGGGTTCATGAGCGATTGCCGAGGCAAGAGCCTCTTGCATAGGTACTGGATTAGCTAGCGACTAATCCCCCGCAGGTACAGGTGAATTCGGAGAGGTTTCACGCTAGAAATCTTGTCCGATTCAAAGGGCAAGTAGCCCTACAGGTGCGGGAGCTCGAGGACTTGCTACGGATGTGACCGGCACGCGAAACGGAGCCCGAAACAGTAAATTACAGCCTGCTGTGTATTTTTGCAGGTTTAGGGTTTTGGCCCTAAACGGTCCCTAATACCCCCAGGAGGTTCGGCGACGCGAGGGGACGGCTGTACAGGTGATCTGGCGCATTTTCGAGGCTGAAAACAGAGAATTCAGCGTGCTGCAGATTCTCGCCAGGTTTTGCAAAGTGCCCGTATGCGTTGGGAAAGTCGGTCAATGTGTGGGAATACTGATTGTGAAGGGTCCTAGTACAGTTATGTTGCCGAAATCGGGCTGGAACAGTTGAAATTCAGCCAAGTTTGTGTGGGGCAGCTTGTAGGGATCCACAACGTTTATTCCCTCTTTGGAAGAATAAAGAAATACCGAAAGGGGCGCCTAAGTTAGGGGCCAATCTGGTGTCGGTCTACGCATACAGGTGCAATCTAGCAGCCTGTATCCCTCTCCCCTTTGTTGTGTCTTGAAAGTACAGGTAAAGTGGAAGACAACGGTTTCATGGTTCCATCGACGGGATTAAATCACTTTTTCCCATAGAAGTGAGCCTTGGTTAGGTTGGGCTTGAAGACACAGGGGATCATAGACCAGACACAAGGAATTGCAATTATGGCTGACAGACCAGATGATGTGACTGAAGAGGTTTCCTCTTCACAGGGTCAACAGACACATGAAGTTGGTGAGTCCTCAAGATCACCACAGACGGATGATGATATATTCAGGACCCAGTTGGCTACTGCTGTGGCTATGTTCACACAAGTAATGCAGAATCCGAGGTTTTTAGCCTTTCTGCAACCTCCTGTTCCGTCTCAGCAAGTTGGGTCATTGGATCATATTCAAAAGCCTGTTAAGGCTCGAGCACAGGTGATTCATACTGCACAGTCAATGGAAACACCTTTACACTTGACGGAGAACATGCAGTCTCCACAACCTGTGCCTAAGGTGCAAGAACAGGTGGCTGAGATGCTAGTCTTTCAAGCTGTACCAGTTCAGCCCGCCACCTTTCAGCAGCCTATAGCTGGTTCTAATGGGCAGGGAAGCAACCTACAGGCTATGCAACAAGTCTTCCCACCACCTTCAGTACACCCTGGCTATTTTGGAGGTGGATCGGTATTCCAGAGCATGGCTAGTCATGCACCTAGAAATCAGTTTTACACGCCAGGAACAGTGTTCGGGGGTGCTCAAACGATGATGCCTAACCCCATGTATGGTGTCACGGGCATGCTACCAGGGTTTCAGAGCACTCAGGGCCAATTTGGGATGCCACAGGCAAATTTTGGTATGGTTGGAATGACAATTCAGTAGCCAAATATGGCATTTCCAGGTCAACTTAATTGCGGTCAGGGAACACAAATGAATCCTTACAGTGTTCCCATGTTTCAGTCACTTCCATATGACAATTTAACGTCGCTGGAGAGGCCAACTCCGTACAAAGAAGGTGGCAAAGGTGTGTCTTTCACGACCTTTACAGGGTTTGATGACAGGAAGAAGGCTCTCTCATTCCTCCAGCAATTTGACAAGGCCTATGCAAGGGGAAACTTTACAGAGGCTTCAAAGGTCCGCAAGGCAGCCACTTTCTTGACAGGGAATGCGGGACAATGGTGGACAACTTTATTGCTTCAAGGGCAAGCTCCGTCCACATGGATTTACTTCAAGCAGATTTTTGCAGCAGCATGGTTATCTGATGACTTTGAAGCAGATGTCATGACAGAATGGCACCAGCTTAATGCTGCCACTTGCAGAAATCTGGATGATTACAATCGGAAGTTTTAGAAAGCTCTACTTCCAGTAACTTCCTATAGGTTTGTGCCATTGACAGAACAGATTGAAAAATACTGTTGTGGCCTACCTAAAGGATTGAGAAAGTACTGTACGAAGACAAAAGTCACTACTTTGACGCAGCTCATCGAGGTAGCAAACACTGGCAATGGTTTGCTCAAGGGAGAAGATTGTGAATTTAACACTGGCGTCAAGGCAGGATCAGGCAAGAAAAATTCAGCCAAGAAGCATGTTCCCAATGAGGCTCCTAAAGGGACTCGGGAGTCAGCCAACGCAAGGAAAGATAAAGCTACGGCTGAATCAGAAAAGGGACCAGCAAAGAAATGGAAAAGACGTTTTCCTCGCAAGTCAGAAGAGCAAAAGGAGGTCCTGAGGACAGAGAACAAATGCTTTATATGTGAGCAGCCTGGCCGCATTGCTTACAATTGTCCTACAAAGAAAAGGCCAGCTGATTCTGATGACAAGGAAGACAAGAAAGGAAAGAAGCCCATGGCTGGTCTAGTGCTAGATATGGTGGGCGACAAGCCAAATTCAGATGCAAGTGAGCTTTGCAGAGCATGGGGAAAGGTCAGGGATCAAACGGTGCTTATCTTCTTTGATACAGGTGGCAAAGCCAACTTCATTTCCCCAGAATTGGCTTCAAAGTTGGGAATCAGACCTGAAGAGATGGGGTATACAACAGAGGCAGGTTTGGCATGTCCTGGCCATACAGAGGCTGTGACACCCATCATTGGAAAGTTGCGTCTACATATCCAGTCCTATGTAGATGTTGAAGAATTTTACATCATGCCACTGGACGGATGTGATGTGTTGCTAGGTATTCCTTGGTTGTTTCGTGTACAGGGAATCATGGATGCCTACAACAAAAAGATCACTGTACAGAGCAGGGGAAAGACTCACATTCTGGATGTAAAGCTTAAAGGGGAGTCTATTCCCACTGTATCAGCTTCTGCTATTACTTCTGTATTGAAAAAGCATCTTTCTGCGTCTTGGTTTTTGCACGTGAAGTGCCATATTGTGATGAATCAAATTTATCTGTGTTAGATAAAGAGAGGTCAATGTTTTTACAACAGCATAGTGACTGCTTTTCCGATTCATTACCGTCTCAATTATCGCCAGAGAGACCCGAGGACCATGCGATAGATTTGGTGCCAGGCAGTAGCCCACCAAATAAGCCTCCGTACATGGTTAGTGCGGCTCAGCAGAAAGAGATAATGGGCCAAGTACAGGAGCTGTTAGAAAAGGGGCTGATTCAGCCCAGTTCATCTCCATTCTGTTCTCCAGTGTTGTTGGTGCAGAAAAAGGATGGCTCATGGCGTATGTGCATTGACTACCGTGCACTGAACAAGAATACCATCAAGAATAGGTTCCCTATACCTAGAATTGATGATATTATGGACAAATTAGAAGGAGCAGCTATGTTTAGCAGGATAGATCTAAAGAGTGGGTACCATCAGATCCGCATTAGATCAGAGGATGTGCACAAGACTGCTTTTAGAACAACGTTTGGCCTTTACGAATTTTTAGTGATGCCCTTTGGTCTCACAAATGCTTCTGCTACGTTCAATAGGATGATGGCCAGAATTTTCCGTCCACACCAGCAGTTTGTGAGGTACTGAGGTGGCATAAACCGTGCCTTGAGCTTGTCTTGGAAATCAGCCCAATTGACGGAAAGGGCGTGAATTTGTCGGCTTCCTCTAGGTGTGCGGCTAGCTGTGCCTCTTGCCATGCGTGGTACCAATTGATGGCATCACCGGCAAGGTACAGAGCTGCCGTCAAAGCTTTGCTATTTCCTGTCTTCTTAGTTGTCGCAAAATAAGCATTAAATTGATGCAACCAAGAATGAATAACCGTAGCATCCATCTTACCATCATACTTACTGAAAGTCAACTTCTCTGTGACTGGATGGTTGGAATCCGCATCGTGGCTTGCACCACTGGAGGAACTCCCACGATCTTTGGGTGGTTCGGTTTTCGAGGCAAGTACCTGTCGAACCAATTCTTGAGTTCGTAGTTCTCTTTGAGCCTCTTGCTCGACCTCCAAGGCCGCGCTTCGTGCTATTGCTTCCTCCTTTCTTAGTTCTTTTCTTTCTTTTCGTGCGTCGCGTTCGCGTTCTAAAGCAAGGCGATTGTCTTCTTGTTGTGCGGCAAGTCTTGCGTTTCTTTCGTCGCGCTCACGGTCATGAGCTGCTTGTTCTGCGGCAAGTCTTGCAATTCTTTCATCGCGCTCACGGTCCTTAGCTTCTTGTTATTCTGCTTTGCTTGCGAGTTGTGCTAATGCAACTCGATTCGTTTCATGTTGTTGTGCCATCATGTCCAACATCGACTTGACCATCATCTCCATAGGAGTTAGTACAACTTGTGGAGTAGATGGCGAAGGGGGAGGGTTGAAAAAATCTTCTGGTGGGGTAAAATCTTCGCCGCCTCTCTCATGCTCATCACCTGTATGCGAAGTATCCATTCCGCTTCGGGTGACGACCATGCACTATGATCTTTGGTTCTTAACTTCACGAGGAACTTGGGTTCTTGAGGGTCTTGGTTCTTGGGTTCTTGGGTTCTTGAGGATCTTGAGGTTCTTGAGGTTTTCTTTCGCTTGCAAATTGCGTTTGAGAAGGATCTTCTCTTCACCCGAGTTCTACTCTTTTCCGCGGGCGCACCCCTTGGCGGCCTTTCGCTCACACCAAGGTTGCTTTTTCCCACCTCACGTCGATTGGCCGGCCGCTAAGTGCACGGTCCGCTCTCAATGAGTGAAAAGAGACACAAGGGGAGGCTGGTTGGTGTTGAAAAGAAGGCGAAGACATCGATGAAGATCACCAGTAGGTTGAAAACAGCTCGTAGATAGGGCACGAGGGTGAAAGGAGGATATGGGGGCTGGAGGAGAAGGGTGTTGCGGGGCGGGGTGGGGCCGGGAGCGCGAAAGGGGGGGGGGGGGGGAGGGGGGGTGTGCAAGGGGGGAGCGGCAGTAGCACGAGTGGCGGGATGGAAAGCAGCGCAAGTGGGGGGGGGGGGGGGGGTGCGAGGGGGGAGGGCAGTAGCACGAGCGACTGGATTGAAAGCAGTACGAGCGGGGGAGCAGGGAGGGGGGCAGCGCGATTTTGGGGGGGGGGGGGGGGGGGGGGGGACAGCGTGAGGGGAAGGAGGGGTACCGATGGCGGGAGGGAGCAGCAGCGAGCTCTCGGTTTTTCTCTACCAGGGCAGTTCTTACCTCAGTAGGAGGGGTTTTTCCCCTCGTGGGTTTTTCGTATTTTACAGTTTTTGTACTTTGCCCATAGACCTTGTAACTGCCTACATGCGTCTTATGTAACAGTTTTTACTTCCCCTTGGGATAGGCACTGAAACCGGCCCGTAGGGCGGTAGACGTTGGCTTTCACCCGAAATTCTTTACTTTAGACACACACACAAAGCACTTTGCAAAGGAAACCTACGACGGGAATTAACACTTGAACACACACACGGCTCGGAAGCTAGAATGCTCCGAGAAGACGCCGACAACCTGTAGGCCCCAAAATTGGCAGCCCTTTCGGTATTTCTTTATTCTTTAGGAGGGTAAATTACAAAGAAGAGTCCTAGGAATCCTTTATCTATATCGAGCTAGATACCACCTGCTCTGGTCAAATTTCGGCAGCATAACAGGCCCAAAACTTGCGCGAAACCAATTCCCTTGTTGGAACTCTCTTCCACTGGCGTAAATTTTCTGGTTCCTGCCCAAAAACAGTAAATTCAGCACGCTGTATTTAATGGTTTTTGCCCTGTTTTCAGCCCCAAACAGTCCCCTAACTGTCCTCTGCCAGTGGGGCACTATTCCCAATGGTTCTGGCGTCTGTATGGCTGAAAAACAGTCAATTTACAGCGCATACACAGCGTGAAAATGCACCTATACGGTGAGGTTATGACCCTCACCGGTGCCTGCTTTGGAGTAGCAGTCAGCTACCCCTGTTCCTGCTCAAGGAGGCTCTTGCCTCAGCACAAAAGCATGAAACCACACAGCTGTACATCAGTCAAATGAAGAGCCCTCTTGTGGGGCATCACATAACTGCACGTGGGGGAGAGAGAGAGCAGTCCATAGCTCTTAACCTGTGGATAGGTTCTCAATGAAGCATCCCACGAGCATAAATTGAGTGCCCCCTCTGTCACAAAGTGATGACGTGGCTACCGACAGCAGAAACCCTAATTTCTACCAAAAACCCTAAAATTCCTACAAACCCTAATTCTACCAGAAACCCTAATTTCTGGAAACCCTAACCCTAGCTGCTGGCTGAAACCCAAAGGCACCGAAAGAACAGAATAATAAGGACGACGACATGCCTGACAGTTCGAGAGCAGCTGAGGAATGTGGCAAAAAAGGCAGATAGAAAAGAAGAACTGGTACCACATGGCGTGGGACCTGCACCGAATCGAATGAATGAAAGTACAAACTTTGCCGCTTTTTGGGGCAAAGTGAAGGATCAGAAAGCTCTTTTGAAGGAGCCAAGGCCAACTTCTTTTCACTCGGAATTAGCGTCTCGATTTGGAATTATGCCCGACAGACTGACGCCACAGGCGGAGGTAGTTTGACTGGCACCCGAACGGGATGTTGCCATTACACCGAGCATTGGCAAACTTCGTTTGCAATGACATGTGTGTTCAGGGCACGCGAGTGACGTTCTACTCAAAATCCCTTGGTACCACAAGAACTACGCCGTGGTTGACTACCGGGCCGAGAAAGCGACTTTGACAAATGAAGGGCTCATAGATTGTACTTGATGAACTTCAGTTTCTTTCCTCATTTGGGAGAGAACTGAACGATGGATAAAGGTTGAATATGTTTCGACCTGAACAAAAGAACGCCAAGATTTTTCTCCACACTCATGCCGATTGCTTTTTAGAGGGTCTGAAGATCAAACCATTGATCTGATACTTGGAAGCACGCCACCGAACCAGCCACCTTACCGTGTGAGCCGAGTACAGACTGAAAAGATTATGAACCAAGTTAAAGACCCTTGGAAAAGGGTCTTGTCTAGCGTAGTACTTCACCGTATTGCTCTCCATTGTTGTTGGATTTGAAGAAAGACGGATCTTGGAGAATGTGCATCGATTATAGAACTCTCAACAAAATAACCATCAAGAACAGATTTTCGATACCTAGGATCGATGATATACTCGACAGGTTACAGGGATCCTCGTGCTTAGAGTCTTGTCCAGCGTAGTACTTCACCGTATTGCTCTCCACTGTTGTTGGATTTGAAGAAAGACGGATCTTGGAGAATGTGCATCGATTATAGAACTCTCAACAAAATCACCATCAAGAACAGATTTCTGATACCTAGGATCGATGATATACTCGACAGGTTACAGGGATCCTCGTGCTTTAGCAGGATTGATCTGAAGAGTGGATATCATCAGATCCAAATCGCGCCGGGAGACGTCTACAAGACAGCCTTTCGGACTACTTTTGGGTTATTTGAGTCTTTGGTGATGCCTTTTGGCTTAACCAATGCTCGCGCGACATTTAACCGGATGATGGCAGGATTTTTCGACAGCACAGGCTATTTGTTGGCACTTTCTTTGACGACATCATTCTTTTCTCCAAGAATGAGGCAGAACAGAGAGATCATCTGCTTCAGGTCTTTCAGGCATTATGAAATCACAAGTTAGTGATTAATGCAAAGAAAAATGAATTTTTCCTACCAGAGATACGCTTTTTGGGACACATTGTCTCAACAGTAGGAGTGCAAATGGATCCGGCCAAGATAGAGACTATACGTGATTGGCCCGATTTGAAGAATGTTGATGAAGTTAGAAGCTTCTTGGGACTGTGTTTGTACTACAGGCGGTTCATACGAAAGTTTGCAGATGTTGCTTCCCCTTTGCATATCTTGACACAGAAAGGAGTCCCTTTCTCGTGGGGATCCACAGTGGTGAGTGCCTTTCAGACATTGAAAGAGAAATTTACTACAGGACCTGTTTTGACTTTGCCGGACTTGCAGAAGTCATTTGAAGTATATTGTGATGCTTGTGGTCGTAGTCTGGGTGCGGTCTTAATGCAAGAAGGCCATGTCATTGCTTACGAGAGCCGATTGTTCTCTAGGCCGGAGATGACAACACAGATTTATGAGAAAAAGCTTTTGGCGGTTATCCATGCTCTTACTCAGTGGCGGCATTACCTACTCGGAGCGGATTTTATTGTCTTGACAGACCATCAGAGTTTGAGCAGCTTTCGGAAAAGCAGATGCGGTGGACGAACATCTTGTTACAATTTCACTTCCAGATTGTCCATGTGCAGGGACAAAAGAATGTGGTGGCAGATGCTTTGTCTCGGAAGCCGTTGGTTCTGGCTATTTCCGCGATACATCATAGGAACTTCGAGGATATGGTCGACCAGTATGCCACAGATACAGATTTTGCAGATATTTGCACACGGATACGGGATTGGGAGACAGTAGCAGGATACTCCATTTGGGAAGGCTACTTGATGAGAAAAACCATGTTGTGTGTTACACAACCGTTGAGGGAAAAGGTTATGACTGAATGCCACTGTCCACCTTGTACGGGTCACCGTGGCATTGCTACCACCATGAAAGGGGTAGAGAGATACTTCTATTGGCCGAGACTCAAGAAGGATGTGGAAGAGTTTGTGCGCAATTGCTTAGTATGCCAGAAGGTCAAGTTTGACAGGCATAAGGCATAGGGATTGTTATAGCCTTTACCCATATCCCCCCCCCGGGAAAGTATTGCAATGGATTTCATTTTTGATCTCTCGAGAACACAGAGTGGTCACGATGGGATCTGGACTGTTATTGACAGATTTAGCAAGTAGGCTCATTTCATTCCAGTGAAGAAGACAGTCAAGCCGGATCATTTAGCGAGACTGTTTGCGGCCCAGATATTCAGATTACATGGCATGCCTGAGACGATTGTCTCCAACAGAGACCCCAGATTTACGAGTTTGTTTTGGAAGGCAATTTGGGAGAACATTGGCACGCGGTTGCAGTTCTCGTCATTGTTCCACCCGCAGACTGACGGGCAATCCGAGATTGCCAATTCAGTGATTCTAGATTTATTGAAGTCTTATATCTCAGATCAGAAGACTCAATGGGAAAAGTACTTACCTTTGGTGGAATTTGCCTACAATAACACGATACACTCTTTGACGGGGAAGGCACCATTTGAGATTGTTGAAGGTGCTGCGAAGGTTCCACCCTTCCTAAGCACGAAAGATAAATTTTTTTGAAGCGGATGAATACACGCGAGACTTAGATACGGCTTTTGCCATGGTTCGCGAGACTTTGCAGAAGTCTCAAGAACGACAAAAAAAGGCAGCGGATCGCCATCGTCGCGACTTAAAATTGAAGGAGGATGATTGGGTGCTCTTACGTTTTGAGAAGGCACACCTAAGAAAGAAAAAGGAAAAGGAGAGGCTTTTTCCAAAGCTTAGTATGCGATACTACGGCCCTTTCCAGATCACTGAAAAAATAAATGATGTCTCCTTCCGATTGAAACTGCCAGATACTTGGAGGATTCACAATGCATTTCATGTGAGTCTCTTGAAACCTTTTAAGGGTGATGTGCCTGATGATGGGGAGCCTGATGAGCAACCCGAAGTGGAAGAAAACGAGGAAATCCTTGTTCTTGAACAGATTTTGGCACACAAGGATACGAAGAAAGGTAAAGTCCGAAGCCGGTTCTTGGTTAAGTTCAAGAACTTTTCTGCATTTGATGTGAAGTGGATGAGGAGGAGGACCTAGCAGATACTCCTCGGATTGTGAAACTTTACCTCGATGTTTTTGGTTTAGCATCGTCTACTCCAAATGGAACCCAAAATTCAGCTTGGCCGGAGATTTGGTGCAGTGGGATGCACAAGAGGGGAGTCACTCCACTCCTTTGTCAATAGATGCCTTGATTTTGATACTAAAGTCACTGATGTCTCTTTGAGCTTCAGGGATACTGAGAGCTGACAGTATTCTTCTGGATGACTTTATGAAATGGAATTCCTGATTATGATACTGATTTGTTCTTGACTTCTTTTGAGTGCAGGAACTGATAGACGAAATGACTGTAGCATTTTGATATGATTGATCTCGAATAGACATGGTTGCAATAGGGGTTAGTCAATCGGACATCGATGAGGTCCCGATTGGACCTAGATGCGATTGCTAGCTACATTGCCGATAAATCATGGTCTAAGATCCGAATGAATGTTGAATGTCATGTGATGTCTAGTGATGTCTTGTGATGTCGTGTGAGGTGACTGTCGATTTGGTACATGTGCTAGATGTGTGTTCCTAGTACGTAGGTACTAACAATCAATGTCTGCTAAGACGGTTTATGGCTTCTGTCGGTTTTGCAGGCGTAATAGCGGTCGATTACAATGCTTTCAAGAGGGGGGTATGTCACAAAGTGATGACGTGGTTATCGACAACAGAAACCCTAATTTCTGCCAAAAACCCTAAAATTCCTGTAAACCCTAGTTCTGTCAAAAACCCTAATTTTCAGAAACCCTAACCCTAACTACTGGCTGAAACCCTAAATGCTACGTGGAAGCAGTGTACGGATTTCCGGATTTTACGGAAGTGAAAAGCAACCTCATGGGCGACGCAAATTGGACAAGAGAGAGAGAGAATGAACTGCTTTATTTTTACTCTCTTGAGAGAGAGAGAGGGAAACTTTGCTTTTAATTTTTGAAAGCTTTTGGGGCTCCGCTTTTGGGCATCCCTTGTAACCTTAAGTAAACGGTTTAGGGCTCACTCTGCAGAGCATCTGGACGCAGAGTCTGAGAGTGAAAACCCTAACCGCTCTTTGTACTTCGACATTGATTTAATACATAAAGAAATACCGAAAGGGGAGCTAGTCTTTGGGGCCAATATCTCTAGGCACGGAACTCCGTCGGGTTAGTGCAAATCTATTGTGATCTGTGAATTGTTTTGAAGTGGTTATTTGGTGCTGTGGTGATTGATTCTTGACTTGGAGTGTCCAAGTCTGTTACACCCTCTTCCGCGCTTGACCTGTAATACATCTGTGAACAAATAGATGCAAAAAGGGGAAGATTTCCAAGGCTGCCAAAACCTGCGTATTGTATCGTTGAAAACGCAGCAAAACAGCCCTGCAAACACGCATCTGATGTCTTCCAACGCTGAAAATGAGCTCCTTGGTCCTAGGCAAAGTCATGGGAAGCTCAAAAATGGAGAGAAATGGCTGAAAATCATAGTTAATAGCCTCCAAAACTGCTTCAAAAAGTCAGTTACGAGTTCTGTTCTCCCAAACTTGGTAAATTGACCAAAAAGTGCCACTTGGCACTCATGCATGCAATGTCCCCGCATTGGGCTTCCTTCTTAAAACTCTCTCAACCGGTGCATTAGTTGACTTTGCAGCAGATGAATAAAATGTTCCCCTTGTCATACCGAACACATTTCGTGGCCCAAAATAGAAATTCCCTAAATTTTAGGAGATGCTTCCGTTGGGCTCCCACTGGTCATCTGACCATCTATCCTCATCGGGACCCCATCCAAAAGTGCAATGTGGCCCATCTATAGGATACTTTCTGTTGGTGATCCCACCTTGACTCTATGCCTTTGTTGAGTTCACTTCCTAGTATCCACCAACTTGCTAAGTGCGACGGGGGGACTTACATGATCTTGATCTGAGCCTAGACATCCTTTTACTTTACGAGTTCCTACATGATCTTGATCTGAGCATAGACATCCTTTTACTTTACGAGTTCCAGTGCTGACCAACTTCCCGTCTGCGGATGAAACTACCGTTCACATTGGCCATACAATGTCCGACCATTTGCAACTTCAAAAAGAGGGTCTCAAAAATTAAACAAAATTCATTGGAAAGAAACCAACAACGAAGGTTAGCAGTTGCCACGTCCTCGTGACAGGCACCATTTTGGGTGCTCCAAGGGGGGTCAAGTAATAGAATATCTGCTCCGTGTTTTCAAAAGAGAAAAAGAAAAAGGGGAGTTGGGCCCTGTAGGGAAACACTCAAAAATATAGATGTTGGGAAAAACCTAAAGAACTCCATAAAGTGGGTAAAAATGGGAAACCCCAAATCTGGACCCTGACCGTACTAAGCTAAATGCATCCTACAGGCGATGCAGTGGGTGGCCAGCCCAGGAAAGCCATTAGCCATACAGAAGCAATGGGGGATGAGACTCTCAACACGCCATTGCATTGACAAAAATCTTGTCTCAGTAGCTCTGTATTATCACTTTCGAGTTTCTTTCTTGTGTCGAGACTGTAGTCTACAATAGCAAGTAAGAATCATTCTTGTGCTCTGCAGCCTTATAGGTAATTATTCAGCTGTTCTGATTGCTTGACGTTTCTACATGCAAAAATGTTACACTGCAAGGAGATTTCTCTCTTGTTTAACACAGAAGATGCTTACATATGTGCTTTACAGCGGGCTTTGGGGTTGGCATTGTAAGTCTTCAGCCATCGAAAAAGAGAACTGTGCTTTGAGATGTGTATCCGCCGCATGCTATGAGAAGATTTATGGAGATGATCCAGTAAGTTTGCTTGTATAGATTCTGTTTCTGCAACTAGTTATTCAGTGTTTTAAGTGAAAGATCCCTTTATGTTTAGCTGGAAGAAGGTGAGATCGATTTCAAACGAGGCCGGGAGTTCCAGTATTGTGTTCGCAAGTAAGCAAATTTTTTTCCATTGTGTTTATCTAATAAGTTGCGTATTTTGGTGATGTAAGTATCTAATGTGTCACCTGAAGAAGCCCAACACACCCAATGTAGATTGCTTAGAATAGAAGAGGCTATATTTATGTGGTGGAGTCGTCAGGGTTTTCATTGGCGTACCTCAGTTATTTTGTTCTGGATTTCAGAGAATCTATTGGCGAAAGCATAACAGGAAAGATACATGTAGATATCTGAGGAGATTATTTTGAATTCCGATTACGATCAGAGGGATTTTGCTTTACTTCTGGTAGAGCGGCAATTTGAGGCTCCATGGCTTGTGTGTATAGAGAAACTTTGTACTTGCTTCACGGGCCTTCTATAAGCTCTGCCCTCGCATTCATGTATTTCATACAATGGTAGCCATGCGCACCCCAGTTGTTAGGCATACCCGTAGAAGTGGCAAGCATCATAATCTGGTCTTCTTGGTTGGTTTGGGTACACCCAAGTGCTGGTTCTGGACTCCATTTGTATATTTGTTTACCACAGAGTTTTGAACTTTGAAGGACCATTGTGCTGATCTCCTCTTGCTCTATCTTTTGAATGTATTCATTGTCAATTTTGTGAAGGTTCGTAAAATGACTTTACTTTTTGTCTATGTTCAATCGGGATTTGTCATTGAAAGTTCCTCTTTAACTGCAAATATCTTCAGAAGGAATTGTAGCAATGTATAAAGATCAGAATGGGCTACCTACACAGAGAAGCATGTGTTTGCCTCAGCCTAGCATAGAGCCGGTTGAAAATGTAGATTAGCTGGTTTCAATCCTATGTAAAAGAAGAGAACTGGTACAATATATAAGGGAATATCTTGAAAAACCTTGCAAATACGGAGAATGCTATCAGTACTCTTTCTGGTTTGCATACATGGCCATCTAGGGAAAGACTTTCCCGAACATTGGGAAGCACTGCTTGACAACTGGGAAGTGCTGCTTGAGTGACAAAAGCTCTCTCTCTCTCTCTCTCTCTCTCTCTCTCTCTCTCTCTCTTAGCTCTGTCATTTTTCATCCTATGCAAAGCAACGGTTTCTCTAGTGGTTTGAACATGTCTTATGCTTGCTTGTTGAAGCCATGTTGCGTGACACTTGAAGGAAGCTATGAG
Source organism: Adiantum capillus-veneris (assembly GCF_014529385.1). Taxonomy (NCBI): domain Eukaryota; kingdom Viridiplantae; phylum Streptophyta; class Polypodiopsida; order Polypodiales; family Pteridaceae; genus Adiantum; species Adiantum capillus-veneris. The sequence goes on from NC_140944.1 coordinate 107,805,815, forward strand.
CCTTATACTTGCAACTCTAAAGAATCTTGCAGTATTCAAGAATTTGACATGGGCAAATAGCTGTAAGATGTAATTGCTAGTCAATCAGTCGGTCACTGTCGCCTCTATGAACCATTCTCGGTATGTATGCAAAATCTAGTTGTAAGCACAAAATGTTTTTGATGAGCTCCTCGTGGGGATGTCGTATTTTGGAGCGCATTGATTCTTTAAGGAAATGTCCAGCATGTATTTTGTAATGTCAGATTGAATTACAAATGGGAAACCTCAAGGTGAGGAAAACCTATAGAAAGTATTACAAACTGTAACTCAGAAACAGTCAAAGTAGAGTTGGTAATGGGTAACAGGGAGCTCGTCCAAGCCATAGGCAACTTGAAGAGATTGTTTAAGGGATATCTTGAAAAAGAAATGTACTCCACTTGAATCTGTTGAAACTTCAGGGAATTTCGTGCTCTCCAAACTGTCCATAGTACCTAGAGTCTAACCCAGCTGAAAAAGTATGCATACGACTGAAGGAAAGGTGAAAGCACTCCAAAGATCCAGAAAAATTTACCAAATTGTGAGTCAAGAAAACACGAGCGAAGAGCTGAAGAGATGCTATCCACAAACTATCACGTACGAGAACAAGACCACAATAGATGTGGAATATTGTCAATGGCTACAATGAACGCGTCGCGAAGAGGCCAATCTCCTAGAGCGCAATAATTTGCCAGTGGGGAGAACCCCCCCCCCCCTTCTCTCGCAAAAGAAGAAGAAAAAAAAAGTGAAGAAGAGTTCAATATTGGTGTTGTCTTCCGACTTGTTGTGATAAGTTTTACTTGATACACATGTTCCTTTTTGTCTAAAGTTATGCTCCTTGGTAGATTTTGGTTCAATTTGGATCACTTTTGCTTGACCTAATAGCCAAGATTTAGGGTACCATACTATCTTATTCCAGATTTAGTCTTTGGAGGTGATCAGAAATACCAAATTTTATCAAACTTCACCAATACGTTATATTTGACATGTGTATATGATGCATACTCAAAGTCCATTTTCCTTGCTTCCTTGCTTCTCTGACTTAGCCAACTCTTTGGCTCTATTTTTGAGTTGAAGGGGTGTCAATTCATTTGAGATCCATATTGATGTGCCTTGCAATGATTTAGTCTGCTTCATTAACTTGATCTTCTCATGTAGGTCGTAGTAGCAAACCTCTGCACGCTTTCAATATCTCTTCTTGGGTTTTCTCTTGAATTTTTTGTTTGGTCACAACATCTTGTAACTGCTCTTCTAGGTTGGACATCCGGGCTTCTTTGGTGATTAACTCCGACTTCAAGCTGGTTACCTCCTGCTCTAGCCTCTTCAACTCGCTCATGATGAAGGTTTCCCATGGTGATTGTGGTTTGAGAGGGGGTGGAATGGGTGGGATACTCGAGGCCACGGTTGTTGCAAAAGTCTGCGACTTGAAAGAGGGCATTAGCCACCTATCCCTCCTCCTCCCGCAGCAACTTCTACTCAAAATGGATCTCCACCAGATTCCCCTTTTTTAAGGATTTCATAGAAATTGTACAGACATACTCGCCCATGTGCGTGCGCCTATTGGTTGTAGGAGGTCGGCCCCCCCCCCCCCCGGCGCGCGCACTCCCTTTGCCCTTTCCCCTTTACCTTAGAATTTTCGCAGATTCTGCTTAAAACAAGACTTTTTGAGAATTGTAGACACATTTTCTAGATTTAGCTCAGATGTTTACTATAGCAATACTAAACCTTTCCTGTATCAAATGATTACAAGGTGAGTCTAGTGATGTCCTTCTTTAGTAATTTTTCTCTAACGTTATGTCTCCTTATCCTACTCCACTCTTTCATAGTGGACACCTCGAGATATATTTGAGCCATTAGTGGTTAGTTTAGGGCTATGAGCTTCTAAGATCTATTTATATTATTTTTGGGTACTTGGATTATCAAATTATTGAGCCATGTTGTTCAAGAATCAAGATTTTCACCTTTGACCAAGTGTAAAGGTCAAATTTTGTAAGTTGGAACAAAATTCTTAATGAGAAAGCTTTTGAGCATATGATTGTGTGAGACTCTCTCTATTGCAATTTCATCTACTTGTTTCTCCCTCGTGTAACATTGCATTTTGAATCCAAGTATGGCTTTGCATTGCGAGATGAAAGCTTTACATGTTAACGTAGTCTCTTGTCGCATTTCACTATTTTGTGTGTGGCTCTCTAAAAGTTGGTTTGGTTTATTCGTGATTTAGGTATCCATTTGTGATTAAGGGCACCTCCAAGGGTACCGTAGGCTTGTAGCCTAGTGGTTAAGGTTGAGCCTTTGTTCTCCTATGTGCTGAGGTCAAATCCTACCCATTAGCATTGATTTTAAATTGTGAGTTGAATGGAGATGCTAAAGCATATTGGGAAGATTCTCTGTAATGAAAAGTAAAAGTAGAGCCAATAGATGCAAGAGATTGGATTAGTGGGATATGTTTTTTGGGCTCTTGGCTGAGTTGAAAATGTATTCATTGAGTGGGATAGTTAAAGTGTAGGTTTGGCATGTTGCACACATTGTCAAAATTTTTATACCCCTTATATAACGTGCATTCAAGATATTTAAAAAACCTTCTATTAAAATTTTGACATGAATAGGTGGACCCCTCTTATTTGATGAATTAATGGGTTTTTTCCATTAAATTTTTTTCCTGTTAATGTATCTCTATTAAATAAAAAATAAAAAAGCCCAAATTTTCAAATAAAAAACCCTTCCTACTAAATTCACGTGGTATATCAACATGATTATACAGTGGAGACCCAAAGATTAGTTGACACAAAGATAGTGATTGGGTTTGCTATGTGTGTTTGTGGATTTGGAAATACTGCAATACTTGCTCATACCCTTTAGAATATGATTGGAGTAGGTCCCCAAAACGACTTTTTGAGAAACCATTAATTAGTTTAGGGGAGGAAAAGAAAGGAAAAGGGAAGGGTGGGTTGGGGGGGGAGGGGGGGGGGGGTTATTGTTGTTTTTTAGTGCTTAAGGGCACCTCCAAGGGTGCCATAGGCTTGTAGCCTAGTGGTTGAGGTTGAGCCTTTTTTCTCCTACGTGATGAGGTCAAATCCTACCCATTAGCATTGATTTTAAATTGTGAGTTGAATGGAGATGCTAAGTGGAGATGCTAAAGCATCTTGAGAAGATTCTCTGTAATGGAAAGTAAAAGTAGAGCCAGTAGGTACAAGAGATTGGATTAGTGAGAGATTGGATTAGTGGGATATGTTATTTGGGCTCTTGGCTAAGTTGAAAAGGTATTGGGTAGTTAAAGTGTAGGTTTGGTTTCTTTGACAACTTGCACATATTTTCAGCTTTTTCATACCCCTTATATAACAGGCGTTCAGGATATTTAAAAAACCCCTCTATTAAAACGTTGACATGAATAGGGGACCCTTCTTTTTTGATGAATTAATTGGTTTTTTGCATTAAAAAAATCCCCCTAGTTAATGTATTTTTGTTAAATAAGTAATAAAATTGTTTAAATTTTCAAATTAAAAAACCCCTCCTACTAAATTCACATGGTATATCAACATGATTATACAGTTGCCCCCGGCCCCCCCCCCCCTCCCCCCTTCCTTTCCCCCTTTTCTCTCTCCTTCGCAGGAATCCCTCGCAAGAATATACATCTTTATAAAAATTTCAAAGTTATGGAGACAAAATGATAGGACCAATCTCTACTATGATAGAAAAAGGGTGCCACATGATTTGGAGTTGGCTACCAACAGAAACACTACACTAGATGGGTAGCATTTCTTTAAAGAACCCATGTGAGCTAGACGTGAGTGCACTCAATATGTTGACGAGACTCAATATAGTCCCTCATGGTGCAAGCACTTATGCGTGCAGGAGGAGAGGGATACTTCTCCCAGGATGGATGACATCCGAGGTGTTTTGATGGTGTACAACCCATCCCAATCCCAATCATTTCAAACATGATTTCATTGAAATATCATGATGAAGCAAATTGTAGAAATGCATCAAAATCCTAAGTCTTGTCCAAATGCTTGTATAACTACAAAGAACAATACAAGGGACCTACAAACACAAACCATTCACACTATAATCCTCACATGTATGTGGAGAAAACCCAATTGGATAGATTCTATTTTGATGGAAAAACCACAAAAGATGATGGCTACTAGAGAACATAGCCTCTTGGAAGTAATATGCCACTCCTTGTGATGTTGTTTTGTGAGTGAACCGTGTCTAGGAGTTAAAACACTCTACTTGCTATATATCGATACAAACATGCACAAACACCCCATGACAAATATGTTCATGCATTAGGTTACAACCTCGGGGGGCTTACCATATACTTCGATATGGTATTACGAGAGTAGTGTAAGGAAATGGGGTTCTAATGGAGGCCATAAGCGTATGTCTTATGGGTAACCCCCACTTATTTTCCAATGTCTATAGTAGGGCAAGGGGAGGACGAGTGGAGAGAACAAGCTCCAAATGTAAAAAATTCCTCAATACTTCTCAAATTTGGCCTAAAATTTTCCAAAAATGTCCTTTAAATTTCCAAAATTTTCAAAATCTCTCTTATCAAATTGTCAAACATCTCTTTAGACATTAATTTTTGTAGCTTTTAAACAAAATATTTTCTTTCTTGGAATAGAAGTTGACGCTCCATCCGGAGGGCTCTCATGTCATGTAGTGCTAATAAAATGTACCTTTAATGTAGTCCTGCCTACAAAATTTGAGATTTTACCTCTCAATTCCAATTCCAAAGGTGCACAAACCTAGAAACTTTGGAGAAAATTGATGTAAAACACAATCGCTGGTAGGACACCTATTATTTTTAGCAGTGACATAAAGGCCAACGGGGCCCCAAGGGACACTAGGGAAAATTAAAACAGCAAAGCAGTTGGCTGTACAGATAACTCCGCAAAAAGCGCTAAGGCTGCTGAAGTGGCTGATCGTACATGGATTGTGCAAAATTTTTGTAAAACACGCCGGGCTGTTGACGTGAATGGCCATACTAATTTTCGTGATTTGTGCTGGCTGAAGTTGAGCGTCAACTTTTGGGACATAATGCTTTTGAGTTTGAAAGCTTTTTATGTAATTGCTTTTCTAGGTCTAGAGCCTTTAGATAAGTCCTTTGGGTCTTCTCTAGCTCATAGTGTGCTAACGAGCCGGTGAGCAGAGACGACCCAATGACACCTGTAATTTTCTCAATTATTAATATAAAAAGAAATACCAAAAGGGGGTGCCAATCTTTAGGGCCAATCTCTCCGGGCACGGAACTACATCGGGCCGTGTCGATTCAAATTGAACCTTGATTTAATTTTGAAGTGTTTGAAGTGATTCTCTAACTCATGTCGCAACAAATTCCAGACTCGGGGTGTCCAAGATTGTTACAGTGGTATCGGAGCTCAATTAATTTCTCTTCTATTGAGAAATCCGACCCCTTTTCTCACGACACACATGGATTCAGGTAAGAAACAGACGATTCCTCCTGCCACCTCGAGAACGGAAAGCAGTACGGGCAATTGAAGTGGATTAGCAGATCACAAGTACGGGCAACCTCGACCCATTAGGGACCCTTTGGGATTAAGCTTAATTAGAGGCCGGCCAATGAGAAGAGGGTGGTGGACACACTCTATGTCCTCAAAAATGGAGGGGGATAAAGTAGTCTTACACTTCTTAATGGGCTCTTACCTAATGAGAAGGTGGGGTGGGGGGCAGGGGGGTGTGGGCCATATGGAACCTCCAACTTCCCTCCTTTTTGATCCGGTTTTAAAAAAATCCAAAAGTTTTGAAATTTTCCAAAATTTTCAAAACTTTAATTTTATATTCTTAAAACCCCTCTAAATCTATTTTATGGTCAAAAAAGCATTTTTTTGACCTCAAAAAGTCAAAATGTGCACCCAAAAACCCTAAAATTTAATTTTTTTAAAAAACTTTTGAAAAATATTTTTTTACTATCCAGAGCCCCCCCAAAAATAGTCCTTAGGTAAAAAGTGATTTTCTCTCTCTAGAACCCTTTTTCCAACCCATCCTTGGTTGCAACCATCACACTCACCCTCTACTTCGACACTCTCTCTCTACACCATCTTCGTTGCTATAGCAAGGAAGCTACTCTCTCCTCCCCTAACACCTTCCATTGCCACACCAAGCAAGAGTTATCCACCTTCTCCTCGCATTGCCACACCAAGCAAGGGTTAACCACCTTCTCCTATCACTTTATTCCACCTACATTGTGGCAACAAGCAAGGTCCTGCTCCTCCTCCTAATTTTCTTTGTTCAACCATGGCCAACTCTACTTCTCAAAGGCGGCCAAAGGATGAGGTCACAATACTTGCATGCCACAACACAAGAGGTATAGATGATGAGTGGGTGCCACAAGAGTTCACCAAAGGTGCTTGGGTATACATGCAACCATCTGCTATTGGCCCTCATCGTTTGCGGAATCGTGCAAACTTGGATCATCATTGGAAAGGAAATCTCCTTGGATTCAAGAACCACAAAGACAAGGGGACCGTAGCCATTGTGCAATATGTTTTCTCAATGTCAAGCATGCAATCGCAACAACCACCTCGATTTCCAACACATTGTAAGTACATGTTTTGAGAATACAAAGCTAGGTGTGAAATCACAGTGTAATGTTATTATGGATTCATATTTAAGATTTGCCATGTATTTATAGTCATATTTCCATCCACATTGGTGGAGGAGCAGCCACTACATAGTCTCTTTGGCACATTCAATGCTATACATGCGGATATTGGAGCAACAATGTTCGCACATCTTTACCCAACCAAACTGGTTAGAAGAAGGATTTTCTTCTATTCTCACTCCTATATTGTGCCTACTTCTACACAAGAGTTTGGAATGCTTGAACCCATAAAAGTAACTTCCTTATAAGTATGGAGTGGCCGGTGCCAGATTTGTGGTCAGTAGCATCTTTCAAGCAAAAGATGATAATGGGCCATATGGAATCTCCAACTTCCCTCCTTTTTTGATCCGGTTATGAAAAAATCCAAAAGTTTTGAAATTTTCCAAAATTTTCAAAACTTAAATTTTATATTCTTAAAACCCCTCTAAATCTATTTTATGGTCAAAAAAGCATTTTTTGACCTCAAAAAGTCAAAATGTGTATCCAAAAACCCTAAAATTCAAATTTTTTTTAAAACTTTTGAAAAATCTTTTTTTACTATCCAGAGCCCCCCCAAAAGTAGTCCTTAGGTAAAAAGTGATTTTCTCTCTCTAGAACCCTTTTTCCAACCCCTCCTTGGTTGCAACCATCACACTCACCCTCTACTTCGACACTCTCTCTCTACACCATCTTCGTTGCTGTAGCAAGGAAGCTACTCTCTCCTCCCCTAACACCTTCCATTGCCACACCAAGCAAGAGTTATCCACCTTCTCCTCGCATTGCCACACCAAGCAAGGGTTAACCACCTTCTCCTATCACTTTATCCCACCTACATTGTGGCAACAAGCAAGGTCCTGCTCCTCCTCCTAATTTTCTTTGTTCAACCATGGCCAGCTCTACTTCGCAAAGGCGGCCAAAGGATGAGGTCACAATACTTGCATGCCACAACACAAGAGGTATAGATGATGAGTGGGTGCCACAAGAGTCCACCAAAGGTGCTTGGGTATACATGCAACCATCTGCTATTGGCCCTCATCGTTTGCGGAATCGTGCAAACTTGGATCATCATTGGAAAGGAAATCTCCTTGGATTCAAGAACCACAAAGACAAGGGGACCGTAGCCATTGTGCAATATGTTTTCTCAATGTCTAGCATGCAATCGCAACAACCACCTCGATTTCCAACACATTGTAAGTACATGTTTTGAGAATACAAAGCTAGGTGTGAAATCACAGTGTAATGTTATTATGGATTCATATTTAAGATTTGCCATGCATTTATAGTCATATTTCCATCCACATTGGTGGAGGAGCAGCCACTACATAGTCTCTTTGGCACATTCAATGCTATACATGCGGATATTGGAGCAACAATGTTTGCACATCTTTGCCCAACCAAACTGGTTAGAAGAAGGATTTTCTTCTATTCTCACTCCTATATTGTGCCTACTTCTACACAAGAGTTTGGAATGCTTGAACCCATAAAAGTAACTTCCTTATAAATATGGAGTGGCCGGTGCCAGATTTGTGGTCAGTAGCATCTTTCAAGCAAAAGATGATAATAGATGTCCAAAACTCTTTGAAATACTCTAAAGCTTCTAGGTCTGTGGGCTTGAGTTGGTGTTTGCCTATTCATTGTTTTGTGCACATTTTTAAAGAGTTTGGATTTGTGGAGACTACCACAATGCTTGTATGTAAAGATGTGCATTATGAGGAATTAGGAAGGCTTTTAGAAGAGGACTGGGGTTCTGTGAGGGCATGCACAATGGAGACCGATACCGTTGTAAGGTTGGAGCTTCAGGTATTGGAATGCGCTATTTGAAATCTTGCACCTCCTTGTACATATGATTCCACTATGATCGTTGGATGTGCAAGCTTGGAGTGTGGACTCCCTTACAGAGTGTAGACGAAGCTATTGCAAGCTTTAACATTGCAGTGAGGATGCCCAATGATGCTTTGGAGGCAATCCAAGTGAACAAGCATTGGACTCTTAGTAATGTGCGAGAACATTTGGTTATTATGGGTTTTGATGCCCTTCAACAAGCGCAATGTCGTTTACAAGGTCATAAGGTGAGAATCCTCCACCACATTTTAATACATCATAGTTTGTCGATCATTGGATGCTTATTGTAATAATGTTCGCAGATTGGGAAGAGAATGGAAGACACATTGAAGGTCGAGGAGGACTGGGGTATGGATGGAACTATGCTATCACTCTTATAACTTTGCAACTCTTGCAATTTTAAAAACAATCTCCAATGTAATCAACATGATTTGCTTCGGCAAATCATGTCTTTGAATATAATTTTTCGCATTGAGATGATAGATCATTTTTTGGTGAAAGTGTCTTTTTTTTGAAGAAATGTCTTTAAAAAAGGGACCATTATAAAAGGGGGTCGCATAACTCATTCACATTTTTCACTTTTGCAACTCTTGAGCTCCTCCACTCTCTATCTGCATCCCAGGCTAGATATGGACGCCTCCACAGCCTCTGCGTCTGCACCCACATCCACCCCTTTGTCACGCTTCACCCTCTTTCTCAAGGACACCAAATACAAAGATAAGTTGGACGTCCACACCTTGTTTACTTGTCTCCCTGACCCTGGCGCCACAATTGCCCTTCACATGGATGCATTTGCCGATATTTTTGCGTTCATGGAGGAGCACATCATAAAATATTCCGTATCTATCTCCCCACATCATGCAGGGATGTGGGTGCGGGTGCCTTGCAATCTTTTGTGCTACAAACATAAAGGTGATCGCCTATTCTCTAAGCGGTTGCGACGGTTCCAAGAAATTGCGGTCGACGCAGGCCATTTCTTGGACGAGCAAGCCCCAGGGGTGTCAGCGCTCAAGAAGTGCAAGTTGGGGGTGGAGTACCTTTCCTGGCTGGCAGCATTCATCTTATTGGTGAGCGAGGAACCTGATATGGAGGAGCTCCGCCTACCACACCTTCAGGTTGGGTCCTCATCAAGGACACCAAGGAGCAGATGGTTGACCCCATGAACCTTGCAAGAGAAGGATAAACACTTGAGCTCAAGTACCCCAAGGGGCTCAAGGAGGTGGTAGAGAAATCCATCATCGTAGCTGGCCCTAGTGACATTATAGTTCCACTACCATCGACGAATGAGGCTATCCCAGAGGTGGAAATAAGACACTTCTCCTCAGTGGTAGTGGATAGGGAGGAGTATGTGCTTATGCATGATTTGGAGAAAGCATTTGGCCTACGCATGGATGAATGATTGAGCGTGCTATGCAACATCACCAAATTTCCCTTAGACAATACGCCAAATTCCCTTGAAAGCAAGCTCTTGCCACTTGGGGACTCTGTTTTGCTGACACTATTGCAGTTGTGTGTGTGGAGGTCCTAGCAGCAAATCAGTTGAGGTGGTTGAGGAACAATTCCAAGCCTTCAAGTCAAGGTTGAGGCTGCTAGGATGCCTATGCCACTACGAAACCCCCCATCTAATGATCCAAAGCTCGTAGCTGTGGTGCATGGAAGCATTGACTTAGATGGAAAGGGACACAGGGAGGAGGATGACAAGGATCAAGAGGCAAAATCTATCCTAATTTTCATGTTACTTTTGTATCCTTCATTTCCTTTTTTCTCAACCTTGATTGGTTTATGACAGGACGTCGTGGAGGTTGATGATTTTGCAGCAAGGACGGGTGGCAGGCAGATGAGCTTTGGACCTCAGTCTTCCCTTGCACATTACCTAGGACAACTCCCCCTAGCGATATTGCCATTTTCCATAATGAATTTACTCCCCAAGGCCATTTTATGACGTGGTCGTTGAAAGCTTTGAGCAAGGTTTTGTGTTTGAGCACCATTGCTCAAACTGCACATCTTGTGTTCCTAGTGCGTAGATCCCTTGTATGCATAGCATTTGGTAGTGGCTTCCGTGGTAAAGTGCTTGCCCAGATAGGGATACATGCTTCCATTGGCTCAACTGACCCAAAGGCCATAGCGCAACCCCTCTTGATTGGGGAGTTGCTTTACGTGCAAGAGAGGTGCCACGAAATGGTCAAGAAAATTATGAACTCCTAAGATGTATGATGTAAAATAAACTTTTTTCAAGTAATAACAAAATATTTTGAATTGTCTCTCTATCTTGTACATTCTTCTAAATGTGATCTGTCAATCTTGAAAATTGTTGTAATTGGTGATATGTTTCAATAAGCTGTGTCTTTTTTGCTTGAAGTAACAATGATGGGGGCTTTTCACAAGCCAAGCTCCCATACCCCTCTTCTCTCGTCTCCACCCCATGAAAACCCCCTCTTAGGGAGGGAGTGATAAAAGGCATTGGAAAAAATTAAGAAAAAAATAAAGTATGATTATGTAAATATATGAGAAAGGTAAAATAGGCCACCTCATGCCTGCGGGGCAGCCCATCCCCACCTTGCCTCCTTTTTCTTCAGTGTTACCCCGCCGTGTGTCCCTTTTCCTCTCCTCCACTCAAAAGGTCGACCCCTCTCTCTTCCCCTTGTCCTTTCTCCTTTCTCTCTCCCCTCAAGCTACCCCAACTCTCACCAATAATGCATTCTAACTCACCAATAATGCACCCTAACTCACATGCAACTTACCCTATCTTCCAAAATAGTATACCCCACCCCCCTTTCTCTCTCTTATCATATCCCATGACCCAAATACCCCCCTCTCTCTTTAAAGGGCGCCATGTCTCTTGTATTGTAGCTAAATAACCTTCCCCACACTCACACACACTCAGTTTCACTGAAAAAGGTGCCCACAAACCCATCCCCACCCGGTGGTTACCTGATTTTTCTTGTGTTCACACATATCTCCACACAGATTCACCTCTGAACACACTCCCCTCTCTCCCCTCTTGTAATTACTTTATTCTCCATGTCACCTCTCACTTTTTTTCATCAACCCATCTCTCTCTCTTAGTATCTCTCTCATGAGACTGCTATTCTGGCACATATACACACAGCCAGAGAAGTGGGGCCCACAATCACATGGCCTATGTAGATAATGATTTCTTCATTTCTAAATTCTAGAATTTCTCCCCCCTCCTCCCCTATATAAAGAGGGGTCACCATCACACTAAACACACACACAACATCACCAAAGAGTACACTATGCACTGTGTGTGCCTAGTGCACACACACACACCCACACCCACACCATCACCATCACCGCAATCACCATGCTTGTCTTGAGCATGACCTATACACCCTTGGGCCATGGAAGATGAAGGGCAACTAAATGAAGGATGATGGCCATAACCCTCGTGCGAGTCTTCGCCATCAACTCCCACCTATCTGCCATGTGCTCTACCACTCTCTCCCTTCTTATTCCCCTAGCCTATGCTCCCCATTTCATCGCCTTATTCTCTAAATAAAGCTTGAGGTTTTGTGAGTATGTTTTCTTGCAATGTTTTGCCCATGTGAGGTGTGCGGAATCGCCACCTAGTCTTGTGTTTGGAGTGAGCTTGTGTATGTGTGAAGGGTGTGCGGATTCGCCATCCTTTTGTGGTGCCTAAGTACTAAGCCGCTATACTCCCTCTCTCACTCTCTCTCTCTCTCTCTCTCTCTCTCTCACTTGATCTCATTCCCTTTCCTCTTCATCATTACTCCCAAGCATCCATCTCTCTTGGATGAAAACTTTGTTATGGTGGTGTGTTGTTTGCGTCCTAGCCGTTGAAGCTAGGTGGTGCCCCCTGTTTGCTTTACCATGACAGGCTCGAGGCGTGCCATTCGTTCCCCGGTGTTTTAGAGGCCGTCGGGGTTCGGGGTTCGGGGTTCGCTTTGCTCCCGTCATTTGGTGCCCCCACTGAGGATCTTTTCATGAAACCCTTCAGTTTACAAGACTGAAACCCCTAAACTATTGTGAATGGATGAATGGCTAGCAGGATTTGCTAACTGGACGACAGAAGAAGAAGAGCTCCAAGCACAACTCGACGAACTCCGCATCTCCATCGAAGCTCGAGTGCCAGGCGTAACGGTAATCGATTTGCAGTGGGAGAGTCAACCAACACGCCAAACCCAGTGGATATACATAGGCCAAGTGCCAAGAAGAAGAAGGAGAAGGTCGAAACCATGTCCGTAACCTACAACCAAACAACAACAATAAAATGGAAGGAGCTCTGCACAATAGAGAATCAACACTATTCTACTTTGAGAATCGGGTAACTCAAGTCACCGAGGTAATTATCACAGTCAGTTTTCAAGTCGCACCTGATACTGCAGCACAGATAACGGAATCATTGGCTCACACTCTCACTAGAGAAACTAGGGATCTACTGAGTTTGTTTCAAGAAAGAACACCACCCTCTCCCACAAGCTTGGACAGTGACTAAGCACCTCTAAGCTTCACATGAATCAGTACAACCTACCTCAAGACAGATCACACATACCAACACGTGTACGCTCAATCAAGGTAATACTGGACTTGAAGGCTCACTACCAGCACGTCATTGACACCATGCTGGGTGGGGAGCGGTTTTTTGAGGTTCTAGCATCAGATCAACCATTTGTCTTACCTTTGGTACAAGGCAATGTACCGTTTGAAGTTTTAATCTATGTCCTAGTATAAGAGGGTATACACGCCTCCTTGTAAAGAAGAAAAAAACTTTTGCAAGTTAAGCAGTGTGTCTTTCTAGATCTCTCTCAGTAATCATGGCAAGTGTAGCATTTTCAACATTTAAAGGAAAGAAGGGGGAGGATTTGGTAACAGACTTCCTAGATGACTTTGAAGTAGCATGTGTAGTGAGAAACAAAGATACGGATGAATCCCGGGTTAGAATCTTTAAGCATCTCATGAAGCTAGAAGCTAGATCATGGTACAATGCACTTTCACAAGCAACCAAGGATGACTGGGAACCCTTAAAAACCGCTTTTAAGAGGAGCTTTGGGGGAGGTACCACTTCAAAAAAGTTGTGGGACAAGTTGAGAAACTTGAAGCAGGAGGGTATTTTAGAATATGCCACCTATGAGTCCAAATTTGTGGATTTGTGGGAACAGTGGATTGAGTCACTGGCAAGGGGGGAAGCTGCACCCGATTTCGTAAAAAAAGATGTTGTCTACGAAATTAACACTTGAGGAGAAAGATAGTTTTTTGCAAATGTTGATGGGATTTCCTAACCTGTTCATTGACAACTATGAAAGAATCACAGGAATTACAATGGTGGAACATCATATTAAGCTGAAGGAAGGGGTAAAACCAGTTGTGCAAAAGCTGCAACGACTGGGGGTCATACAGGAGAAGGCACTCTTGGCCGAGGTAAGGAAACTGCTGCAGGCGGGATTCATCTATCCTGTAGAAAACTTAGAATGGGTGTCACCCGTAGTGGTGACGCCTAAAAAGAATGGTAAGTGGAGGGTCTGTGTTGACTACAAACCACTAAATGCAGCTACAAAGAGAGACCACTTTCCTCTCCCTTTCTTGGATGAAATTCTGAATGAAGTAGCGGATTTTGAATGCTATACCGTCTGTGATGGTTATTCTGGATACTTTCAAATACGCATAGCCTTGGAAGATCAGCTAAAAACCACTTTTATCACGCCATGGGGTTGTTTTGCATACAGGGTTATGCCATTTGGTCTCACAAATGCACCTGCCACATTCCAAAGATATGTCACATATGTTTTTCAACCGTTCTTTGGAACATCCATAAGAGTGTTCATTGATGATTTTTGTATATATAGCTCCCGTATTTCACATTTAGAAAAGGTAACTGAAGGTTTGGCCAGGTTGCAGAGCCTAGGTGGGCAATTAAATGTGGATAAATGCCACATTGGGGAGAGTAAAGTCATTCTACTAGGCCATGAAATTTCAGCAAAAGGTATCAACGCCGACCCAAGTAAGGTGTCCGCACTCATAGCCCTACCTTCACCAACGACCGCACGTCAACTGGTCTCTTTTCTACAGAAGGTGAGGTACTTAAGTAGATTCATACATCTACTATCACAACTTGTTCTACCGCTGCAACAACTCACTCAAAGATCAACTTTCACTTGGGACGAGGAAAGCCAACATCACTACAACAAGGTAAAGGAGGTCTTAGCCACTCTGCCAACTATCTCACCACCTAAGTGGGATGAAAAATTCTATGTCACCTCAAGTGTTGGTGATGACTCATTGGGGGCTGTGCTACTCCAAAAGGATACGATGACATCTTTCATGAGGCCAATCTACTTCTCTAGTCGAATGATGACAGCAGGAGAGAAAGGTTTCACCCATGTGGAACACTTAGTCCTAGCTCTTAGATTTGCAACTACAAAGTTTAGGTCATATTTGCTGCCTAAGCAATTTGTGATTCTAACCACGGATGAAATATTTCCCTATGTTGTACAACACATGGATGTGTCTGCTAGGATCACTAAATGGCTAGTTCGTCTGCAAGAGTTTGACTACACGGTACAGGTAGAAAGCACGACAAGGGCAAGTTTGGGGGGACTCATGACCTACCAAGTCTTTGAAAGGAAGGAGAAGCAATCTAAGTAAGGAGAAGTACGATTACCTCCAGTACCACCGATGGTAGAAGGAGCATACTCTCTCTACTTTGATGGAGCCTACAAGTGAGCGTTCGACAAAGCAGCTGCATGCATAGTGGTCTTTGATGACAAAAGGACAAAGGTATTTTCGTTGGGCCAATTGTTAGATTCACATTCTAACAATGAAGCTGAGTATGCAACACTAACCAACGGTCTACAATGGTGCGTCTCACAAGGTGTACAACACCTTAATGTATTTGGGGATGCTCTACTTCTGGTAAGGCAAGTAAATGGAGCATGGACATGCAAGAATCCTAGTTTAAGGACTCACTTAAGTGGTGTAAAAACCTTGTTGGGTAAGTTTGAAGAAGTTCAAATACACCATATCCCAAGGGCTCAAAACCAAGAAGCAGATGCCCTAGCAAGTGAAAGACTACAGGAAGTGGTGGTTGGAGCAATAAAACTAAAGCTCCCTCTATTTTAAGGCAGTGACTCCTTGCCTGACATCATGCATTTTTTGGAAACAGGGGAATGCCCATCAGATTTAACAAAGGGACAGAAGCAATGGCTGACGCGGAAGGCCACAAGGTATCGACTCATTAATGACGATTTGTATTGTAAGGGTAAGGACCAAATACTCAGGAAGGTCCCTCTCTCTCAGGAAATCACGGGAGTAATTGCTAGCTGTCACGACGGGGTTTGTGGTGGTCACTTTGCCCTAAACATAACAAGTAGGAAAATCTTGCAGGCAGGCTTCATATGGCCTAGCCTCAACCGTGATGTACACCACTGGTGCAAAACGTGTAAGTTGTGTCAAAAGGCCGGCACTAGGTCACTTATGCCTGAACCACAGACACCTATTCTCTCATATGGCCCATTTGAAAAATGGGGTATCGATGCCATTGGGCCATTACCTAGGGCCAACTCAGGATAATTCTACATTATCATGGGGGTCGACTACATGACTAGATGGGCAGAGGCTACAGCCACCACTAGAATCACAGCAGTAGAGGTAGCTAAATTTATCTACGAGCACATATGTTGTAGGTTTGGCACACCTCTAGAGATCATATCTGATAGAGGGCCAGGTTTTAGAGGAGACTTGGTAGGAGAATTAATGCAGAAACTAGGCATTACAAGGAGGCACTCTTCACCATATTACCCTCAATGTAATGGCCTAGTTGAAAAGGTAAATGGAATGGTTTCTAAAATTATTACCAAGCAGGTAAACAATCATCCCGGAGACTGGGATAAGTATCTACTACCAGCTTTATGGGCCTACAGAACTTCATTTCGTACATCCTTGGGATTCACACCGTATCATCTAGTATTTGGTAAGGAAGAAATCTTGCCAATTGAAGTGCAACTACAAAGTCTCAGAGTAATGGCAAGCCAACTTCAACAACCCAACATGCATTTGAGAGATCACATCATCAACTTGGAAAGACTGCATCTAGACAGAGAAGAAGCAATAAATTATTATGCAGCACAAGCAGAGCATAGACGGCTTAGCTTTAACGAGCATCTCCGAAAAAAAGAATTGAAGAAAGGAATGTTGGTGCTCTGCTACGACAATCGCTTCGACACGCACAAGGATAAGAAACTCCTGCTCCGATGGGAAGGCCCTTTCATCATCAGGAAAAAGTATGCCAATGGAAGCTACGAGCTTATGGAGGCTGATGGAAAACTTCATAAAACCAGGGTAAATGGTTGGCGACTTAAACCTTATTTTCTTCGATTTGATCAGGCTCCACCAATTGACATTCCAGATGAGGACACACCATCAGCCTCTACTCCGACGATAATGATCAAACAGATGAACTAGAGACATGAATGCCTCTAGCCAAAAGGGGAGGACTAATGATGGGGGCTTTTCACAAGCCAAGCTCCCATACCCCTCTTCTCTCCTCCCCACCCCATGAAAACCCCCTCTTGGGGAGGGAGTGATAAAAGGCATTGGAAAAAAGTAAGAAAAAAAAAAGTATGATTATGTAAATATATGAGAAAGGTAAAATAGGCCACCTCATGCCTGCGGGGCAGCCCATCCCCACCTTGCCTCCTTTTTCTTCACTGTTGCCCCGTCGTGTGTCCCTTTTCCTCTCCTCCACTCAAAAGGTCAACCCCTCTCTCTTCCCCTTGTCCTTTCTCCTTTCTCTCTCCCCTCAAGCTACCCCACCTCTCACCAATAATGCATTCTAACTCACCAATAATGCACCCTAACTCACATGCAACTTACCCTATCTTCCAAAATAGTATACCCCACCCCCCTTTCTCTCTCCTATCATATCCCATGACCCAAATACCTCCCCCTCTCTCTAAAGGGCGCCATGTCTCTTGTATTGTAGCTAAATAACCTCCCCCACACTCACACACACTCAGTTTCACTGCAAAAGGTGCCCACAGACCCATCCCCACCCGGTGGTTACCTGATTTTTCTTGTGTTCACACATATCTGCACACAGATTCACCTCTGAACACACTCCCCTCTCTCCCCTCTTGTAATTACTTTATTCTCCATGTCACCTCTCACTTTTTTTCATCAACCCATCTCTCTCTCTTAGTCTCTCTCTCATGAGACTGCTATTCTGGCACATATACACACAGCCAAAGAAGTGGGGCCCACAGTCACATGGCCTATGTAGATAATGATTTCTTCATTTCTAAATTCTAGAATTTCTCCCCCCTCCTCCCCTATATGAAGAGGGGTCACCATCACACTAAACACACACACAACATCACCAAAGAGTACACTATGCACTGTGTGTGCCTAGTGCACACACACACACCCACACCCACACCATCACCATCACCGCAATCACCATGCTCGTCTTGAGCATGACCTATACACCCTTGGGCCATGGAAGATGAAGGGCAACTAAATGAAGGATGATGGCCATAACCCTCGTGCGAGTCTTCGCCATCAACTCCCACCTATCTGCCATGTGCTCTACCACTCTCTCTCTTCTCATTCCCCTACCCTATGCTCCCCATTTCATCGCCTTATTCTCTAAATAAAGCTTGAGGTTTTGTGAGTATGTTTTCTTGCAATGTTTTGCCCATGTGAGGTGTGCGGAATCGCCACCTAGTCTTGTGTTTGGAGTGAGCTTGTGTATGTGTGAAGGGTGTGCGGATTCGCCATCCTTTTGTGGTGCCTAAGTACTAAGCCGCTATACCCCCTCTCTCACTCTCTCTCTCTCTCTCTCTCTCTCACTTGATCTCATTCCCTTTCCTCTTCATCATTACTCCCAAGCATCCATCTCTCTTGGATGAAAACTTTGTTATGGTGGTGTGTTGTTTGCGTCCTAGCCGTTGAAGCTAGGTGGTGCCCCCTGTTTGCTTTACCATGACAGGCTCGAGGCGTGCCATTCGGTCCCCGGTGTTTTAGAGGCCGTCAGGGTTTGGGGTTCGCTTTGCTCCTGTCAACAACACAACGGAAGTTGGATGCACATGATACTCCTTTCAACTTACCTTAATTTTGGGAAAAGTATAAAACACATCTGAGTGAAAAGAAGTGGTATCTCTAAGCAATGATGCAAAAACAATTGCTTTCACTTAATCTATGTTTTTTAAGTATCTTGGGGGGTAGAGAAGCCTACCAAGTGCAAAAAAAAGGGTGGGCACCAGGGCGGGCAAATGGCCCATCCATCAGTTTTGGATGGCCAATTTGCTCGGCCTTGTGGCAACCCTTTTTTTTGCTTATGGAATGTATGTTTTCACTCAAGGACACTATAAAAAGGTGAGATCAACTTAGAATTTAAGTTTTCAAGCACACTATCACGTCCTTCAGCTCTACTTAATAGTTCCTTGCACCAAAAGGCCCAATTACATTGGACACTTAAAAAATATAGTTTAATGTTGCATAAACACTTGGCTTCACTATATGTTAATGTTTTTGGTATCCTATAGGGTAAACAAAGCTAGAAAGTGCAAAAAATGGTGTTCAAAGGACTACCCAGTTCTTCTTCTTCCTGTGACAGTTTGGATAGCTCTTCCTCGTTCGATTCAAGCGAGGAAAAGGAAGGAAGCAAACCAAGAATCAAAGTTTTGGAAAGAATAAGAAGAAGGCAAAGAAGAGCAGATCCCGACTCGTTTGTGATAGTTGTACTGAGGATTTATCCTTCCATGACAATTCGGACTCCGATAATTACATTTTCTATGCAAAGAAGAAACATTTTTATAGAGCCAAGGAAATTATTTTCTCGAGGACAAGAGCAAAATGACCAAGGAGTTTAAGTAAGGTGGACCGTCAGTAAAGTTTGAATCCTTTTCAGGATTCCAAGATGCTCCCAAGGATTTAGCCTTTATTCAACAGTTTGATATAGCATTTTCAAGAGGGCACTACTCAACAAAGGAGCCCACTCCAAGTCCACTCTTCTTTTACAAAAAGCATTAGGAGAAAGTTGGACTCACTTTTGGGCCTTTCAGTTCTAGAGAGAGAGTGGCGCTCGACCAATGAGGAAGAGGCTAACGTTACGTTGAGAATCAAAATTCTGGAGCCAAGCTCTTTTAGAAAAAAGGGAGAAAATATTATTTTTGTTCATCAAATTGCACAATTTCACGCTTTCAAGGCATAAATGCCATGAGTCGTACTAACTCTGTACCGACGAATTTCAAAACTTTCATTGAAGACTCTATCTAGTATCTATTTTTGTGCCCGAATATGACTTTGAGTAGCTCTACTTCTCTCTCAAAACTTTCTTCCATTTTTCATATTTGTGCTAACTTGTCTATGTATTCTAGTGCACACCATGACTACTTCTCGAAGGCATAGCACTACCACTGGCTCTGTTAGCATTTTTAACAGTTATACTACAGATGATCAAGCATGGATACCATCTTGAATAACTATCGGAAGTTGGATACTACTGCAAACTAGGAGGAGAAAGAGGAGGCAACGCAATGATTTTGTGGAGGCTTTCAAGGGACAAGTTAAAGAGTTTAGTGTGCACAAAGAAAGCGGGTCCTTATACAACATGCTTTCCAGCATGCTGACTTAAGGTTGCAAACATGTCCTCTAAGTTTTCCACCGCATCGACCCAACTGTAAGTTATTTTGAGCATCTCACTTAGTGCATGATTATATTCGAAGGTTAAGTGGTGGATATCATCTTTGGGTTTCAGATATTTATCCATCGAATAGGACGGATTGGAAACTCAAAGGTTAAGTGGTGGATATCATCTTTGGTATGTTTCAAATATTTATCCATCAAATAGGACGAATTGGAAACTAGTTGAGAGCATAGTTGGGATTTTTGATGCTTTCCATGCATTTATTGGTGAGCAAATGTACCAAGGAAGACAACACAAGGAACTTGCAGATAATGGAATATTCTTTTATGATTTGTCATAGTTGGGACCGAGAACTTCCTTTGGTTGGGGTCGTGTAGCTCCTTTGTCACTTCCATCCTTTGACAACAAGGATTGGTCTTTGCAGCTTCACAAACTACTGAAAGCTTTAGGAATAGGTTGTTTCAGGATATACAAAAGTCCCTCAAGTATTCAATTGCCACAAAAATAGTTTGGCTTGCACTATTTATGCCTCTTGAAGTGTTTATAGATTTCTTCTTCGATGAGCAAATAAGAACTACCGCAACAATGTTCATTTGCAAGTCTGAGAGCTGTTTGGATTTTTTAGATGATAATTGGGATAGGAAACAGTCACATGAAAAAAGCTGTATTTTGCAAAAGAAGTCCATAATTTGCAAGTTTATTATAAGTTCTTAAAATTTCATAGTGTCGTTTTACTATATTAGATATCATCTTCTTAGTGGGCAGCTTATTCCACTCGACTAAGATACAAAGTCTAGCCTCGAGAACAAACCTTTATCAATGGAGCTCTACTTTTGAGACAGCCTATTTACTGTGATGGAGACAATGTCAAGCACAACTCTTGCACAACTTAGGGTAGATCTTACATGTAAAGAACTTCCACTTTTGTCAAAATTGTATACATTCAGTCTCAACAATAGAAATGTGCTTACTAAATGGATGAATTTTGATTGTCTTTAATACATCGAGACATAGAATATAACTCTTTCTTCTTCTCATATTCCAAGATGCAAGGAGAAAACAACATTGTGCAAGAAGTCCTTCTCAAATA
This sequence comes from Adiantum capillus-veneris, assembly GCF_014529385.1. Lineage (NCBI taxonomy): Eukaryota > Viridiplantae > Streptophyta > Polypodiopsida > Polypodiales > Pteridaceae > Adiantum > Adiantum capillus-veneris. Next base: position 107,826,992 of record NC_140944.1, read on the forward strand.
CACTTCACTTAATTGCTTCCACCGGAAGCTAGGTCACATACATTGTGCACGCAATGAGCTTTGATGCCATGCAAACCATGATGTACTCTTCAAAATGACTAATACAGAGACATTTTGTGCCACTCAAACAATGTTTAAAAAATGTACACTTTTCATTGTCTCAAAACTTTACAAATTGTGTTGTTTCTGTCAAGATGTATACAAAGAGAGGTAGTTATTGCTCCCTTCCCTTGCTACTGCTCTCCTGTCCTCTCCCTTGGTTGGTGCCACTAGTCCCCTTCCTCTCCCTCGATTGATGCCATTGCTCCACTGCCCTCTTCCTCGGTTGCTACTTCTTCTCCCTCGGGGGACACTGGTCTCGGGCATCCTTTCGTGTCGTTCAAAATCATGGGCCTCTTCCATGGCTTCCCATGCATCTTGCACTTGTGAAGCTTCCCTGTGTTCTTGCTCTTTCCGATGACGTGTAGCCCATTCCTCTACTTCTCCACCGTCCACATAATATTGATTGACTGCTTCTTGCATATTTCTAACCTCCTCTTGAGTTTGATGGTAGCACTGCGTCATTTCGTCAATGCAAGCTTGTTCAAACTCCTCAGCTCTCGCCCCTTCCTCTCTTGTACGTCTATTTACCGAGATTATAATATGCTAGATGGCCATTACAAAAAATTGTCGCACATCGTTGGGGGTGTAGTTATGTAATTGAAGTTCCTGTAGAAGCGTGATAATAAGAAAGTAAGTAAAGGTATTCCTTCTTTTAATACAAACGTTGCAACAAACAAACAATGAAACAACACGATTACTTACATTTGGTACATCCAAAGTTTGACTGAGGAGCAATAAGGCATTCAAACAAGTTTGCCAACCACAACTATAGTCATCAACTTGCATGGGCATAGTGACCAGTTCATGTCGGATGGCTCCCTAGATCATGTTTTAACAAAACATGCTCTACATAGCATACAAATTTTTTCACGGCACTACATACGTAACCACTTGAGTCAGTAACCCATTACAAAGAGATACTACTTCCAAATGTATCCAGATGTGCCTTACGTTTTGACACAACCGTGAAACAACCTGCTTTGCTCAGAGTTTGCGTAGTAGACAATCTTATCTTCAAGATTAAATAACAACAGACTCCAATGATCACTACACCAAAACCATCAAAGATGAGGAGAAAGATGCTAAATCCAACATGGCTTTTACAAGGCAAGAAGAAACAATATGCAGTGACTAGAAAATGTGCTAGATCAAAATTGACCCTGCTAAACCATCCCAACAGAGCCAAAAAGGAAACTCCTTTGTTCTGTAGCATAGGCAAGATCAACGGATCTATTACATATGTTTTTTCTGAACATCAGCGGGAAAGCGTGCCTAACATGAATCAATGGCAAAATTAGACATTACATATATCAGCGGACTGTCACTGTTACAAACACATGAGTCAATATTGAGTGATTGGGGCACCTATCGAATTCCATAAGCCACTGACTCGCTTGGTATTGATCCATGTCTTGGCGGTAGTGAGCCATCTAATGAACCAAGCGTGACTTATAAAGAAAAGCTTGAGACGTAACACATATCAACGTTGACGACTTCCACAAAGACATGGGTCAATACCGAGCGAGTGGTATAACTATCCAATTCCATAAGCCACTGACTCACTTGGTATTGACCCATGTCTTAGCGGTAGTGAGCCATCTAATGAACCAAGCATGAATTATAAAGAAAAGCTTGAGACGTAACACATAACAACGTTGACGACTGTCGCTAAGACATGGGTCAATACCGAGCGAGTGGTATAACTATCCAATTCCATAAGCCATTGAATCGCTTGGTATTGACCCATGTCTTAGAGGAAGTGAGCCATTTAATGAACCAAGCATGACTTATAAAGAGCTTGATAAGTACCACATAGAAGTCTTGTTGATCAAGGTTGAAAATGCAGGCCTCCTCTGACCTTCCAGATAGCCATATCTGTGCATGCAGAGGCATTGCGCTGATCAACTTGCAACTCCTCTTTGTTTTCTTTGTTGATTGCTCTAAAATAATCAACTCCTCTGATCAAGGCTCCTCGTTGGATGGCCCTTGTGAAGCAGAGGCTTTCCCTTGACTTTCTTGAGCTTTATCCGTGGTTGCCTCATTCTCCTCCCTTAATGGCACAGGATCCTCCCTAACAGGCTCCTCCCTTACTGGCACAGGCTCCTCCCTAACATGCACAGACTCCTCCCTAACAGGCTTCTCCCTTACTGGCACAGGACCTCCCTAACTGGCTCCATATCCTCCACACCTTGCTCATTTTGCTTCATAACTGGTTCCTCCATAACTATCTCTGTGTCTTCAATGATCACCTCAGGGTCCGCCCTGGCCTACTCAGGCCCCTCATCGGCTGGCTCAGCCTACCCATCTGTGTCATTTCTCTCAACCCATGATCGTGTCCTTTTGCTGTTTAATTCTACCCTAGAAGGCTCTATCTGCCATGCACGAGGATGGAGAGGGGGGATGTTAAGAATATCCATGGTTCTACTATCCCGGATCGGTAGTGGCTGAAGGAGCCCATCGTAACACGGTGTGCATGGGCAGCCAGGATATATCCATCGCTGAAGAATTCAACGAGGTAGTCTTCTGCAATTTCTTGCAGGCAGAGAAGTGCACTGCTGGCCCATCGCATGTCCACTCTCCAATGCTCACAAATATCCAATGCTGGCAAATCTCTTGCGCTACTTGCTGGAAAGGAAGACATGGAATGATCGGTTGCATGTATCATTTGATCCTGCACAGCTCTTGTAGGACACGTCTGTGCACCTCATATCGGTGTCTTCTTGCTTGAGCATGCAAAGAGTCACCTGTTGCCCTTCTAGGCGTGGCCTTTGCACGAGGCATCTCTACAAATAGCATAACAAAAAATGACATGTCATTTGTTGCACAAGGGACTTAAGATTTCTAGGGTGAGCACAAAGCGAAGAAGTGCACCAAATACGATTGTATTGTCTCTGCTCGCTTGGTATTGACCTCAGAAAAGTATAATAGAAAACATCATTAATAAAGATGATGGTTAGTACCAAGAGAACAGGTGCAATGAATAGAGTTTGCCTTCCCTTATTTGCTTGGTACTAACCTCAAAAAAGTATAATAGCAAACATCATTAATAAAGACGATGGTCAGTACCAAGCGAATAGGTGCAATGATGGTCAGTACCAAGCGAACAGGTGCAACGAATAGAGTTTGCCTTCCCTTATTTTCTTGGTATTGACCTTAGGAAAGTATAATAGCAAACATCATTAATAAAGACGATGGTTAGTACCAAGTGAAAAAGTGCAACAAACAGAGTTTGCCTTGCCTTATTCGCTTGGTACTGACCTCAAAAAAGTATAATAGCAAACATCATTAATAAAGATGATGGTCAGTAACAAGAGAACAGGTGCAATGAATAGAGTTTGCCTTCCCTTATTCGCTTGGTACTGACCTCATAAAAGTATAATAGCAAACATCATTAATAAAGACGATGGTCACTACCAAGCGAATAGGTGCAACAAACACAGTTTTCCTTCCCTTATTCTCTTTGTACTAACCTTAAAAAGTTATAATAGCAAACATCATTAATAAAGATGATGGTCATTACCAAGCGAACAGGTGCAATGAACAAAGTTTGCCTTCCCTTATTCGCTTGGTGCTAACCTCACAAAATACAAGTGCACAAAAGTGTAGTAGCATACCTCTTCATTGTGTGTAGAGTTCTGCATCACTAAAACACTGTAGAACAAGAGTAAGAGGAGGATGCGCAAAAAGGAGGAGCACTAGAAAGTAAGAGGAGGATGCGCAAAAAGGGTTGGGAGCACAAAAGAGACGGTTTGCTTACTCTGTAGCGTCGGCAGAGGCAGAGTTAAAACACTAGGCAGTAGAGGATGCAAAAAGAGGTAGAAGAGCGCTCAAGCTTTTACTATTTGCTCACTGCATGAGCGCTCATCTAGGGCGAGGGTATAGTTAAAATGTTTGGAGGGGGTATTGCCTCTAAACTTAGTATTCTTACCTCGGCGAGGGTGACAACTTCACTTATCCGCATGATTATACCCGAGATTGTGGTTGATAGATCGTACTGCATGGGAATCTGAGCCCATTTATTACTCCCAAAATGGTTGTCCTTGTGAGCACAACCCACATGCCTTTTTTGAGTGACCGTTTAGAGTCAGATGCCGATCATCGTTGCAGCCGCCATCTCCATCTCCAAGTAGAACAAACAGACCGCCCTTGCCTTCGCCTTTTCTTTGCTCATTTCCTTGGCCGTCTCTTGCGATCCTGCATTGAGAGACCTCCACTGGTTTGAGGCCTTTGCTGCCGCATCGCTATCGCCCTTGCCTTCACCTTTTTTTCCTTTTCCTCCTGGCCACCTTCTGGTTCTTGCTCTCAGCAACCTGCGACATTACTATCCAACTCGGTGCCATTGGATATTGCAGACAGGCTCTCTCTCTCTCTCTCTCTGTCTCTCTCTCTCTCTCTCCTTGTGTGTTGTTAACTGTGTGCACAGTGAAGCCACTACGTTACAGGGTTAGGACACAAGGGGAACAACACTCCAAGGGCCAAGAGTAGGGCCAAGAGTGGTCGTTAGGGTAAGATTAGAAGTCTCAAAACCTGAAGATTGGCATAATTACAAATCGTACGTCCTAGTTAAGATTCTCCATGCACCGCATGGTTGGAATAATTACTCCTTATGTGATGGTGCCTGAGTTGTTATTCAATGCTATGTTTGGGAATATTGAGTGAGTAAGCCTATATATCTTTTATTGATAACATTAAATGCTCTGTTCCAATCTACCTGTTCTGAATGGACATGGGTACAACGTAAATTCAACTTGGGTCAGAACCAAGCGAATAGGGCCCTTCGGAGATTCTTGAGGCCCCTATTCGCATGGTTTTGACTCTAGTCACGTCACCTATTATGACATTAGCGCATGGGACAGAACCAAGCGAATAGAGACCTTGAGGGATACTCCAGGCCCAATATTCGCTTGGTTATGACACCAAATACAAACCAATTTTGAATAGTAGTTTTGGCTTGCATTTTCTTTTAGACATGGGAATCATAGTCCTGGAGATAGACGATGTGGGCGAGGATACAAAGCATTTACTGATAACATTAAATGCTGTGTTCCAATCCACCTGTTTTGAATGGAAGTGGGTACAATGTAAATTCAACTTGGGTCAAAACCAAGCGAATAGGGCCCTTTGGAGATTCTTGGGGCCCGTATTCGCCTAGTTCGGACTCTAGTCACGTCACCTATTATGACATTAGCGCACGAGACAGAGCCAAGCGAATAGAGACCTTGAGGGATACTCCAGGCTTAATATTTGCTTGGTTATGACACCAAATACATATCAATTTTGAATAGTAGTTTTGGCTTGTTTTTTCTTCAGTCATGGGGATCATAGTCCTGGAGACAGACAATGTGGGCGAGGATACATGTGAAGAAAAACTATTCACATTCTTATACAACGCCCGTGCTCAACATCGTGCACCAAAACTATCGGGAATGTTTAATGCAGATTTTTTTATATAGAGAGGATCATAGATTGCTCATTTGAGTACCTACAAACCCATTTGCAACAGTATGAGGCAGTCATTTATGACAATTCCATGACAATTGATGGCATGACATATGTGCACCCAACCGACCTTGACCCTGACAAGAGTGCGGCAAGGAGACTGAATCGATGTCTAGAAAAGTGTCCCTCCAAAACAGTGCTTGTACAAGACATGTGTATAAAGCACTTAAAAAAGTGTCACTTAGTGGAATTCAACCACGGGTTTTTTTGCTACTTGTACTTGCAGATGGATGGTGAGTTAGAGACTTCCCAGTCAACAATTTTCGGTAGTTTTCCATTGGCGCCGGAGGAAGAGGTAGAGGATGTAGAGGTGCAGTTTGACCCAGAAGAAGAGCGGGTAGAGGTATTAAAGGAAACATTTGATGCGGGCTTAACTCTTGCTTCTCTTGCGAATGCAGCATTAGGGTGCAAGCAAGAAAGCCCAAATAAGGAAGTGACTTTGCCTCTGAATTGCGCTCCCAGCTTTTCTATGGCGGGCGACACCCACTATGTTCTGCTCACAGATATCATGCATGAGATGAATATACAGGAGGACTAGTGCCTAGCTGCAATTGCAAATTTTTGCAAGGAAGACATGGGATTTGTGGATGATGATGGAGTGGACCAACATCTTATTGCTGACACAACTATTTACGACTCACAATTCACTTCAGGGTGGCAACTGATCAAAGATACATTCAATGAAGCAAAGTCCGGAGAGGGCAATTTACCAACAGATGAGCAGTTTCAATTGACAACAAAACAACTCGGCTTGGAAAACATGGGTAGGCCCTTGGCACCCAGAGCTCAGGTAATGAATAGCCAGTCTATTCACTTATGGGGAGGATCGATGCTGGAAATGGACGAGAATCAGATGGTAATTTTTAAAGGCATTCAGATGGTATTGGAGATGGCCCAGTGATGAAATATCATGATCAATTTTTTTGTTGACATGTGCTAGTGTATGACGATAGTTTCCTTAGAAGAGCAGGAGGCTCATGGCAAGGGCTTGTCTCACTGGAGTACAAGGCAAGGATGCGGCGTTGTCTCACTACATCGGGTGTTTCAACCACAAAAAGGTTTGTAGAAACAATTCAAGTACTTGGCAATTGTACTCATCTCACTTACAGCCCATAAATGTTTTAATATTGTTTTGTAGATAATAATACACCACAAGGAATACTCAAAGGACAATGCAAAGTTCCCACTGTTTGCAATGAAAGTTCTTACAAGATTGTGTGGTGGGCACCCCCTCCCACTAAAAGCAGAAAGACTAATTCTGATCGAGAAATAGTTTGCTCTACACGTCCTTGGCATTTGGTATGGGTGCCAAGCACTCAGAGCCCACTATTTCATGTCCTACACAACTGAGGCTCTGGTTGCAGGGGTTGAATACCCGGAGAGCTTAGATCCATACAACAAGCGGCTGTTTATGAGGGAAAGAAGACGCCTGATGCACGTGGGGATGCTGTCATCAATAGAGGAACGAGCTCGTCTACAGAGCTTGCACATCAAAGAGGTACAGAGTGAGGAAGAAGGAGGTGCATCAAAGTGGATAAAAACGACGGGCTCAAGTCCATCTTCTTCCACTCCTGACTTGTGACTTCACGTGGTGCTGCTCCCCCGCATTTGAATTTCCCCAAGCCATCTGTTTCTTCTCTTTGTGGATGTATTGTAAAGACCGTGTAATTTTTGAACTCTTAAGAAGCTCCTTCTACCTTGCTCTATGAATAAGTCGTCTATAAGTCCATTGGTGTAACCCTAATAGGCTATTGGCCTTATCCTTTCCTTCCCCATGTCTAGTGTGCTTAAAATAACCTGTTCTTGCCATGTAGTGGGTTTTTTCCATGCCTTGTATGGACCATATTGATAGTAAACCGTATGTCTTGGCAAAATATGGACCATGGTTGAACAATGTGTGCTGCATTGAAATAAAACAAAATGGTGAGTAGAGTACAATTTTAAATTTTGTTTGTATACATAGAATACTAACCCACCATGTAATGTGTGATATGTTGCCCACCCCACCCTGTAAGGTAAGCCTTCTTCCAATCCAGCAAGGCTACTTGAAATGATCTGAGCTTACTTTGGTCCCAAGAATGCTGCTCAATGTAGTGGAAAATTTTATCTAGTGATTTCCACACGTTCGCCTTGTGATTTTGGATTGCCCAACCACTATCATTGTCTTTAACCACTTTATGTAACTGTTTCCATTTGTTGAATAGGTTTCTCCTCTCTGCTCTATCTGAATCTTTGAGGCTAAACCCAAGAAACCTTCTAGCCTTCACGCCGCCTATCGATGCTTTCCTAGGTACCTTGTAATGATTTTGAGACATCTTAGGGTCCTCTTCAATTTTGACGTTGCCTCCATGCAAACCAATGTCTGAGTGCACCCCCTCTAATGATTTGATCACTCTTTTGGACTCACTCTCTAGCTTTAATGTCCATGCAAAACATACGTACAAATGAACCACCTTTTCAATTATTTGACAGAGTGCATGAAGTGTACAGACGTGAACTCTACTCAGAGGAATATCAAGCACTGGCCTAAATTTTTTTAATCTTGAAGAGGTTTGTTGGGAGCTCTATTCCATTGCACACTTTCAAGAGATTGTGCATCAGCACGAAATATAAGCATGGATTTGCCACAACTGCTCCATGTGTTATGTTGTACATACACTTAAGAGTCTTTAAGTCACCTGCCATGTGCCATTCCACTGTATAGTCACTAAATCCTTCCACCGTTTCTTTGTTCACTGCGAATTTGGGTTTAACTAAAAACCCAATCGAAGATTTCAAAATCTTCCTTATCAACCTGTAATGAAAAATGAAAACAAAAAATCAACAACCAAATAATTAATATTTTTGTTATTATAGAGTGAACTTAGTATACCTGAAATGATCCTATAGTTAGAATGTTGTTTTTGGATTGCACGCTGAAGTATCGTGGATCCTCTTTCATTATTGATGGATCCAGAGCTCTGTTCATGAGGGTAGTGGTGACTCTCTCCTGCTTCTTGTTCTTCAGGACCTCGCACTCGTTGAGCTTCAAACAAACTTGAGAACCCCACCGCACTCCTCTTGACTAATGTCAAAGAAGTGAATTGCATACCTTTGCAATGCTTCAAGATCAATGAAGAGGTTGTTGTGCTCATTAAACTATACCTCTCTGCCACCCTTGCCTAAGAACATTGCTTCAATATGGAATGGTGGCCCAAGTTTCTCAAACACCTCATTGTTTACGTGCCGGCGAGCAACCTTTACATGTGATGGCTTTGGCAACAATGATCATATATGTAGTTTATTTTGAGACGTTTTAGCTAATTCTTTGAATAGTGCCCTGTATCCCATCTGCAAGATACCACTCTCATCAAGTATTGCTTGCACTTCCATTGGTTCCAGCTGATTCTCGTTCATGAAGGAGGTAAGGAGCATCTCTTTCAACTTACGGAAATTTTTCTGAGTTATCATCTCTTTAACTACTTTTGGAACTAGACGGTTGTAATGCACTTCGGCATTGAAGCCTACACCGTTCGAGTTTGGATGTAGTAAAGACCTGCCAAAAAATCACCATGCATTATGATCATGTATATGAAAGTGTATTTGTTTCTTAGTGAAGCACATTGAAGATACAAAAGCACAAACAAACTTTGAGTTACCTTAAAGCTTGTATTCATTTTTTCACACCACCATTACCAATCTTCATGTTCTCAATGTTGCACATATCTCGTTTTCTTTTTCGACTACTAAGAACGGTGTCTTTCTCTGGAAAACTTGTGATCTTCTTCTCAAGGCTTTGGATTGTCTCTTTGTTTGATGAAATCTTCCGAGAGCATGCTTCATTAAGTTTCTTCAGCTGCATGTTCTCCATCGCCAGGAGGTTTCTTTGCTTTTCCGCATTCAATCCTCTCATTTCCAAATGTTCGGTTTATCCCAATAGCCCATCCTTGCCATCGCCTGTGAAATGTAAGAGGTTAGTGATATTAACAAAGGGAGGTGGCACATTTGTCGTAGGATCCTTCGGATAAATAGACCCATCGGTCCACAAATCCAAATGATGTTCCTTGTTTGTCCTTCTAAGTTCTTTCTCCCGTTGAGATAAGAAAGACTCCCTCCTACATTTCTGTAGTGGTGCGTACTCTTGCAAAACATCAACGTGAAGATGATGTGTGTTATTTCTTTGGGTAAGTGTTGAAGCTGAAGGGGTTGAGGATTGCAAGTTCAAATTGGTGTTTTCATTAGAAAAAGAAGAGTTCTCCATTCCTAGAGTTGATAGAGAAATAGGCAGACACTCAAAACTCATGAAATATTCTCATGTTTAGACTTGATAGAGTTTGTGTGGCTTATGTTTTTGGAGGGAACGATTGTAAGTTGGCATTTCAAATCATTAGTCATACGGTTGGTTGGATTCCTAACAAGAGAACAAAGGATAAGAATGATATAGACGGTGGCTACCTACCAAAGAATGTCATTTTGGCTTTTTATTGGCGCAAAAAGTATCACATAAAATTCACAATTTAACATTTTCATTTTCTCTCTCTAAGCCGACCTGGAACTTCTTACAGGGCCCAAAAGTGAGTCCAACTTTCTCCTAATGAAACCCCTACCAACAAGTGGGTAAAGTTCAAGCGGTTCTTTATTTCTTCTTAACTGACTCAGGAGTATGAATGAGATGTGATGACCGCTTGGAACCATCTTTGGATGACTAAGGATGACACTTTGAATGCTTATTGTGAGAGGTTTTGGGATGCTTTTCTACTGGAATCTTCTTTCAAGAAGGTCACAACGGTTTTGCTATGGACTTTCCAAAGAGATCCAAGATTACTGCCTTGAGCAAAAGTCCAAGTCCATAAAACAATTGATGGGACATGCTAAGCGGGGATTCACGATGCATTTGGGTAACCTGACTCACCCCACTGATCAAGTTTTTACCCCAAGAACGGACAAAACTCAACAAATGACAATAGAAGAAAGACAAAGTTCCAAAAAAAGAAGGATGCACGACTCGATTGACCAAGCAACAGAGATTAGATTATCTCAAAGAGGAAAAGTGCTTTGACTACGGAGAACAAGGACACATCTCTGCAAGGTGCCCCAAAAAGGCACAACGAGGACAATCAGAAGATAGGCCAGAGATTTCCAGAGTAGCTGAAGAACGTGCCAAAAAAGGAATGAGGAAAGAAGGACTGGTACCGGATTGTATGGGGACTGACCCGAGTCAGACCCGAGTCAGATGGATGAAACCACAGAACTTTGCTATGCATGGGCAAAAGTAAGAGATCATGAAGCCCGCATCTTCTTTGATGGAGGAGCCAAGGCCAACTTCATTTCACCTAAATTGGTAGCCCAACTTGGAATTACATGCGACGGGGATGGGGCCACAGGCAGAGGTAGTTCTTGTGGCACTCGAACGGGATGTTGCCATTACACCTATCATTGGAAAACTTTGTTTGCTTTTTTAGGGGTATTCAAGGCACGAGGACTTTTACATCATGCCTTTAATAGGGTGTGACGTCCTCCTAGTAATCCCTTGGTACCACAAGAACAACGCCATGGTTGACTATTGGGCCAAGAAAGCGACTTTGACAAATGAGAAGGATATCAAAATTGTGCTTGATGTAAAATTGAAGGGCGAGTCTGTCCTTATTGTATTGGCTTTGGCCATTTTGAAATTAATGACATCCAATCTGTGCAAGTTCAGTGCATGGTGGTTCACCCTCCTATGCTCACTATCGCTCTCAACAACCTATGAACCTTTTTCACCAACCACCATTGAGGCACTCCAATGAGTTCACGCAACATTATGGGGCACCAACTTTTCATTGGCCGACTTTAGTGATTACAACAACAATGAGTTCACTCAACATTATGGGGCACCAACTTTTTGTTGGCCGACTTTAGTGATTACAACAGCAATCAAATAATTGGTTTGTGGCATTCCTTGCTAAACAACATTTCCCCACACATTCTCACATACCCTCAAATACCAAGCACTCACATCACGATTTCTTTTTAATTTTACTAGTAGAGCCAGCCGCCTTCGGCAGCCTCTGTCTCTCTCTCTCTCTCTCTCTCTCTCTCTCTCTCTCTCTCTCTCTCTCTCTCTCTCTCTCTCTCTCTCTCTCTCTCTCTCTCTCTCTCTCTCTTTTGGAACATAGCCTTCATCTTGCATCTTGCACCACGTGTAAAGGGGACTCCCCTCCGCCATATAATGTTACTAGTATGTGACCTGCACATTACTGCGGCCAAGATAAGCATGGCAATGGGATCTCTCTCTCTCTCTCTCTCTCACACACACACACACACACACACACACACACACACACACACACACACACACACACACACACACACACACACACACACACACACACACACACACACACACACACACACACACACACACACATCTAGTTGAAATTTCCTTGACTAACCCTTGGCTGACTCTTCCCTCTTGATAACCCCACTCTCTCTATCTGGATGGCAATGTCTTGGTTAAACCTTGACCGGCTATAGCTAAAGCTTGACTCCACACACACACACACACACACACACACACACACACACACACACACACACACACACACACACACACACACACACACACACACACACACACACACACACACACACACACACACACACACACACACACACACACACACAAGCTTATTGAATACCAAGTAAATCTCTCCTCAAGAATGGGATAAGGCCACAATCACAAGTCCTTCAAGTATCCCCCCTTTTTTCTTTGGTCAAAATGAAGTTTTTGGTGAACCTTTCTCCGCTCTCATATGCCTTACCACAGGGGACCCATTAAATAACCTCATATCTTCTCTTTCTGGACCCCTCACAAAATGGCAACCTCTCCTACCTTATGAGCTCCTCAAGTGGGCGATTTTCTTTCCCTCTCTATGGAATTACGACATCATATGAAGGTTGATTTCTTCTGTTCTCAAATCATGTACATATTACTGGTTTTTTTTAAGCAACCTTTAGCATAATGTTACTACTCCCTCTCCTTTTGGAACTTCTCACCCCGGTTGTACTCAATCCACACACGTACATAAAGCACCAAGATTAGGTTGGGATTGCATGGTTGGCCGGTCCCTGCCTAATCTAGCAATATTGGATAACAGGATATGCTTCTATGTTGGCCAAATGTGACATTATCTATCCGGGGTATGCTCATCTACCGAGATGGAGGAACATAGCTGAAGACTTATTACGTGGGAGACTGTCTTTTTGGCACTACATAAGCTTTGATGTGAGTACATGACTAGCTTTTATTCAACAACTCTTTTTATTAACAATGGATTTTAGCATGTGTACAACCACACATAAGATGGCAGATGATTTAAAATTTTCTTTTCCATTAAACTTCTCACATATAATGTAGCTTGATATTCAGGTCTTATACATATTGATTTAATTAACCATACTTTTTTGTGTTTATAGCATTGATTTTTTGAGATACCATGTGTGAGGAATCTAGGATCAAGCCTTGCACAGTCCTTGATGGATAATGCACATATGGTTCACTTAAGAACTAGATGGCTTTCAGGTTGGAATTTCATAGAATTTTTTCTGGGATGAGATTTTGAGGATGGTTTGGAGTTGAATCCTCATGCCTTTTTAAGGTCTATGCGGCTTTTGAATTGGAAAATAGTAAATAATTTAAAATATAATGGTCTTTTGAGCTCAAGTTTTGAAGTCTTTTCATTCACATATCTAACTTACAACTCATATATGGTTCGATGTCATACAGTAAGGGCAAGCATGTTGGGTAACTCATGTTGAGGATAGATACAACTTTATACCAGCGAAAGAATAATGTTAACTAATTTCTTCTTAGGCCGTGACTGAATGTGTGTTGGGAATTGCACATGTTTGATGGATATATTGGTGTATCAAAAAGCTACTCTGTTTATTGGTCTTTTGAGATCCCGATGATCTTTTTATATGGGGCTCATGCACACTCTCATAGAAGAAGGGATGCAATCCGGGTTGCCACTTGTTTTCTACAAATTGACGTGCTCAAGGTTTTCTCAATTGTTGAAAATTTGAGCGGAGATATTATTGATCGACCTTACATGGTTCTTTTGATAAACAACACACAGTTTTTTGACATAAAATGTTACTCTCAAAGTACAAGTGATTGAGTTATAAACATGGAAATTTTTAGGAAGCATTTACTACAGTTGGTGGGGGATTGGTCCACTTGGTGGACCATTCCTCCACCAAGTGGATCTCTCCTCTAGGATGGGGAATGGCCACACACACACACACACACACACACACACACACACACACACACACACACACACACACACACACACACACACACACACACACACGTGCACACACACTTATCTATTTGACATTTCCTTGACTAACCCTTGGCTAAATTCTTCCCTCTTGATAATCCCGTTCTCTCTATCTGGACGGAAATGCCTTGGTTAAACCTTGGCAGGCTATACCTAAAGCTTGAATACACACACACACACACACACACACACACACACACACACACACACACACACACACACACACACACACACACACACACACACACACACACACACACACACACAAGCTTATTTAATACCAGGTAAATCTCTCCTCAAGAATGGGATAAGGCCACAATCACAAGTCCTTCAAGTATCCCCCCTTTTTTCTTTGGTGAAAAGGAAGTTTTTGGTGAACCTTTCTCCGCTCACATATGCCTTACCACAGGAGACCCATTGAATAACCTCATATTTTCTCTTTACCTTATGAGCTGCTCAAGTGCGTGATTTTCTTTCCCTTTCTCTGGAATTACAGGATCATCTGAAGGTTGATTTCTCCTGTTCTCAAATCATATACATATTACTGGTTTTTTTCAGCAACCTTTAACATAATGTTACTACTCACTCTCCTTCTGGAACTACTCACCCCGGTTGTACTCAATCCACACACATACATAAAGCACCAAGATTAACCTCCACTTAGTTGGGATTGCATGGTTGACTGATCCCTGCCTAATCTAGCAATATTGGAGCACATGATATGTTTCTATGTTGGCTAAGTGTGACATTATCTATCTGGGGTATGCTCATCTACCAAGATGGAGGAACATAGCTGAAGACTTATTGCATGGGAGACTATCTTTTTGGCACTACATAAGCTTTGATGTGAGTACATGGCTAGATTTAAATTATTCAACAAATATTTTTATTAAACAATGGATTTTAGCATGTGTACAACCACACATAAGGTGGCAAATTGATTTAAAGATTTCTTTTCCATTGATTTTTGTAGATTTATTTAGTCTCTCCTAACCTGGCTGATTATATTTGTATATCGCTCTCTCATTCTCTGTCTTTTCCCTTCTCGCATACCTGCGTGCTTATTACCTGTAGGGATTCCATGTTAGCCCACCACTTGAAGCTAGTAAGACCCGCTCTGCTGTTCACAATTTTTCATCTGAACATCCCCCTTAAGGCATCCTTCAACGCGTCAATTATCCCTTTGTGGTCACTTATTTTACAAACCCCATGGAGTTCATGGCATGTACATGCACTATCCTTAGAGAGGTTTCCTACTTGTCAACCCTTGAAAATCACTATTTTGCATGCCCAACTAGATGCATCACATACTGCTGTACTTTGTGTGATAAACAATTGCAACACTTGGGACATTACCATCAATATGCATCCTCTTGAATAATGATGCAACCACCTATCCAGGATAGTCTGGCTCGCAGAACAACCAACAGGTAGGTGCTCATGCATCTACTTAGAAACAGATTGTGACATGATTGTCTAACACTGATGCATGTTAACTTGGTAAAATTGGACTCATTTTCATAAATAAAGAACATTTAATCGTGAGGAAATTAGCTATGGCATGCGTATTTGATATTGTTGTTAATTAACTCTTTTGTAGTCTATATTCGGCTTATAAGTTCGACAAGTGTCTAGAATTGGATTTGTTTCGTAGGTACCTAGAGATTTCTTGTAAGCAAGTTACATTAGTATTAAACATATTGCACACATCATAGGCATAAAACTACCAATGGGTTACACAAAAAACTACTCACATAATGTCGCTCGATATTCAGGTCTTATATACATTGATTTGATTAACCATACTTTTTTGTGTTTATAGCATTGATTTTTTAAGATACCATGTCTGAGGAATCTAGGATAAAGCCTTGCACAGTCCTTGATGGATAATGCACATATGGTTCACCTAAACTATCAGGTTGGACTTTCATACGGTTTTCTCCGGGATGAGCTTTCGAGGATGGTTTGGAGTTGGATCCTCATGCTTTTTTAAGGTCTATGCGGCTTTTGAGTTGGAAAACATTGAATAATTTAAAAGTTTCTAGTGGTAGAGTGATCTGTGTGTGTGTGTGTGTGTGTGTGTGTGTGTCACAAGGTGATAATTGGCACGCGTGCGTGTGTGTGCGCACGCACATACACACACACACATTACTAGGGATGGTGTATTAATAACCTTGTGGGGTTTTTAACCGGGGGATTATTTGGCCTAGGGAGCCTTGGGTTATTAACACTAGAATGGTAACCTAACAGGACATAAAAGTGTCCTTTCAGGGTTTTGGGAAAAAATTCCAAAAGCATAGTAGATCCACTCATTTTGAAAAATCGTTTCATGAGCTTATAGTTCAATAACTACTACATATGGAAAAAATGAGAAACTTGTAATTTTTCTCATCCCTTGGTCACTACAAGCCTCCAAAGTTGATGGACCAGTGCATTTTGCCCAAAACAGCAATTTCTTACGGTTGATTGCATATAAATAAGAGTGGAGATTTTTGTAGGACATGAGATAAAATGCCCCATTAACTTCAATGGGTTGGTGACCAAAACATATGGTTGCTTTGACCTCACTAATTTTTTTTTGGGAAAAAAAAATAGGTACAAAAAAGTTTCATTTTTGCCATTCTGCGGGCCTATCATCAAAGTTTCTATAGTCAAGCTCAATACAGATACTATATACATGTTTTCTTAGTTCCCTTTGGGCCTATGGATTCAAAAGGAGCCATGGAGCATGTCAAAAGGATAATGGATCTCTTACAATTGAAACCTTGGGGGCAATGATAAAGTGCTAAATAAAGCAAACATGAAAAAACTCGGTTTAGCATTATGACCTCTAGAAACCCATATAAACTACTCAATATCTAGCCAAGTTTGTAGTATATGATTGGATATGTTTACTACCTACAAAATACAAACAATTGGCCTAAGAAACTAGCAATATTGAGAAAGTTATACTTGCTACTCTAAAATGTATCGTATTCTTCAGCAATCAAAAACTCAACCATCGTCATATACTATGCTATATAGCATATTAGGTCCCCCAAAACTCAAGGAAGATTATCTTTATGTTATACATTACACTTACACAATCAAAATTGAATTTGGACATCAAGAAAGCCACCAAAAAAATCATAAAAGTGCTAATTTTGGCCAAAAAACAGGATTATGCAATTCTTATAAATTGGTCATAACTTTCAATTTTAACACTTAGCTCTCCCTACAAGCATCAAAACATGTTGAGAACTATGAAGGCCTAACCTCTAGCCATCTAAACCTCACAAACATGAAGTTTATAGTGGTATAGTTGCCAAAAATTGAAAAAAAACCAAAAACAGGATCCGTTTTTTCACACAGTTTAGGTTCAAAAATGTTGTGCAAGAGTAAGGTTAATGGTGAGATTGATACTCAAAAAAAAATGCTAAGTTTTTTTCAGCTCATGAGGCAACATTGTGGATATATAGCACCTAGAAATTCATTTTCATACTCTTCAAATAATTCAAGCAAAATGGTCACTTTATAGGACACAAAAGTGTCCAAGGACATAAAAGTGTCCTGTTACCATTCTAGTGTTAACTGAAGTACATTCAGTAGGTGATAAGTTGATAGGTGCCTTAAATAAAAAATTCACTACTAGTTGCTAGCTAAAGAGCTATGGGCGGCCGCACTATGCCATTTTTTTGCCTTCTTTTGTAATTAAACCTCAATGGCCACTGCAGTCTGTGACACTACGTGTTCTAATGCCATCTTCTTTCCCTTCTCTCAGCCTCCCTCTCTTTATCTCTCTATCTACCCTCCCCCGTTCTCTGTGCGAGATAAGGATGCTGCAAAATCGGGGCTGCCTCATTACTAAGAAGGAATGTGGGTTGCTGTTGTGTCATCATCTTCCTCTTGAAGATGGCCTGCCACACTACTAGAAAGGGGAAGGGGCCTCTGGCTCCCAACACTATAAAGGTGAGCAATTTTGCTAACTTAGCATTAGTACTTGTGAGAGTGTGATTACTTGTGTTATTTGAGACTGTGAGGGTTTATACCACAAGGGTATAAGGTTTAGTATTTGACTATATGTTTAAAGGCAAGGATAAGCATGCTGTCGTAGAGTTGGCCGCTCCGACTCCATCTCAGGTAAGCTATGGACTGCTATTTGAATGCTGTGATACATTTGATGTGTTGGTACTATTCTCATTTCTATACTGTAATATGACTTCTACTGAGCCGTTTTGGCTATGGCATGGTTGGTCTAGTTTCCTTTAGGAAATGATTTCCTTTTATTGATAAATCAAAAGTAGGGCAATAGTATGTTTCCGTGTCCTTGGTTGTGAATGCCTTTTTGTTGATGCATAAAAACGGCCCTCTCTTTAGCTCGGGTTGTTCTAACATGGAAGGAGAGTAGCCTCCTACAATACAAGAGGTATGGAGCTTAAACAGCTTATAGGTTGTCTTTTAACTTGGTGAAGGTCCGTATATGGTAAAGCTGACCTCCTGCTGGGTATAAAACAAAGGGCCTAGCTTTGGTATGAACCGGTCATAGGGTATATTTTTAAATAAAAAATCATTGTATAAAGGGATCCTCTTGCAATACTGGTTAATTGTTACCTTGGTTTAGGTTAAATTATGTTGATTGATGTGTTTTTAATACTTGATGAAAGAGCCTATATGATATAGTTAACCCACTGATGGATTAACTTGTTTGAATTATCGCAGCAGGTATTCTTATTTTGGGTAATTTTGGGTTGGATACAATGCTTACTACTAGTGCTCAATTCAAGTCTATACCGTCTGAGTGTTACCATATACATGTGGTAGTGATGTGTGTGAACACACTAGGACCGCCGGGGCATTTTTTCCCTCTTTAGGAGGTTTTTTCCCCCGAGCATTGTATATACGCCCATCACTCTAGGGCTATCTATCTTTCCATTGCACACTAAGTAACACACTCTCTATTGTGTGCCTTGAGCTTCCTTTGTCTTCTCCAAGATGTGTGCATTTTCTGCCACCCTAATTCCAAAAATTGGTATCAGAGCAGGTTGCATCCTCCTGTGCTTAGTCGCCAACTGCTCCAGCACATGCCTGCTCACTTTCTCTGATTTCAGTGAGCTTTGGCAAGCGTTCGCAGGTCAACAAAAATTTTGGGTGAGCTCGAAGAGCTTAGTCTGCTCAAATTTTTGATTCGGGCTCATTTCGGCATCCATTTCCCACTACAGGCAGCTATGCATAGGCAACTTCGTCATTTTCTACAAAATTTCTGTCAATGCCTATTTTTGCATAATAGGTGCCTTACAGTCTTCTATGGTTTGTGCTATATAGCACGTGTTGTTCCCGCCTCATTTCTCCTATTTTCGGGTAGTTTTCACATCAGGTGCAACATTTACCATGGCTACAACAACAACACAGATGTGTTCAAGATGTTTGTTGCTGAGGACAGGTTGGATGGGGACAATTACCCTATGTGGGCTTATATGATGCAACATGTTCTTGTGTCAAAGGGCGTCTGGAATATTGTGAAGGGCATTGATGTACGTCCTGGTTCTGAGGATGCAGGCGATGTTGAGGTTGTTGCAGGTCTTGCTACAAGGATTGCTTCTATTAGAGTTGTTTTTCCTACTGTAGAACAAGCTCGTTGGGATGTAAAGGATGCGCAAGCTCATGCATTTATTGTGTTTTTTGTGAAGCGTAACATTGTTCCTCACATCCGTTTAGCAAAATCTGCAAAACAGGCTTGGGATATTTTGGATGGTCTTTATGCAAGTCGCAATGAGGCTAAAATTGCTTTGCTGTGTAAAGAGCTGGAGTCGAAGATTATGCATGAGGAAGATGACATGGACACTTTCCTTGCTAGTGTCAAGGATATCAATGAGCAGCTTATTTTTGCAGGTGAAGTCATTTTAGACAGTTCCCTTGTGCAAACTGTTCTTGATGCCTTACCAGATTCTTACCAAACTTTTGCTAGTACTTGGAGACTTATGACCCAAGGAAATCCAGAAGTTCTCAAGTTTGATACATTATGCACATTGCTGTTGCAAGAGTCACTTTCCAGAAAAAACAGGACTAGATAGCGTGCAGTTGAACATGCTTTTATTGCTTCTCAAAGAAAGGGTGGTAACAGCAATGCAGCCACTTCTTATGGTTCTGCTGCGAGTGACAAAACTTCTCTTCCTAATGCTTCTTCTAGCAGCACTTCGTCTGGCAATTCTGGTGATAAGGGCAAAAAGAAGATGCATTGCCATTATTGTAAAGCTAATGATCACTTGATCAAGTAGTGTCCTAAGTTGAAGGCCAAAGAGGCTAAGAAGAAAGAGGGTGGTTCCACTGCAAATGCTGGTTCCACTACAAATGCAGCCATTGTTGAGTCTTCTATGAAAGGAGACTGTGATGCTGATGTTGATGCAGAATGGGCTTTTAGCGCAGAGTGCACTTACAATCCTGCTATCCATGATGCATGCTTGTCAGTTCCTATAGATTTACATGTGTGGTATTTTGATAGTGGTGCTACAAAGCACATTACCTCACATCGTGAATTATTTACCTTTCTCGAGTCTGTCCCTCATGGGGATTCTGTCACTTGTGCCAACAATGCCTCTTATCCAGTTCAGGGAGTTGGAAAGTTTTTTCTTACTGCTGCAAATGGCAGTTCCTTCACACTTGTTGATGCACTTTATGTACCTGGGATCAAGAAGAATCTCTTGTCTGTATCCGCACTTGCTAGACTTGGACTTGTAGTCAAATTTGTTGATGAAAGATGTACAGTTCATGATCTCAGTTTTGGTGATGAAATTGTTGCATCTGGCCTTTTGTGCCGGGGGCTATATAAGCTCACTTTCTATGACAAGTGTGGAATTTTTTTTGCAAATGCTGTTGCAGATTAAAGGGCTATTTCAGATACAAAACTTTGGCATGCATGTTTTGGTCATCTGAATTTTGCTAGTTTGCTGCGTTTGCAAAAATCTGATATGGTTGCTTCTTTGCCGCCTCTTGAAGCACCTGTCAAACATGTTTGTGAAGGCTGTATTTTGGGTAAGATGCAACGTTCTAAGTTTCCAAAAGATGGTTCAGTTCGGGCCACATGCAGGTTGCAGCTTGTGCATAGTGATGTTTGTGGGCCCATGCAAACTCCATACTTGGGCAATTACCTGTACTTCGTGACTTTCATTGATGATTACTCCAGGCATGCATGGGTATTTCCGCTTAAAGAGAAGTCCGAATTTTTTATGTGTTTTGAACAATTTCTGGCTATGGCTGAAAATGTATCGAAATGTACTATGGGCACCCTCCGTTCTGATCGAGGGGGGGAGTATATGTCTCATGAATTTAATGCATTTCTGGCTAGTCGTGGGATAAAACACCAATGTACAGTGCCTTATACACCTCAACAAAATGGTGTTGCTGAGAGGAAAAACAGGTCACTGATGGAAATGGCACGATGTATGGTCAAAAGTCAAGCTTTGCCTTCTTTTTGGCTTGAGGCCATCATGTGTGCCACTTATGTACTTAACAGGTGTCCTATAATAGCTTTGCAGTCTATTACTCCATATGAAGCATGGCATGATAGAAAGCCTTCTATTGAGCACATGCGTGTTTTTGGCTGTTTGGCATATGCTTTGGTGCCACAAACACAGCGCAGAAAATTGGATGATAAGGCTGTCAAATGTATTTTTGTTGGTTATAGTGCTGAAAGCAAAGGTTACAGGTTATATCATCCGCAAAAAAGCGTATTCTGGTTTCACGGGATGTAGTGTTTGTGGAAGATTCTGTTTAGCCCTTGCTGTCATGTACTAGAGACAGTAATGTAAGCTCACAAGACATTTATGGCACTTTACATCTTGGCTTGTTTTATCCCAAGGGGGGATCATTGCCGCCAGAGTTGCATGCTTTTTCGGACTTAGATTGGGCTGGTTGTTTTGACACGCGAGTGTCCACAAGTGGTTTTTGTTTCATGCTTGGCAGTTCATGTATATCATGGTTGAGTAAGAAGCAACATACTGTGGCCACTTCGAGTTGTGAGGTTGAGTACCGGGCAGTCTTCACAGCTACGTTTGAGTGTGTATGGCTCAGACGCCTTATGGATGATTTGGGTGTTGGACAGGACACTGCCAACACTATCTACACTGACAGTCAGAGCGCATTGGTAGTTGCGAGGAACCCAATTTTTCATGCTCACACAAAGCACATTGAGGTGCATTACCACTATGTTAGGGAGAGGCTCTCAGGAGAGATTATCTTGGCTTATGTGCCAACACAAGATAACCTTACAGATGTTTTCACAAAGGCATTGTCTCATGAGAAGCTTGAAGCTTTCTACAAAGCTTTGGGCTTACTGCCCTTTGTGGATTGATCATGTCCTTAGGGCATGGCACTTCCCTTTACTCATGTGCCAGCTCTCGTTCACCGCATCACTCCAGGGGGGATTTGTTACCATATACATGTGGTAGTGATGTGTGTGAACACACTAGGACCGCTGGGGCATTTTTTCCCTCTTTAGGAGGTTTTTCCCGCGAGCATTGTATATAAGCCCATCACTCTAGGGCTATCTATCTTTCCATTGCACACTAAGTAACACACTCTCTATTGTGTGCCTTGAGATTCCTTTGTCTTCTCCAAGTTGTGTGCGTTTGTCTGCAACCCTAATTCCAACACTGAGTATTATGTTTCCTTCGAAAATTTTGCTCACTTGGCTGTATAGGATGTGATCATGTGGGACCGGTGCTAGGCCTTCTAGTCTTGCTCAATTAACGACTTGGCCGACTGAACATTGGGAGTTTTTGAAACTAAAATTCTTTGGTGTTTATGCTATATTGTTATTGGAACACACACATAGAGAAACAGATTAACAGGGTTGTCAGACGTACAATTTTGACTATTGCAAGTCATTGGGAAAGAATAGATTTGCATCAAATCTAGAATACTTAACGCAATTTTTGAAGGCTCTTTAAAGTGTCTAAAGCAAGGAGGATGACCCAACAAGGACTCAACAACTCAATTTTGGTGTTGATCCAACATGCCATGCAAATCAACTAGAAGGCGACACGTGGAGACCCTCTCCCTCCTCTAGTTTTTCAAGCTTATTTATAAAGAGCATAGATAATAGAATATTTAATAAAATAATAAAAAACTATTGTGTACCCAAGTGCTCGAGGAAAACCTAGATTTAGTGTAATCCCACCTACAAATTTTCTTGACTATATCTAATGCACCTTGGAGGCACCTACCACGTGACATAAGGAAATGGCCAGGAGGGGATGGGAGTTGGAGACCAAGACAAGTCAAGAAAGAGAGTGGATTAGGCACCAACAAAAGGGTTTCTCTTTGTCTCTCTCTCCATCCATATGTAAGGTTTCCAGTTTCTGAAACCTTAAAGATTGTATAAAGCTTAATCAAACTGATATGATTATTGAAAAAGCAATGTAGAATTGTTCGACTGTGGCAAATATTGGTATTTTTGGAATCTTTAGCACAACAAACCCTGGGCTAGAATTTTTCACAACCCAATTCCGATGAAATCTGGAGAAGTTACGGGCTTTGAAAGGTTACACTAGGAATTTAATTAGTTAAGTAAAATTGGATGGATTCAGTAATTATTATTAATAAAGACTTTCTTATCCTAAGGTTCTAGAAATTATTGATATTTTCAATTTTCATCATTAAAAATCAGAGAAATTAGTAAAAATCGATTCTAGAAGCTGGGGGGGACTGTGTGGAACCTGCTAGGGACTCAAATAGCAGCAAGGGACGCCATCTTCAGCCTGGGGATTGCTTGAACTGCAAGCAAGTGCCTTTTACAGCCTGTGAGAGCTTGCGAGTGCCAGAAACCTATAAATAGGACTCCTTGCTTCACAATTTGACAGACTCGGAGCCTCGACACACTCTCTCTCATCTAGAGAGACCGCTACGCAGAAATCACTAGAGATTAAGCTCTAGTTGGTTAAATTAAACGGTAATTAGTCTAATCCTTCTTAATTAGCAAAGCTAGGTTAACCTATTTTCTTAATAAATTAAAGATTAATCTTATGTATACTAAAAAATCCTCTTTTAACTAAATATTCTCTGCTGATTTTTGTAATTAAGGTGAGGGATATTAAGCTAATTAATTATCATATCATATTAGGACTACAATTGTCCATATTAACCATAAATTAATGGGAATTATATTAATTAAGTTTATATTATGTTGAGATAATTATCAGAGCTGCATTAGACTGTCATTAAGCTAGGAAAATTATCTTATAATTTTTTGAGTAATTCTCATAATTAATTTAGCAAAATTACACTATTTTTTAGAGAAAACAAAAAGGAAATATAATCAAATTGACTCAAAATGCTTTGAGTTATTTATTAGAGGTTAATTACATCTTAAGAAACCCATGATAATTATGTTAACCTCAGATAATAAATTTACCTAATTATTTTAGCAAAATTACATTAATTTTAAGAGAGAAATAAAAAGGAAAATAATCAAATTGATTCAAAATACTTTGAGTTATTTATTAGAGGTTAATTCCATCTTAAAGAACCCATGATAATTATGTTAACTGTAAATAATTAATTTACCTAATTATTTTAGTAGAATTACACTATTTTTAGGACAAATTAAAAAAGGAGAAATTAGAAAATTGTTTCTAAATGCTTTGTATTATTTATCAGAGGTTAATTACATCTTAGAGAGCCCATGATAATTAGGTTGATCTCAGATAATTAATTTACCTAACTATCTTAGCATAATTACATTGTTTTTATGACAAATTAAAAGAGGGAAATTAGCAAATTGTTTCTAAATGCTTTGAGATATTTTTTAGAGATTAATTACATTTTACAAAGCCCGTGATAATTGTTTTAAGCTCAGATAAGTAATTTACCTAATTATCTTAGGAGAATTACACTGTTTTTAAGAGAAGTTAAAAAAGGGAAATTAGCAAATTGATTCAAAATGATTTGAGTTATTTATAAGAGGTTAATCACACCTTAGGAAACCTATGATAATTATGTTAAGCTTAGATATTTAATTTACTTAATTATCTTAGTAGAATTATGTTGTTTTAAGGAGAAATTAAATAAAGGAAATTAGTTTATTAAATTAAAATATTTTG
The DNA here is from genome assembly GCF_014529385.1 of Adiantum capillus-veneris. Classification (NCBI taxonomy): domain Eukaryota; kingdom Viridiplantae; phylum Streptophyta; class Polypodiopsida; order Polypodiales; family Pteridaceae; genus Adiantum; species Adiantum capillus-veneris. The sequence continues at coordinate 107,851,974 of NC_140944.1, forward strand.
AGTTATTTATTAGATATTAATTATAGATTAAGTAACCCAGGATAATTATGTTAACCTCAGATAATTAATTTACCTAATTATCTTAGCATAATTACATTGTTTTTATGAAAAATTAAAAGGGAGAAATTAACAAAGCGATTCAAAATGCTTTGAGTTATCTATCAAAGGTTAATCACATGTTAAGGAACCCGTGGTAATTATGTTAACCTCAGATAATTAGTTTACCTAATTATATCAATAAAATTCCATTATTTTTAGGGATAAATAAAAAGGGTAAAATAGTAAATTTATCCAAAAATATTTGATATAATTATCAAAGGTAGAACCCACCTTGAGGAATTTGTGATAGATACCCCAACCTCAAAGAAATAGTTTAAATACTTATCTTCATTAAAAGTAACTGATTTTGTGTATAAAATAGAGAAAGGAAATTAGTAAATGAATTTATCTAATTATCAAATAAATATCTGAGGTCCAAAATCACTATTGAAGGGTGGGAAAATTACCTCAGCATAAATGGTTAGTATAACAAATTACTATCAACAAAATTTTGCCTAAATTAGACCATAAGTATAGGAGGGAAAGGTTATAAATCAAATTTATGAAAATTCCTAAAGATAGAACATATCAAATTACAATTTAGGGTGAGTAATCCATTAGCCGATAGGAATTTATAATTTACTAAGGTTAAATATAAAATATTCATGGAATATAGACTAAGGAGAAACTTAGTTAAATGGCTTCCTTAATTAAATGGTAATTATGGGAAATTACTTATTGTACAAGGAAGTTATAGGAGGAATATCTTATCCAATTAACTATCAAGGATACCTACTTACTCCAAAAATCCTTATTTTTGGGTAAAAAGGAAAAAAAGAGATTATTCAATTAAACTTCTAATTGATTAAGTCTTTTTATAAGGCTGCCGATATGGCTCCAAAGAGAACCAGAGGAAATCCTCTTACCAAGGAAGAGGATATTAGCAACAAAAGAAATAAAGCCACTAACGACCATGAGGCTGGGCCTAGCCATAGGCCGATGGAGAAAAGTTTGCAGGCTGTAGCTCAGCAGCACATGGGCGAGCAGTCCCAGGTGGATTTCTATTTTGTTCAATTAAATCTTTTAAAGTTTATTTTTAGGTTAGCATTGCATACATAAGGAGCGAGTAAGAATAAGAAAGGAATAATTGACCAAAAACGGAGGGCAACTTCCAACGTGCATTGTTTATAATGTAAGAAAGAATTGTTGGGTTAAAATTGGTTGAATTAGGAAAGATATGTTGATCATCCTTAAGACAGCTTGGCTCAAGACACCTCCGACTCCTTGGTATATTTTGATGATAATGATTGGCTTTCTAGCCACGGATAAGTCGGTTATCCCCATGAACGATGAGTTTCTACTCTGTGTCGTGTCTTGATGTTTCTATATAAGTTAGGATACCGTTTTTTATCCTAGGGGAGCCGGTTGTATGGGCAACTGGTTTGGTGTATGGGCACCCGGAACCTTGGGTGGGGGTTTATCCACTCCGGACTATGAATAAGGAATGGGTGCCATTTTTTCACCCTTAGGTGGTCTTGAGACAAGAAGAGTACTGGTCATGGTTATTATGGACAATGTTTTTGATTGACAGTACCCTGTCTTAAGTTTAAAGATGTCTGTTTGCTAAAAGAATGTTTTCAATATTGTTTTCAAAAGTTGTCTTAATGAAATTCAGTTGTGAAAGATAAAATGAATCATTATTTTAATTGTGATAAGAACGTGGTAGTAATTAAATAACAAAAGAATCATGTGTGAGTGCGGGGTGGTAAGTGGGGATTGACTAAGGTTGTCAATCATGGACAGGTGGACCTGATTATTCATGTAACTATCCATCCCTTCGCACTAAAACGTTTAGAAAACTTCTTCACTTGGAAGAGGAGTCCACCAGCGGCTGTGCCCTCACATCTGTTAGGGGGAAAAAAGCGTCGGTTGAGGAATCTTAGCCCAATTGTGGCAGTTATATGGCCAAAATAGTTTTTTTGGACTTTTAAGAGGTTGTCCCGTTTCCGCTGCGAGACATGACTAGGTCTTCTTCTAAGGCTATAGACCCAAGCCCTTGTCAATGGTAAAGGTCTATTCCTTGGATTTCTCTTGTTTAGAGACTCTGATTGTTATCAGACCTAGAGACCTGTCAAGGATCCCATCCCGATCTTGGTATAGGCGGGTTGGGGATCTGACACCATAGGATGGACCACACACTCATAAGATTTAATTTGAAGATTAGGACACCCACAACAATTAGAGGAAAAAAACCTAGGTTTAGTATAACTCCACCAAGTTTTTGGAGAAAGTATTGTGCCTTACATCTATTTAGTGCAACCCCCCTTACAAATTTTTGAGATTTTCCTTGAAAATTTTAATTTTCCTCTAAGTGCTTGGAAAAACTTTGGTTTAGTGCTTCAAAAATAGCCAAGAGTTTCCAGATTTTCCTCCCATCATTCACCTTTGCTATCTATTGAGGTTCATTCTTGCCTTGGGCTTGCACACCTTTTGCCTCGGACTCAGCAGATCAAACTTTTCCAATTACATCAATTCTTGATTTTGTAGATGTTGATGTCGATTCTTGATTCTCTATTGTGGATTCTTTTCATCATCGCTTTGTTGTTTTTGCTGATTGTAAGACCAATGCTTATTCTCCTCCCCTCTCTCTCTAGTTTGTTGGCGTGAGAGCCCTCTCACCTTCTCTCTCTTTCTCTCTAACCAAGGAGACCTTAGCGTGCACTCTCTCTCTCTCTCTCTCTCTCTCTCTCTCTCTCTCATAGACATATAGACACACACACATTCACTTCCACAGGTTGTAGTGAATGGCGCTCTCTCTCACTCACCTACACATGCATTCTCTCTCTCTCTCTCTCTCACACACACACACACACACACACACACACACACACACACACACACACACACACACACACACACACACACACACACACACACACACACACACACACACATTAGTACTTCTCTCTCTGTATATTACCTGAAACTACTATGCTCTAAATCACACCTGGGTCGATTTCACACATATTGCCTCGCTCTAATAAAAATACCCCCATACTGCTTTCTTTTTTTTAATATAATTCCACTTAAAGCTATAGCTTAAAAAATACCAATATTTTGGGCTACTTTGGAATAGAATCCATCGTGGGATGATACCCCTAAAGGGTTATAATAACAAAACCATAAACATGGGCAGTTAAGTTGGCAGCAATAAACGAGGCTTAACTTGCACTCTACAGCTGTGCCACCCACATTGTCTCTTCCTGCCATGCTAATGGGTGTAGTTTACTTTGTTTTACAAAACCAAGCCTCATCAAAGGTGGCTGCTTTTGTTTCCCTAGTAGAAATGGCACCTGGCCTACGCAGTGCCTAGAATGATGATGGATACTACTTGTTACACGCCATGAGTACTCGAGATCAACCTTCTTCTATTTAAAGAGGTGAGGGTGCATTCCGTCTCTCACTTAGCATTGTGTGTGTTGTATTTGTGTAACCTGAAAGAGAGGATTGTGTGTATTCATTCTCTATTGTGTTGTTATGGAGCTTGCAGTGCAACCTACACAGGTGGGTTACTGTATATTTGTTCTTGGTATTATGGTTATCTCTCCTTTGTATGTATAGGTCTAAAGGTGATGTAAACACCTCTGCTTACATGCATGTGAACCGTGTGACTTAGCTTGGTAAGGCCCACTGTGTGGGTGGCTAAGTTAGACTGCGTTTGGCATTTGGAAAAAAAACTTGGTGTGGATGATTATGGTTTAAGGATCCCATTACTGTTTCTGTTTATGTTTTTGATTCTGTGAGCTTTGCTTAAACACTTTACTACATAAAAATTGGGGCGCCTAAGGTATTGGGAGTATGGGAAATTGGTTGATTGGTTTGATTGACAACAATCCTCACAAAGGAGGATACGGCCTAGCTTGTTAAGCATAACTCATGAGCATCATATATTGGTGAGGTGACCTGCCGCGGACATGTACTGTTCATAATTTTTCCTGTTTACTTCTTTGAAATAGGTAGAGACTTATAAAATGTTACAAAACCTGTGGTTTTTTCCATATTTAATTATCAATGAAAAAGTTTTTTTTTGCTTTCCCCCCTCAAAACAATCTCATTAGGGCTATCATCCTTGTTGGATTCTTCTACATGGGTTATGGTTTTTCTGTCGTTCACTTGGTCTAACTGAGTATTGATGATATGTTGAAGTATAAGCATCATAAAAACTACAAAATAATGTTGTAGCATTAAGAAAGGTAGTACTGATCTAACTATCAAGCTTAGAACTGGTTATTTTTTGGAGAGTTTAGGAGTACTTCCTCCCTCTTATCCCTAAAAACTAGAAGGACTGTTTTTTCGGACGCAAATGGTACCTTGGATGCTATATCTTGTTGGCATAGCTTTGACTATCTCTTGGGCAATTGGATGCTCTTTGCAAAGGGTATTGAAGGTTTGGATCTTTTATGTTGATGTGGGTATTAAGACTTTTGGATCAGAAGGGGTGGTGGCCTTCTGATCACAATGATATGTATAATAAATATCTATTAAGGTCCTTAACAAAATGGGGCTATATGAAACCATATGTATAACTATCTCCTTAAAAAAGTAAAAGAACTTTAAAATTTAGAGTACACGAGCTCTTTTTGGACATTTGTTTTTAGTTAAAAAAGTTTTATGTTGGACATGGATAGCAACTGATATAGTTCATTGACACCTTTAAAACACATCCAAAGCTAACATATCTATTGTCTTGTTTGAATGGATGCCGGTGAGGACTCTATCTTTTCTTGGAATTTTTTTGGCTTAAAGAAAATGTTTGTACATGATTACACTTACACCTACTATTGGGGAAGTACTTATGGTATCAATATATAATGGAATGAGGCCTCATTCTCATAAGCTCTGTACAAAGATAATTCTAAGATTGAGTTGTTTTTGTACTTATCATTGATTTTTCTCTAAAGCCAGCTGACTTTTGAATGTTAAAGTTCAATTATGTCTTATTATTTAAGTAAAAACAGCTACACACACACACAGACAAAACACAGACACATGCATGTAGTTGTTGAGCTTTGAGCAATAAGGTTGAAAATCATTTAAGACATGGAAGGTCTGTGCAAGCCTATATAGGGAGGTTCATTAGGGCATGGTGACTCGAGGCTTAGTTGTCAATAAGCCTCGATAATTTTGACTAAGGCAGGCACAACAATTCAAAACGTCATGAGGAGCAGCAAGTAGTGAGGGAGAGTGAGGCACAAATAGGAGAGAGAGAGAAAGAGAACTAATTGGAAAGAAACCGGCATAGTTTGAAAATTACGCTCTTTTAGGTATAGTAAGTTGGTGAAAAGCTACACGCTATCAAAAGTTGTGAGTTGATATAACGAGCACTAAGCCTCGCATAACCATAGACTTAGATGAAACATGGAGGGAATTTCTTTATGGCCTTCAAAATGCAAAGTAAATTTCACCCTTCAAATGGCTTTAGAAAGCAAAAGTAGTCAGAGGTCACCCTTGAATGTTGAGGGTTGAAGTGAAATTCCATGGCCTTCCCAAGGACTATAAATATTATAAATATAGGTAGAGTACTAAGATTTTTACTTTACATTTCTAGGACTCAAAAGTCTTCTCATTTTTTACCTTTCACTTTTGCATTTCTTAAGGTTTCCTTTAAAATGGAGCAGAGTGTGACATGCGGAGGGCCTCTCCTTCCTTGAAAATTTTAAGCTCCATCATATATAGTATAGAAGTAGATTCTAATGGCTACGTGTACCCTCATCTCACCTTCATAGTGGACATTCCAAGCTGCCACTTGTGCTGGTTGTATGCTTGTTCCTCACACAGAGCCCTGTCAATAGCTTGCCCTCCTCCTACCCGCGCCGTCCATGCTATGTGAGCTAGTGTCTCAAGTCCTCCCTTGGCTTGCCCACCGCACGCACTGCTTCACGCTTTCCCATTCTCCTTCTCCGCCTAGGCTAGGATGTGCTCACGGAACCTACCCAATGTCATTTGGGAGCACCTTTTATTTCATTTGTTTTCCTTCTAATGAAGGGACGTACTATCATTGGCATCCATTGAGATTCTAGTTAATGAAGCTCCTCAAAGAATTTGGTGCATCATATTCATGCCTCATTATATAATTTGCGGCTGTCTCTATCTCTCTCATGCACATAGATATTTAAGTTCTTTGCTTGAGAGGAGCTTCCATAATGCAAGGACTTGCAATTGCATGTTTTCATGTGTCTCCTATTATCCCAATTGACTCCTCTTAAAACCAGCCAAATCCGTCAATTGTAGGGAGTCTCTCTCTCTCTCTCTCTCTCTCTCTCTCTCTCTCTCTCTCTCTCTCTCTCTCTCTCTCTCTGTGGACACAAGTGTACCTTTTCTCCAGATGCCTTGCCTTAGAATTGCACCATTATTAGAATTATGATCATCATTGACATGGACGCATTTCTCATGCCCCAATGTTCAATAACTAGCAAATGGGATGTCTTGAGTGGATTGTGAGCTTGTCAGAGGATAATGATTAAAGTAAGTTGTTGAGAATATCCTCATGGCTATCACCCATGCAAAGGTGAATTTATTTGCTACACTGAAGAGCAGCAACACAGCTTCTTGAAGTGTAGTTGCAACAAGAACAATGCACATGACTATGAAGTTTCACACGACATGGCATGAACCCAAGGAGTGAACCTAGGACTTGAGCTTACTGTGTTGCCTCTTGGAAGTCATTTGGGCATAGTGGACCATTTTTGTAGAGGTAGTTGCAAGTTGGTATGTACACATTTGTATTGGACCTAGTGTTTTGTGGACATGAAAATTACCCATAGGATAATTATTCTCATGATCCATCGAGCTCCCTTGCCATCGTCAGGGATTTCAAGAATCTTAGCATCAACCTACTATATGTAACGTACATTCGATCTCTGAAGCCTAGATTTTCTCACGGGCTCCTTCATAAAATAAATTGTACTCATCTATGTTTCTCTATCACCATAATCAAAATGGATTATCATTGTGGCCAATTTTGTTTGATTATTAATTGTTACCAGTTGTTTGCAAATTACAGATCGCTTAAGCTTTGAGCTTTGAGATCTTGGTCCACTAATTATAACCTTAACAACAATATTGTTGTATTAGATATAGCCTTGCGATGAGTAATTATAAATATCACACCTTAATCTTCAGTCAATTCAAACGTAAGCATTATTAACATAAAATATACCAGCAGATAATCGTCTTATAAGTGCTCTGCAAGAATGGTATCTAGAGGTATGCACTTGGATATCTAAAGACCACATTCCATTAGAAACATAGAACTTCAAAATTTAGGAGTATACATCTTTACCGCAAAAGGCAAACACTTTAATAATTACCTCCAATAGCCTACACGGAAATTTCTACATAATCTTATTAGTTTTCTTTCAGTGAGTATGGAATATGGTGCTCAAGATTTTTTTTCTCCTCTTAACAACATCTATAAAAACATGATATTTAAAGCTCGTTAATTTGCTTTTAATTGAGACAAATACATAATGCTATTTGAGCACATTTGCATACCCTCCTAGTATAAGTGACCACTTTTGTAAATCTTAACTTATGCTAAGGTGCCTTACATGAATTTTTACACATCTTGTTCATAAATTGATGTTGTAAACTATTATGAACGCATCTATAGTCCTTACAAATTGTGGTAATTACATATCTGGGTTGATTTTCATTTTTTCAAAAATCCTATTCAAATGAGTCACTCATATACTTTTAATTACATTCAAAGTGGTTTAACATTTATACTTTTCTTTAATCTACAAATTTTTAAAGATAATCCAAGTGTCTATCTCAAATAACATTAACCGAATTATGATTTTGTTGCTAACCTTGATTTTTAAGTACTTGTTTAGCATCTAGCAATCCAAAAAGAGCTATGTAGCCTACCTACCTTTCTAATCTTAATGCATTCATAAAATTAACATGCACATTTGGATAGAAACGGACATGTAAGTCCTCTCCTCGCCTTAATTGTTTATATATGCACTTCAAAAATAAGATGATAACACACCAACTACATTCCAATATCTAATTATCTAATTTCTTGGTGCATTTTTATAAAACACATCTAACATGAGCATTCACATTTTCTTTGTAACGGAATTAAGCTAATAACATTAGTTGTAGCGGAGTTAAAAGTGATAGTAGTGAGCATTTCATTAAGAAAGTTCCAAATGAAGATAAAGAGAGATATTGATTGAGGATAGCAACAGAGACATTACACCTAGCTAGCTTGGCATGAAAAATACTTGTAAAAGAGAGAAAAATAGAGGAATTGACAGCAGTTGAAGACCGAATTTATTTGGAGCCAGTACCCCCTCCAAAAGGCTTTTGCATTATATGTTCTCCCATAAAGAGAGACTTGGTACAATACTTTCTTTGTGTTCTTTAAGACCTTTTTGATGCCATGAAGATGGAAAGCTTCATGACCAGTACTATGCCCAAAAAACAAATAACTTACTTGCAATAGACAAGAACCCTTCTCTGGACTCAATCCCATGACCTACAACACCTTCACAAAGGTGGAGAGAGTTGCCAAGGAGTGAGGGACATGAAGAGGAAGAAGATGTAGCATACAAGAAAGAAGTATTCTCCTCATATATCATCACTCTTAGAGAATAACTTAGCATAGTAATGAAGAGGGGGAAGATGATTATCATGTTTGAAGCTTGGCTCTTTCTTGATTTGCATTCCATAGCCAAGAGTTGTTGATGTAGGCTCTCTACTTCTCAATCTCGGAGAAGGAGATGACTTTTGCAACACATGCATGTGTGTAAAAATGAAAGCTTGTGAGCTACAAGTGTGTGTGTGAGAGAGGGGCCGACCTAGCTTGATTGCTCTAGCTTGAAGCTTATTGGCTCAAGCCTGGTGCTAGCCAATGAGAGGTCTAGTTCATTTCAAGAAAGGGGTGTAGCATTGTGACAAGTTTCCTTCTTTCCCCCTTTGAGAAAGAGATTAATTCATTAATTAAAGGAAGATAAATTCTTATTGTCTCTCAAGGTCAACTGGACAATAGGAATTAAGCTTACACATGGTCTGATCAATTCTCATTTGACCCCTTGGTAGATTGTCCAACAGGAATAAAGGAGATCCATTTTTGTGGTCTATCCAATAAGGTTTAAGCTTGTCTTTATAAAGCTTATTTCTCATTGGTCCTTCATATTGGCCATCCAATAGGATCCAGGCTTGGTTGGGGAAACATGGCTAGGAGCCAGATATGTGTCCTTTAAGTTTTATGTGAAAGGGCGACTCCTGGTGAGTGTGTGTGTTTTATCTCTCATCTCCCTACAAGGAGGGCTCGCCCCATGCAAGTGGGAGATCCACTTGGAAACTTGCACCCACTAGGTGACCTTAGTCCAATACTTCAAAGATTTAAAATACCTAGAAATAACGATAGTCTATCCCATTGGTCCTAGGCCTAAGGACTTTTAACAGTAACCTTTGGGGGATTTAATGAAGCTTAACCTAAGGTCTTTTAAAGCTCCATTAAGTGTATATTGCTCTTTGGTAGACTTCCCTCCATTTGGACCCTTATTGAGATAAGCTTATCTCATCTCTTGGTCCCCCGCTGAAAATATATCTAGAAACACATATCCATATTCTAACTCTTGTTCCCTTTTATCTTTCCATATTAAATGATCAGTTTAGTATGAGAAAATCATTTGGGATAGGTAGATATTAGTTTTTAAGACATTACCTCTCTCTTGAAAGAAAAAGAGAGGTAATTTCATAGCATCTAGTATCTACATAAATTTGTGCACAACAAAAGAAAAAAAGAGAGTCTTATAAGACAAAACATTGTTTATTTAATATGCATTTACATTTTCTTAGTCTACTGTATTATTGTAAGCATTGACATGGTTCATATTATCCTTAAGCTGTGTTCCTTGCATCCATTTAGCATCTTCAAAGGGATAATTTTTGAATTATATAAGATACTGTCGGGACAATCTTACCATGTCTTAACACCTTGTCTTCATGTTGAAGGATGGATTCGGGTTGAAGCACCTCTTCTCGATCATCCATCTCTAGAGGGTCTTCAATTATTGCTTCTCTTGGTGGCTCTCCTTTGTAAGGCTTGAATAGGCTCACATGAAAAGCATTGTGTATGAGCCAATGATTGGGAAAATTTAATTGATAAGCCATCTTTTTGCTTGGCTTAAGAATTTTAAAAGAACCATAGTATCTTTCTTCTAACTTAGCATAATACTTTTGATGGACCATAGAATTCTTGCCCGTAGTTTGCCTTAGTGGGGAACTTTAGCAAGACCCAATCATTTTCCTTAAAAGCTAAGGCTCTTCTGTGCTTTTGCCTTTTGTTTGAGGATATAACATCTTTAATCTTTTGAAATGATTCTTGTAGATCTTAGCTATACTCATCAAGCAACAAATATCTTCCCATGCACCTTAAGTAGCAAAGGACTTTTATATCTTCCCTCTATGACGACGAAAGGTGCCTTTCCTGAAGACGTATGTACAAGTTATTGTACGCATACTCTACAAGGATAGATATTTCTCCCATTGTGAGCATTGATCTACTTCTATAACATAGGCTTTTGGTAGATCTAGAATTATAAGGTTAGCTATCTCACTTTGGCCATCCGTTTGTGGGTGATAGGCTGAGGAGAAATTTAACCTTTAACCTAGATTCTCAAAGAGACCATTCCAAAAGTTAATGGTCATTCTAGGATCTCTGCTTGAAACTATGGATATTGGAAAGCCATGGTATTTAAAAATCTGGGATAGTTTGCTAAACTTGTCAACTATTGTCCATATTTCTGCATTCCCATGGACAAATTTGGGCAATCCAAAGATAAAATCCATGGATATGCTCTCCCATGGTGAGTTAGGAATTGACAATGGCTAGGGAAAGCTAGGTTGCTTCCCTCTATCATACTTTGTCTTTTGGCATACCACACATTTTGAAACATAATCTTGTATGTCTATTTTCATTGTAGACCAATAGAAGTAAATCTCTACTCCTCAAAGAGTAGGTTGAATCCCTCTATGCCCTGCATAAGGAGGTGCATGGGATTCATATAGTACTTTCTCACGGAGTGAGTTAGTCACACATAGCCTACTGCCATTGAGAAGTCAACCATCCTGCAAGGTGAATGGTTCCTCTTTCTTTCCTAATGCAAGGGCTGAAATCGCATCCTTAAAATTGGGATCGGTAGCATACTCATCTAGATAGAGCATTGTGAGTTTCTATAGATACCACATTTACTCTTGGCCATCGTGATAGTGCATCGATCACTTGATTGTGCTTTCCAACAATGTGAGCAATATGGAAATTAGGTTGCGAAAGAAAATTTTCCCACCTCATTTGTTTGTCAGAGAGCTTGGTTTGTGTCATGAAGTACTTGAGGCTTTGATGATCCATTTGTAGGATGAATGAAGTCCCCAAAAGATAGTGCTTCCGAGTGTAGGGTGTGTAGAACAATTATGAGCTCTTTTTTGTATATGCCAAATACTCACTCATAGGAATTGAGTCTTTGAATCTTGTACGCTATGGCATGCCATTTTGGAAGCAAAAATACTCCAAGGCAATCACCAAAAGCATAAAATTGGACCTCAAATGGCTTTGAGAGATCCGGTAGTGTAAGCACATGTTGAGAGATAATTTTCTCTTTGAGCTTCTCAAAAGAATCTTGCTCAACGCTATTTTTCATTAAGGCATGTAATGGTCTTGCTATTAGCGAGAGTTTTTCTATGAAGCATCTATAGTATGCACACATACCAATAAAGCTTCGTAGCTCATATACATTACTTGCATTATGCCATCCTTTTATTACCTCTAATTTTGCTAGATCCATACAAATTCCATATTGAGAGATAATGTGAACTAAGTATTGAATCTCTTGTAGGAAAGATTCACTCTTATTTTGATTAATGAAAAGATTATTCTCTCTCATCACTTGAAAGATTACCTGAAGATGTTGGTTGTGCTCCTCAAGAGAATTGGAGTAGATAATAATATCATCAAAGAACATTCCAGTAAACTTGTGTTCGGGCCTAAAGATTTTCTCCATTAAGCGGTTGAATGTGGCTTGAGCATTTGTCAAGCCAAAAGGCATGACAAGATATTCACATAAAGTCCAAATGTTGTGCAAAAGCGGTCTTTACAATATCTTCATTGACTATCCTTATTTGATGATAGAAAATTTTAAGGTCAAACCTACTGAGGTAGGTATACCCTTGCAACTTATCAAATATATCTTCTACCTGCAACACCTTCACAGTGTCTCCCATCTCATGAGATTGTATGCCTAATTTGGTAGCCAACTCCATTGATATAAATTTGTGAGTTGAGCCAGGGTCAAAAAGGATAAAGGCATCATGCTCTCTCACCTTTCCCCAAGCAAAGAAAAGGGGGGATCCTTTGCAATGAGCATCCCCTTTTGGAGTTTCTACCCCAGAAGCTCTAAGTGGCTCATTGCATGCATCTCTTTGGGGACAAGGGAGATAGCCATGACCTTGCTCCCCACACTTGAAGCACTTGTTGTCCTTGAAAAAACTCTCTAGCTCTTTGCGAGAGATTCTATTCTTACCTTTGTAGGCTCCTTTTCTCCTTAGCTTCATTGTTGTTCTTTCTAGAGTTGACTTTAGAAGAATTTGGAGCATTGTTGCTCCCTCTAGGCTCATTTTAGTATTTAATTTCCATGGGCTAAGAATTCCTCTTAGCCCCTTGTTGGAAATTAATTTGTGAAGAAACTATAGTATGGTGTATGATCACAAAAATTAGGATTTCATTGACGTGATCACGATCGTGTGATCACGTTAATAACACAAGTAATTACACGTAAAAAAGATGTGATCACATTAATTGTTCACATGATCTTGATGGTGACCTACAAAAATCAATAGAGCGAATAGGCCCACCAGGCTTTTTCATTTTCCTGGCGGGCCCGTCGAGAAAATGAAAAAGCCCGGTGGACCTAAACTGTATATAGTAAACCTCTTCTTACTTTGGAATTTTGACTAGGAAAGTCCTTAGGGAGTGTATCTGAGTGTTGGGTACAATTATCTCCTTTTGTGAATTGACCTAAGGTTACAGAGTCACAGGTCCTTTTTTGGGCTGATCGTGATTCTTAATACGATAACCACTTCTAAACATATTTAAATCCTTCATCAAAGATAAAGGTATGAAGACAAAAAAATTGAAACTTTAAAGAGTCGTGCTCATTGTGACGAAGACATTGGTCCGTAAAAGGACCGAAGTTGGTTTTAGAAGATGAGCATATTTAAATAACGAGTTGATAGTGAAGGGTTGGATGCCCTGTACTAGTGTACTATGGGTATATAAAGATCCTTGAAGTCATGCATTTTTCACCATCATAGATTTGAATTGAAATACATTGTCATTGCACAATATGAGAGCTATAATTCTTAATTGGGTGAAATTAGCTTTTATATATTGAATTGGATGCATAAGGGGGCTACAATCGTTGATTGGGTACAAGTAGTCCTCAATTGTGAAATTGTATTGAAGATTTCATTGCCTTGTTTTATGCATTGGGTTATATAGGGAGTGCATTATGTATTATGAGCATGAGATGGCCAATCATCGACATTATTTCTTTTATGTGTGTTTTACAAATAATTATCATCGTTTCAATGTAAATTTTGATGCTTCTTAGTAGCATGTGAAAATAGTTGTGTCTTATTGTTTTCAAATCGCAGAGGATGTATAACTAATCATTATATTTATGATTGCATTCATAATTTCATATCATTTTTGTATACATAATTCCATGTAGAGAGTGCATTGCAACATGTATGTTCGCTCATAACGTATGTGGTCGATATATGGAATTGACTAGAGTGCATTGCAAATCTCATATTGTGTAGATTTGATTGCTTTTGTACTGATTGTTTTTCTAATATATATTGAAAAGAAGAAAATTATTTTTAAAATTGAACATCTAGTTCTTATGTCTTTAGTATTAAATTGAAAGCAAGGGAGCAAAATGTCGGCATAAGTGATTCGAAGAAGGAAAAGAATAAAAAAGCCCCTAGAAAACATGGGTTTTGAATCTCAAATCAAAAAATTATCTCGTAGATTTGGCATGACAGAAAAACTTAGTATTGGAGGATAACTTCGCCTAAACAAGTTCAAGGTTTAGCCAGACAATTTCTACAGAATCCTTACAAAGTTGTCATTGGTTCATAGGCTCTACAAGCCAATCATTCAATTCTGCAGATTGTAGAAGTTGTTTTTGAGAATGAGAAATACTCAAAATTGGCAAATTTATTGAAGCGAATGATGGATGGAAGTAAAGTGATCATATTTATGGAAACCAAAAGAGGTTGCGATCAAGTTACTACCAAATGGATGAATTTGTAGCTTTATCTATCCATGATGATAAGATTCAAGCTGAAAGAGATTGGCTTCTTTTTAAATTTAGATATGGAAATAGCCCTATAATGACAACAACAGATGTTGCAGCTTGGGGTTTGGATGTGAAGGACATAAAGCACAAGAAAACAAAAAAACAACAAAGACTGCACCGAGATTGACATGTCAGGGACAAACTGAATTCAGAGGGGAGATTGTTGACACATGGGTCAACAACACGACATACTCAATTTCCATACCAAAGTCTTATTTTTTTAGAGTTATGAAATGATGTGAATTATGGTTAAAAAAATACTTTATAATGAGTAGTTATTCTAGCTGTAGAAGCCAGGGTGCAATGGCACTTCCAGATTGTAAATACAAAACCATTTGACCCCTTGAACTCCATTTTGATTTAACCTATGGTAGCCTTAGTATATAAGGTACCTAGGTCATTTTGTAAAGAGAACTTAATCATAATCAAAGTTTTAAGCTGTCATTGATCGTGTGTGAGAGAGAACGAGAGAGAGTGTAAGCTTCATCTTGATGCTAATTCCTGCTTGCTCATTGCATTGGAGATTCAACTGCACCATCATGATTGGCTTGAAGAGAGCTACACAACAATGCTAAGCATTCCTCATGAACTGGAGCACGTGTGCTAACACATCGACGACCTATTTGTGGTTGTAAGTGTATCAAATGATGTCTGTTTTTGCATGCAAGTAGTCATTATAATTGTGGCAACACTAGGTAGCTCTCGCAACAAAGGTAGTCATTGATCTCTCTCTCTCTCTCTCTCTCTCTCTCTCTCTCTCTCTCTCTCTCTCTCTCTCTCTCTCTCTCTCTCTCTCTCTCTCTCTCTCTCCCCCCCCCCCCTTTCTCCTCTTGATGTACCTACAAAGATGGTCTTCAATCTGCCTGTGTATGTGTGTGTGTGTGTGGCTCAACAAAAAGCACCCAGCGGGCCCGTCGACTAGGGCCCTCTATATATTAAGCTATAGCGCACCGGGCTTAACCAATTTCCCACGGGCTCGCAAGGAAAATGCAAAAGCTCGATGGGCATGTAGGGAAAATGCAAAAACCCGGTGGGCTTTTTGTGGGTTTCCAAGTCTCTCTAAATCCTCTTGTTTGTGATCATGTTAACTGTGATGATGTAAATTTGTCAACAAGACCTTGCGATCACACAAATTTTTTGGTAATTACATAAATATTAAATCCCTTGCAAAAATGGTCCTAGGCCTTTGAGAGTTGACATACTCGGCCATGCCTTCAAATAGATCAACACAAAACTTTGTTCTCCAAAATCTATCTTTTTTTAGATAGTGGTTTTGAGATGTAAATCCCAAAACTTGTCTACATACTTTTGGATAGACTCATATTAGGGAGACAGCTTCAAGCTTCACCATTCGGTGAGAACTTTGTCTTTGGCATCCCTTGCAAGAAACTGCTTCATTATGGAAGCTCTTAGAATTTTCCATGTATTTGGAGCTTTTCCATTAGCTTGTAGGCTGTCCCACCATTGTGTTGAGGACTTTTGAAAATGCATAGCTATATGTCATAGCTTAGAGGACTTTGTGAAGTCCTCATTTCCAAAGACTACATGAAATTGTTGGATAAAGGCCAAGACTTTGTTCGTGGCACCAAAGGTGCCATCATAGGTGAGAAAAGAGATGCTCTTTCCTTCCTCTTTGAACTACTTGAGCTTGGTGGTCCTTTTCCAAGCAGCATAAGACTTGTGATGCCCTCTCCTCTTGGGCTCTTTGGGAGATAAGGTGCTACTTTCATGGGAAGATGAGGAAGGTGATGAAGATGGAGAAGAGGGTGAACTCTTTCTCTCCCTTTTCTTCTTTTATTCCTCTCTTCCCTCTTGGAATTACGAGGAGAAGGACTATGCGGCGATCTTTTCCTCTTGGGAGGAATTGGGGATCTTTGTGGCTGCCGTCTTCATGGAGCCACATTTGCCGAAGGGTTTGGAGACTCACTTCTTTCTCCTTTGTATGGTTCCTCCTCTTCTCTCACCAGGGAGAGTCATTTTTTGGAAGTCTCACCAAGAGGCTTCCTAGGCACTCTCTCTTCTTGGGAAGTTTGGAGAATCCCATACTATGTGAAGTTGTTGGACAGTTTCACCTTGTAGAGTGGGGTTGCCCATGGCTTATTGTAGCCTGGTGACAAGATAATTCACAAGCATAGGGCATCGTTAGTAACATCTTAATGTGAAAAATAAAAGTCATCAATATTCATTCTAGTATCTTTATTATTGTCATCCATGCTAACAAAATCTAGGTGTATGCTAGCTTGTTCTTTGGTAACTTTAAAACCTCTCGTAGAAAAATTAAGGACCTCTCTTCTTAAGCAAGAAAACAGAAACCAATAGCTCTGATACTAATGGAATGGAATTAAGATAATATGATTGTAAAAAAACTTAAACAGATAGTAGTGAGCATTTCATTAAGATAATTCCTAATAAGAAAATGGACTCGTTTTCACTAAAAAAAACATTAAAATAATAGAAAGCTAAAAATAGCGTGAAAAGCGTTTGAAAAGAAATTTTTTTACAAAATTGAACCATAGCTTCCCCGAGACTCGTAAATTAAGGATCTGGCCTTGATTTTGCAAAAAAGCATCAAAGAGCTCAAAAAGCATGAAAAGCTAAAAAAGTACATTTTTTTCAAAATTGAACCAAGCATCGGTCTGACCTATCAAAACATGAAAATGGCTTTGCTTTTCACTTTAAAACCTTACAACATTTCCAAACAAGCATTCTGAAAAAAAAAAATCATGAAAAATTGTTTTTTTATTTTTAAAAGACACCCAAAAGTTAGGGATCTTACATCCTCCCACACTTAAAAAATTTGAGGTATCCTCAACTCGACGTGAAGTCTAGATAATTTAGTTTGATTACATAATCATGTTCCCAAGTAGCATCTTTTGTAGAATATGTTGACCATTTGAGAAGGTGTTCAAGGATGGTCCGATTACAAAGAGATTTAGTTCTACTTTGAAGAATAGCTTCAATGTATACTTCAAAAGTTCCATCGATCGATGAAAGTAAACAATAGAGAATTATCAAGAATGTGATTTGGATCAGGTACACCTCTTGAGTAAGTTGACGTGAAGAACATCATGTACCTTGATGTATGGTGGTAACAAGAGTTTGTAAGCTTGATCGTTGATTCTCTTCGTGATGATAAAATGTCCACAATATCTAGCACTGAGCGTTTTTCACTTATCCATTGATAAAGAGCTACGTTTAAGTTCCACTCTCAAAAATACCATATCTCCTTCTTCAAAGTATCGAATAGATTGTTTAGGGTCAATGTAACTTTTCTTTCTATCTTGAGTAGTCTTTATGTTTTGGTGTATGAGGTCTATCTGCAATTGCATTTCATCCAACATCTCTTTGGATGCTTGAACCCTTATGAGAGGGTCTGTCCATTTTAATGGAGCAAGACACTCTTGTCCATATAACACTTGAAAAGGAAACATTTCAATTGAGCTTGGAATGAGAAATTATATGTAAATTCAACCAATCACAAATATTTAGTCATTTACTTTGTTCATGAATAAAAAAAACTCTCAACATATCCTCAATGATTTGGTTGGTTCTCTCTGTTTTCCCATCTGTTTGAGGGTGATAAGTAGTACACTAGAGGCCAATTGGGTTCTTATAGCTGGGAATAAGGTTTTCCGAAAATTTAAGGTGAACTTTGCATCACGATTCAAAATTATACGATGAGGTAAGCCATGATACATGAAGACACCTTTCATGAAAACTTGAGCTATATCCTTAGCTGTAAATGTTGTCTTGACAAGAAAAAAATAGGTCATTTATGTAAGCATATCAAAAACCACAAAAATAAAGTTACATCCCAGAGATATAGGAAGTCTTGTAATGAAATCCATAGATATGAATTCCAATTTCATTTGTGGTGCATCAATAGGTTGAAGCTCCTGCAGTTCCTCTACTAGGGTATCGAACTTGTTCAACTTTAATACTTGACATGTTAAACATCTTGTAACATAGTTCAAGACATCACAATTTGATCCTGGGAAAAAGAAATTCTTTCTTATAATAGCATAAGTTTTAATGTAGCCTGAATATCCTACAATAGGTTTTTTTGTGAGCTTCTTGTAGTATTTGAAGTTTGATCCCACCATTGTTTGGGATACAAAGATGATTGTTGAAATAGAGGTTGTTGTCTTTCAACATGGAAGCCTTTGATTTTTATTTCTTGCTTCTTTGTGCCACTACCCAAGCTATTAAACAATGAATATTTGTGTAATATAGATCCCGAGGCATATCTTCATGAATATTGTCAATTAAAGAGGTAGTAGAAGTTGTAATAGCTGCTACAATACTCTTTCAGCTTAAAACATCAACCACTAAGTTTTCCTATTTGCATAATAACTCCTCATCCATCTCCGCTGTCGCATATTAAGATCAGGTTGGGTGTAAATCCACTTGAGGCTCTTATGATCAGTACGTAATTCGAATCTCTTTCCAAAAAGATAATATCACCATACTTTAAGAGCATGTACAACAGTCAATGATTCCAAATCATTGGTAGAGTAATTGAACTTGTGAGTACTTAGCTTATGAGATTCATTGGCTACCAGCCTTCCTTCTGTGGATAGACCACCACCAATTGTTGATTCACTTGCATCAATGAGATGAGCACAATAAAACTCTTTGAGAAGTCCAAAAGACGTAGTATTGGAGAATTCACCAAAGCTTATTTGAGTTTCTCGAAGCTAGCTTGAGAATGTTCATTCCAAGTAAACACTATAGCCTTCTTAAGGGTATTGGCCAATGGAGATGCAATCTTAGCATAGCCTTCAATGAAAGTACGATACCATCTTGTCAAACCAAGAAATCCACATACTTCTTTCATTGATTTGGGTGTAGGCCAAGATATGACACTTTGATATTACTTGGATCAATAGAAAAACCATCCTTGGATACAATAAATCCAAAGTAGTCCACTTTGTCATCCGTGAAGAAGGTGCATTTTCTACGCTTAGCATAAAGCTGATTTTGAAGTAAAAGTCCAAGTAATCATTGCAATTATTGTTCATATTTTTCCTTATTCTTTGAATAAATAAAAATATCATCAAAGAAGACAAGATAAAAATCGTCAAGCTGTTCCCTAAACACATCGGTTATAAGGCAATTGAAAGTTGCAGGAGCATTTATAAGTCCAAAAGGCATGATCGTAAATTCATAATATCCAAAGTGAGTATTGAGTTATGTCTTTGGTATATCCTCCTCCTTGATCCGGATTTGATAATACCTGACTTAAGATCAATTTTTGTGAAGATAGAATCTCCATGTAGTCAATCAAGTAACTCACCAATCCTTGGTATTGCATACTTTTGACCATTACCAAATTCAATCCACGATAATCAATACAAAGACGTAGAGTACCATCCTTCTTTCAATTAAAAATAATGGGAGTACTCCATGGAAAAACATTGGGTCAAAAAAAGCCTTGTTCAAGAAGTTGAGTAAGGTGCTCCTTGAGTTCTGCAGACTCAGGCACCAACATCTTGTATGGTCTATGAGAAATTGGTTGAGCTCCTATAATAATCTCTATTGCATGATGAACTTCATGCTTGGGTGGTAATTGTGAATGTTCTTTAGAAAATACATCATCAACTTCTATTAGCCACTCGAGTTCATATGTTTCTGCCTTTTTCTCCACAGAGTTAAGCCTTACTGCATAAATCATTTCATTCTTTCTGTAGCCTTTGATTAGTTTGGTGAAGTTCACTAGTTGAAGTTTAGGTTTCTCCCACTTTTTGATAATTGTAACTTTTGAGTTTTGCTCATTTAGAAAAGTCAATGAAACATGTTTACAATGTATGTGAGTGTCATTAGACTTAAGCCAATCCATTCCTAGAATTTTATCATAGACTCCTATGGGTAAGACTCTAAAGTGAGCTGAAGTGTTGTGACCATCCAAAGCAAAATTCAAGTTATGTCATTGAAGTAGAAGACTTAGCCTTCCTACCCATAGCTAATTACATTGGGAGGTATGAATCAGGATGTTCATGCAGAATAAGGCTCCTAATGCATCTAGGAGAGATGAAAGTATATGCACTCCCAAAATCAAACAATAAGGTAAAATGATTACCTTGATCCCCATTTGGGGTTTGAATTATTGAAAATTGTTCATTCACTCCTTGGTATTTAATTGCAATGTGAACATGTGCAATTTCTTGATTCCCTTTGCCTCTAGCACCTTGAGATCTATTGACTTGGGCTCTTCCTTGAGCTCTTTGATTTCCTCCTCTTCCTCTTGGATGAGGTTGAAGTTTTAAATTATTCCAATTGGTATCTTTGTTGTTATTAGGTGGTCCATTTTGCACAAAAGGTGGGTTTCTTGGTCTAAAGCTCCCTTGAATCTGAGGAGGTCTCTGATTTTGGTTGAAATTCTACTGAGTAAAGTTCTACTGAGCTGCAACTGGCTTAGGTCTAAAATTCTACTGCTCCAATTTGGGTTGAGGTATCTTAGTCCATGATTATCCACCAATCCTGTGAAGCTTGAATTATTGAATGAGCTATATTTGGATTGATGGTCAGATCAAGACAAGTGTAACACAGATGATCTTGTTTGCCCTTCATACATAATAAGTTCTCCCTTCTTTGTTGTGAGTCCCCTCAACTTTTCTCATCCTCACGATGAGGTCTTTTGATTTCACGGTGTCGGGGGATATGTGTTTGCTATGTGAGTCGGGCAGGCGCCGAGCCTCTGGCTATGGGAGGTGTGAAAGAGAGAGAAAAAGAACAACTGATAACTCTAGCAATCACCACAATCATCAATTAATTGAATATTACTTTGAGTACAATTTAGTCCTTAGCCAAGGCGGGCTGTTAACAGCACCCTCACTTGGATCAATTGCTAACTAGGAGTTTAACTCCCGTTTACAAGATTAATCGGGCCTTTAACGACACCGAACTTAACAAAATGCTAATTCAATCTTTAACGGATGACGGTGATGGAAATTATCTGTTGTCGCTTTATCTGCTTCAAGTTCCATTAGATTCTGCAAGCATCATTTAAGTTCACTATGTCGATCATCGTGCTTCAATTATTACCAACTGTCCTGTAGCTTCCTGCTCTGTGTGCTTTGCATTGGCTTAATTTTTGCTCACAAATTTCATCGTCTCCTCTAATCAACTTACTTTGATTGTCGTCAGGGTCTGTATGCCCTTGGTAATTTCTCTTTTCCAGTTCGACCTTCTTCTTCTTGCTTTGATTGGAGATCGAGAGAGAGAATGCCTCCTTTCCCCTTTTTTCCAACAAAAACAACCCTTGAGTCCTTCTCCCTTGCATATCATCTTGCTTTGCTAGCTCTCAGAGGACGCGAGACAGAGTGGATTTAGTCTTCGTTCCTTGATTTGGTAGCCAAGGTCGAGAGAGAGAAAGAGCCTTCCCTTGTTCTCCTTCTCTTCTCCACCTCGCCCTGCCCTCCTCTTGTTACCCTACTCCTCTCCTTCCTTTCTCAACTTCTCTTCCTTATATGCAACTCGTTGATTCAAGTGCCCTTGTTGCTTATGCCCGAGAGAGGGAGAGAGTGCCTTTTCTTCATTTCTTTGACACAAGAACGAGAGAGAGTGGGAGAGAGTCCTTTCTCCTTGGTTCTTTCCAAGCTCCCCTTCTCCTTGGCTTTTGTGCCCTTGAGCTTCCCTTCTCCTTGGCTTTGTGCCCTCGAGCTTCCGCTCCTCCTTGTCTTTGTGCCCTCGAGCTTCCACTCTCGTTTTGCTGCTCCTCCGTAATTGCCTTCCCTTCGTTCAAGCTTCCCTCCTTTATCTTGCCTTCATTCCCCGTTTGCTTCCAATCCCCTCTTGCCCTCGTTGGCTTGCAATACCCTCATGCAAAAGACATCCCACTATTAATAGAGTCTGCCCTCTTTTTACAATGGCACCGGCGTCATTGACGTGGCATGGGAACAACGCTATGACGTGGCAGTCAACGATTTTGGGCAGCTCAAATGATGACCCCTCTGGTGCCGAAAGGGAGTGCCATGGGAGTGCCATGGCCTGCTCGTCGTCTTTCCCTTCTATTGTGCCTCCATCCGAGTACCACCCATGCGGGTGCGAGCTCTTCTTCCTCTGCGCCACTCCCTTCTCTCTGCCGCCACGCCCTTGGCCCCCTCCTCCTTCCTCGCTTCACACCCTAACCCCCTTTAACTTACAAAGTAGGCGGCCGAACATAGTGGGCGGGCATAGACATTTAGTGGGCGGCCTTTTTGCTTGTTGCTTGGGCGGCCGACTTAATGCCCTTGTAGGGCACCACATTTAGCATACACTTCGGCTTGGGCACCATTTAAGGGCATCACATTTGGCATACATGCCAACCAAAGCATTTCCAAGCACAAGTTATTTCTCCCAACAATCCTTGGTTAATAATATCCTCATGAATTTCAATGTCGTAAAGTCTTGAATAGTGCCACATACCCACAAGATGCAAGTATAAGTGATTGCATTAGACGTAAGGTCTTATTCAGTCAAAGAGTGTCAGACTAGCCAGGCATTGCCAATTATGACTACCGCCGGCCAACATTGGATGGGCTTTGGCGTACATACCGATTAAAGCACTGCTATCTCAAACACTGATTCTGTTGTATTCAAAACCCTTGCTGCTACTCAAAACTGCCAGACGGAACACTCACCGAGCGGACTGGATTGGCACGAAAGCGATCCCCAGTGAATCTTTAACGGCTAATATCTTGGCAACCGGAACTCCGATCATTGATCTGAAAAGACCGACACGCTCCATGAAGTGAGCACTTCAAGCCCGTGCATTCATTTCAATTTTGTCACCTCAGCTGCAGTTGCCCAATCCGGTACGGATCTGCAATCGACTTGAACTTTAAACCGCCATAACTTCTTCACTGTAGCTCCAATCGATGAGCCGTAAAGACAGGCCGGTAGAGCACTTCAAGCACTCTAGTTTTGGATCATAATCTCTCATCTGTGCTCACTTCAAGCGTAGTCCTTTTTAGCATCATTAAGGCATGAATTGGCCCTTTTAAGCCGCATCTGACATACATTAATCATTAAACTTGGCCTGCTAACAAGCCCTCATCACTGACCCTTAATCAAGTAGGCTTTCAATAAGATTCATATGCATCTTCTTGGCATATTTCTTATCATGGGAGCGGAGCTACATGACATCCACCCCCTCTGAACCTGCACAGCCTCCGGTCTGTGCCAATAGCACTTTAATATGCATCTGCTACAGGTACCTTAAGCTCCTTACCCATCATCAGACTCACTTAACTGGTAAACAGATGAAAAATGAAATAAGGCTTATACCTTAGCATCAATGCTCTAGCTTAATCATTAGGTAGCTGTCCATCAAAAATCTATGAACTGTATCTGCCGTATGTTCAAAGCATTTAATCATGGATAACTTGTTTAGTGAACCACACCAGACTCAAGTGCTCCAGTTAATGATGCACACGGCTTGACCATTAAGCTCTCTATTAAGGAACCCTGTCAAGCTCAAGTATGCCTTACTCTGCCTGCACACAGAATGGCCGTCAAGTCCTTTACCTCAAGTTCTGGTAGCAGAACCAACTCAAAAGATGTGAAGATACTTTATCAGTTGTCCAAAGAAGTTAGCTGGAAGCCAGCCATGTTATCTTATTGAATGCATAACCAAACACACTTCTAACTTAGCATAATCTAGAAAACAAAATCTTGCATCATGCAACCTGCTACATCAGGCATCTGGTATCCTCTGCATCTATAGCTTGCACTTTAGTAACCCCCAAGATCTAATGGAATAATAAGGAATTGCCCAGACATTGGGGCAACATAATATCCACATGAGCATACATTTCCTGTATCAATCAACATCAAGAATTTTTGGTGAAAATATGCTACCTCTAGTTCAAATAGCACGCAATTACTATGCATACTTAACAACATCCATCCATATTGAATCTGCTTATGAATATCCTTAGAATCTCTTGGATCAAACACCATTGAGATCACATAGCATTGATGGGCTCCGCAATATACTAGAGCTTCACCTGAAGCATAGTGCAACACCCACATCCCGTAAAATTTTGGCAACGTAAGCTCGTTACCAGAAAGCATTAAAGAAATTCGGCTCCCTTTTACTGGCATCCAAGACATCACTGACATAAGCATCAATAGGAATAGCATCCAAATCCAGCCACATCTGACACATTTTCCAAGCAAATGAAAAACCCCGTGCACTTTATGCAATATCAAGGATGATTTAGCATCATCACCCCCTCTAGCTTCATAGCCATCACGAAAAACTTTGGGAGTCTCTCGACCTGTATCATCAGATGAATTTTCACCTGTTGGGTTTTCAACTTGATCATGAAAAAAAACTTTATCTTGTAGATCTTCACCCGTAATATCCTTGAGAAAATCACCCTTGGAAGTCTCAACATTAATCAAAATTGTAGGAGTTATCTCCTCATGCAGTCCATCTACAAGCATAGATGTAAAATCCATGTCGATAACCTGTTCACAATCAATATGATCCAAGCAATCTTCATACTCCTCGATATCATCCTCTGCTTCCTCATCTTCATCCATGTTACTTAGCAAGACATAATAGAGCTATAAAGGCTCACCTGGCACCCCCTCTGAAGAGGTATACGCATCAGAAAGCTCTTCTATACTGCCATAAACATCTCCTTTAGATCTAAACAAAAATTAATCGATTATAGCATCCTCTTCTATGATAGCATCATCTGCAAGCATATTGTTAGTAGCAATCATAGGTTCATTGACATCCTCAGGCTCATCCTATGTTGGGTCCACAATTTTAGTCACTTCATCATCTACTTTGTATATAATAGCTTTATTTATGCACTCATCTGTAGCAAACATGTTGTCCCGCTCGCCTATAGTGCTGATAGTTTAGAAATATCCTGTAGAGGCGCATCTGCTTGATGAACTCCTTCAGAATAACCCATGTCAAGGTCAACAGCTTGTGAACCACTTGCTTTACAGTATATGTCTTCACTGGAACCATTATTAGAGGTAGCGACCATGCGAGCAATGTTTGAAAAAAAATCATATAAGCCTGTTTCAGCATCAAATTCATCGTTTACCTTTTCTTCGTTGCTCAAAATAAGCTCCTCTTGAACTGAATCTGCTACTTCCAGCTTAGCATTCTCTTTGGCTTTACTTCTTGCAAAAGTATGCTCCCAGAATTCATCATAGTTGAGGATCTGCATCTGATCCCCTTCACCTTTACTGAAGACAACCTTATTTCGTTCAGTAATCTCCTTTATTTCCCGATCTAGAATCTTCGAGCTTTCGTAAATAAATTCCTCAGCAAAATGCTCCCATCGTGTGGGATATTCTTCTGCCAGTTCTTGAACCTGCTTTTTAAAATCCGAGTTTACAACCTCCTCAAAAGCTGCAATCATCCGATCTTCTGGAACATTTTGGCTCTTCATCTCAGCTTCGTAGCATGTAGTAAAACCTTCTGGATCATATCCCTGAAAAACATAATACTGCTTACATACAACATCAAGTGCTAGCTCTATAGAATCATCAATCTGCTTTTTTATCTGCATGGCTTTTTCTTCCTACAGATACCCCTAAACCAATTCCATCATTTTTGGCAAATCTGCAACTGCTAGATTTTAAATCCATTGGCATTGAAATATTCAATAAACTGCTTTAACTGTTCTGGCATCTCCATCTTTACCTCCCACCCTGGATTGTTTCACGTCGGGTTCACCAAAGATGTCGGGGGATATCTGTTCGCTACGTGAGCCGGGCAGGCGCCGGGCCTCTGGCTGTGGGAGGTGTGAAACAGAGAGAACAAGAACAATTGATAACTCTGGAAATCACTGCAATCATCAATTAATTGAATATTACTTTGAGTACAACTTAGTCCTTAGCCAAGACGGGCTGTTAACAACACCGTCACTTGGATCAGTTGCTAACTGGGAGTTTAAGCTCCCGTTTACAGGATTAACCGGGCCGTTAACGACATCGGACTTAACAAAATGCTAATTCAATCTTTAACGGATGACGGTGATGGAAATTATCTCTTGTTGCTTTATCTGCTTCAAGTTCCATTAGATTTTGCAAGCATCATTTAAGTTCACTATGTCGATCATCGTGCTTCAATTATTACCAACTGTCCTGTAGCTTCCTGCTCTGTGTGCTTTGCATTGGCTTAATTTTTTGCTCACAAATTTCATCGTCTCCTCTAATCAACTTACTTTGATTGTCCTCAGGCTCTGTATGCCCTTGGTAATTTCTCTTTTCCAATTCGACCTTCTTCTTCTTGCTTTGATTGGAGATTGAGAGAGAGAATGCCTCCTTTCCCCTATTTCCCAACAAAAACAACCCTTGAGTCCTTCTCCCTTGCTTATCCTCTTGCTTTGCTAGCTCTCGGAGGACGCGAGACAGAGTGGATTTAGCCTTCGTTCCTTGCTTTGGTAGCCAAGGTCGAGAGAGAGAAAGAGCCTTCCCTTGTTTTCCTTCTCTTCTCCACCTCGCCCTGCCCTCCTCTTGTTACCCTACTCCTCTCCTTCCTTTCTCAACTTCTCTTCCTTATATGCAACTCGTTGATTCAAGTGCCCTTGTTGCTTATGCCCGAGAGAGGGAGAGAGTGCCTTTGCTTCGTTTCTTTGACACAAGAACGAGAGAGAGTGGGAGAGAGTCCTTTCTCCTTGGTTCTTTCCAAGCTCCCCTTCTCCTTGGCTTTTGTGCCCTTGAGCTTCCCTTCTCCTTGGCTTTGTGCCCTCGAGCTTCCCTTCTCCTTGGCTTTGTGCCCTCGAGCTTCCGCTCCTCCTTGGCTTTGTGCCCGCGAGCTTCCGCTCCCATTTTCCTGCTCCTCCTTTATTGCCTTGCCTTTGTCAAGCTTCCCTCCTTTATCTTGCCTTCGTTCCCCGTTTGCTTCCAATCCCCTCTTGCCCTCGTTGGCTTGCAATACCCTCATGCAAAAGACATCCCACTATTAATAGCGTGTGCCCTCTTTTTGCAATGGCGCCGGCGTCATTGACGTGGCATGGGAACAACGCTATGATGTGGCAGTCGACGATTTCGGGTAGCTCAGATGATGACCCCTCTGGTGCCGAAAGGGAGCGCCATGGCCTGCTCGTCGTCTTTCCCTTCTATTGTGCCGCCATCGGAGTACCACCCATGCGGGTGCGAGCTCTTCTTCCTCTGCACCACTCCCTTATCCCTGCCGCCACGCCCTTGGCCCCCTCCTCCTTCCTCGCTTCACACCCTAACCCCCTTTAACTTACAACGTGGGCGGCCGAGCTTAGTGGGCGGGCATAGACATTTAGTGGGCGGCCTTTTGTCTTGTTGCTTGGGCGGCCGACTTAATGCCCTTGTAGGGCACCACATTTAGCATACACTTCGGCTTGGGCACCATTTAAGGGCATCACATTTGGCATACATGCCAACCAAAGCATTTCCAAGCACAAGTTATTTCTCCCAACAATCCTTGGTTAATAATATCCTCATGAATTTCAATGTCGTAAAGTCTTGAATAGTGCCACATACCCACAAGATGCAAGTATAAGTGATTGCATTAGACGTAAGGTCTTATTCAGTCAAAGAGTGTCAGACTAGCCAGGCATTGCCAATTATGACTACCGCCGGCCAACATTGGATGGGCTTTGGCGTACATACCGATTAAAGCACTGCTATCTCAAACACTGATTCTGTTGTATTCAAAACCCTTGCTGCTACTCAAAACTGCCAGATGGAACACTCACCGAGCGGACTAGATTGGCACGGAACCGCGGCCCCGGTGAATCTTTAACGGCTAATATCTTGGCAACCGGAACTCCGATCATTGATCTGAAAAGACCGACACGCTCCATGAAGTGAGCACTTCAGGCCCGTGCATTCATTTCAATTTTGTCACCTCAGCTGCAGTTGCCCAATCCGGTACGGATCTGCAATCGACTTGAACTTTAAATTGCCATAACTTCTTCACTGTAGCTCCAATCGACGAGTAGTAAAGACAGGCCGGTAGAGCACTTCAAGCACTCTAGTTTTGGATCATAATCTCTCATCTGTGATCACTTCAAGCATAGTCCTTTTTAGCATCATTAAGGAATCAATTGGCCCTTTTATGCCGCATCTGACATACATTAATCATTAAACTTGGCCTGTTAACAAACCCTCATCACTGACCCTTAATCAAGTAGGCTTTCAATAAGATTCATATGCATCTTCTTGGAATATTTCTTAGCATGGGAGCGGAGCTGCATGACAACGGGCAAGACCAAGCTCTGGTTTTTGCTTCCTACTATTTGATAACTTGATCTCAATGGGTTTACCGATATCAAGGACATCTGTAAAGTTCGTAAGCCAAAGGCTTTGAAGTCTAGTCTTCATAGGTTTATGTAATTCTGACATAAATCGTACCACTTTGAATTTCAATAGTCATTCCTGATGTAGCATATTTGATAAGAGTCAAGAAATATTGATAATATGACTTCAGGTCTCTAGTTCCATCTTACAATCAGGAAATTCGTTCATACGGTCTGAATGATAAACTTTGTTTTGATAATTCCTCTTTAGTTGAGTCTTCAGATAATCCCAGATTGCTCCATTTGGGTCAACATTGTTGTTAGTACAATGGTCTCTCTACCAATGCTTAACCATCTTTTGCACTTTGAATTCAGAAATAATAGCCTTGTTATCTACAAATGAATGAGCTAAGTCAAAGTAATCATCCATATGGTCAATCCAATCTTCAAGAAATTTGCTTACATTTTTGCCTTCTTCGCTAAAGTTTCTAGGTTGACACTTGCGTAGCCATTCAAGACCAAGAGAAAGAGGAAGCAAAGTTATGGATTCTAAAACGCAAAGAATGACAGAATATCGCTTCAATTCAACAAGCAGAATGTGAGATCCCCAACCTGCCAATACCAAGAATGGGATGGGGTCCTTGACAAGTCTCTAGGCCTAATAAAAATCAAAGTCTCTAAACAAGAAAAATTTAAGGAATAGAACTTTACCATTGACAATGGCTTGGGTCTATAGCCCTAGAAGAAGACCTAGTCCTGTGTCGCAGCGGAAACGGGACAACATATTAAAAGTCCAAAACTATTTTGGCCCTATAACTTCCACAAGTTGGGCTAAGGTATCCTCAACCAACGCTTTTTCCCCCCTAACAGATGTGACGGCAAAACCGCTAGTGGACTCCTCTTCCAAGTAAAGAAGTTTTCTAAATGTTTTTAGTGCGTAGGGATGGTTAGTTACCTGACTAATTAGGTCCACCCGTCCATGATTGACAACCTTAGTCAATTCCCACTTACCACCCCGCACTCATACATGATCCTTTTGTTTTCTAATTACTATCACATTGTTTTAACATTTAAAATATTTCTATCATAGTGATTCCTTGAATCAAGTATTAAAGGCATAATTGAAAAGCATTCTTTTAGAAAACAAACATCTTTAAACTTAAGACACGGTACTGTCAATCACAAACATTGACCATAATAACCATGAACAATACTCTTCTTGTCTCAAGACCACCTAAGGGTGAAAAATGGCACCCATTCCTTTTTCTCCATCCGGGGTGGATAAACCCCCACCCAAGGTTCGGGGTGCCCATACACCAACCAATTGCCCATACAACCGGGCGGCTCCCCTAGGATTAAAATGGTATCCTAACTTATGTAGAAACTTCAAGACATGACACGGAGTAGAAACTCATTGTTCATGTGGGTAACCGACTTATCTGTGGCTGGAAAGCCATCATTATTCATCAAAATATACCAAGGAGTTGGAGGCGTCTTGAGACAAGCCGTCTTAAGGATGATCAAACATATCTTTCCTAGTTGAATCCAGGCTAATCCAAACATTTCTTTCCTAATTTACAAACAAGTATACATTGGTTTCCTGGAAGATGCCTTCCATTTTTAAGCCAATTTCAGCTTTCCTAATTTGTTACTTGCTCTTTTACGTATGCAATGTTATTACTTAAAGAAGAACTTGAATTATTTAAAACTTAAATTATAATGAAAACACCTGGGGACTGATCTGGCATTTGTTGTAGCACCGGGGCTTGAACGCTCTCGTCAGTAGGCCTACTACTAGGCCCGACCTCATCGTCATGCGACGCTCTAGCTCTTTTAAGAATACTACCCTCATCATCAGATTGAGGATTGGCTCGGGTCCTGTTTGGTGCCATGATTTCTTATCCTTATAAAAAAGGATGTTTATTTATTAGGTAAATCATTCAAAAACTTGACTTAACCTTCATATTCAACGTAATTCCTCTTTTTAACCCAACTAAGGTTAAATTTGTAGTCCTAGAGGGAAACTTCTTGACCTAATAATTTCTTAATTGCTTTTATGGATAAGATAACTTTATCCTAGCTTCCTTAAGGGTTTTCTAAGCTCCCATAATTTTCATATAAAATTATATATCTTTTTCCTAATTTTCCCATCTTTATTAAGCTTGAAACTTTCTTGTTTTAAGCTTAATATTTATTATATTCATTTCCTCTTAAAAATTACATTTCCTCAGCTTTAAACCAATGGTTTACACTTACAATAATTTTCTTACAGACTTTTGACAATAGATTATTTTTATTCTAGTTAATCTTTAGAGAAAAATAGGGTTTTTGATCAATTATAGCTTATTAAACTAATTAACTAATTATGGTATATTTATCATAGATAGGTAATGGTATCTCCTAACTCTAATAATTATCTTGTAAATATAAAAAATAGTTATCTATTTTCTCCTTCCATTTTTGATTAAAACTAGTCTGTTTTGAGTCAGATAAATATCTAATTTATCTTTTTGACCTTAAGATAATTATCACAGCTTATTTATGATGTAAACTAACTCTGATAGTTATAATATAATTATCTAAATTAATTAGCTAGTTTTTCCATTTTAATTTTAGATATACTTATTTTGTTTTGGCTTAAGGTTAGAAAATTAATATAGCTATTTTAATTTTCTAACCTTAAGCCAAAACATACTAATTATAGTTGAAATTAAAAGGGGGAAATAGCTAATTAAGTTAGATAATTATGTTATAATTATTAGAGTTAGTTTACATCATAAGTAAGTCGTGATAATTATCTTAAGGTCAAAAAATTATAATAGATATTTATTTGAGTCAAAACAGACTAGTTTTAGTCAAAAATGGAAGGAGAAAATTAAATAACTAATTTTTTGTATATACAAGATAATTATTAGAGTTAAGAGATATCATTATCTACCTGTGATAAATATATCATAATTAGTTAACTAGTTTGATAAGTTATCATTGACAAAAAATCCTATTTTTATATAAAGATTAATGAGGATAAATAGAATCTACTGTCTAAAGTCTCTAGAAAAATTATTGTGAGTGTAAACCATTGGTTTAAAGTTGAGGAAATGTAATCTTTAAGAGGGAATGAATATAATAAATATTAATCTTAAAACAAGCAGATTTTAAGCTTAATAAAGATGGGAAAATTAGGAAAAAGATATATAATTTCATAAGAAAACTATGGGAGCTTAGAATACCCTTAAGGAAGTTAGGATAAAGTTACCTTGTCCATATAAGCAATTAAGAAATTATTAGGTCAAGAAATTACCCTCTAAGACTACAAATTTAACCTTAGTTGGGTTAAAAAGAGGAATTACATTGAATAAGAAGGTTAAGTCAAGTTTTTGAATGATTTACCTAAAAAATAGATGTCCTTTTTTATAAGGATAAGAAGTTATGGCACCAAAAAGGACCCGAGCCAATCCTCAATCTGATGATGAGGATAATATTCCTAAAAGAGCTAGGGTGTCGCATGATGACGAGGCCGGGCCTAGTAGTAGGCCTACTTATGAGAGCGTTCAGGCCTTGACACTACAACACATCCCTGATCAGTCCCAGCTGGGTTTTCATTTTAATTTAAGTTTTGAATAATTCACGTTCTTCTTTAAGTAATAACATTGCATACGTAAAAGAGCGAGTAAGGAATTATGAAATGTGAAATTGGCTTAAAAATGGAAGGCATCTTCTAGGAAACCAATGTATACTTGTTTGTAAATTAGGAAAGAAATGTTTGGATTGGCCTGGACTAAACTAGAAAAGATATGTTTGATTATCCTTAAGATAGCTTGTCTCAAGACACCTCCAACTTCTTGGTATATTTTGATGAATAATGATGGCTTTCCAGCCACTGATAAGTCGGTTACCCCCGTGAATGATGATTTTCTACTCTGTGTCTTGTCTTGATGTTTCTACATAAGTTAGGATACCGTTTTAATCCTAGGGGAGCCGCCCAGTTGTATGGGCGATTGGCTAGTGTATGGGCACCCCAAACCTTGGGTGGGGGTTTATCCACCCCGGATTGAGAACAAGGAATGGGTGCCTTTTTTCACCCTTAGGTGGTTTCGAGACAAAAAGAGTACTAGTCATGGTTATTATGGTCAATGTTTGTGATTGACAGTACCTGTTGTAAGTTTAACGATGTTTGTTTGCTAAAAGAATGCTTTTCAATGTTGCCTTAAATGCTTGATTAAAGGATTCACTGTGACAAAAAGTTAGAAGAAACCATTATTTTAAATGTTAAAACAATGTGATAGTAATTAGAAAACAAAAGGATCATGTGTGAGTGTAGTGTGGTAAGTGGGGATTGACTAAGGTTGTCAATCATGGACGGGTGGACCTATTAGTCAGGTAACTATCCATCCCTGCACACTAAAAAAGTTTAGAAAACTTATTCACTTGGAAGAGGAGTCCACCAAAGGCTGTGCCCTCACATCTGTTAGGGGGAAAAATGCGTTGGTTGAGGATACCTTAGCCCAACTTGTGGAAGTTATAGGGCCAAAATAGTGTTGAATTTTTAATATGTTGTCTCGTTTTAGCTGCAAGACAGGACTAGGTCTTCTTCTAGGGCTATAGACTCAAGCCATTGTCAATGGTAAAGGTCTATTCCTTGGATTTTTCTTGTTTAGAGGCTCTAATTTTTATTAGGCCTAGAGATCTGTCAAGGACCCTATCCCATTCTTGGTATTAGGGATCTCACAAGTGATATCAGAGCATGTGTTAACTGAAGTCTTGGACCTGGGGAAAACTTTAAGGTGTTAGGTTGAAATAAGTGACCTTTGACAAATTCAATTAAAGAGGTATTTAACTGAAAACATGGAGAGAAAGAAAAAGAGAGAATTATCCCCACATTTGCAAGAAGATTTCCATCAGGCCTACCACAAATTCATGGATTTCAACATTAGGTTTATGAGGGCTTGCCTATCCCGACACTATTCAATGCAAAAAAGCATGATGAAATGGCTAGATCAGAGATTTTCTTCTTCCACTTGGAGGATCAGCTGGTCATGATCTGGTGGAATTTTCTTTATTGATGTGGGAGAGTTAGAAGGTTTAACACTAAATATGAAGAGACTCAAATGGAATGAAGATCTTCAAGTGATTGAAGTATACTTTTTCATTGGGACAAAGAATCCAGAGGAAACCTTTGTAGTAGATGGTGCCCAAGTATCATCGAATCAGTGGGTGTTCGATCAGGTGTCTAAAGTAATCTACCTAGGTAGAATTAGACCCATAGGTGTAGGCCCTAGTTTTAGTAGACCAAAAGATGTTTTATATTTTGATCCTATATCTGATCCACCCAAAGTCCACAAGATTCTAGTATAGGATTGTCGTCACCCTTGTGCATAGTAGGATCTTCATGGATTGTATTAACTCTTGTACATACTATGGTTCTCATGGGTATGCTATAAGCATTTTTTTTTATTGTTTGACAATTGTCTTCATCCCGTGTGAAAAAGTTTTGAGTATGAGATAAGTTAAAATCATAAGTAAGAGAGATTTAATCTGGTACTAAATTGCACTAACTCAATCTCTGGATAATACTCATGTAAATAGCCTTACATTGTTACTCAAGAGGAAAAACTATTACTAAAGCAAGAGTGGTTAGATTCTAGGACGACTATTTTAAAGCTGCAAGAGGTATTTAGGAAAACCAAACAATGCTGGGTATGTTCCATCTCAATAGAGATGCCAAACTTTGGTGGAAGCAACACTGCAGAAATAATCCCATGAGTAGTCCGTTTTGGGACAAAATGAAGCATACAATCAAAGAACGCTATCTCCCTCCTACACATCAGGCTATCAGATGAATGAATTCTTTGGTCTATGCCAGCTAGGACTTTCACTAGAGGAGTACTACACCAAGTTTGTGTCTTTACGACACTATGCTCCCCAAATGACCACGGAGCAACAAATTGCCTGTTTCTGTCAATGCCTCAACAAACCCTTGAGTACATGTCTTGAAGCCATGAGGCCTACATCAATTCAGGATGCCCTTCTCAGGGCCAAGCCTCTTGGAGCTAAAGGAACCAACTCTACAAGGAAATTTAATGGATTTTAATAACTTTAGGTGAAGAGCCAAGGGAACTTTTAACCAAGGATATCAACAACATGGAGTAGCTGCAGCAGTGAACTTGGAGCAGACCTTTCCAAACGTTAGGTGCTATGGATGCAATCAAATGGGGCACTATAGAAATAACTATCCAGAAGAGAAAAACCCTCGAACTACTGCTAAAGCCATTTCCCAAAATCAAGGAGACAATCTAAGAGAAGGTAGAAATGGAGGACGAGGTAGAGGAAGAGCAGGAGGAGCCAAAGCTTAATCATGGGAAAACCAACATTAATGAACGAGAAAGATGAAAGAGCCACTTTCTTGACTACAGTTAGTAATCCTAGAGCTCAACAACAATAGGAAGTTATGTAAACCAAAATAAACCGATAATGTAAAACTTTGAGTTACTTATATATTATAATGGTATAGATAATTTTTCTTTCCCAAATTACTCAATGTATCTAATGTTAAGTTAGCATTCAATAAAAAAATTAAGGGTGGATTTAGCAAATAAGAAGAGGTTCTTGATAGGAAGGTAGAATTTGAATCTTAGAAATGAGATAGTTATCAACAAACCAACTCACATTCCTTGTGCACACGATATCCTTCCTTGAAAAACAAACTAGATATGGAAGTATTAATGTAGGAGACTAATAGGAATCCAAAAGAAATCTTTGTATGATACTTCTGAAAACCCTTTACATATTATTGGTCAACCAATTTAGAGCACAGAGGGGGTACCTCTAGTGCAAGGGTGGAAGCTTACGCCGAACGCAGATTGTCAAGCGCGTTCAGATTGGCAAAGCCAGAATACACAGTACTTGTCAAACACTGATTGCTCTGAATGGTCAGTTAGATCAAGCAGTTCATGTTGACAAGGTGGATATAGGGATCTTTTATGGAATGGATTTAACCTCATTTTTGCGATGATACAAATGGTTTGTAAAGGTTTTTAAGATGGGCTCAACACTGAGAGTTTCTTGGGGGAAAAATTGAGTAGGAAGTAATTAGTAAGGAATTGTAGAAACTCTAACCAAATTATATCCTTCAAATTAGAAAGAACTCTTAGAGTAATCAGTAACACTTGGTAAAGTGGAAAGATTATCCCACCGAAGATGCCACTTAGGAAAATGAAACTTTTTTTTTCTCAAAGACTTTCCCAATTTCGGTTGAGATGAGGGCATCTCAAATTCTTAAGTCGGTGTGATATAATTATCACATCTTCTTTATCATGTAAAATAACTCTGATAAATAGCACTCAATTATCTAACATGATTTACTAATTTTCCCTTTCATTTTCAACAAAAAATAGCTAATTGTAGCTTAATAAAATACTTAAACTAGCTATCTATTAATGAGTAATTTAACCCGTGTTCCTAGCAGTATTTTTTAATTGGGATAATTAACTTAAGAATTAGTGAGCTGATTAAGTAGGTTTTCCATCAATTTTTGATATAAAATAGCTAATTTTTACCTAATTAATTACAAAAACTAATCATAAAATTAAGAGATAATTTTTCTAGCTTCTTGATAGTCTAGTATAGCTTTGATAATTATCTAATACTAATCTAAGTTTAACTAGTATAATTACCATTAATTTAAAACCAAAAAAGATTAATTCTAGTCCTAATATAGCTTAATAATTAATTAGATTAATATCCCTAATCTTAATCTATGTAATTAGCAAAATATTAAAAATTAAGAGAGTAATTTAGTATTTAAATAAGTTTAATCTTCTTAAGTAAATTAATTAAGAAAATAGAGATAAATAAGCATAATTTTGCTAATTAAAAATAAATTAAGCTAATTACCAACGATAATCAGCTAGAGTTTTTTCTCTCTAGTGATTTTTGAATAGAACTTGCTCTAGTTGAGAGAGAAATGGCCAGGACTCCGAGTCTGAGTGAAAATGTGAAGCAAGGGGTCTTATTTATAGGTTTCTGGGCACTCACAAGCTAGAAATAGTAGTAGCTTGCATCCCAAGGCATCCCTACAGCTCCCCTAGTGCCCCCTGCTGCTTTTCCTATCCTTGGAAGGTTAGTGATGACCCCTCCCATCACCTACCAGCTTCAAGAATCAAATCTACTATATTTTGACCTATTTTTTCTTAATTGGTCATTCAGCTTGCTAATAGGACAACAAAAAGAGAACTTGCGGATAGTGGAGTGTGTGTTAATGCCATACATTATTCGACATACCTCAAACTATCGAACTCCAAAATAGCACCAACAAAACCACTACCCTCATCAATTCCACATCACGTCACACACGGATCTTAATGAAGAAATCATCTTGGGAGTTTCAAGGATGTGCACTTACAAAGAAGTTCCACCTCAAAGGCACATTGTATATCACTCCCTTGGCACAAACAAATCATATTTTGAATGTACAACCATAGCCAAAGGAGATGCAATCCTTCATCAAGCAGTAGCAATCTCCAAACATCCAAGGGATCCAGATCAAACATGTTTGGGTAAATAAATTCATTCAAGAAACCACATCGAAAAAAACATGGCTACCCAAAGCATTACTTTTCACATCAGTCTTCCAAATCATCCAAGCCACGCTTTCAACAAACCCAAAAAACCTCAAAGAAATCTTAAAGAGTGCTGTGTCTGTTTGCAGACACAGGATGCAAGATGTTGCATTAGGAAAAATATGAATCCTATAGGGGCCCTTTGGGATTAAGGTTAATTAGAGGCCATCCAATGAGGAGAGGATGGTGGACACACTCTATGCCCTCAAAAAAGTAGAGGGACAAAGTAGTCTTACACTTCATAATGGGCTCTTACCTAGTGAGGGGGGGGGGGGGGGGGTGGGCCATATGGAACCTCCAAGTTCCCCCCTTTTTGATCCGGTTTTGAAAAAATCCCAAAATTTTGAAATTTTTCAAAATTTTCAAAACTCAAATCTTATCTTGTTAAAACCCCCTAAAATCTATTTATGGTCAGAAAAGCATTTTTTGACCTCAAAAAGTCAAAACGTACACACTAAAACCCTAAAATTCAAAATTTTTAAAAAACTTTTGAAAAACTTTTTTTTACTATCCAGAACTCCCCCAAAAGTAGTCCTTAAACAAAAAGTGATTTTCTCTCTCTAGAACCCTTTTTCCAATCCCTCCTTGGTTACAACCATCACACTCATCCTCTACTCTAACACTCTCTCTCTACACCATCTCCATTGCTGCAGCAAGGAAGCTCCTCTCTTCTCCCCTACCACCTTCCATTGCCACACCAAGCAAGGGTTATCCACCTTCTCCTCCCATTGCTACACCAAGCAAGGGTTAACCACCTTCTTCTATCACTTTATCCCACCTATATTGTAGCAACAAGCAAGGTCCTGATCTTCCTCCTAATTTTCTTTGTTCAACCATGGCCAGCTCTACTTCGAAAAGGCAACCAAAGCATGAGGTCACAACACTTGCATGCCACAACACAAGAGGTATAGATGATGAGTGGGTGCCACAAGAGTTCACCAAAGGTGCTAGGGTATACATGCAACCATCTGCTATTGGCCCTCATCGTGTGCGGAATCGTGCAAACTTGGATCATCATTGGAAAGAAAAGCTCCCTGGCTTCAAGAACCGCAAAGAAAAGGGGACCGTAGCCATTATGCAACATGTTTTCTCAATGTCAAGCATGCAATTGCAACAACCACCTGATTTCCAACACATTGTAAGTACATGTTTTGAGAATACAAAGCTAGGTGTGAAATGAGGAAACCCAAACTTCGAGCGAACTTTTTCGAGCGATGATAAAACCGAGCGAGTTAATAAGAGGCACTATTGGTGAAAGATAGGGTGAGAGTCAAAATTGCTAATCATCACAAATTTTTATTAACAAGGGATGCAGTCGTTCAGTCTAGCTTCCACTCTCTCTCTCTCTCTCTCTCCCTCTCTCTCTCTCTCTCCCTCTCTCTCTCCCTCTCTCTCTCTCTCTCTCTCTCTCTCTCCCCCCCCCTCTATTTGTGTGTGTGTGTGTGTGTGTGTGTGTACTAAATGTATAAGTGAATACGCTTTTCTTATTTTAAAGCTCTTGTGTTATTAAAAAAAAACGTTGGTGTAGGGAGATTTTTTAAACTATACAATGAGAGAACTCTGTGTTATTAAAAAAACCGTCGATTAGGGATATTTCTCTCTCTCTCTCTCTCTCTCTCTCTCTCTCTCTCTCTTTGTACCAAATGTATAAGTGAATACGCTTTTCTTATTTTAAAGACCTTGTGTTAAATAAAAAAGAAACCATCGGTGTAGGAAGATTTTTTTTACTATACAATGAGAGAGCCCTTGTGTTATTTTAAAAAAAAACCGTCGATTAGGGAGATTTTTTTTACTATGAAATGAGAGAGAGAGAGAGAGAGAGAGAGAGAGAGAGAGTAAAATGAAGACTATTCACTTTTTTTCAATACTCACAATAGTGAGTAGTATATATATTACGGAGCAAAAAGAATTACATAAAAAGCCATGCTCAAAATGAGCCATGGCATCATAGTAGCACAACAAAAAGACAGCCAGATCATGACCTTTTACAAGGAGGCCTAGCTGACAAATATATAAACAACTCTGATAACCACCAGCTGACCATAGATGCCCCTTAACAAACTATCTAGAACAAGAGAGGCCGACCCAAAACAAAAAGAAAATTGATCCACACAGCATGCCGAGAAGGCGGGGTGCACAATCCCATCACTAGTAGAGTCATGTCTAGTTGCCACCAGGACGACGCCTCTACCATCGACAAATTGTCTACCCAAAGGGAACCTCTGAATAGAGCCCTCATAATAGCTTGACCATTGAAAGCCACCACCAGGGGCATCAACTAGACAAGATCTAGACAAGAACACCTACAACAACGCAAAGCAAAGCAGACCACCTTGGGCTTGTTGTCTATGAAGACTACCATGAATAACCGAGCCTAACCCACAACCAAGGCCAAAATCAAAAGCCATCCAATCAGAAGCACCACCTTTCTCCAAGATAAGAGCCGACATGCACCTTGAAGCCGAGACCACATGCTATTAGAAGGGAGCCTTGCCCTAGCAATGAACACCCGAAGTGCCAAACCAAGAACATCCCGTGATGAAACAATAGCCAGGCCACCCATTTACCCTCCCAATGAGGAGGCAAGAGGGGATAAACCTCCCCTATGATAGAAAATATGGGGCAAATGAAGAAAAGAAATAGCGAGAAAGCAATCCTACCCGATGCCTCACCCAGAGACTTCCCGGCCTGAGATCTCCATGCAACGCCCTCCAACAGAGGCACACCTATACAACCCCACCTAGCCGTAGCACCTCGTTCGAGCCCCCCAAGCTTTGATGCCTCGTAGTTTGTTCTACGAAGGAGGCCTTGACCCCACACAACCCAAGGGTCCCTTGACTCTATTCACTTTTTAAAATTAATATGTGCATGCTTTCGACAGACTTAGGTTAGTTGTCGAATAGTCCAATACATACACATATACAAATATACAATGGTATTTCTAATGGCTTCAAAAGAAATAAAATCACAAAAAACTCGAAGATTCATTGAAAGTTTTTAAGAAGCGGTGTATGATCCCCACCCCCTTCCAGATTCCACATAGCTTTCTCTACACAGCTATGCAGCTTTGCATGGTTTGTGCCACTCTCGTCGTCATCATTGTAGAAGAACTATATTTATGTGTGCAATATTCATGCCAACACATTGTGCCATTCCTAACACATCAGGCTCATTCTCGCAAGTGACTCAGCCAATCAAATGATGCAATAGTTCAACGAGTCTCTTGCAACAACAATAACAAAAAGCCTGGGAAGCCATTAATTAACCTATAGGCTATCCTCTAGTACTACATCATGCGACTAACCTAGAAGCATTTTTGTTTCTCAAGTCGCCCTCTTAAGTGGCTCT
The DNA here is from genome assembly GCF_014529385.1 of Adiantum capillus-veneris. Lineage (NCBI taxonomy): Eukaryota > Viridiplantae > Streptophyta > Polypodiopsida > Polypodiales > Pteridaceae > Adiantum > Adiantum capillus-veneris. The sequence continues at coordinate 107,892,645 of NC_140944.1, forward strand.
CTAGAAATTCTCCAAGGAGCTCTGTATGGCATCCTCAACTGATAGCAAGTGACAGCTCCTGTGGGGGACCCTCCTTTGTTGTGTTATGCATCAGTGAGCTGATTTTGTTTACATTTTATTTTTTGTTTGGTGGCTCACTTTAGTGTAGCCACCTGTCGATGGACTCTGTGAAGCAAGTGTCCTGCTTGAGCAACAGATTGTGAATATTCTCCATCAAGAGAAGCTGAAAAACACTGCTAGGTGCATTAATTTTCCTTGTGAAGTGTTCTAGATGGACTCTCCCATGATCAACAAGAATGCTACTATAAATTACTTTCGACCTTCCATATTCTTCACACCTTCTAGACCTTCAAAACTCTTCAATATGGCCTCCCAAATTCTATAGTTTTCATGTTAAGAATCTTCAATATTTTCCAGCATTTTTACTTTTTTTTTTTTTTGAGATTGGGGAGACCTACTCGCTCTTTTTATTAAAAAGAAGGCTCCCTAAAGGATCTGCGCCGGCGCAGATCCTTTAGGGAGCCTTCTTTTTTTTAAATTCAATCCTTTTATAGTGAATACAAAATGACTATGGCTAAACCCATGTCCTTCTAATGCATAGCTACAAAGATACTTAGTAAACTTTGAAATTGAAACTAAAAGAGGAGGAAAAGTGGAGGGGTACACACGCGCCAACTATGGACAAGGCAATCAATGCAAACGACATGCGGTAGTTGATGCGAGAGTTGGCCAAAAGGGGAGCATGTCATGTGACTAGAGAATTGATGCGACTCGCAAAAGTAGCCTGCGTGAGGGAGAGTAGGCACGTGTCTGCAACAAGGGGAGGAGAGGAGACTACATATATTTTTTATAGTGAGGGCTTCACCCCAGAAATGCCGAAACCACTTGAGTGGGGTGGAGATTTTCAATATTTTGTAGTGAATAAGTGAGTAGGGGTGGACATTTTGATTGAGTTTTTCTTAAAAAAGCCTCCCTAAAGGTTCTACATCGGCACAGTGAAAACAGTGAATTCATGTCACAAGATCTCCCTACAGACATCTCTGTCTCTCTCTCTCTCTCTCTCTCTCTCTCTCTCTCTCTCTCTCTCTCTCTGTCTTGTGTGTGGCTCTGCTAAATTGAATTTATGTCTCCCTAAATGACACAAGATCTCACCCCTTGGATAGCATGCTCCTGAGCTACTTAGTTAGCACACCTCCACATACAAGTGGTGTTCACGCAGATAGCATGGGCCTAAATCCTTGCAGTTTGAACCCGTCGGGTTCTTGCTGGTTTAATTGTCCTCAGCCAGCTTGAGGTGCTTTATGCCCAAAAAACCCACAAGCTCGTGATTTCTTAGGTGGCATTAACTCCAGTATCGCTTGCTCAATATTGGTCGTTCATCAGCCCTGACGTATATGCCTCTCATGCACACAATGCATAAGCACGAACAATGCTTTTCTCTATGTGCACAGATGAGAGCAAGAAAGCAAGAGGGGGACAGGGGTAGAGCCAACAAGCAAATGCACAGGTCTTTATATTTTCATGATCGTGACTAGTAGTGCTACAATATTTTAAAAAGAAAGTAGGAGGAGAATCAAACGAGATGCCTCTCACTCTCTCGACTTAAGCATGGATGCCCTTTTTATTCCAAGCCAAGTGTGTGTGCAGTTGCATGCAACAAGAATCCTCCCTTCACATTTGCATGATGCAAGGGCTGCGACCTTCTCTCTCTCTCTCTCTCTCTCTCTAATTCATGTACCTACAAACATGAATTCAATTTAGTAGAGCCACACACAAGATAGATAGATAGATAGATAGAGAGAGAGAGAGAGAGAGAGAGAGAGAGAGAGAGAGAGAGAGAGAGAGAGAGAGAGAGAGAGAGAGATAGATAGATAGATAGAGAGAGAGAGAGAGTTTTGCAGTCATGCTCAACATGAGACGCGAAGCAAGGCACATTTCTCCAATAGTGCAAGGCATCTTTCTCAAAAAATGCATGTGCAATTCCAAATTCGTGGCTAGAGAGAGAATCTCCACTTGATTCTACAAGCTCCTACCTGTCATCCTCTAGGACTACCATAAACTGACGCTTCTTTATGTAAACCAAGGAATCTTCCCAAGATATTTGTCTTTGTGAGTAGTAGGGGTGCACAAATGTCTTTTCAAGGGAATAAAGCGTGATTCCTCTTTAGTTTTACTTTACTTTTACCTCTAAGGTAATTCAAATAAAAAGACAAGGCCCCACTTATTTTACCTTGAAGGTAATTCAAAGAAAAGAGAAGGTGGTGACTAGGTTGGGCTAGGGCACGCGGCGACGGGGGTGTGGGGAGATACAGGTGGCAAGACACATGTCAGAGGTGTTGCATGCACATGGAGCAATGTGCACGAGGTAGCAAAATAGTTAGGTAAGTCTTTTTATAAATTTTTGTGTCGAGCTCAATAAGCAAGAAAATGCTTGCAGTGATCTACAGTACATGCTTTGTTGCTTGCAGGTCACGAGCTCGAGTAGCTTCAACCTTAGTCTAAATTCACAAGCACGTGTGCAGTATGAGAGAGAGTACATGCTTTGTTGCTTGTAGGTCACGAGCTTGAGTAGCTTCAACCTTAGTTTACATTCACAAGCACATGTGTGTGTGTGTGTGTGTGTGTGTGTGTGAGAGAGAGAGAGAGAGAGAGAGAGAGAGAGAGAGAGAGAGAGAGAGAGAGAGAGAGAGAGAGAGAGAGAGAGAGGAGACACAATCTTGTGTGTTATGGTCAAAGAAAGAAGAGACCAAATTTGTAGCGAGAGAGAAAGAGCAAGGGGATGCGAGAGGAGAGACATAGAGTATGCAGAATGTACGTGCCATATAGCTCTTGGAGTCAAAGCCTCATGAGTCACATCTCTTGAATAAGGTCGTGAAGACAAAGATCAAAACTCATAGATCACTTCTCTATTAGGCTTTGAAGGTGGTCCTACATATGGTATGGAGAGAGAGAGAGAGAGAGAGAGAGAGAGAGAGAGAGAGAGACATAATAAAGAAGAAAACTATAGACATGGTCCCTAGGTGGCTTGCCCCCCTCTGCTTCATCCTTGATGTTCAGGATGAGGCTCAAACTGCACCACATACAACAAGATGGGCCATGTTGTATAAATATTCGCTCGAATTTCGGTTCACTCGAAAAATGTCGCTCGGTGTATGGTAAGACTCGTGTTAAATCACAGTGTAATGTTATTATGGACTCATATTTAAGATTTGCCATGCATATATAGTCACATTTCCATCCACATTGGTGGAGGAGCAGCACTACATAGTCTGTTCGTCACATTCAATGCTATACATGTGGATATTGGAGCAACAATGTTCGCACATCTTTGCCCAAACAAACTGGTTCGAAGAAGGATTTTCTTCTATTCTCACTCCTATATTGTGCTTACTTCTACACAAGAGTTTGGAACTCTTGAACCCATCAAAGTAACTTCCTTATTAAGTATGGAGTGGCCGGTGCCAGATTTGTGGTCGGTAGCATCTTTCAAGCAAAAGATGATAATAGATGTCCAAAACTCTTTGAAATACTCTAAAGCTTCTAGGTCTGTCGGTTTGAGTTGGTGTTTGCCTATTCATTGTTTTGTGCACATTTTTAAAGAGTTTGGATTTGTGGAGACTACCACAATGCTTGTATGTAAAGATGTGCATTATGAGGAATTACGAAGGCTTTTAGAAAAGGACTGAGGTTTTGTGGAGGGCATGCACAATGGAGACCGGTATCGTTGTAAGGTTGAAGCTTCAAGTATTGGAATGTGCTATTTGAAATCCCTCACCTCCTTGTACGTACGATTCCACTATGATCGTTGGATGTGCAAGCTTGGAGTGTTGACTCCCTTATAGAGTGTAGACGGCGCTATTGCAAGCTTTCACATTGCAGTGAGGATGCCCAATGATGCTTTCGAGGCAGTCCAAGTGAACAAGCATTGGACTCTCAGTAATGTGAGAGAACATTTGGTTATTATGGGTTTTGAGGCGCTTCAACAAGCACAATTTTGTTTACAAGGTCACAAGGTGAGAATCCTTCCACCACATTTTCAATACATCATAGTTTGTCAATCATTGGATGCTTATTGTGATGAATGTTCGCAGATTGGGAAGAGAATGGAAGACAAATTGAAGGTCGAGGAGGACTGGAGGATGGATGGAACTATGCTATCGCTCTTATAACTTTGTAGCTCTTGCAATTTTGAAAATGATCCCCGATGTAATCAACATGATTTGCTTTGGCAAATCATGTCTTTGAATATAATTTTTTGCATTGAGATGAGAGATCATTTTTTGATGAAAGTGCCTCCTTGTTTTTTTAAAAATGTATTTAGAAAAGGGACCATTATAAAAGGGGGGCCGCATAACTCATTCACTTTTTGCACTTTTGCAGCTCTTGAGCTCCTCCACTCTCTATCTACACCCCAGGCTAGACATGGACGCTTCCACAGCCTCTGCATCTACACCCACATCCACCCCTTTGTCACGCTTCATCCTCTTCCTCGAGGACACTAAATACAACTAGAATGCATCGTTAGCTACGTTCGTATCGAATTAAGATCAAGTAAAATATCAAAAACTATATATGCCATTTCAACACTTCTCAAATTGAAAAAAAATCATTTATTTGATGCTATTAATTTGTCTAAGATATTTATTAAATGGGAGGAGAGACTTCAAAATGAAGGAGAGAAGGAGAGAGAGAGAGAGAGAGAGAGAGAGAGAGAGAGAGAGAGAGAGAGAGAGAGAGAGAGAGAGAGAGAGAGAGAGAGAGAGAGAGAGAGAGAGAGAGAGAGAGAACCTACCTGAAGCTCAGTTTATATCAAGGATGCATTCCAAGAGACAACATTCCGGATAGAAAGCTTCTCAGACACTTTTTTGTGGTTTCTCAAGCACACCACATTTAGCATACACTGTTGATCAACATCTTGTGCCACATGCCTTCAAGATGCATGCATAGGTGATTTCATAGGCTCTCCCATGAATACACCCCATTTGGCACATGTCCTGCAACAATAAGTGCATACCAAGAGACTGCATCCCATCCCGATCCTGGAGGAAGCTTGCCAAGAATGTGTCGTGCTTTTGCGACTGCACCAAATGCAACAGGCATGTCGACCAAAGCAGTTCCAAGCACAGAGTCTTTTTCCAAATTTTCCTGGGCTATCTCATGAAATTGCCTTTGTCTGTAGAGAGAGAGAGAGAGAGAGAGAGAGAGAGAGAGAGAGAGAGAGAGAGAGAGAGAGAGAGAGAGAGAGAGAGAGAGAGAGAGAGAGAGAGAGAGAGAGAGAGAGAGAGAGAGAGAGAGAGAGAGAGAGAGAGAGAGAGAGATAACATCTTGGACGGGAAGCGTGGCACTCTGCAGCAGGGCTCCAATTTGCACCAACAAAGGGCATGAGAATTAACCACCAAAGCGTCTTTGGTGGTGGTCAGCCGCCGGGGTACAGCGCGTGCAAAAAAAGGTGGAGGGCTGAGATGTGCAGGAGCGGGGGCGGGAGGTTGATTGGAGGCTGCTAGAGCGAGAGCGGGAGGTTGATCGGAGGCTGCACGACGGCAACATTATTCGTCCACTACCGGGAGAGGGGGGTCTGCCATGTGGGTTAGTGAGAGGCCAGGGATTCAAAAGACGCTGCTACGCTAACGAAGTAAAGAAAAGTTGGACCTCCACACATTTTTTACTCATCTCCCTCACCTTGACACCACAATTTCCCTTCAGGTAGATGCATTTTCCGAGATTTTGCGTTCATGGAGGAGCATATCATAAAATATTCCGTATCTATCTCCCCACATGCAGGGATCTGGGTGCCTTGCAATCTTTTGTGCTACATACACTGAGAGACGGAAGTGAAAAATAGACCCGGTGGCCTCTACACCAAGACTATGCACAATGGCCTCATCATGGGGGATACACAATAGGGGCACCACCTAGCAAGATATGCGGCTAGGACGCATACATATACACAATGAAGCATGCCATGGAAAACAATTTCAAGCTCCACGTCCAAATGTGGAATGGGGTGGTCGGAGAATAAGGTGATAGGAGTGGTGAATGAGTGAGAATGGGCTTGCTACTCGTGCATGTTAGTAAGGAAGATAATGAGGTAGGGGAAACTTGCGAGTATGCTCACTTATCATACAAGAGGTGGCAAATCCACACACCTCAAGATGGAAGTAGCAAGATGATAGGAATATGAGAGGGAGAGAGAGAGAGTGTGTGTATGGTGGAGAATCCGCACACCTTTACATAAGCAGAAAAAAAAGGCAAGGAACAAGCATATACCATACTCACAATGAGATGTATCCAAAGCGACACTAAGTATGGCACCAAGATGGAGTGTGTTGATTGCTTGCAAAAGATGAATACAATAGGTAGCGTATGGCAGGAAAATGAGAAGGGGACAAGATGGTAGGAGGCATAATGGAGAGATGGGAGTTGATGGCGAGGAATATCATGAGTGTGTCCACCCTTCTTCTTCTTGAAATTGTGCCTTCAACCCTTAATTACAAGTGGTGTGGAGATGTGGTGCTCATCTTTTGTGCATGGTGATGGTGATGATGATGGTGTTGTGATTATGTGATTAGGATTCATGCTACAAGCATGTAGCACAAGAGTGTGTATGGCTAGGTGTGTGTGTGTGTGTGTGTGTGTTTTTTAAGTGAGCTCTCATGTCCTCCTTATATAGGGAAGGAGGGGAGGATTTAGCAATATTTCTATTTGAGGTGAGTGTCCCACTTTGGTGACTAGGAAAATGGGGTGCACGTGACTGTGGCTCCCATCTTGTCTCCTCATTATTTAAAATACCAGAGTCAATAGAGAGAGAAGATGAGAGAATGTGGGTAGGATGTAGAGGATAGGAGATATTTACAATAGACATAAGCTTATTAGGGAGAGAAGAGAGAGGTAATAAATTTACAAGAGAGATTGTCAAAGGTGGATAGTTGTTGATGAGGATGGATCCTCCAAAAATGGTGATAGAATCACTCTAGACTTGCCAAGAACTCATTAAAAGAGCCTTGTCTCTTGTAATCATGCTTGAAGACTTGTAGAACCATAGCCATTCTAGAGGGAAGAAAATTGGGGATGGCCTGTGTCACCATTACACGAGAAAACTGGGGTCCACTACAAAAATCATATCTCCGTGTTCATAACTCCAAAAATTCTAAAAAAAATTGAACTAAAAGTTGAGATCACGAGCTACATCTTTCATGTTGAACGCTCCTTCAGATTCGGGGTTCTTCTTTACTTAAAAAATTCAGCCAAATAATGTATTATTTGTGGCTGCAAAGGTCTTTTGGTGGTCCCCTTTGAGTGGACTTCTCTCTTGCCTTCAAGTGTAAGCTCCTTCATGTGTATGAAAACATGACCTAGAGTTTTGAAAAGAGTGGCAATCATCTAGATGGAGGTATTATTGAAATTTGAAAGTGGGGTTGAGGTTTGAAAATGAAAACTAGTGAATAAAATATTTGGTAGGGTGGAATAATATACATACATGAAAAATATATTAGAAAATACTAAAATATATAATTTAATTTAGAATATATATATTTAATATTTAAGGTCAAAAGAGAGATCAACAAAGAAAGCTTACTTATTTATGCTACATCGTGATCGATTAGCATAAGTCTTATTTATTTAATAAAGGCTAAAACGTTTATGAAAAAGGGAAGAAAAAATCAAAAGTAACTTATATAATAGGAAATATTTTGGGTAAAAGAGAAAAAAAATATTGGGGGTTCCCATGCATGGAAAAGCTTGCCTCAACACAAAGGTGATCACCCATTCTCCAAGTGGTTGCGATGATTCCAAGAAATTGCCACCGATACAGGCCATTTCATGGACGAGCAAGCCCTAGGGGTGTCAACGCTCTAGAAGCGCACATTGGAGGTGGAGTGCCTTTCTTGGCTAGAAACATTTATCTTCTTGGTGGGAGGAACCTGATTTGGAGGAGCTCCGCTTACCACACCTTCAGGTTGGGTCCTTTATCAAGGACACCAAGGAGCAGGAGGTTATCCCCATGAACCTTGCAGCGGAAGGAAAGACACTTTGGCTCGAGTACCCCAGGCGGCTTGAGGAAGTGGTTGAGAAATCCATTGTTGTGGCTGGCCCTAGTGACAGTCCAGTGCCACTACCATTGACGGATGTGGCTATCCCAGAGGTAAAAATCATCCGCTTCCCCGCCGCAGTGGTAGTGGATGGGGAGGAGTATGTGTTTATGCATGATTTGGAGAAAGCATTTTCACATGGATGAATGATTGAGTGTGCTATGCAACAACACCAAATGTCCCTTAGACAATACGCGAGATGCCCTAGAAAGGAAGCTCTTGCCACTTGGGGACTCTATTGCTAACACTATTGCAGTTGTATGTGCGAAGGTCCTGGAAGTAGAGTAGTTGCACATGGCTGAGGAATAATTCCAAGCCGCGCAAGCCAAGGTTGAGGCCGCTAGGATGCATATGCCACTATGCAACCCCCCATCTGATGATCCAAAGCTCGTAGCTGCGGTGCATGGGAGGATTGACTTGGATGGAAAGGGCAACAACAAGGAGGACGACAAGGAGTAGGAGGTAAACTCTATCCTAATTTTCATGTTATTTGTTTTTCTCAACCTTAATTGGTCTATGACAGGACGTCCTAGAGGTTGACCTCAGCCTTCCCTTGCGCATTACCTAGGACAATTTCCCCCTGGCGATGTGGCCATTATCCATAATGAATTTACTTCCCAAGCCCATCTTATGACTTGGTTGTTGAAAGCTTTGAGCAGGCGTTTTTGTGTTTGAGCACCATTTCTCAAACTCTGCATCTTGTGTTCCTAGTGCGTAGATCCCTTGTATGCACATCATTTGGCAGTGGCTTCCGTGGTAAAGTGCTTGCCCAGATAGGGATACATGCTTCCCTTGGCTCAACAGACCCAAAGGCCATAGCACAGTCCCTCTTGACTGGGGAGTTGCCTTACACGCAAGATAGGCGCTAGGAAATGGTCAAGAAAATTATGAACTCCTCAGATACATGATGTAAATCACCTTTTTGGAAGTAATAAAAATGATTCTGAATTGTCTCTCTATCTTGTACATTCTTCTAAATGTGATTTGTCAATCTTGAAAATTGTTGTAATTAGTGATATGTTTCAATAAGCTGTGTCTTTTTTATTTGAAAGTAACAACACAGCGGAAGTTGGATGCACATGATACTTCTTTCAACTTACCTTAATTCTGGAGAAAGTATAAAATACATCTGAGTGAAAAGAAGCGGTTTCTCTAAAGTAATGATGCAAAACCAATTGATTTTAGTTAATTTATGTTTTTTAAGTATCCTCGGGGTAGAGAAGCCTACCGGGTATCAAAAAAAGGGTGGCCACAAGGGCGCGCAAATGGCCCATCCATGAGTTTTGGATGGCCAATTTGCGCGCCCTTGTGGCCACCCTTTTTTTGGCATATCCCCTGGGAATTCACCATGGAATACTTACCACACCACGTAAGTGCAAGGGAAGGGTTTTTTTTAACAACTTACAGAAGCGTATAAGTTAGGGGCAGGGCCCAAATAATTTATCTCCCAAGCTTAAAAATAAGGGAGAGGGTATCATATTTATTGGTTGGGGGGGGAGGGGGGGGAGTGAGAAAAGGGAAAAATGAGAGGAAGTTTTTGTGTTTCAAAATCATGGCTTCCCAAAAGAGTCCGCCCTTGAACTTTTGAGTCAATAGCTACAAAGATCCATGCAAGAACTAACATTGCTTTGTATCAATTGCTTGTTTTGTGATTATAGTTTATCTGTTGAGGATGAAAGCTATAAAGAGTTTTTATAGATAAAAATTTACACAAAGAACCTAGCACAACTTTGTGACCATGTTTTTTGAGTAATTTATATGGGGTAGAATTGGACGAGTAGCTAGAGTGCAAGCTGAGCGGGTACATAGTTTGAAAGTCAAACTAAGACACATTGAAGTTACATCTAGTTATCAACAAAGTGATTCCTTAGTACGTTGCCAGTCACTATGCTAAACGCTCTTTGACTAGTTTTACTCAGTTAGATCATGTGAGACCTAAATTTTATATGTAAAATAGGGGTATTATAATTTTCTGCATTGATTGTTGTATAAGCGTAGAAAGGGGGGTGATATTCCCTAGTATGAGTTGTATATAGGGGTTTTATCAAAGTTGTCCACTCGCAGGTGGCATCTCATTTTTTATATAGAGTGAATCCCCCGGGGGCATATCGAGCATATGTTTGCACTCAAGGACACTAGAAAAGGTGAAATCAACTCTAAATTTAATTTTTCAAGCACACTATCACCTGCTTCAGCTCTACCTAATACATCCCTACACCAAAAGGCCCAATTACATTGGACATTTGAAAAATCTAATTTAATGTTGCATAGACACTTGGTTTCACAATATGTTAACTTTTTTGATATCCTATGGGGTAAACAAAGATTGAAATTGCCAAAAAAAGGGTGGCCACAAGGGCGTGCAAATGGCCCATCCATCAGTTTTGGATGGCCAATTTGCGCACCCTTGTGGCCACCCTTTTTTTGGCATATGGAGTATATGTTTGCACTCAAGGACACTAGAAAAGGTGAGATCAACTCTGAATTTAAGTTTTCAAGCACACTATCACTTGCTTCAGCTCTACCTAATACATCCCTGCACCAAAAGGCCCAATTATTTGAAAAATCTAATTTAATGTTGCATAAACACTTGGTTTCACAATATGTTAACTTTTTTGATACCCTATGGGGTAAATAGAGCTTGAAATTGCAAAAAAAAGGGTGGCTACAAGGGCCACACATGGATAATGGACACATTAGACACAACTTTTGATCATATTGTCATTGCAAAGTCATCTCATTACAAAGATAAGGGTGTGCAATACAAAAAAAGGGGTAACTTTGGCTAATGCTCGAAGTCTCATCACAATCGATGTGCAAGCTGCATATCTCTTGGCTGTATTGTCACTCGCTTTCCATGAATGGTGCATAGGTTGGTATCTTCCAACATCGAAATGATGTGGGCCTTTGTAGCTTCTTGAATAGCCTCTAGCACTATTGCTTGCATTCTATACTGATTTCCATAGCCTTGTCCCGTTGCTTCATTATTTTGCTAGGTGTTTGTTCTTGTGGACGTGAAGATTCTACAACCCTCGATGACTTAGGTGCCCTACTACCATGCCCACTACCAGAAGAGTTCCTAGAACGACCAAGTGTTCGTGGCCATTTTCTTGTGCCTTTAAGCCATGCCGGATTCTCACATCTTTGGAGGGTGTTTTTGTTGGCAGGTGGATGCTCTTTCGTGGTTTGTTTGGTGCACGCCATTTGGTATGGTAAGAGCTCACCGTTCTTAAGAAATGAATGGTTTATGAGAGCATGCAATATTTATAAGGGCCCATTTAAAAAGGGCCCTGTTCACACTAATTTTGGAAAAAAAACTATTATTTTTTAAATGAGCATGTCGTTAAGATTTAAACCCTGCATTCACGTGTAGTGACTCGCGCAGAATCCACTTTGACCCTTGTTGCACTCTGCATAGTCGCCATGCAGCATGCTTGGCGGGACCTTGCGATGTTTGCCACTTGTTTCTATACTCTTAACGACTCCATTTCCGCACTTCAATAGCAATCTTAGTTTGTAGCGCATGATCCATTGTGAGCTTACGAGCAAATGTTGTGCAAAAAAACCAGTTGAACATCTCCTCCAAATAATTGGATTGCACCATTCCACCACCATGTCAAGTATTTTTGAAGTACACTCCCCTTGCTCGATAATGGGACTTCTCCATGCCTTGAGTGCTAAAAATTTCAAGCGATCCATACTTGTGCATAAAAAATGCACCATGCACAAATAAGATATGCTGTTCACATGAGTAAACGATCCACATTATTTAATGAAAACAATTGCTTGTAATAAATTTACCACATAACATGGCTTACCATGTAATATGTGATGTTATTTTCACCCCAAGAAAGGATAAAGACCTTGGTAAAATCCACCAAGGCTTCTTGAAATGATTGGCATTGTTTTTCTCTTATACTGTTAAGGACCATTCGCTTGACCATTTTATCAAAATGTGGACAAACTTGCTTGCACTTATTTGCAAGCTCACCATTTGAATCATTGTCAGTAGTAGCTTTGCATAAATCCTTCCAAAGCTCCCAAAGGTTACCTGCCTATTGGTTAGAGCTGTTTTGAGCAGCATATCGACTTGGCTTTTCTTGGGAAACTTTCTTCAAAAAGTGTCTGGGTTTTTGTCCACTCATTGTGTTAGACAAGGGGAACTAGAACCTAGGAGTGCACCTCCCAACCACCCGCTATATAGCATGGCTCCTAGCCCTTTGTCCTAGTTGGACTCCCTTTCCACACTGCCTAACCCGGCCTTGCCCTTGTCTAGTCCGGACTTGCCATTGTCCTGACATTACTCCCCCCTTAAAGAAGAGTTTTCGTCCTCGAAAAAAAAAGTGGGGAGCTTCTTATTAAGAACACTAATGTTTTCCCAAGTGGCGCCTTCCTCACATCGATCTTTCCACTTATTAAGGCTTGTTAATGTATATGATGACGCGTACATAAATCATGATAGGCAAGAATACATTTAGGTTCATGCGCTAAGGTAGGAGGTTCAATGAAATCAACCAAAATCTACTGGCCAATGACATTGTCGTCCCCATGTAACCGCTTACGTAAATGGCTTACATGAAACACCGAATGAATACGAGAATGTGTAGGTAGCAATAATTTGTAGGCACGATCACCTACTCGCTTGAGTATTTTGAAAGTCCCACAATATCGGGGAGATAATTTAGGTGTTGGCCCAGTTTTTAGACTTTCTAAATGTTCTGGCACACGTAAAAATACTTCCTCCCCTTCCTCAAAGGTAACTTGTCGACGTTTCTCATCAGCGTACTTCGTATACCGATCCTGCACTTGTCAAAAATTCTGACGAGCGACTTTTAACATATCCATGTGGTCTTGGAGAAAATCCTTAACCTGTTGGAGCTTTTCGGTTGCCAACCCCACGTAGCAGGTGATCTAGGTTGAAACCCATACATGAGCATGAAAGGACTAAATCCAGTTATGACATGCTTATCACTATTGTAGGCAAACTCGAGAATATGTAAATATTCTTCCCAAAAATAGATGGTCAGACTGAAAGAGTTACCCAAGTGCTAGAGGATATGCTAACAGCATACGTTACCAAGATAGTGAATTTATTGTTTCACAAAATCACACTTAGATTCCTTGGCTTATAATTTATTTGTTCGTAACAATTCGAACACCTGCCTCAGATGTTGTAAGTGTTCTTCTTCAAAAGAACTGTAGACTAGAATGTCATCGAGAAAAACAATGACAAATTTGCCCAAGTATGGCTTCAAGACACTATCCATAAGTGTCATGAATGTTGCGAGCGCATCGGTTAACCCAAAGGGCATAACCAAAAACTCATAGTGTCCAAACCTTGTTCGAAATGCAGTTTTGGGTATATCAGCCAATTGAATACGGACTTGGTGATAGCCTGACCACAAGTCTATTTTCATAAAAATGCGAGCATGAGTGAGTTTTCAAACAACTCATCCACGCGTGGCAATGGGTACTTGTTCTTAACAGTAACCGCATTTAAGCCACGATAGTCTACACACATGCGTATACTACCATCTTTTTTCTTCACTAATAGGATAGGAGAAGCCCAAGGTGAAGAATTGGGTTGGATAAACCCTCTGCTAAGGTAGTCAGCAAGCTGACGTTCCACCTTAAAAGCTTTAGAGTAACTCATACGGTAGGGCGGTTTACTGACAGTTTTACTGCCTGCAACCACATTGATGTTATGTTGCACCGATCGTATCGGCGGTAATCTTGGTGGAAAATCATTAAGAAAAGCATCGTGAAATTCCTTTAATAAATTTTGTAACTCACTAGCAACTTTTCCTTGTTTGGAAGTAGCCATTGGTGGAAGAAATGATAGAGAAGCATGCGGCGTTGAGGAATGTTCAACAGATTCAATGTTAGCGAGAAAATGAGACAATGAGTAACACAATAAAACTTGATCTATTTCATTATCAGAAACAAAATACATAAGCTCAAGTGTACATATCAATGGTGAAGAAGGTACATCCTTCTCTCCTAACAACAACACATGTGCGCCATGGGATTCAAACATCAAGCTGTTGTGCTCATAGCTATGCTTCAGTGATGGTCCTAGGATATGCAACCATTCCCTACCAAGGACCATGTTTGCCCTCTCCATGTTCATAACCTGAAAATCCAAGGATGTGGAGTAGCCTTGTACTTCAAGCGGAACAACTCGGACTTGAGTATCCCAGATTTCGATATCACGTCCGTTCATCATTGCTACCTTGTAGCGGTGGGTACTCGGAGTTTGAGGGAATTTGAGTTTTTCCACCAATCCGTAATTGATAAAGTTGTGAGTAGCACCATCATCTACCAAGATGTGCACCTTGTGCCCTTGCAAGGATCCGTGCATACGTACTAACTGATGTGGTTCGAAGGTCTGTTGCCACATGGAAGCTATTCGGTGTGTGTTACTTCCCCTGTAGAGAATCATGAGGAAGACTCAAGAGGCAGCAGTTGCAGCGTGTGCACTGCTTTCTCCTTGCCATGACTAGCAGATTTTCCCTTGGGACAATCCTTTTTGCCATGCCTGCCTCCCAAGAATTTGGAAACATAATTTCTCTTTCTTAGATTTATCAAAGTCCTCAGGAGAGAGAGGACCTCTGGACCCCTTCGGTTTTTTAGATGCTTTTGAATTGGCTACTATAAATTTTCTTTTATTGTGCCTGTACTATGTGCATGTATTACCATGTGTATTAGCAGGCACGTGATTATGATGTGATTTCTTTTCATCTAGATCATCGTGAATATGTGCTTTCACTATGGCTTCCTCAAGTGTTTTAGGATCTTCAGTCTTCACGTGCTTCTTAAGCTCTCGTATTAGACCATGGATAAACCGATGTACTTGGCTGAAAGGTGTCTAGGTCTTCCAACTTGAGGATAACATCCCCATAGTGAGATATATATTGAAGTAATGATGGATATTGGTGCATGGAACATGTGACCCAAGCTGTCCGATTCCGATCTGCCTCATTTGTAGGCAAGAATTCTTTGCGAAACATAGTTTCAAAAGCTGCCCAAATCTGTGGTATGATATTCTTCTCCTTGAGAGACATCCACCATTTGTAGGCCTTGCCTTCCAGAGTTAAACTTGTTTGCATTGCTCTGACTGCGTTTTGAGTACGCCGTAAGGCGTGAATTCCATCCCACTTGCTGAGAAAGATATTCATTGCATCCTTATTGCAGTCTTGGTCTTCTCCCTTAAAAGTTGATGGTTTGGTGTTTTGCAACAACTCATTCACCTAGTGAGAATGTGCAAAGCATCAGTAGATGGACCTTGTGCATGATTAGAAGGGCCTTGCCCCTGTGTAGCAACGTGCTCATGCATGTGCATGTCAGCAGAATCCTTGGACTGCTGTTGCATTAATTGGATCACTTACGTGGATAATTTAGTGACATTTTCATTTAAAGATTGAAAATTTCCTTCCATGATTGATATCTGTGTTTGAAGTGCACGAAATTCTTGAATATCAAGCAATTCATAAGTGTCGTCACCTGCTGTAGCATCACGAGCACTCTCCATGAGAGCATCCGACTGCGAGCCATCATGGGCATGATCAGGCGTATTTTTCTCGAAATCAAAAGTCATATTGATATCTGAACCCATGGTGACACAGTGAAGTGCAAGGAATAGCAAGAAAAACACCTGATGTACCACAACCGGTAAATACCGATAAAGAATCTTGTTGATACCAGTAATTAGCCTTGCTAATTTTGTTTGTGCTCCAATTGCCACTGAGGATGTAATCTTGCTCCGGGTTCCAAGAAAACAATCCGATAGTGTAGGTGTGTTTGCCTTAAGCACCCATACTACATTGGTCTTTGTAATTTGGATAACTTGCGAACGACTTGAATGAAGTAACAAAAAAATAATATGCAGTATATGCAACAGAAATAGCACCTTGCCCTTTGTATTTCCCGGCCTTGCCCTTGCTTGGCTCTGTCGGTATGCCTAGCTTTTCCCGAGCTTCACAAGAGGGAGGGGGGTACCCTGTAACATTTAATGGCCTAAAAACTTGTGTGTAGCGGAAATTAGCATGAACATAGTGGGCATTTCATTAGAATAGATTCCTAATGAGAATTACAAGAGTGCTTGGGTGGAGAGAGCAACAAAAAGCATAACACCTAGTTAGATAGCATGAACAATACTTTCAAAAGAGAGAGAAATTAAGCTACTGACAACAGTTGAGGACCAGATTTGCATGGAGGCGGTCCCCCATCCAAAAGGCTTTGTATTATGGTTTCTCCCATCAAGAGAGACATTGTACAATAAAATTCTTTGTGTTCCTTCAAGACTAGCTAGTGCAATGAAGATGAAAGCTTCATGCACTAAGCAAAACACTTAGCAAACACAACATCAATTATCCCCGGTCTCAGACCCAAGACCTCACACACCTTCAAAGATGGTGAGAGCTAGCAGGGTATGAGAGTAGATTGAGAGGAAGAAGGAGTATCTTACGAGAAAGATGTACATCTCCTCACATAATCACTCATATTAGCATAGCTTAGCTTAGTAATTAGCATGGTAGAAGAGATGAGCATGCATTGAAGCTTGGGAAGATATAGTCTTCTTCTTGCTTCTCACATAGACTGTGTGAGAGTGTGTGTGTGATTATGCCTTGCAAAAATCAGCCCTCTCTCTCTCTCTCTCTCTCTTGGGCGAGCCCTCTTGCTAATTGCTCTTGCTCTCCTCCCATTGGACCTCCCCAGGGCTAGCCAATGACAATTAAGTAGCATAAGTGATAGCCTTGTGACATGTGCCCCCCTTTCCCCTTTTGTGAGAGCTTTAGGTAATTTAATAATTCAACTAAACTCTCATTGGACCCCTTTGCCTCCTGGCCAATAGGAATCAAGCAAGCCATTGGGCTGCTGAATGCTCATTGGACCCCTTGGGAGACGGTCCAATAGTCTTCTAGAGGACTTAATTCTCATTGGTTCTTTTATTAATTGTTTATTCCCTTTGTGTAAAGGGAGCTTGTGTGTGTGTGTGGCTTTCTCTCTCAACCCCTACATGCAAGGCTTGCCCCCTCCTAAGTAGGGATTGCAAAGACTTTTTTGTACACACACAAAGCATCCAATTCCCCTATGGTTGAATTTTGGACACAACCTTTGAATTTTGGAACCTTAGCATTTTGGAAGTCTTAATGGGCTGAACCTTAGGGTCTTTTTAGCCCATTGTTGCACATGGCTCTTTTGCAGATGCCCCCCCCCTTTGGATCCCTATTTTCCCTCCTTTGGATCCCTACTGTGGTCGGTCTGCTAGCTTAACCAATATTCTAGCTTTTTCTCCCCTGGCACTTCAAATGATCAATTTAACATGAGAAAATCATTTAGGAGAATTAGATATTGATTATTATGACATTACCTCTACTAAGAATCTGGAAGGGACCACAATACCTTTTTGCTAGTTTAGCATAGTACTTTTGGTGTCCCGTAGGATTCTTGCCCGTCATGTGCCTTAATCGAGCCTTGGTAAACTTTAATAAGACCCAATCATTTTCTTTAAAGGTTTGGGCTCTTCTGTGCTTGTCAGCAGCAACCTTTTGCCTTTGCTGTGAGATAGAGATAGCATCCTTAATCTTTTGAAAAGATTTTTGTAGGTCTCGGCTATACTCATCTGCAACGAAGATCTTCCCATGTACCTTAAGTAGCAAGGGACTTTTTGATCTTCCCTCAATTACCTCGAAAGGTGTTTTTCCTGTGGAAGTATGTACAGTGTTATTGTAAGCATACTCCACTAAGGGTAAGTACTTCTCCCATTGGGATCTTTGATCTACTTCCGTTACATAGGCTTTTAGTAGATCAAGAATGGTTAGGTTAGCTATTTCACTTTGGCCATCCGATGATAGGCCAAAGAGAAGTTTAGCCTTGTCCCTAAATTCTCAAAGAGACCCTTCCAGAAATTACTGGTCATTCTAGGATCTCTATCCAACACTATGGATATTGTCAAGCCATGGTACTTGAAAATTTGTGAAATGAAGAGGGTTTCCATTTGATGGGCT
The DNA here is from genome assembly GCF_014529385.1 of Adiantum capillus-veneris. Taxonomy (NCBI): domain Eukaryota; kingdom Viridiplantae; phylum Streptophyta; class Polypodiopsida; order Polypodiales; family Pteridaceae; genus Adiantum; species Adiantum capillus-veneris. Next base: position 107,910,745 of record NC_140944.1, read on the forward strand.
TTGATAGTCTTTTTGATAGGTATAAAATGAGTTTGTTTACTGAACCTGTCTACTATCATCCATATTCCCGTATTCCCATGGATAGACTTAGGCAATCCAAAGAGAAAATCCATGGATATGCTCTCCCATGGTGAATTAGGGATTGGCAAGGGTTGAAGCAATCCAAGTTGCTTCCCTCTATCAAATTTTGTCTTTTGGCATACCACACATTTAGAAACATACTCTTGTATGTTCACTTTCATGGTAGGCCAATAGAAATATGTTTCAATTCCCTTTAAGGTAGACTGAATCCCTCTATGCCCCGCATAAGGTGGAGCATGAGATTCATACATTACCTTCTCATGTAGTGAGTTAGTAACACATAGTCTACTGTAGTAGAGAAGATAACCATCTTGTAAAGTAAATGGTTCTTCTTTCTTCCCTAATGCAAGGGCTGAAATCACATCTCTAAAATTGGGATCAATAGCATACTCATCTGTCATTGAAGATAGATCATTGTGAGTTGCTATGGAAACTGCATTCACTCTCGGCCGTCTTGAGAGTGCATCAGCTACTTGATTATGCTTGCCAGCAATGTGAGCAATATGAAAATGAAATTGAGAAAGGAAATTTGCCCACCTCATTTGTTTGTCGGAGAGCTTGGTCTGCGTCATGAAGTACTTAAGACTTTGGTGATCCGTTCACAGAATGAAAGGAGTCCCCAATAAATAGTGCTTCTATGAGTCTAAGGCATGTAGAACTGCAAAGAGTTCCTTTTCATATATGCCTAGAGCTTGCTCAATAGGGTTGAGCCTTCGAATCTCCTAGCCTATGGCGTGCCCTTCTTGGAGCAAAACAACTCCAAGGCAATCACCACAAGCATCACATTGGACCTCAAATGGTTTTGAGAGATCTGATAGTGTACGCACAGGTTGAGAGATAAGCTTTTCGAAAGCATTGTTCTCCTTAGCAGACCATGTATACCTAACGCTTTTCTTTGTTAGGTCATGTATGGTCCCGCAATTTGTGAGAACTTTTCTATGAAGCGTCTATAGTATGCACACATACCTATAAAGCTTCTTAGTTCATGAAGATTCCTTGGTTTAGGCCATCCTTTTATTACCTCTAACTTTGATGGATCCATTTGGATGCCATCTTGAGAGATAATGTGATCTAAATATTGAATCTCTTGCAAGAAAAATTCACTTTTCTTTCGATTAACATAAGGTTTATTCTCTCATTAAACTTGAAATATTACTTGGAGGTGTTGCTTGTGTTCTTCTAATGAATTAGAGTAGATGATAATATCATCAAAGAACACTCCAGTGAAGGTTCGATGAGGCCTAAACAGCTTCTCCATCAAGCGGTTGAATGTGGTTGGTGCATTGGTCAAGCCAAAAGGCATGACAATGTATTCGTAAAGACCAAATGTGGTGCGAAATGCGGTCTTTACAATGTCTTGATCAACTATCCTTATTTGATGATAGCCACTTTTTAGGTCAATCCTACTGAAGTAGGTCGATCCTTGTAGCTTATGAAATAGGTCTTCTACCCGTGGAACGGGAAACCTATTCTTGATAGTGATCCTATTTAGTGCTCTATAGTCAACACACATACGATATGTGCCATCTTTCTTTTGCATTAATAGCACAGGTGAGAAAAATGGAGATGAGCTAGGCCTAACCATGCCCTTCTCAACTAACTCATGCACTTGCCGCATAATCTCCTCTTGTTGAGCTTGAGAAACTCTATAAGGAGGTTTGTTAGGCGGTGAACTTCCTGGAAGAAGTTCAATTGCATGGTCATCATTACCTCGTTTAGGAGGTAACTCACAAGGGATGTCATCAATAAAAACATCTTGAAACCCCTTGAGAAAATTGGATAACTCTAATTCCTTATGGTTGCTTTTATTTTCTTTTGCTAAAGCATTAGGTTCATTTTGAGAATCTTTAACAAAAATCATGGACACGGAAATAGAGCTCTTTATTGACTTGTTGAAAGCTGGTGTATGTACAATGGGGATAGTGTTACCCATTTCCTTAGCATCTATATACATGTCTTTTTCCCTGAACTTAAAGGAGATTCTCCTTTCAGAAAATTTAACATTGGCAGCCAGGCGGTCAAACCATGGTGCCCCTAGGATTACATCCTCATGCTTGAGAGGAGAGAGAAAGAAGTCCTCTTTGTACACATAGCTTTGGACATGAAGCCTCAATTTCTCGATTAAGGGAGTCACTGAAGCTTCTTGCCCCTTGAAAGCACTGTCTGCGAGTAGGAAATCTCCCATCCCATAAGCTTGTATGCCTAGCTTGGTGGCCAACTCTATAGATATAAAATTGTGAGTAGAACCAGGGTCAAAGAGAATAAAAGCATCATGTTCTCTTACCTTTCCCCAAGCATGGCATAGAGGAGATCCTTTGTGGTGAGTTTGGTGAGTCTCCTCCTCTTGGATTTCAACCAAGGAAGCTCTAGGAGGATCTTGAGCGTGGTATGCATGCCCTTGTTCACCGCACTTGAAACACCAGTTATCCTTGCGATAACGCTCAAGCTCTTCAGGAGAGAGTTTGTTTTTACCTTTGTAAACTCCCTTCTCTTTAGCTTTATTGGAGTTGCCCTTAGGAGACTTTTGGACATTGTCCTTCCCCTTAGGCTCGTTGGAACCCTTGTTTTCCGTGGGCTTATTATTTCTTTTAGCCCCCATTTGGAAATTGATTCGAGAGGTCACCATAGTATGGTGTATTACCGCGAATATGGTACGTGGCCTTTGGGAGTTGACATTCTCCGCCATTTCTTTGGTTAAGCCCGCACAAAATTGTTGCTTTTGCTCTCCAAAATCCAACTTTTTGAAGACAGTGGATTTGAGTTGTAGGTCCCAAAACTTGTCTACATATTTGTGGATGGATTCATAGGGAGAGAGCTTTAAGATTCGCCATTCGGTGAGTACTTTGTCTTTGGCATCGGTGGCCAAAAACTGCTTCATAATGGAAGCTCCTAAAGATTTCCATGTTCCTGGAGCTTCACCGTTGTCTTGTAGGCTAGACCACCATTGCATGGCGGACTTTTGAAAGTGCATAGCTCCATGGCGTAGCTTAGAGGACTCTGTGAAGCCCTCATCTCCAAACGCCACATCAAACTGTTGGATAAAGGCCAAGACTTTGTCCGTAGCACCAAAGGTGCCATCATAGTAAGGAAAGAGATCCTCTTCCCTCCCTCTTTGAACTTCTTCAGCTTGGATGACCTCTTCCATGCGGCATAGGATTTCCTATGGCCTCTTCTTTTTGATGGTTCAAAGGTTGCACCATCACTTTCTTCAGAAGGTGAAGAATTTGAAGAAGGTGGAGAAGAGGGTGACCTCTTTCTCGCCTTTTTCTTGTCTTGATCTTTGTCGTCTTCACCATCACTTTCATAAGAGGAAGAGGATGAAGAAGATGGAGAAGAGGGTGTCCTCTTTCTCGCCTTTTTCTTCTCTTGGTTTTTATCATCCCTCTTTGAATTATGGTGTGGAGAAGGGTGCGATGGTCTTCTCCGCTTTGGTGGTGATAGAGAGCGTTTAGCCCGCCGTCTTCATGGAGCCATCTCCACTGAGGTGGCGGGAGACTCACTTCTTTCTTGTTCCTTCGGTGAAGGCTCTTGAGTTCTCCTTTGAGAAGGAGATGCATCATCAAGAAGTAAATTCTTGAGCCCTTTATGGATTCTCTTCTTCTTCCCGACTCGGAGAGAGACCTCTTTTGGGAGTCTCACAAGGAGGCTTCCTAGGTGTTCTCTCGTCATGGTGATGAGCTTGGAGATTCCCGTGAGCACGGAGCTGCCATTGCACTTCACTTTGGAGAGATGGATTGCCCATGGCTTGTTGAATCCTAGACACAAGATAGTTAACAAGCATTGAAGCATCATTAGTAGCCCTTTCGCTATTTGACACTCATCAAGTTTTAGCACAAAAGCGACCTTTGTGCCAAGCACTACAAATTAAAAAGTGCCAAGACCTTAAACTTCAAATTCTATGATAAGAACAAAACTAAAAGAAAAAAGTATAGTGTGTCACTTTCTTCAGGTAACTCGTAAAATCTAAGCATGGCTTGTTGAAGTCTTCTAAGGTCCACAAAAATATTGTTCCACATTGTGTAAGGGAAGCCCTTCTTCGAAGGTGTTACGGATTGTTTCTTACCTTTTCCCCTTGTCTTTGTTGCACACGAAGCATAAAGGGAAGTTGGCATTGTGTCCTCAATGTGTAGGTATGTCCCAATGCGGGAGAACACATCTTTGTTTGTGGCCTTATTTGTGAGGTTGACCTTGTGAGGAATAGGAAATAGGGTTTTCACAATGCCATGCTCTTTGAGGGCATCCTTTAGGAGTTGGAAAATAGCCTGATAGGCTTTGGTGCTGATTCCACCCTCATCACAAGCTTGTTGCACGTCAGCATCACTAACCACATTTCTAAATGTACGCATAAGATCCTTGTTGACTGCATTCTTAATGTGCTTACCTCCAGGTGATTGTAAAGTAGAAATTTCATCCTGGGTATTGAGACAACTAGTGAGAAAGTTGACTCGATCATCTTGCCTTGTTCCACCGTATGCCTCCTGGATGAAGTTTCTAGCAACCAATAGAAATAAATATCTAGAAAATAGTGTGAAGTAAGAATGCATCATGCAAGTAAAGAGAAAATCACCTTGTGGCTGTCACTCACCATTTGCGTGCTCCTCCTAAATGTGCAAGATTTTCAATGGATGAATACGTGCATTTGCGCTCCCTTGCACCAAGGGGTGTTTCTTTCAAGTATGTGATGGTGTTGGCAAGCTTCTTAATGTGGGATTCCTTTTCTTGCATTTGTTGTTGCAGAGTTTCAACCACCCTCTCCGAAGAGGCAACACTCTCTTGTAATGCCATGGTCTTAAGGTGAAGAGCTTGACATTTGTGCATCCACATATGCAAAGAAGCAACTGCACCCATACACAACAGCTTGCAATAGCCTATAAGCCTGATTCTCCCCTCTCAAGAAATTGAAGAAATGTTGAGAGGCTATTAAAGGATGAATGGAAACGTCTTATAGGATCGTAAGGGTACAAATGATCGTCCACCCAAATGTCAACATTGGTCTCACGAGCGGCGCGACGTTCCTGTGATGACCTTTGATCACCCTCAACAGCAGTCTTCGGTGCAAACGCCGTGGGTAAGCAAATATGTATGCTTTTGGTGTGCGGAGTACGTGGTGGTGGAAGAAAACCATTTTTGATGTCCGTGAGCACCATAGAAGCTGTCGCGTGAGGAAGCAAAGGATGAAAAGATAGAGGGGGAGGGGTAGGGAGATTGAGGAAGATGGGAGGAGAGAAGGAGAGGGGGGGGGGAGGAAGAGATTGGGGAGGAGGAGGAAGGTAGGGGCAGGGAAGGAGAGGAGAGGGAGAGAGGAGGGAGGAGGAGGAGAGAACAAAGTGTTTTTTACTTTTTGGGGGAGAAGATTTTTGAAAAAATGGACTTTCTAAGCTTATGGATTAAAAAATGGATCAAAAAATGATTTTTGGATATGTATATATGTTGGAAGGGAGTTTTAAGTAAAAAATAAGTAAAAATGATTTTTATTTTCAAAAGTCAAATTTTGACTCTTAGTGACCCACGTTTTTGCTGATGTGGTCACTCACCCCTATGCTTCCTTCACTTTAAAAAAGCTAGAGAGAGAAAGTAACCCCTTAGGTCCACATCCTACATTTGTCTAAAAAAAAGGCTAGAAAAGTCTACTCAAAACTACCTTCTTCAATGCCCTTGCTCCCTTAACACCACACAACATTAGCCTTAATTCCTAAAAATTAGGATTCCTTATAAGGCCCATGCAAGGTCCATATTTCTCCTAGTGGTCAAGAAGTACACAATGCGGTTAGGTTCGTTAAAAACTATGCTAATATTGTTGTTCCCATGACGGATCAACTAAAAGGCAAAGGCAAAGCTTTTCAGTGGGGACCCTCTCAACAACACAATTTCGATACGCTCAAGGATGCATTAGCTACAACTCCCATACTAGCTATTGTAGATCCTTTAAAACCATTTGTTTTGGAAACAGCTGCCAGTGATAGTGCTATTGGAGCAGTCCTGTTACAAGACGGATGGCCAATTGCATTTGAAAGCAAGAATCTTGATGCAGCTGAACAAAACTACTTTGCTTATGAGTGCGAACTCTATGCAATAGTGTCTACCTTAAAAACATGGCGGCATTATTTGTATGGTGCTCAGTTTGACCATGAAAGCATTAAATGGTTTACACAACAAATGGATTTGAAGGGTCGGAAAGCCAGGATGCTTCAATTCTCCATCATACCCATTTCATGAAAGCTTCAAAACCTCATTAGAAAATCCAAGTAAGTATTTTAAATGGGAAAACCCTAATTGGTGGCCTCACAACCTTGAATACAAGGTTGGAATAGCACAAGACTGCATTTGCACACCATAGGTGCAGGCTATGTATTGCTTCAAAGAAGAGCTCAAATTGCAGATATTGTACTTGTAAAATATTCCTTCATCCTCATAGTCATGGCACCATCAATGATGTGTCAATTTGAGCCATTTTTAATCATTTCTGGTCATTTATACCATTTTATGACCATTTTGGGTCATTTTTAGCCCTAAGATGCATTTTTTTGCACGTAAAAAGCCCAAACAAGATGGGGAAAATCCCTAAAATTGTGGAAAAATACCATTGGTCTCAAATTACATTCTAAAACTCATTTTTTCACTTGGAAAGCGCTCTGAATGCATCTTGTATGTCTGCGCATGAAACCTGCTATTTTTGGCAGAGATTGCTTGCATTGAACCTTGCATTGAACCTTCCTAGGCAAAACGAGCGTACCACCTCGAAAGAAAATAAATCATGTGTTAATGTGATAAAATACACATTAGTGCCATGTCTAGGGACTCACTTGCACGACAAGATATGTACACGACTGCAATTGTGGCATCTTCTTTTATATTATAGCATCTGGTCCCATAAATCAAAGGCATTAAGAGTGAGGTAGATATTTTAGTTTCACATTATGCACTTTCCAAGGCATGACATCCACCCCTCCAAACCTGCACATCCTCCGACATGTGCCACACATATCCTTTGTGCAGATTCAACTTTCATTTAAGTCAACATACATGTCAATTTTGTCATCACTTTCAATGAATTCCAAAGCATTGTCCTCTCTCTCTTCATCCACATCCACAACAATTTCATCAGAGTCTTCATTTGGACTTCCTTGGGAATTTAAGGGATCTATATTACTTCTTCTTTCAATGAACAATTTGATTCTTTTCCGTGCAATGTGAATTTTGATTTCTATCCCATCCAACTCATGCAAGGTGTAAGTTGCACTCCCATGTACATGCTTAACCACATATGACCAAACCATCTCTTAGAAATTTTTCTTATTGTTGAATGTTGGTTATCAAGGCTACTGTCATACATCAACACCCAATAACCTTCCTCAATAGATTTTCTGTCTCCAATTAGCAAGTTTCAAAATTGAATTTGGGTTAGTATAGATCAAGTTAACCTAAGGTTAGTAAATTCCTAAGGTATGTCATGGATGTGCATATGCATGTATGGGTATGCATGGTCATGGGTGTGCATGCATGGTCATGTATGGCCATGGGTCATGTGTATAGGTAGTCTTGTGACAAGTGTTAGGCTAGGCATGGAAAGTGGAGCACGGGAACCTAAGCATGGCCTAGATAGGGTAGAGCATGGGCCAATGGGTGAGGTGTGGACAATGGAGCATGGGACTAGGAAACCACAAACCCTCAATTTGGCAATAAACTAGCACTACCTTCCCTTGTGGAGTTCAATTTTTGCAAGTGTATGAGTAAGAGAGAGAGAGAGAGAGAGAGAGAGAGAGAGAGAGAGAGAGAAAGAGAGTATTAGGCAAGTGAGGACACCTCACTAGCGGAACCCCACACTTGGCATGTCACTTGGAGGTGTGTGTGTGTGTGTGTGTGTGTGTGTGTGTGTGCATGGGATCTCCACTTCCATTTTTAGCAAGCCAAATTGACCCTCCTTGAGGGGGATGCGTATATAAGTGTAGCTCACCCCTCGCTAGGGACACACAACCCCCAAGGCTTACAAGAAAGTGCTGTTGCCGGAGCTTCCATTGGAGGAGCTTACTTACATCAATTAGCATATACAAGGAGGCTTAATCAAGGTGATTAATTCAAGTTATGTTACTCTAATTTCTCCATAGCCTCTTCTCTCTAGAGGATGTATGTTGAGACTACTCTATTCTATTATTTCTACTAGATGGTTACAATATAGTTAATGCGGGTAATTATCAATAGACTCTTACGTATTGATCATTCCCTTCTTTGCCGGATTAAGGAGCACTAAATCTACCCTATTCTCTCAAGGAGTTTCAATTCCTTTAATTATGCATAATTAATGTTTAATTGTTTCCTACCCACTTATGTGATTTTAGTACATGATTAAGAAGGAATTAGTCTTCCCTCTTATGTTCTAGCTAATACATGATAAAAGGGTGAAATTAATCTCTCTTTGTGCATTAAATTTTTGCATGATTATGTTCCCTTGTGCATTGAGGATTATGTATGATTAGAGTTCTATTTGCACTGATCTAATTGTACATATTTATGCATGGTAAAGTAGATTTTGACCCTCTCTTTTATCCAAGTCTATGAATAGTTATATGTAAAGAATGAGGATGCAAGAGAGCTACACAAGACAAGCACAAAGCACACAGAGATGGAAAGCTTCTTCTTCTTCTTCACAGAAAAGAGAGTACAAAATGACTTAGTGCTAAAGCTGAAAAGTAGCACATATGTACATGCGGTCACTAAGTGTGAACTCGCTAGAAGCGTACTAGGCTGGCACTATAAGTGTAGTCCAGCTGTAGAATCACTGGCAGAGATCCTCTGTGTTGGTCACCTAACGCGCCAATGAGTAAATGCCATAAGCGGCCAAGACCCGTAGTGGATGCCAGCTCAAGGTGTAGAGCTCGACATCTCAACACTCCCCCTCGAGCTCTGCATGTCGCAGACTCCAAGCATAGTCCGGAAACGTCGAAGCTTCTCAGCTTCGAGGGCCTTGGTAAAGATATCCGCTATCTGCTCCTTTGTGCTGACGTAGACCAAGTCGATGTCGCCCGCCAACACTCGCTCTCGAACGTAGTGGTAATGGACCTCTATGTGTTTGGTCCTGGCATGGAACACTGGGTTCCTAGCCAACTGCATGCTGCTGAGGTTGTCACAATGGATGAAAATCTGCTGGTCCACCTGCACTCCCAAGTCCTCAAGTAATGTGCATAGCCAAGCTACCTCGCACGCCGCAACTGCCGCACCTCTGTACTCGGCCTCTGTGCTCGATAAAGCAACCGTAGGCTGCTTTTTGCTGCTCCAAGTAACAGCAGCACTCCCAAAAGAGAACATGAAGCCACTCGTAGATCTCCTATCAACAATGCTACCTGCCCAATCTGCATCTGTATACCCATACAATGCTAATGGTGCATCTGCTGCATAGAACAATGTGTAGTCAAGAGTACCTTGCACATACCTAAGTGTGCGTCGTACTCCATCCAAATGTGGCTTCCTCAGAAGTTGCATGAACTGACTCTCCAAGCCTACTGTGTAGCTCAAGTCTGGCCTCGTGATAGTCAAGTAGATTAGACTACCCACAATCTTCCTGTACATGTTGACATCCTCAACAACATCACCCTTCTCTGCACTCAGCTTTGCATTCACATCCAAGGGAATAGAAATTGGCTTACAATCAGCCATACCATACTTTGACAACATGTCCAAAGCATACTGTCTCTGTGATAGCCATACACCCTCTGGAGTCCTGATCACTTCAATGCCAAGAAAGTAGCGCAACTCGCCTAAATCTTTCATTTCAAACTCCTGTTTGAGAAGACCCTTCACATGGTCAATCTCCATAGCATTGTCACCAACAATAATAAGGTCACCTACATATATGGTAATGACCACAATCCCCACATCACTCTCACGTACATAGAGTGAATGATCAGCATGAGCTCTCCTAAAACCAATACTGACAAGATACTTGGCAATCCTGTCATACCATGCTCTAGAGCCCTGCTTCAAACCATACAAAGCTTTGAGAAGTCTGCATACATAATCTGGGTAACCTGGATCGACATAACCAGGTGGCTGATCCATATACACTTCCTCTTGCAACTCACCATTCAAGAAGGCATTCTTTACATCCATTTGATGCATAATCCATCCTCTAGATGCAGCCACTGCTATGACAGCTCTCACTATCATCATCTTTGCCACTGGAGCAAAGGTCTCCTCATAGTCTATGCCATACGTCTGTGCATAACCCTTTGCGACCAGCCTTGCCTTGTGACGCTCAATGTTACCATCAGCCTTATGCTTGGTTTTATACACCCATTTGCAGCCAATAGCTTTCTTGCCACTTGGCAATGGCACCAACTCCCATGTGTCATTTGCTTCCAATGCAGCCATCTCTTCATTCATTGCATCATCCCAATGCACATTTCCAACTGCATCCTCAAAACATGTGGGCTCCACATCCTGTATCACCTTATCCATGTAGGCTTGGTGATGCGCTAGATACCCATCATAAGTCAATTTCTGAACTGGATTTCTGACTCTATTAGATCTGCGCGGTCCTGGGTCACTCCTTTGCCCTCTAGCATCTTCTTGTACTTTCCTTACACCAGGTGTCCTGACAGTCGGAATTCCAAATTCCTCATCAAGACTTTGTTCAGAACCATCTGAATCCATGTCTACATGTGAAAAACCTGATGATGCATCAGCCATAAAGGGAGGTTCATCAACCTTTTCCTTTCCTTTTCGTGATACATTCCCTGTACCTGTTGGTGGAGTAACCTGCGTACGTAGTCTACCATTCCATGGTTTCTCAACAGAGCCACGAGAAGAGGACTCTTGTGGTCCACTCAAAACCTGTGACTGTGGCCTCACATTTTGTACAACCACATCATCTTTTACATCAGCCCCAATAGTGCCATGTGCATTACTGTACCAGCTGCTCATCTCATCAAAGACTACATCTCTGCTCACTCGTAATTCTCATGTAGTAGGATTGTAGCACCTGTACCCCTTTTGTTCAAGGGAATATCCCACAAGAATACATTTCTCTGCTTTAGGATCCAATTTCCTACGCAACTCATCTGGTACATGCACGTAAGCTATGCAGCCAAACACTTTCAAGTGTGCCAAATCAGGCTTTGTACCTGTAAACTTTTCCTCAGGTGTTACATCATGCACCGCAGCTGTAGGTGTCCTGTTCATAATGTACACAGCTGTATTTACAGCTTCAGCCCAGAAATGATGAGGCATGTTCTTATCATTCATCAATGCACGTGCAACCTCTGCAATGTGCCTGTTTTTCCTTTCTGCGACCCCATTCTGCTGTGGAGTATATCTGCATGTAAACTGCCTGTGTATACCATGCATTCGCAGAAAATCTAAAAAATCATTGGAGAAGTACTCTCCCCCTCCATCTGACCTCAATGTCTTGATTTGCATATCTGTCTCCTTCTCAATCATGACTTTGAAGTCTTGAAAGTGACCAAACACTTCACTTTTGTTACGCATGAAGTAGACCCATACTTTCCTTGTATGGTCATCAATGAAAGAGACATAATACCTGCAACCATGTATACTTGCAGTATCGGTTGGACCCCAAACATCTGTGTGCACCACCTCAAGTGGCTTTTTACATACATTGCGCTCATGTGGAAATGAGCCCTTTGACTGTTTTCCAAACTGGCATGCTGCACACACTTTATGCATACCATCCACCTTGAATTTGGGCAAACCTTTTACAATCTGTTTTGATTGCATGCTGCGCAATCTCTGCTCATTGACATGGCCAATGCGTTTGTGCCAAATGTCAACATCAGCCACAACACCTGTGCCCTGTGCAAATAATGCAGCTTTTACCTCAGGCATGTCTACATTCAGCGTAAACATTCTGCCCACACATTTGCCCTCTGTGATCAGCTTACAGCCATTCTGGAAATCTTCTACATAACAGCCATTTGGATTGAAGCGAACCTTCAAACCCTGCTCAACCATTTGTCCAACAGAAACAAGATTCTTTGTAATGTTTGGGACATGAAGTACATCTTCTAAGTACTTTGATTTCCCACTCTTCGTATTTAGAGGTATGTCCCCTACATGAGCAATGGGGTGAGCTGTGTCATCTCCTGTCTGCACATAGCCTGACACATCTGGTTTGCGCATATCTCTAAACCACTCTCCACGAGACGTCATGTGATTAGAGGCACCTGAATCCACATACCAAACATCATCTTGGGTGGAATTCTCTGCAGCCATTGTATTCATTACATGTTGCATAACAAACATGCGCTCGTTTTTGCTGTCATCTGCATCTCTACTAGTAGATGCATAGTTGCCCTGTTCTCTCTTTCTACTTGCTTTTCCCTTTGGATAGTCACGTGACATGTGACCTCTTTCACCACAAGTCCAACATTCTCTACTATCTGGAGTATGTTGCTGCCTGCTTGATCCTGCACCACGACCTCTTTGACTCCCCCTGCCTTGAGACTGGTTTCCCCTGCCACTTGTATTGTTTTGATTTGATTGACCTTCCAAAAATTGGCCCCTGCAACCCCTTGGGCCTCGACCACGACCTCTACCTCTACCTCTGTTGGAGTTAGAATAGAAGGCCTGTTCAGAATTATTTCTGCCATGAGAAGAAGATGTGTCAAGGTTCTTCTCCTCAAGAATAAGCATAGAAATCAAATCTTGGAACACGGGGATGTCGTCTCTTGTATTCATGGAAGACCTAAAATGTACATACTCATCTCTTAGACCATCCAAGCATGCACGGACAATGTCATCGTCTTCCACTGAGACTTTAATAGATCCAAGAGCCTCAATGATACTCTTGATCTTCAAAGCATAATCATTGATGGAGAGGTTGTTCCTCTTAACCTGATTTAGCTCCGACTTTAGTTGAAGCTTCCTGGCCTTGGTGTTCACCTCGAACACTTTGCCTAAGTTTTTCCATGCAATGGCGGGGGTTTCAGCATCCTGTAGATAGCCCATCATGCCATCTGTGATGCTCATAGAAAGCCAATACATCACTTTGCTCTGGCCTTGTTGCCAGTCCCTCAAAGCTTTCCTTTGTTCTGCTGTAGCATTTGCCTCGGGAATCTCTGGTTCCTTTTCATTGTCTCCTTCTACATAGTCCCAATAACCTTTTCCTTTTAGGAAATTTGTTATTCTGAACTTCCATGCAGGGTAGTTATTTTTCTCAAGCTTCTTAGTAACAATCTGACTGAAACCGTCAGACATCTTGAAGCACTAAGACAAAATAGCTGCAATCTGCAAAAACCTGCAAATCTGCTGAACCTGCTATTGTGGTTCTTGTAAGGCTTTCTACACTCAACGAGTGTCCACAATCAAGCATACATACAACCACTGTACTTGTACAGTAAATCTCTGTATACTGCACTTTGGAGACCTGTCTTAGCCTCTCTTGCCTGCACCAGGCTCTGATACCATGTAAAGAATGAGGATGCAAGAGAGCTACACAAGACAAACACAAAGCACACAGAGATGGAAAGCTTGTTCTTCTTCTTCACAGAAAAGAGAGTACAAAATGACTTAGTGCTAAAGCTGAAAAGTAGCACATATGTACATGCGGTCACTAAGTGTGAACTCGCTAGAAGCGTACTAGGCTGGCACTATAAGTGTAGTCCAGCTGTAGAATCACTGGCAGAGATCCTCCGTGTCGGTCACCTAACGCGCCAATGAGTAAATGCCATAAGCGGCCAAGATCCGTAGTGGGTGCCAGCTCAAGGTGTAGAGCTCGACATCTCAACATTATAGGCATACATTGTGCATAGTAATGATGAGCCAAAAGTGATGCATGGATGTGATTCCTATGTATTTCCTGTGGTGGATGTAGTTATGGTAAAGATTATGCATGTGTGTTTATGGTAAGCTTGTTTTCTTCATTCATGGTTGCGTGATTAATTAGGGAAATAATTCTTTTACTTTAAAATCACTTGTGCATATCAGCATGTCGATTAATCTTAGCTAGTTTTCCCTTGTCAATGTTGCTTTACACAAGTTTATGTATAATTATCCATAACTCAAATCAACTTCTAATTGAGGAAAGCTATGGCTTAAAATCATTTCATTACACTCTCCTAGATGTAGAGTATTGTTATGAGTAAGATTAGGTACTCTTTTTCCTAATCCTTGTGGATGCCAAATCATTGTTGATATGGTTACTTGATACCATATTTTAGCCTTCTTTCTTCGAAGTTTTTCTAACCCAAAGTAGTGAGATATGGCCCCCAAGAGGACACATTTTGGTGGTGCTAACGACTGCGATGCAGGAACTAGCAACATAGCAAACAATAGTTAAGCACCGATGAGAGAGGAAACTTCGGTCATCTCACGAGGTATCGAAGAGGAAATTCATGAGGTAGGACGGATTTTATTTTGTATTTTACTTAATCATTGCATTATAATAACTTTAGAAATATTTAAACTCCCCAAACTATGTTGGAAATCCAACTGAGACAACGACATTGGTAATTTTAAGAGTTTTATTTAAATTTAAGTTTGAAGTAAATAGGAAATAAATGCTTTATGGAAAGACTGTTTTGAGGTACGAGAGAATGGTTGCTAGGAAAAACTATCTCAAACAAATTTCATTCATTATTCCACTGTTGATTTAGTCTGAACCCCCTACTGAACACATGGCGGTAGCTCGTGAAGTTATCGCAAGAGCTAAATCCACGACTTGATTTCTATGTGGTGGATATGTCCATGGCTTGATTTTGATGCGGTGGATACATGATTTTCCCCAGAGAGTTACTCCATGAATTGGGTGGATCATGGACTGGTTGTATGGACAGCCAGTCAACAACGGGTGGTATTAACACTCTCTGGAGGTCCTCACGACTCCAGGACATTGGAATTTTTTTTGAAGTATTGTTTGCTGAGTACTTTTTCCTAGGAAAGATATGTTTTGTTGTTGATTTGACAATGTTTGAAGAGTCATCTTAACGAACTTGTGATGGAAACATTAAAGAGGAACCTACGTGTTGAACAAAAATGTGTTAGAATTAGGCCACACAAAGACTCTGTGTGAGTGCGGGGTGGAAAGTGGGGGCTTGGCTTAGGTTGCCAAAGCCTAAGAGACGGGTGGTTCGATCAGTCGATAACTCTCTGCCCCGTGCAATAGAGTACGAAGTTAGATATCTCATTACGCCAAAGTGGAAGGAACTCGGTGTACGTGCCTCTGAAAGCTATAGGGAAAAAGGCACCGAGGTCACTTCTCCTCCTAGAAAATGAGAATCGGACTGATAGTACGTAATTACGGTTCCCTTGTGGGGCAGAGCTAGACTCCTTTCAACAGTTGCTTGGACTCAACTCACTAAGTGATGATAGACCATCCACTGGTCTTCTTTTTCATCTTAGCCAGTTTTTTGTTTGCTTCTGCATAGGATCTAGCGACCATCAGGTGTCCTCCAGTTCCATCAAGGTGAGACGGGGAGGGGACCTCACAGCTGGTATCAGAGCCCAAGGTTCAGAGCCTAGGTTAGTTTGAAAAATTTCGTACTATCCAAAAATTTTAAAAACAAGAAAAATTGGTTAGCTAATCCAAGGCTTATGCGTTGTTATTTCAGGAAGATCCTGTGGTTGAATATCGCAAGTTCCAAGTCTTCGAGCTTATTTATGAGAGTGCTTGTTGTTCTCCAAACTATCTTTTTCGACGGAGCGTGATGGAGCTACTGATGAAGGCTCACACTCCTCATTCGACTCTGATAGATAAATGTTGGGATCTCGAATGGAGCAATGAAGGTGGGACTTATTACATCAATGCTTGGAAGCTGAGGTGTCTTACCACGGACTTAAAGAAACTACGCTGGATAGAGGAACTGAAAGTGGTTCAGTTGTACTACTTCTTGGGTACAAACTCGAGTATCACTGTTCCCACTTATCCAGGAGGCAGGGGGAAACCGCTGAACGAATGGGTATGGGAGAAAGTGGTGGAGATAATTCCATATCGAAGGATCAAAACTTTTTCTTTTCCTAGGATACCTCTAAGAATATGGATCTTGTAATTTACTTCCCGATTTCAAATGAGTATAGGAACTATTATACCAATTAGTTAGAAGATTGTAGAAATGTGACTAAAAACACCCATTGTTTGTATCACCATATTCCAAGTCATCCGGCTATGCGCTTTCTTTAGATGCCGTAGAAATTTGTAATAAGTTAGGTTGAGATACCCTAAGCCTGTTTTTAAGGCTATCCTTGTAAATATTCACTTTATGAATAAAGAACCAAGTCTTTTGAATTGAGTATCTTGATCTTGTGTCTATTCTCAAGTTGAATCTTAGTCGTGTGATAAGTCTTTAAATTTGTCAGTCTACCGATCTTATAAAGTCATGTAGGTACCTACTTCTGCTCTTTATACCGCGGTTCAGGAGAAAAAACTTGTTCTCAAGCAAGTGCAACCCCCCAAATTCAAAGCTAAAGGGGTTAACATGGAACGATATGCAGAGGTGTGGATCAAAGCCATGGAGGATTATTTTGAAGCGGTGGGAACTCCTCCGCAGAATCAAACTATGCTTGCCATTGAGGTGGTCCAGGGCGGGCAACAAGAAGAGCAACCTCTAGACACCCTTCAAGGCTCCCGTGCTGCTCAATGGGGCTGGGGCACAACACAACACAAACCAAAACAACAAACCCACAGCCCAATCCCAACTACACAAGGGGCACCACCTAGTTTAAGAGCGAACTAGGACGCAAAAGAGGAGAATCGTTAGAGCAACCCACAAACAAGCAAGGAATTTACACTAACCCTAACACCAATGGAACACTCTCACACACTAAAACACGAGAGAGAGAGAGAGAGAGAGAGAGAGAGAGAGAGAGAGAGAGAGAGAGAGAGAGAGAGAGAGAGAGAGAGAGAGAGAGAGAGAGAGAGTGCTCGGGCTGCTTTGAAACGTATCGGCAATGATCAAGCAAACACAACTATATATTTAAGAAAGAGAGAGAAAGGGGGAGGGGGTGCTTGTTGCATTAATACCTTCTTACAAATCTGTCATGACAAATCAAAGTGAAATTAGTATTTGTTCAACATAGCTTGCGTAAATTTCACCACAACACATCACAAGAAAAGCCACCCCAATCACTGTCTTAAAGCCAGGGGAGTCCTCTCCACCCTGTCGCCCTCTTACAGTATGTGGGATTTATGGCTAGATTGATGACAACACCAGAGACAAGCTATCAAGAACTTAACAAAAAACACCAAGACACTTACGCATCATTGTTGTCCATTACTTCACGTTGGAAGGGAGACAAAATATCCAAGCTTAGTCCAAATCCACCCTCCTTGATTCAGCAAATGTTGGGCTTACACTAGTAGGAGAAATGATAGATTTCCTACTCTCAATTGAATGATCACTCTCTCGCTTACAATGGCATAGAGTTCCCTTGCTAATCCCCTATTACAACAAATGCACATGCATAAGACAATGAGCTTCCACTTAAGAGCTCCTTCTAGAGAGGTTGAGCTTGGCTTCTCAAGCTATAGCATAGTGCTCTTGCTTATGGCTCCCCTTTTTGTGCTAGCTACACCCTCCTTTTATAGCAATTTTGAAGGCTAGGGTTACTCCTCTAACCATGGTTGGGTTAGATTTTCAGCAATTTATCTAATTTCTTTTGCTTGGAATTATCAAGAAGTTGGTGGGGAAAGAGAGAGGAGAGAAATGGAGGTGATAGGACTTTTCATAGTGGGTTAGTGTTAGTAGAGTTAGTATTAATTTACAAATGGAATTGGATATTTACAATGGGAGTATCCATGTAGGATACAAATAAGGAAGAAAAACTCTTAAGAGGTAAGAAAAGGTGGATTTCTTACAAGGTTGATGCTCCAAGTGTCTTGAGTAGGGCCAATTTTGACGCTTGTTGACGGTCCACTAGCTTTGACGGTATATTTTTTCTCCACCCACAAATAAGCAAGGAATTTACACTAACCCTAACACCAATGGAACACTCTCACACACTAAAACACGAGAGAGAGAGAGAGAGAGAGAGAGAGAGAGAGAGAGAGAGAGAGAGAGAGAGAAAGTGCTCGAGCTGCTTTGAAACGTATCGGCAATGATCAAGCAAACACAACTATATATTTAAGAAAGAGAGAGAAAGGGGGAGGGGGTGCTTGTTGCATTAATACCTTCTTACAAATCTGTCATGACAAATCAAAGTGAAATTAGTATTTTTTCAACATAGCTTGCGTAAATTTCACCACAACACATCACAAGAAAAGCCACCCCAATCACTGTCTTAAAGCCAGGGGAGTCCTCTCCACCCTGTCGCCCTCTTACAGTATGTGGGATTTATGGCTAGATTGATGACAACACCAGAGACAAGCTATCAAGAACTTAACAAAAAACACCAAGACACTTACGCATCATTGTTGTCCATTACTTCACGTTGGAAGGGAGACAAAATATCCAAGCTTAGTCCAAATCCACCCTCCTTGATTCAGCAAATGTTGGGCTTACACTAGTAGGAGAAATGATAGATTTCCTACTCTCAATTGAATGATCACTCTCTCTCTTACAATGGCATAGAGTTCCCTTGCTAATCCCCTATTACAACAAATGCACATGCATAAGACAATGAGATTCCACTCAAGAGCTCCTTCTAGAGAGGTTGAGCTTGGCTTCTCAAGCTATAGCATAGTGCTCTTGCTTATGGCTCCCCTTTTTGTGCTAGCTACACCCTCCTTTTATAGCAATTTTGAAGGCTAGGGTTACTCCTCTAACCATGGTTGGGTTAGATTTTCAGCAATTTATCTAATTTCTTTTGCTTGGAATTATCAAGAAGTTGGTGGGGAAAGAGAGAGGAGAGAAATGGAGGTGATAGGACTTTTCATAGTGGGCTCGTGTTAGTAGAGTTAGTATTAATTTACAAATGGAATTGGATATTTACAATGGGAGTATCCATGTAGGATACAAATAAGGAAGAAAAACTCTTAAGAGGTAAGAAAAGGTGGATTTCTTACAAGGTTGATGCTCCAAGTGTCTTGAGTAGGGCCAATTTTGACGCTTGTTGACGGTCCACTAGCTTTGACGGTATATTTTTTCTCCACTCTTGACCTTCCTTGAGAGACAAGGTAATTGAAGCTGAGTAATCAACCACCATGATGTTGTCTTTTAAGAGAAGAGGCTGAATTTTGTGGTTTTTTTGATAGATATGGGTAATTTGGAGGAGGAAAAATGAGACTAGGTGGTCAATTTTGGAATGGAATTGTGTGTGGGAGGTATGAGTTCACCATGGTTTCTCTTATTCTTCAAGGTTGAGGAGAAGGTGAGTAGGGTGCAGAGAGGAGTGGTGAGAGAGGTGGGGATGATGAGTGGAGAAGTGTGTGTGAAAGAGGAAAATGATAAAGTGGAAGAGAGAGTGTGGCTGCATAGCATGGGAAAACTGGGGTCCACTAATAAAATCATAGCTCACAGCTCGTAGCTCAAAAAAATATGAAAAACTTTGAGGCAAAAGTTCAGCCCACGAGCTACAACTTTTGTTTGTATCACCTTTTCAAATTCGGAGAGCAAGTGAACTTTAAAAATTCAGCAAAACTTACCGTTTTTTTCCACTGCACAAGGTCTTTGTGGGGTCCTTCTTTGGATGATTCTTTTGAATACCTCCAAGAGTGAGCCCTCCATAGTGCATGTATGCATGCCACCTACCCTTGACCTTATTTGGTAGGTTTATAATTGAAGATATTGTTGAGATTATGATATAAGTGAATAGTACAACTAAGAAAATCAAATATTGAGGGGTCTAAAAAATATGTACATGTCAAATATAAATAATATAAGTGAAAAAAATATAAAGGGGTCAAAAGAAATCTCTCTCATTATGAGGCTACCATAAAAAGATAAATATTTTTGGTGTTCTAATTTTTTAGAAAAAAAAACAAAATAGATGTAGGAAGGGAAAAATCACAATAGTGAAAAATATACACATAAATAAAACTAGTTTTTTTGGATTTTTGTTGGGGTGGAGTTACACCAAATATAAGAGAAGCTTACATGAAAATATTTCTATATGGAATAAAGAATATGAAAAATGGTAAGAAAAATTGTGGTAATGGTGAGGCAATGTACAAAGCATAAATAACACACACCTAGGTAGAAATATTTAAATAAATACCAAAATAATTATGAAAAAATCTTTTATTTAGGCCCTATATACAAAGAAATATTTACATACGCCTGGGCCATAATATACTTATATATATATATATATTTTTGGCTCAACTAGCCCAATGACTAGCTAATTGAGGGTTTTTTAAGAAGATATGGGAAAAGTCCCGTGACTCACGCACGCCTATGTACAGTGAAATGGTAGGGATAGCCACAGTGTTTGGGTGATTTTGGTAGGGTGAGGTAACTCACTGTGGCAATTACAAAGAGCCGAAAAACGGCTATCATTAGCCCTCCCCTAGGATGATGGTATATTCATGTACCATCATAAAGCATCTTTTCCAAAGAGAGTGCTTCAGAGTCCTTGACGAGATCTTCATTGTTTGGCCCCTCAGAATTTTGGCTGGAGTTACACTCATGCTTCATGTAACAATACTTACATGAGACAGCGGCCTTTGGACAGATCTTTGGTAGATCCTTTGGTAGAAGGCGACTCAAATAGGGCTTCAAGCGATACCCGTTTACCTTCCTGGAGTGCTCTTTACCATTCAAGTCCATAAGCTGATAGTAACTAGAATTGAAAGCCTTCTTGACTATGTATGGCCCCTGCCATCTTGTTTTAAATTTGGCATCAAAACGATTATCGAGTCGATTGTCATACCTTAGCACAAGATCTCCTTCATTGATGCCTTTGTCCTTCAGTTTCTTGTCAAGCTTCTCCTTTGTCTGTGTGGCTTTCCTCTTATAGCACTCGTATGCTGCTTCTCTTTTCCACTCAAGCTCAGCTAAGGTAAGAAGTCGATCCATCCATGCTTCTTGATCATCTTGTGCTGATTTGCCATGAAGTCGCATTGTTGGAATGTTTAGTTCAATTGGCTGTAAAGCCTCTTGACCATAGACCAAGTGAAATGGTGTGAACTCCGTGGCTTCCCTATATGTGGTTCGATACGCCCACAAGGCACCATCCAAGAAGTCATCCCACAACTTTGTCTTGTTTTTCACCATCTTTCTAATGATGCTTGCAATAACACCATTAGCTTTTTCTACCAAACCATTTGATTGGGGATAGTAGGGTGTACTGTGACGATGTAGAATGCGAAGTTCTTCACAAACTTCTGTGAGCAAGCCCTTCCTAAACCCTGGACCATTATCAGAAACAATCTCCAAAGGTGTGCCAAATCTGCAACAAATGTGATTATACACAAACTTGCTAACTGTCCTCTCATTCACTCTTGCCACACTTTGAGCTTCCACCCACCTAGTCATATAGTCTACAGCCACTAGAATGTAGAGTTTACCATTTTTTGTCCTAGGCAGAGGACCCATAGCATCAATGCCCCACTTTTCAAAGGGTCCATTTGCAAGCACTATTTGCCTCGGGCCATGCACCAACCTTCTATTTCCATTTATCTGACAATTGTGATAGCTTTTACACCAATGTTGAACATCCACATGCAAGCTTGGCCAAACATACCCCGCAAGCAAAATCTTCTTCACAGTTAATTCTTGGGAAAAATGACCACCACATGCCTCTTCATGCAAACCTTTTAGAATGGCTGGAATTTCCGCGATAGTTGGTACTCTTCTGCACACTTTATCCTTCCCTCTTTGATAGAGGGAGCCTTCTAGGAAGAGATACATGCTTGCCTTCTTCATGAGTCTCCTCTTCTGAGTTTTTGTGAAGTGTGGTGGAAACTCACCCTCCAAAATGTAGCCAATGATGGGAGCCAATGACTCCAATCCCTGGTACCTCGGTTGCTTCACAGCAGCCGCCATGATGACCTGCACTTCTTTCTCAACACATGTAACTACTTGCTGTGCAAGTAAATCGGCATCTTCATTCTGTTTCCTAGGAATATGATATAGTTGCACTTCTTCAAATTGATTAAACAATCTACAAATGGCATGAACTTTTGTCCGTAAGCTTTCATTCTTGCATGCCCAAATGCCTAAAATCTGTTTCACAATGAGAAGTGCATCCCCTTTTACCATGAGACGTTGTATACCATGGCCAATGCATATTTTTAAACCATGAAGTAGTGTGTCATATTGTGCTTCATTGTTGCTAGCTGAACTTGGTAGATTGAACTTCTCTTTCATGACCACCTCTCCACTTGGGTTGAGCAACACTAGCACTCCCCCTGCTTTTCCTGTGGCTCGACGAAAAGCTCCATCAAAGAACAAGGTAAAAGCATTAGGAATACTTTTTGGTGGTGGTAATGGTAGGGTCTTTACTTCAGGCACCTTAATCTCCTTTTCATGCACCCTATAAGTGAGAATCCCTGCCAATTGTGCACGCACACTATCTTCTACCTTGAAAGAGTATTGAAACTCTTGCAACTCCATAATCCACTTTGAGATCCTAGTACTAAGATTCATTTGAGATGACACCCAAGCGAACAAATTCTCTGCAGTGAGAATTACAAAAGGTTTTGGTAGCAGGTAGGATCTAAACTTTCTCACCGCAAACATGAGAGAAAGCATCATGAGTTCTGCTTCTGTGTAGTCTCTCTCCAAAGCATTCATGACCCTACTAGCAAAGTAGATGGGTCGCATCCTTATACTGTGGGGATCTTGTTGTAGCAACACAGCACCAATTGTTTCCCTTCCAACACTAGAGCTAACAAAGAATGTGTACTCCCAACAAGGAGGCATGAGTGTTGGTAGCTCTGACAAAATGACTTTAATGTTACAAAAATACTCTTCAAGCTCATCAGACCATGCAAATTCTACTTGTTGTGTCAACTTTTGCAAAGGATGAAGCAACTCCGAAGCTAAGTGAATAAAGCGTGACATATACTTCACTTTTTGAATGAATGATATGACCTCTTTGAGATTCTTGGGTGAGGGGAGCTCAATAAGAGCCTTTGCCTTTGAAGGATCCACCTCAATGCCTTTATAGGAAACCTTGTGACCAAGAAAGATCACTTCATCCTCAGCTATGTGACACTTGTCGGGGTTGAGTTGACCTCCCATGTCATAGAGCTTCTTTAAACCTTCTTCTACCCTTTGTAGATGCAATGATTTTGAGCTATAAATGCAAAAATCATCAATAAAAACCCTAATGGACTTTCCAAAGAATGCTTGAAACCCCATGTTCATGAAGCGTTGGAAAGTTGCAGGAGCATTTGTCAGGCCAAATGGCATGACTCTAAAAGCATAACAACCCCAAGGAGTGATAAAGGTTGTTTTCAATTGATCCTCCAATGCGATACCTATTTGAAAGTAACCTGAGTAACCATCGCACACAGTGTACTTCTCATGACCAGCTACCTCATTTAGTATCTCGTCCTGGAATGGGAGGGGAAAGTGATCTCTTTTTGTTGCCTCATTAAGTGGACGATAATCCACACACACCCTCCACTTGCCGTTTTTCTTAGGAGTGACAACAACGGGAGAGACCCACTCTGAATTCTCCACTGGATAAATGAAACCTGCTGCTAGAAGCTTTCTTACCTCCTTGAGTAGAGCCTGCTCCTTAATGACTCCTAGCCTTCGTAGCTTTTGAGCCTTAGGTGTGGCCTCTGGCTTCAACTCAATCTTGTGTTGAACAACATCTACTCCACGCATATCGGTGTAGTCTTTAGCAAAAAGCCTCGGAAATTTCCTTAGCACACATTTGAACTCCTCTCTTTCATCCTTTGTAAGTGTTGTAGACAACATACCTTCTAACATTCCTTCATCTTCCACCTTTTGGTTCTCTTGGGAACCTACCTCTTCCAAACCTCGAGAAGAGGTCTCCTGGTTGTTTGGCTTAAACCTTACTCCCATGACTTCAATGGAGGACTCCTCTTCAGTAATGCTGCCGCTACTTTCTTCTTCTGAAGTGTTTTCAGTCCAATCTTCTTCCGTCTCACTTCGAGATGATTCTTCATGGAGCTCCTCTTGGCGTTGCTCCTTCATGTCAAAGACAACCTTCTTGTGATTGTCATTCCTGCAAATTAGCTTTCCACTCTCCCAATCCTGCAAAGCTCGCATTTTCATTAGCCATGGTCTTCCTAGGATAAATGGGTAACCATTTCCCTTGGTAGACATGACATAGAAATCCACTGCCTTCTTAATGCCAAAGGCCTCCACAAAAACATTTTTACAAATGCCTACGCACCTAGCCTTGCTATTGTTTGCCATTTTCACTTTGATTTCAGGTGTCTCATGGATGTGCATGCCTAGTCTTTGCATGAGCCCTTCTGTCATGATGCAAATTTGTGCACCCCCGTCCACTAAACCTTTCCTAACCAATCTTCCTTTTATGTAACAATCTAGCACAGGTGTAATATCCTCGTTCATTTCAGCATGTGCAATTTTTACAACAGGAAAACTCTCTTTTACCTTTCTCCTAGTGCTAACTGCCTTTGTTAAATCCCTTCTAACTTGTGGGCATAATGCAAGAAACTGAGGCCATGAGATATCAGGACCCTTACCTCGCATGTCTTCCAACAGGTTGTATGGAGCCATACCATGTCCAAGAGGGAAGTCTTGGAGATTGATACGACGTCGAGTCCTCTTAGCTTCCTTGGTCTCCTTTGCCTTCTTGCTTTGTCCATGGTCACTCTGTGATGGGACACCCTCTTTCTCTTTACCTTTTCCTCGGCCACGCTTAATGCCATTTGCTTCCATGTCAACCTCATTTGAGTTTGTCACCTCTACCACATGCACATTTGGATCTGGCAAAGGTGGAACTCCTTCTACCCCTTGTGGAGGTGGTCTTGGTCCATTTGGTCTTTGTAGAAGCCTTGGTTGTTGACCAGTTCCTTCACCTGCATTCATCACTGGGTAATTCAAGTTAGGTCTCCCTGACTCCCCACGGGGCCAAGGAAAATTATACATCCCATGTCCAGACTCTCCGCAATTCCAACATTGCAAGACTCTCCTAGGTCGTGGATCTCGCTCTTCAGACTTCTTTGCTTGTCCCTTTGGACCTACAGCTTGTGCAAGGTGAATTGACAGGCTGCTTAAAGATTCGTTTAACTTCTCAATTACTTCCGCCGTTACCTCAGGAATCTCCCTCGATGTTGATGCTTGTGACTTACCTTTGGGCCTAAGACCTTCTATTGGAACCTCTCCCCTTAAGCACTTGAGTTTCCTATATTTCTCAGCAGCCCTAGTTTCAGCTGCATCAAAGGTAGCAGGTGCACCCGCCTCAACTTTTACCTTAAGGTCAGGAAAGAGTCCGGCTATGAACCTCTCCTTCTTTAGAAATTCTGCACCATCACCAGGGTTAGCAACATTTCGTATCCATAGAGCCTAAAGACGTAGAAACTCTTGCTTGTACAAGTAGTAGTCATCTAAGTCTTTTTGCTTATGAGAAACAATGTCTTGCCATAACTTTTGAGTGTTTTGGGGATCAAAGAAGTATTTCTTGAAACGATTCAAAACTTCTGTGTAATCCCCCTTAACTTCCTCAGGCAAAGAGTCAAACCAAGTGCTAGCATCTTTCCTAAGGACCACCTCAAACATTTCTACACGTTCTTGATCAGTTATTATCCTCTTGATACGGCAAGACATCTTGAAATTCGCTAAAAATAATTCTGCATCCTCTCCAGGCTCTCCAAAGAAAAGAGGATACCCAGACATTTGGCGTTGGCTTTCCATTGAATTGATTTCAAAGTGACGCCCGTTTTTGTTTTTCTTTCTTAAAAAGATTTACACAATAATGTTTTCTGGCTTGCAATCTATTCTACAACAAAATAAAGATATTCACATCAAACGACCTATGATAATCAATAAGAGGTAGGATGACAGGGTTTGGTGATGCGAGAATTTCTCCTACTCTTTGGGCACCAAACATGAACACCATACGTTGTTGAAAATGGATTTTCCTACTAATTGCAATGTTTATTCTAATGTGTGGAGTGAAATGGAAGGGGAAAACCTCTATTCCTGGGCCATTATCCATGGTCTATGCATGACCTAATGCTTAAAACAAAACAAAAATATAGACGTCCAAACTAAGGTCGTACCTAATGAGAGGCAAAATAAAAGGATTTACTGAAGCGTTTATCTCGGCCAACCTAAGAGGACCTAAAATTCTACGAATGACACGTTGAAATTGCAACTTAGTACTAACAATTATGTGTACCTTTTGCCTTGCAATGGGAATGAAGGGATCATACAAATTTTCGTGATTCATGCAAACTACTTGACTATGCTAAAGGTTGATTCTACACAAAAATACACAAGCTGTCCTCTGTGGGGGCACCAATTTGAGGCGGTCCGGGGCGGGCAACAAGAAGAGCAACCTCTAGACACCCTTCAAGGCTCCCGTGCTGCTCAATGGGGCTGGGGCACAACACAACACAAACCAAAACAACAAACCCACAGCCCAATCCCAACTACACAAGGGGCACCACCTAGTTTAAGAGCGAACTAGGACGCAAAAGAGGAGAATCGTTAGAGCAACCCACAAATAAGCAAGGAATTTACACTAACCCTAACACCAATGGAACACTCTCACACACTAAAACACGAGAGAGAGAGAGAGAGAGAGAGAGAGAGAGAGAGAGAGAGAGAGAGAGAGAGAGAGAGAGAGAGAGAGAGAAAGTGCTCGAGCTGCTTTGAAACGTATCGGCAATGATCAAGCAAACACAACTATATATTTAAGAAAGAGAGAGAAAGGGGGAGGGGGTGCTTGTTGCATTAATACCTTCTTACAAATCTGTCATGACAAATCAAAGTGAAATTAGTATTTTTTCAACATAGCTTGCGTAAATTTCACCACAACACATCACAAGAAAAGCCACCCCAATCACTGTCTTAAAGCCAGGGGAGTCCTCTCCACCCTGTCGCCCTCTTACAGTATGTGGGATTTATGGCTAGATTGATGACAACACCAGAGACAAGCTATCAAGAACTTAACAAAAAACACCAAGACACTTACGCATCATTGTTGTCCATTACTTCACGTTGGAAGGGAGACAAAATATCCAAGCTTAGTCCAAATCCACCCTCCTTGATTCAGCAAATGTTGGGCTTACACTAGTAGGAGAAATGATAGATTTCCTACTCTCAATTGAATGATCACTCTCTCTCTTACAATGGCATAGAGTTCCCTTGCTAATCCCCTATTACAACAAATGCACATGCATAAGACAATGAGATTCCACTCAAGAGCTCCTTCTAGAGAGGTTGAGCTTGGCTTCTCAAGCTATAGCATAGTGCTCTTGCTTATGGCTCCCCTTTTTGTGCTAGCTACACCCTCCTTTTATAGCAATTTTGAAGGCTAGGGTTACTCCTCTAACCATGGTTGGGTTAGATTTTCAGCAATTTATCTAATTTCTTTTGCTTGGAATTATCAAGAAGTTGGTGGGGAAAGAGAGAGGAGAGAAATGGAGGTGATAGGACTTTTCATAGTGGGCTCGTGTTAGTAGAGTTAGTATTAATTTACAAATGGAATTGGATATTTACAATGGGAGTATCCATGTAGGATACAAATAAGGAAGAAAAACTCTTAAGAGGTAAGAAAAGGTGGATTTCTTACAAGGTTGATGCTCCAAGTGTCTTGAGTAGGGCCAATTTTGACGCTTGTTGACGGTCCACTAGCTTTGACGGTATATTTTTTCTCCACTCTTGACCTTCCTTGAGAGACAAGGTAATTGAAGCTGAGTAATCAACCACCATGATGTTGTCTTTTAAGAGAAGAGGCTGAATTTTGTGGTTTTTTTGATAGATATGGGTAATTTGGAGGAGGAAAAATGAGACTAGGTGGTCAATTTTGGAATGGAATTGTGTGTGGGAGGTATGAGTTCACCATGGTTTCTCTTATTCTTCAAGGTTGAGGAGAAGGTGAGTAGGGTGCAGAGAGGAGTGGTGAGAGAGGTGGGGATGATGAGTGGAGAAGTGTGTGTGAAAGAGGAAAATGATAAAGTGGAAGAGAGAGTGTGGCTGCATAGCATGGGAAAACTGGGGTCCACTAATAAAATCATAGCTCACAGCTCGTAGCTCAAAAAAATATGAAAAACTTTGAGGCAAAAGTTCAGCCCACGAGCTACAACTTTTGTTTGTATCACCTTTTCAAATTCGGAGAGCAAGTGAACTTTAAAAATTCAGCAAAACTGACCGTTTTTTTCCACTGCACAAGGTCTTTGTGGGGTCTTTCTTTGGATGATTCTTTTGAATACCTCCAAGAGTGAGCCCTCCATAGTGCATGTATGCATGCCACCTACCCTTGACCTTATTTGGTAGGTCTATAATTGAAGATATTGTTGAGAGTATGATATAAGTGAATAGTACAACTAAGAAAATCAAATATTGAGGGGTCTAAAAAATATGTACATGTCAAATATAAATAATATAAGTGAAAAAAATATAAAGGGGTCAAAAGAAATCTCTCTCATTATGAGGCTACCATAAAAAGATAAATATTTTTGGTGTTCTAATTTTTTAGAAAAAAAAACAAAATAGATGTAGGAAGGGAAAAATCACAATAGTGAAAAATATACACATAAATAAAACTAGTTTTTTTGGATTTTTGTTGGGGTGGAGTTACACCAAATATAAGAGAAGCTTACATGAAAATATTTCTATATGGAATAAAGAATATGAAAAATGGTAAGAAAAATTGTGGTAATGGTGAGGCAATGTACAGAGCATAAATAACACACACCTAGGTAGAAATATTTAAATAAATACCAAAATAATTATGAAAAAATCTTTTATTTAGGCCCTATATACAAAGAAATATTTACATACGCCTGGGCCATAATATACTTATATATATATATATATTTTTGGCTCAACTAGCCCAATGACTAGCTAATTGAGGGTTTTTTAAGAAGATATGGGAAAAGTCCCGTGATTCACGCACGCCTATGTACAGTGAAATGGTAGGGATAGCCACAGTGTTTGGGTGATTTTGGTAGGGTGAGGTAACTCACTGTGGCAATTACAAAGAGCCGAAAAACGGCTATCACCATGTTCCTACTTATTGGAGATGCCAAAATATGGTGGAAACAACATTGCCAGGACTTCGACATTGTTGGATCTTCTCAGTCATGGGAAGAAATTAAGACTGCAGTTACCAAACACTACTTAGTACCAGCTCATAGGGCCATCAAAATGAACGAGTTTTTCTCACTCAAGCAACTATCCTTGAGTGTAGAGGAGTATTATTCCAAGTTCATGATTCTGAAGAGATATGCACCAAAGATGACCTTGGAATAGCAAGTGGCTAGGTTCTGCCAAGGCCTCATTGAACCATTGAATAGTAGATTAGAAGCTCTTAGACCAACAACATTGCAAGAGGCTTTGTTAAGAGACAAGCCGTTAGTAGTGGAAAGATGAAAGTTGCTCAGGACAAAAGAAATTACTTAGCTCGGAGAGGGCCATACCGAATAATTGGGATAACAGGACGGCAAACCTTGCTTATCAAAATTGTCGTGCGGTAGCTACTTCAATTGCTACCTAATTTCCCAATGTGCACTGCTATGAATGCCAAGAGTAGGGCCATTATAGAAACAAATGTCCCAATAAGGCTCGCGCATCCGGTGCAAATGCAGTACCTCTCAATGCCAAAGATAGAGGTCAAATTATGGAGGACGAATAAGAGGAGTTAGAGGACAAGGACGTGGTATAGTTGCTAGGGAAAACGTTGCAGTTGGACAACCGACTGTAGAAGATGAAGTAGATGAAAGGGAAGTGCTGCATGTTGCCATAGATAATCCTGGTGCTCCTCAGCAGTTTGCTATAATTCAAGCTCCTAGAATGCACCAAGGTGATAAAGTTGAATTCCTCATAGACTGTGGAAGCATGCAATCAATTTTATCTTGTAGATGCATGAAAAAGTTAAAGCTAAGCCAATATCCTGCAAATAGACTAGTAGTAGAACTAGCTAATGGGAAGGAAGTGTTATCTCAACATTCCGCAGGATTGATAGATTTTGAATTAGGGGGTTAGGCTACTTCTGTGCAGTTCCGTACTTTACCTTTAGGAATTTATGCTAGAATTTTAGGAACGGACTGGTTGAAAAAGAACCAACCCCATATTCATTGTGCTCAGGGAAACTTTAAGTTCACAGATAACCTTGGGAATGAAGTTCTTGTTCAAGGAAAAAATGGGATGTCCAAGGCTCATTTAGTTAAAGCCACTAGACTTCTAAAGGGACTTAAGAAGGGACAATAGATTTATGGTATAAATCTTAACAAGGTGAAACAATCATATTCAAACTTTCACCCAGAATGGTTGAAGGAATATGCCGATGTTTTCCCAAAAGACTTGACCAATGTGCCACCGTATCGTGAGGTAGACCATGAGATAGAAAGTGAACCCGTTTCTAAGAGACCATACAAAATGTCATTACCGGACGCTATAGAACTTAAAGGACAGCTTATGCAACTGATTGAGCAAGAGTTCATTAGACCTAGTACTTCTCCTTGGGGTGCACCAGTTCTTTTCCAAAAGAAGAAGGATGGATCTTTGCAGCTATGCAGAGATTATCATGGACTTAACCAAGTGACTGTCAAGAACAAGTATCCAATTCCGAGAATTGACAAATTGTTGGATAGACTCCATGGATCCAAGATTGTTTCAAAGATTGATCTTTGGTTAGGATACTATCATATCAAAATCAAAGAATCAGACATATCAAAGATAGCTTTTAATACTAGGTATGGGCATTATGAATTCACAGTTATGTCCTTTGGACTTACTAATGCACCTCCAAGCTTCAATCAAGTAATGCAGGATATCTTTAGATCTTACTTGGATGACTTTGTCCTAGTCTTTTTTGATGATATTTTGGTTTACTCTAAAGACGAAGCAAAGCATGAAGAACATGTCCGGAAAGTGTTGGAAATTCTACGTCAGCATCAGCTTTATGCTAAGGAAAGTAAGTGTACTTTCTGTACTCCCCAAGTTAGTTATTTAGGTTTCATTATATCCGTCGATGGAATTTCAGTTGATCCCAAGAAGATCAAGGATATAGTGGACTAGCCTCAACCTTCTTCTGTCAGTGAACTTAGAGGATTTCTTGGAATTACAGGGTGGTACAGGATTCTTGTCAAAGATTATGCTCTTATTGCAGCACCTTTGACAAGACTTCTGAAGAAAGGAATGCAAATTGTTTGGAAAGCAGAGCACCAAGCTAGTTTTTACTGAGTTAAAGAGATATTTGGTGTCTTCTCCTATTCTAAAGATTCTGGATTTTAGTAAGGATTCTGAAGTTGTGACCGACGCTAGCAGTCTTGCCTTAGGAGGAGTTCTTACTCAAGAAGGGAGACCTGTAGCTTTTACCTCTTGCAAGCTCAGAGATCATGAGAAGAACTATCCAGCTCACAATCTAGAACTTCTCACTGTCATCCATGCATTGAACTATGAAGACATTATCTTTTGAGTCGAAAATTTTAGTTAGTTACCAACCACAAGATCTTAAAGTGGATCTTTACACAACCCAACCTCAGCATGAGACAGAGAAGGTAGATTGAAATTTTTTAAGATTATGATTTTGATAAGTACCGACCTGGGAAGGACAATGTAGTTGCAGATGGACTTATTCGCAAGTCTTTCCTCAATGCTACCTCTATACCCAATAATCCTATTCTAGAAAGGATTAGAGAAGCTTCTTCAAATGACCCAGAGTATCAGTGACTGTTAACACAGATTCAACAAGGTGAAGGATCTAAAGTAGCTTCTAGACCGGCTAAAGACTATTCTCTTCAAGGGGAATTTCTTTATCTTGGTCAAAGACTTTATGTACCTAAGGATCCAACACTAAAGAAAGCAATTTTATTTGAGGCTCATTATAGCCCAACTTCTGGACATCCAGGGTATGCAAAGACCTTGAATGCAATCAAAAGAAGTTATTTTTGGCCAGCAATGAAAGGTGACGTTCTTCGTTACGTAAAGCAATGTTTATCTTGTCAGCAAATTAAACCTGAACATATCAAGCTTCCCGGGCAAGTCAAATCTCTTGATATACCTCAAATGAAATGGGAGTGTATCAGTATGGGTTTTTTCACCGGATTACCTTTTGTCTGAGGCTACAATTCTGTATATGTGGTTTTCAATATGATCATTAAGGTGGATCACTTGATACCTATCAAGACGACCTACAGTGCTTCTGATATCAGTAGGGTTTTCATCAAGGAAATCTTTGTACTTCACGGGTTGCAGAGAAGAATTGTCAGTGATAGAGATGCGAATGTGATGGAAACCATAAAAAGGAACCTAAGTGTTGAACAACAATGTGTTAGTAATTAGGCCACACAAAAACTCTGTGTGAGTGCGGGGTGAAAAGTGGGGGCTTGGCTCAGGTTGCCAAAGCCTAAGAGACATGTGGTCCCAATCAGTCAGGAACTCTCTGCCCTGTGCAGTAGAGTACGAAGTTGGGTATCTCATTACGCAAGAGCAGAAGGAACTCGATGTACATGCCTTTGAAAGCTACGGGGGAAAAGGCACCAAGGTCACTTCTCCTCCTAGAAAATGAGAATAGGATCGATAGTACATAATTACGCTTCCCCTGTGGGGCGGAGCTAGACTCCTTTCACTGATGGCTTGAACTGAACTCACTAAATGATGAGAGACCATCCACTTGTCTTCTTTTTATTCTTAGCTAATTTTTTTTTTGCTTTCACATAGGATCTAGCGACCATCAAGGGTCCTCCACTTCCATCAAGGTGAGATGGGGAGCGGACCTCACACATACATTGTTATTGCTTTCTTGAATGGTGACATATTTGAGGAAGTTTATGTAACACAGCCTCATGGTTTTGTCAAGAAAGGACAAGAGGACAAAGTCTGTAGACGTAAGAAGGCTTTGTATGGGTTGAAGCAATCTCCTCGTGCTTGGTATGAGAAAGCTGACACTCATGGTCAAACAAGGCTTTTGTAACAGTCCACCAACAGAAAGCACATTGTATGTAAAGCGTGAGAGTGATGTACTTCTCATTGTGGTTTTATGTTGATGATTCGCTAATCACTGGACCAAATGAGAGACATATCTGAATTTAAGGCTGATTCAAATGCTACTTTCAAGATGAAATATTTGGGACTGTTGCATCATTAGTTGGGTATACAATTTAAGCAGTGTGATGATGGTTCTGCCTTGTGTCAAAAAAGTTACATAGAGACATTACTATGTAAGTTTGGACTTGAGGATTGCAAACCTATTGCCACATCTATGGAAACAGGTTTGGATTTGAGTCTACATGATGGTAGCAATCCTGCTGATGTCACTCTTTGCCAAACTGCTGATGGATGCCTCATTTATGTATGCAACACAAGGCCAGATATTCAGTTTGCAGTCTCACAGGTCAGCAGATGTATGCATAGCCCAGGGTCTAAGCATTGGCACGCTGTCAAGAGGCCTAGAATTTTCGCTACCTTAGTGGCATTTTTCATCTTGGCTTGTTTTATACCAAGGGGGGATCATTGCCGCCAAACTTACATGCTTCTTTTGACTCAGATTGATAGCAGTTGAGGACCGGATTTACATGGAGCTAGTCCCCCCTCCATAAAGGCTTTGTATTATAGATTCTCCCATCAAAGGAGACCTTTTTACAATACAATTCTTATGTCCTTTGACAAAACTCATTGGTGCAATAAAGATGGAAACTTCATGCACCAAATTATGCTTGAAAAACACACCTAGTGTCCCTAGCCTCAGTCCTCCCAAGACCTCACACACCTTCAAAAATGGTGAGAGCTAGCAGGGAATGAGGAAGATTGAGAGGAAGAAGATGTATCTTACAAGAAAGAAGCATTCTCCTCACATAATCACTCTAATAGCATAACTTAGCTTAGTCATTAGGAGATTTCAGAGGTCATTTGGAGGGTCTTCTAAGAAATTATATTTCTCTCTCTAGAAAATGTTCCTAAAATATACTTGCACTTGTTGCGTACGTCCAAAAGGACAATTGAACACTCTAAAAAGTGAACCTAACTTCTCAAAAATCTTTGAAACCGGTCACTTAATGCGTGTGCCGTTTTCATGAAGTACACGACGCTCATCAATATAGCTTTCGTCATCATTGAAAATAAAAATCACAAAATTATTAGTTGATGTTGAAATTTAAAGTTTTTGATACCACCAATGCATCCAAAACGACCAAAAACTTAAAAAATGTCTATCTACTTGCCTCAATCTAATAGCCAGAGAGGGAGAAATTGTCAAAATACCCCTTAAAATGAGATTTTGTCTCACGGTGCGTAGGGGACAATTTGGAAAATTCCAAATGGCACTCCACACGCCATGAGGCACAAAATAAAAAAAGTGGATCAGAACGCGCAAGGGACCATATGGGAAAATCCAAATGGCCCTCCGTGCGCCATGTAAAAAAAGTGGATCACGGCGCGCGGGGATGATTCGAAAAATTCTAAATGACCCTCAGCGCCCCGTGAGGCACAAAATAGAAAAAGTGAATCATGACGCGCAGAGGGTCATTTAGAATTCTCCAAATGGTCCCTTGCACGCCATGATCCAAAATCCAATTTTTAGGGTTTTTTTGGCAATTTCTGCATCTCCGGGTATCAGATTAAGGCAAGTAGATAGGCATTTTTTAAGGTTTTTGGACGTTCCGGATGCATGGGTGGTGTCAAATGCTTCAAATTCCAACCCCAATTGATAGTTTTGTGATTTTTTAAGTTTTAATGATGACGAAAGCCATATTAAATGAGTGTCGCCTACCTTATGAAAAATACATTCGCATTGAATGAAAAGGCGTCCATTTTCAAGGACCACTGACACCCTTTTTATATTTTTCTTAATATCAATCTATTTTTCTATGTAACGTAAGTAAGCTCTTCTTTCATTGGAGGATCACTTTTTTCTCTCTCTTCTAAAAGGCCCTCCAAAAGACCTCCGAAATCTCCTAATGAATTAGCATGGCAGAGGAGGTGAGCATGCCATTGAAGCTTGGCTGTTGGTTGGATTTGCATTCCATAGCCAAGAGTTGTTGGTGTAGGCCTCTACTTCTCAATGATTGGAGAAGCAAATTGAGTTCTTCTTGCACACATGAGTTGTGTATGTGCGTGCGTGTTTAGCAATGTGTTGGTAAAAAATGCAGCCCTCTCTCTATTCTTGGTCGACCCCTCTTGCCAATTACTCTTGCTGGCCTCCCATTTGGCTCCTGTAAAGCTTAGCCAATAACAAATTAGAAGCATAATTGATAGCCTTGTGACATGTGTCCCCATTTCCCCTTTTGTGAGAGCTTTAGGTAATTATTATAATTTATTAAACTCTCACTGGACCTTTTAGTCTTCTGGCCAATATGAATCAAGCAAGTCATTGGGCTGCTCATTGGACCCCTTGATAGACTGTTGAATAGTCTTCTGGGGAGCTTAATTTCTATTGGTTCTTTTATGAATCATTTTAAAATTAATTAGAATAATTTTACTCTAGCCTAATTCTCATTGGTCCACCTCTATGGCCATCCAATAGGATTTGAGGAAGACTGGGGGCAACTGGGCTAGGAGTCTACCATGTGTCTAGTATTCCCTTTGGGGGAAACTTTGGAGTGTGTGTGTGTGTGTTTCTCTCTCCTCTCCTACTCTTAGGACTCGCCCCCTCCTTGATAGGGATGTGGGAAGACTTTTGAGTCTTCCCACCACCATCCAGTTTTCCTAGCTTTGACCATTTAGACTTTTTAACTAAAATTTTGGAGCCTTAACCTATGGAAGTCTTAATGAAGCTAAACCTTAGGTCATTTAAGCTCCATTGATGCACATTGATATTTTGAAAACTTTCCCCCTTTCGATCCCTATTTTCCCTCCTTTTGATCCCTACTAAGACCGGTATGGCAGCCTTACAACCAATACTCTAGCTTTTACTCCCCTAGTACCTCCCCATAATAAATGATCAAATAAAAAGAGAGAATCATTTATGAGAATTATATATTAGTTTTCATGACATTACCTCTCTCTTGAAATCATAGTCGTCCTCGATTATGAGGAAGAGAAGATAAAGCCTAATCATTAGTTCGTTTGCTAGTGGGTAGAGGCCTATGACACCATTCTAGAATGGATCACTAGTCCATTTGGTGCTTGAGAGCTTTAAATACCTCGATCATGTCTACAAATTAGTCCATATTGATCTTCCATAGTAGAGTGACAAACTCTGCTTGGTGCTCGGGAGACGTCATCTCCACAAACATTATCTTAAGCCTGCATACTTATTAACCTTTGTGCACAATAAAGAAAAAGAGAGTATTATAAGACAAAAACTTTGTTCATTTAAACATATTTACATTTGCTTACTCTAGGGAATCATTGTAAGCATTGACAAGGTTTAGGTTATCCTTTAATTGTATGCCTTGCATCCATCTAGCATCTTGAAAATGATAAATTTTAAACTGGATAATATATTGTTGGATAGTCTTACTGCCTCTCAATACCTTATCTTCAATGGTTGCTTCTTGAGGTGGCTCTCCATTGTGAGGCTTTTGTAGGCTCACCTGGAAAGCGTTGTGTATGAGCCAATGGTTGGGCAATTTGAGTTGATAAGTCATCTCATTAATTGGCCTAGGAATATGAAAGGGGCCATAGTACCTTTCTGCTAACTTACCATAGTACTTTTGGTGTCCTGTAGGATTCTTGCCCGTTGTGTGACTTAATTGAGCCTTGGGAAACTTAAGCAAGACCAATCATTTTGTTTAAAGGATAGAGCTCTTTTGTGATTATCAGCAACAGCCTTTGGCCTTTGCTGAGAAATGGATATAGCATCCTTAATCTTTTGGAAAGATTCTTGCAAGTCCTAGCTATATTCATTTTCAGCGAAGGTCTTCCCATGTACCTTAAGTAGCAGGGTCTTTTTTATCTTCCCTCTATCACTTCAAAAGGTGCTTTTCCCGTGGAAGTATGTACAGTGTTATTGTAAGCATACTCCACTAAAGGTAAGTACTTCTCCCATTGTACCTTTTGATCTACTTCTGTGACATAAGCTTTTAGTAGATCAAGAATTGTTAGACTAGCTATTTCACTTTGGCCATCCGTTTGCGGGTGATAGACCAAAGAGAAGTTTAGCCTTGTACCTAAATTCTAAGAGACTCTTCCAAAAATTACTGGTCATTCTAGGATCTCTATCCAACACTATGGACATTGGCAAGCCATGGTACTTAAAGATTTGTGATATAAAGAGGGTTGCCATTTGATGGGCCTTAATAGTCTTTTTGACAGGTATGAAATGTGCTTGTTTGCTAAACCTGTCTGCTATCGTCCATATTCCTATCTTCCCATGGATAGACTTGGGGAATCCAAAGATAAAATCCATAGATATGCTCTTCCATGGTGAATTAAGAATTGGCAAAGGTTGAAGCAACCTAGGCTGCTTCCCTCTATCAAACTTTGTCTTTTGGCATACCACACATTTTGAAACATACTCTTGTATGTTTCCTTTCATGGCAGGACAATGAAGTATGTTTATATCCCTTTTAGGGTAGACTAAATCCCTCTATGCACCACATAAGGAGGAGCATGAGATTCATACATTACTTTCTCACATAGTGAGTTAGTAACACAGTCTATTGCCATAGAGAAGATAACTATCTTGTAGGGTAAATTGTTCTTCCTTTTTCCCTAGTTCAAGGGCTGAAATCACATCTCTAAAATTGGGATCGATAGCGTACTTATCTATGATGGAAGATAGATCATTGTGAGTTGCTATGGAAACCGCATTCACTCTTGGTCGTCTTGAGAGTGCATCGACCACTTGATTATGATTGCCAGCAATATGAATATGAAATTGCGAAAGGAAGTTTTCCAGTATCATTTGTTTGTCAAAGAGCTTGGTCTGCATCATGAAGTACTTAAGTCTTTGGTGATCCGTTTGTAGAACGAAAGGAGTCTGCAATAAATAGTGCTTCCACAAGTCTAGAGCATGTAGAACTGCTAAGAGTCCCTTCTCATTTATCCATAGAGCTTGCTCAATAGGGTCAGGCCTTCGAATTTCATAGGCTATGGCGTACCCTTCTTGAAGCAAAACAACTCCAAGGCAATCACCACAGGCATCACATTGGACCTCAAATGGCTTTGAGAGATCCAACAGTGTAAGCACAGGTTGAGAGATAAGCTTTTTGAAAGTATTATTCTCCTTGGTGGACCATATATACCTAGCGTTTATCTTTGTTAAGTGATGTGATGGTCCCGCAATTTGTGAGAACTTTTTTATGAAGCGTCTATAGTATGCACACATACCTATAAAGCTTCTTAGTTCATGCAAATTCCTTGGATTAGGCCATCCTTTTATTACCTCTAACTTTGATCGATCCATTTGGATGCCATCTTGAGAGATAATGTGACCTAAATAATGAATCTCTTGTAAGAAAAATTCACTTTTCTTTTGATTAATATAAAGTTTATTCTCTCATAAAACTTGAAATATTACTTGGAGGTGTTGCTTGTGTTCGTCTAATGAATTAGAGTAGATGATTATATCATCAAAGGACACTCTAGTAAAGGTTTGGTGAGGCCTGAATAGATTCTCCATCAGGCGGTTAGATGTGGTTGGTGCATTGGTCAAGCCAAAAGACATGACAATGTGAAAGCAGTCTTTACAATGTCTTGATCAACTATCCTTATGTGATGGTAGCCACTTTTTAGGTCAATTCTACTGAAGTAGGTCGACCATTGTATTTGACTTATCAAATAGGTCTTCCACCCGTGGAACGGGAAACCTATTCTTAATAGTGATCCTATTTAGTGCTCTATAGTCAACACACATACAATATGTGCCATCTTTCTTTTTCACTAATAACACTGTTGAAAAAAATGGACATGAGCTAGGCCTAACCATGCCTTTCTCAACCAAATCATGCACTTGCCGCATAATCTCCTCTTGTTGAGCTTGGGAAACTTGATAAGGAGGTTTATTAGGCAGTGAGCTTCCTGGAAGAAGTTCAATTGCATGGTTTTCATCCCCTTGTTTGGGAGGTAGCTCATAAGGGATGTCGTCAATAAAAACATCTTGGAATCCCTTGAGAAACTTGGATAACTCTAATTTCTTTTGATTCGTTATATCTTCTTTTGCTAAAACATTAGGTTCATTTTGAGAATCTTTAACAAAAATCATGTACACAGAAATAGAGCTCTTTATTGACTTATTGAAAGCTTGCTTATGTACAATGGGTATGGTACTACCCAACTCTTAGCATCTATGTACATATCTTTTTCCCTGAACCTAAACTAGATTTGTCTTTCAGGGAATTTAACATTGGTAGCCATGCGATCAAACCATGGTGCTCCTAGGATCACATCCTCATGCTTGAGAGAAGAGATGAAGAAATCCTCCTTCTCCACATAGCTTTGGACATGGAGCCTCAATTTCCCAATTAAGGTAGTGACTGAGGCTTCTTGCCCCTTGAAAGCACCATCGGCAGGTAGGACATCTTCCATCTCATAAGCTTGGATGCCTAGCTTGGTGGATAGCTTTCTGGATATGAAACTGTGAGTAGAACCAGGGTCAAAGAGAATGAAAGCATCATGTTCTCTTACCTTTTCACAAGCATGACATAGAGGAGATCCTTTGTGATGAGCATCCTCTTCTTGAATTTCAACCAAGGTAGCTCTAGGAGGCTCACTACGTGTATTCTTGTGGGGGCAAGCACGATAGGCATGCCCTTGCTCCCTGCACTTGAAACAACGGTTATCTTTTTGATAACGCTCTAGCTCTTCAGGAGAGAGTTTATTTTTGACTTTATAAACTCCATTCTCTTTAGCTTGTTGTTGTTGGCATTGCCTTTGGGAGACTTTTGGACAGTGTCCTTCCCCTTAGGATGGTTATGGTCCTTGTTTTCCATGGGCTTAAGATTTCTCCTAGCCCTTGTTGGAAGTTGATTCTTGAAGCCACCATGGTATGGTGTATGACCGTAGATATGGTTCGTGACCTTTTGGAGTTAACATACTCCGCCATATTCTCAGATAAACCGGCACAAAATTGTTGTTTTTTCTCTCAAAATCCATCTTTTTGTAGACAGTGTATTTGAGATGTAAATACCAAAACTTGTCTACATACTTGTGAATGATTCAAAGGGAGAGAGCTTCAAGCTTCACCATTTGGTGAGTACTTTGTCTTTGGCATTGGTAGCCAAAAACTGCTTCATGATGGAAGCTCTTAAAGCTTTCCATGTTTGTGGAGCTTCACCGTTTGTTTGTAGGCTAGACCACCATTGCCCGACGGACTTTTGAAAATGCATAGCTACATGAAGTAGCTTAGAGGACTTTGTGAAGACCTCATCTCCAAACGCCACATCAAACTGTTGGATAAAGGACAAGACTTTGTTTGTAGCACCAAAGGTGCCATTGTAGGTAATGAAAGAGATATTCTTTCCTCACTCTTTGAACTTTTTGAGCTTGGACGACCTTTTCCACGCGGCCTAGGATTTTCTATGGCATCTTCCTTTGGGTGGTTCAAGAGCTGCACCATCACTTTCTTTAGAAGAGAAAGAGTATGAGGAAGATTGACAAGAGGGTGACCTCTTTCTCGCCTTTTTCTTCCCTTGTTCCTCCTTGTCTGCACCATCACTTTCTTCAGAAGAGGAAGAGGACGAAGAAG
Organism: Adiantum capillus-veneris; assembly: GCF_014529385.1. Taxonomy (NCBI): domain Eukaryota; kingdom Viridiplantae; phylum Streptophyta; class Polypodiopsida; order Polypodiales; family Pteridaceae; genus Adiantum; species Adiantum capillus-veneris. Next base: position 107,951,395 of record NC_140944.1, read on the forward strand.
ATGGAGAAGAGGGTGACCTCTTTCTCGCCTTTTTCCTCTCTTGTTTTCTCTCTTCGCTTTTTAAATTATGGTGAAGAGGAGTATGTGATGGACTTATCCGTTTAGGGGGTGTTGGAGAGCGTTTTGCCCGCCGTCTTTGTGGATCCATCTCGGACGAGGTGGCATGAGACTCACTTCTTTCTTGTTCTTTTGGTGGGGGCTCTACCATTGAAACTTGGGTTCTCCTTTGGGAGGGAGATGCCTCATTGAGTAGTAAGTTTTGGAGCCCTTCGTACGGATCCTCCTCTTCTTCCCTTATTGGAGAGAGTCCTGTTTTGGAAGTCTCACCAGGAGTTTTCCTAGGTACTCTCTCTTCTTGGTGGGGAGTTGGACAATACCATGGGTGCACAATTGCTGTAGCACTTCACCTTGGAGGGTTGGATTGCCCAGGGCTTGTTGAAGCCTAGAAACAAGGTAGTTTACAAGCATAGGGGCATCATTAGTTGCTCTTTCATCAAAGCTATCAACATTCATTTCAATATCTTTTCCCTTGTCAGACATACTAGCAAATTTTAGGTGTAAATTTTTACTTGTACTTTGGCACTTCAAGCCCTAGTTGCTACTCCTCTCTACCTTCAAAGTTAAGCACTCAAGAATCTATACCCGTGGCTCGAATATTATTAATTGCAAGGAGAAGAAGAGAGGGTTTAACAAAGCCAAGACATCACCGGTTCCTTTCAAGCTTCTAATAGCTCAATAATGGTTAAGCCATAGGCAAGCCATAGGCAAGCCCCATAGGAATCCATTATTAAGACCATAGCTCTCGATGGTATCCTCGTTAGCTGTATAAAGCAATCGTGCTTCAAGGATGAAAAATCCCTATTCTAATTACTCTTTTGCAATTAATAACACCAACCATTTGTAGCAAGCTTGAGGACCTCTCTTCTTGATCAAGAAAAGAGAAACCAATAGCTCTAATACCAATGTAACATTTAATGCACTAGTAACTTGTGTGTAGCTAAAATTGATAACATAGTGAGCATTTCATTAAGAACAAGGTCCTAATGAGCATAGAGAGAGTACTTAATTTGAGAAAGAAACATAGCAATTTACACCTAGCTAGTTTGGCATAGACAATACTTGAAAAGAGAGAGAAATAGAACAATTGACAACAGTTGAGGACCGGATTTACATGGACATGGTCCCCCCTCCATAAAGGCTTTGTATTATAGCTTCTCCCATCAAAGGATACTTTTGTACAATACAATTCTTGTGTTCCTCGACAAAACTCGTTGGTGCAATGAAGAGGGAAACTTCATGCACCAAATTATGCTTAAAAACACACCTAGTGTCCCTAGCCTCAGTCCCAAGACCTCACACACCTTCAAAAATGGTAAGAGCTAATAGGGAATGAGGAAGATTGAGAAGAAGAAGATGTATCTTACAAGAAAGAAGTATTCTCCTCACATAATCACTCTAATAGCATATATTAGCTTAGGAATTAGCTTGGGGGGGTGCACTATGTAATCATGTTAATGTATAACGTGAGTTCGAAAGGAGGGGTTTTAAAATGAAATATTTTAAGCAATTTAATAGAGATACATTAAAATAAGGGGTTTTTATATTCATTTAGACATGTTAAAAGAGGGGTTTTTTTAATACCCCATGAACACACGTTATGTAGGGGGTTAGCAAATGGTGAACCCCTTGAGGTAATTAGCATGGTAGAGGAGGTGAGCATGACATTGAAGCTTGGATCTTGGTTGGATTTGCATTCCATAGCCAAGAGTTGTTGGTGTAGGCCTCTACTTCTCAATTCTTGGAGAAGGAGATGGATTTGTTCTTGCACACATGAGTTGTGTATGCGTGTGAGTGTTTAGCAATGTGTTGGTAAAAAATGCAGCCCTCTCTCTCTTCTTGGTCGACCCCTCTTGCCAATTACTCTTGTTGGCCTCCCATTGGATCCTGCAAAGCTGATCCAATCACAAATTAGAAGCATAATTGATAGCCTTGTGACATGTGTCCCCATTTCCCATTTTGTGAGAGATTTAGGTAATTATTATAATTTAATAAATGCTCATTGGACCTTTTAGTCTTCTGGTCAATAGGAATCAGGCAAGCCATTGGACTGCTTGATGCTTATTGGACCCCTTGTATACTGTCCAATAGTCTTCTGGGGAGCTTAATTTCTATTGGTTCTTTTATCAAGCATTTTAAAATTAATTAGACTAATTTTACTCTAGCCTAATTATCATTGGTCCACCTCTATGGCCATCCAATACGATTTGAGGGAAGATTGGGGGCAACTGTCTAGGAGTCTACCATGTGTCCAGTATTCCCTTTGGGGGAAGCTTTGGAGTGTGTGTGTGTTTTTCTCTCCTCCCCTACTCTTAGGGCTTGCCTCCTCCTTGATGTGGATGTGGGAAGACTTTTGAGTCTTCCCACCACCATCCAATTTTCCCAGCCGCTGACCATTTAGACATTTTAATTAAAATTTTGGAACCTTAGCCTATGGAAGTGTTAATGAAGCTAAAACTTAGGTATTTTAAGCTCCATTGATATACATTGCTCTTTTGCAGACTGTCCCCCTTTGGATCTCTATTTTTGCTTACCAATATTCTAGATTTTACTCCACTGGTACCTCCCCATATTAAATGATCAGTTTAACATGAGAAAATCTCCTAGGAGAATTAAAATCTCCCCTATATAGGCTCTTGGTCACTGCAGGCTTATCCAAGAAGTTAACTATGTCATGGAATAAACTTTTTTTGCCTTATCAATATTCTAGCTTTTACTCCCTTGGTACCACCCCATATGCTCCTCGGAAACTAAATCTGCTACTTTCAATTTTGCATTTTCTTTGGCTTTTCTTCTTACAAAAATGTGTTCCCAAAATTCATCATAATTGAGGAATTGGATCCGATTCCCTTCACCTTTACTAAAGAGAACCTAGATTTGTTTAGTAATCTCTTTTATTTCCAAATCTAGAATCCTTGAGCTTTCACAAATAAATTCCTCTGCAAAATAGTCCCACCATGTGGGATATGATGGTCTTCTCCGCTTTGGTGGTGATGTAGAGCGTTTAACCCGCCGTCTTCGTGGAGCCATCTCCGCCGAGGTGGCGGGAGACTCGCTTCTTTCTCGTTCCTTCGGTGGAGGCTCTTGAGTTCTCCTTTGGGAAGGAGATGCATCGTCAAGAAGTAAATTCGTGAGCCCTTCATATGGATTCTCTTCTTCTTCCCGAATCGGAGAGAGACCTCTTTTGGTAGTCTCACAAGGAGGCTTCCTAGGTGTTCTCTCGTCATGGTGATGAGCTTGAAGAATCCCATGAGCAGGAAGCTGCCGTTGCACTTCACTTTGGAGAGATGGATTTCCCATGGCTTGTTGAAGCCTAGTAACAAGATAGTTAACAAGCATTGAAGCATCATTAGTAGCTTGCTCATGAGCAAAATCAAAGTTATCAACATTAATTTCACTCTCTTTACTATTGTCAGCCATTCTAATAACTTTTAGGTGTAAAATTTTTAGGTGTACTTTGGCACTTCAAGCCCTAGTTGCGACTCCTCTTTACCCCTTTAGAAAAAGCACTCAAGCTATTGTACCCGCGGCTCGAATACCACTAATTGCAAGGAAGAGAAGAGAGGGTCTTTCGACACCAAAACAGCACCGGCTCCTGTCAAGCTTCTAATAGCTCAATAGTGGTTAAGCCGTAGGCAAGCCCCGTAGGACTCCACTATTAAGACCATAGATCTCGACGGTGATGCCCCATTAACTGCACAAAGACAGGCGCACTGCAAGGCTGAAAAATCCCTATTCTACTTACTCACAGGCAATTAATAATACCAACCATTTGTAGCTAGCTTGAGGACCTCCCTTCTTGAGCAAGAAAAGAGAAACCTTGAGCTCTGATACCAATGTAACATTTAATGGCCTAATAACTTATGTGTAGCGGAAATTAGCATGAACATAGTGGGCATTTTATTAGAATAGATTCCTAATGAGAATTACAAGAGGGCTTGGGTGGAGAGAGCAACAAAAAGCATAACACCTAGTTAGATAGCATCGACAATACTTTCAAAAGAGAGAGAAATTAAGCTATTGACAACAGTTGAGGACCGGATTTGCATGGAGCCGGTCCCCCCTCCAAAAGGCTTTGTATTATGGTTTCTCCCATCAAGAGAGACATTGTACAATACAATTCTTTGTGTTCCTTCAAGACTAGATAGTGCAATGAAGATAGAATCTTCATGCACTAAGCAAAACACTTAATCAAACACAACTTGAATTATCCCCGTTCTCAGACCCAAGACCTCACACACCTTCGAAGATGGTGAGAGCTAGCAGGGTATGAGAGTAGATTGAGAGGAAGAAGGAGTATCTTACGAGAAAGATGTACATCTCCTCACATAATCACTCATATTAGCATAGCTTAGCTTACTAATTAGCTTGGTAGAGAAGATGAGCATGCATTGAAACTTGGATCTTGGTTGGATTTGCATCCACATGCCAAGAGAGTGTTGATGTAGGCTTCTATCTCACAAGCCCCCTCTCTCTCTCTTGGGTGAGCCCTTCTTGCTAAATTGGTCTGGCTTTTGCCTCATTGGACCTCCCCAAGTCAAGCCAATGGGTGTTAAGCAACATAAGTGATAGCCTTCTGACATGTGTCCCCCTTTCCCCCTTTTGTGAGAGCTTTAGATAATTAAATAATTAAACTAAACTCTCATTGGACCCCTTTGCCTCCTGGCCAATAGGAATCAGGCAAGCCATTGGGCTCTTGAATGCTCATTGGACCCCTTGGGAGACTGCCCAATAGTCTTCTAGGAGACTTAATTCTCATTGGTTTCTTTTATTAAATGTTTTTAAATTAATTAAACTAGATTTAATCTAGCTTAATTCTCATTGGTCCACTTCAAGGGTCTTCCAATAGGAAATGGGCACACCTTGTGGGCATCTGGCCTAGGGAGCTGGCATGTGTCCCTAATTCCCTTTGTGTAAAGGGAGCCTGTGTGTGTGTGTGTGTGTGTGTGTGTGGCTTTCTCTCTCATCCCCTACTAAATGGGCTCGCCCCCTCCTTTTTAGGCTTTGAAGAAGACTTTTGCACACACACTAAGCATCCAATTTTTCCTAGGGTTGACCTTTGGACACAACCTTTGAATTTTGGAACCTTAGCATTTTGGAAGTCTTAATGGGATGAACCTTAGGGTCTTTTTAGCCCATTGTTGCACATGGCTCTTTTGTAGATGGCCCCCCCTTTTGATCCCTATTTTCCCTCCTTTGGATCCCTACTGTGGCCGGTCTGCTAGCTTAACCAATATTCTAGCTTTTTCTCCCCTGGTACCTCCCCACATTAAATGATCAGTTTAATATGAGAAAATCATTTAGGAGAATTAGATATTGATTATTATGACATTACCTCTCTCTTGAAATCATAGTCGTCCTCGACTATGGTGTAGAGAAGATAAAGCATATTCATGAGTCCTTTTCTTAGCGGGTAAGGATCCCTATGTTACCCTACGACATCATTCCATAATGGATGACTAGTTCATTTGGCGCTTGAGAGCCTAAGGCTGCCGCAAGCATGTCTGCACATCAGTCTTATTAGTCTTCCATAGTAGAGTGACAAGCTCTACTTGGTGTTTGGAAGACGTAGTCTCCACAAACTTGATCTAAGCATGCATACTACTTTATTTTTGTGCACAAATAAAGAAAAAGAGAGTCTTATAAGACAAAAACTTTGTTCATTTTTAACATTTTGTACATTTGCTTACTCTTGGGAAGCATTGTAAGCATTGACAAGGTTTAGGTTATCCTTTAATTGTATGCCTTGCATCCATCTAGCATCTTCAAAAGGATAATTCTTAAAGTTAATAAGATATCGTCGGATAGTCTTACCGCCTCTTAGTACCTTGTCTTCATGTCGGAGAATGGACTCGGGCTGCAGCACCTCCTCTTGGTCCTCGATCTCCGGTGGGTCTTCAATAGTTGGTTCTTGAGGTGGCTCTCCTTTGTAAGGCTTTAATAGGCTCACATGGAAAGCATTGTGTATGAGCCAATGATTGGGCAACTTGAGTTGATAGGCCATCTCATTGATTGGCCTAAGAATCTAAAAGGGACCATAGTACCTTTTTGCTAGTTTAGCATAGTACTTTTGGTGGCCCGTAGGATTCTTGCCCGTCATGTGCCTCAATCGAGCCTTGGGAAACTTTAACAAGACCCAATCGTTTTCTTTAAAGGCTTGGGCTCTTCTGTGCTTGTCAGCAGCAGCCTTTTGCCTTTGCTGTGAGATAGAGATAGCATCCTTAATCTTTTGAAAAGATTCTTGTAGGTCTCGGCTATACTCATCTGCAGCGAAGATCTTCCCATGTACCTTAAGTAGCAAGGGACTTTTTCATCTTCCCTCAATTACCTCGAAAGGTGCTTTTCCCGTGGAAGTATGTACAGTGTTATTGTAAGCATACTCCACTAAGGGTAAGTACTTCTCCCATTGGGATATTTGATCTACTTCCGTTACATAGGCTTTTAGTGGATCGAGAATGGTTAGGTTAGCTATTTCACTTTGGCCATCAGTTTGTGGATGATAGGCCGAAGAGAAGTTTAGCCTTGTTCCTAAATTCTCAAAGAGACCCTTCCAAAAATTACTTGTCATTCTAGGATCTCTATCCGACACTATGGACATGGGCAAGCCATGGTACTTGAGAATTTGTGAAATAAAGAGGGTTGCCATTTGATGGGCTTTGATAGTCTTTTTGACAGGTATAAAATGAGCTTGTTTACTAAACCTGTCTACTATCGTCCATATTCCCGTATTCCCATGGATAGACTTAGGCAATCCAAAGATAAAATCCATGGATATGTTCTCCCATGGTGAATTAGGGATTGGCAAGGGTTGAAGCAATCCAAGTTGCTTCCCTCTATCAAATTTTGTCTTTTGGCATACCACACATTTGAAAACATACTCTTGTATGTTCACTTTCATGGTAGGCCAATAGAAATATGTTTCAATTCCCTTTAAGGTAGACTGAATCCCTCTATGCCCCGCATAAGGTGGAGCATGAGATTCATACATTACTTTCTCACGTGGTGAGTTAGTAATGCATAGTCTATTGCCATAGAGAAGATAACCATCTTGTAAAGTAAATGGTTCTTCTTTCTTCCCTAATGCAAGGGCTGAAATCACATCTCTAAAATCGGGATCAATAGCATACTCATCTATCATTGAAGATAGATCATTGTGAGTTGCTATGGAAACCGCATTCACTCTCGGCCGTCTTGAGAGTGCATCAGCTACTTGATTATGCTTGCCAGTAATGTGAGCAATATGAAAATGAAATTGCGAAAGGAAATTTGCCCACCTCATTTGTTTGTCGGAGAGCTTGGTGTGCGTCATGAAGTACTTAAGACTTTGGTGATCCGTTCGCAGAATGAAAGGAGTCCCCAATAAATAGTGCTTCCATGAGTCTAAGGCATGTAGAACTGCAAGGAGTTCCTTTTCGTATATGCCTAGAGCTTGCTCAAGAGGGTCGAGCCTTCGACTCTCATAGCCTATGGCGTGCCCTTCTTGGAGCAAAATAGCTCCAAGGCAATCACCACAGGCATCACATTGGACCTCAAATGGTTTTGAGAGATCCGGTAGTGTAAGCACAGGTTGAGAGATAAGCTTTTCTTTAAGCTTTTCGAAAGCATTGTTCTCCTTAGCAGACCATGTATACCTAACGCTTTTCTTTGTTAGGCCATGTAATGGTCCCGCAATTTGTGAGAACTTTTCTATGAAGCATCTATAGTATGCACACATACCTATGAAGCTTCTTAGTTCATGAAGATTCCTTGGTTTAGGCCATCCTTTTATTACCTCTAACTTGGATGGATCCATTTGGATGCCATCTTGAGAGATAATGTGACCTAAATACTGAATGTCTTGTAAGAAAAAATCACTTTTCTTTCAATTAATGTAAAGTTTATTCTCTCTTAAAACTTGAAATATTACCTGGAGGTGTTGCTTGTGTTCCTCCAATGAATTAGAGTAGATGATAATATCATCAAAGAACACTCCAGTGAAGGTTCGATGAGGCCTGAACAACTTCTCCATCAAGCGGTTGAATGTGGCTGGTGCATTGGCCAAGACAAAAGGCATGACAATGTATTCGTAAAGACCAAATGTAGTACGAAATGCGGTCTTTACAATGTCTTGATCAACTATCCTTATTTGATGATAGCCACTTTTTAGGTCAATCCTTGTAGCTTATCAAATAGGTCTTCTACCCATGGAACGGGAAACCTATTCTTGATAGTGATCCTATTTAGTGCTCTATAGTCGACACACATACGATATGTGCCGTCTTTCTTTTGCTATAATAGCACAGGTGAGCAAAATGGAGATGAGCTTGGCCTAACCATACCCTTCTCAACTAACTCATGCACTTGCCGCATAATCTCCTCTTGTTGAGCTTGAGAAACTCTAAGGAGGTTTATTAGGCGGTGAACTTCCTGGAAGAAGTTCAATTGCATGGTCATCATTACCTCGTTTAGGAGGTAGCTCACAAGGGATGTCGTCAATAAAAACATCTTGAAACCCCTTGAGAAAATTGGATAACTCTAATTCCTTTTGGTTGCTTTTATTTTCTTTTGTTGAAGCATTAGGTTCATTTTGAGAATCTTTAACAAAAATCATGTACACGAAAATAGAGCTCTTTATTGACTTGTTGAAAGCTGGTGTATGTACAATGGGGATGGTGCTACCCATTTCCTTAGCATTTATATACATGTCTTTTTCCCTGAACTTAAAGGAGATTCTCCTTTCAGGAAATTTAACATCGGCAGCCAGGCGATCAAACCATGGTGCCCCTAGGATTACATCCTCATGCTGGAGAGGAGAGATAAAGAAGTCCTCTTTGTCCACATAGCCTTGGACATGAAGCCTCAATTTCCCAATTAAGGGAGTGACTGAAGCTTCTTGCCCCTTGAAGGCACTGTCTGTGGGTAGGACATCTCCCATATCGTAGGATTGTATGCCTAGCTTGGTGGCTAACTCCATAGATATAAAATTGTGAGTAGAACTAGGGTCAAAGAGAATAAAAGCATCATGTTCTCTTACCTTTCCCCAAGCATGGCATAGAGGAGATCCTTTGTGCTGAGTTTGGTGAATTTCCTCCTCTTGGATTTCAACCAAGGAAGCTCTAGGAGGATCTTGGCGGTTGTTCTTTTGGGGACAAGCGCGGTACGCATGCCCTTGTTCGCCGCACTTGAAACATCGGTTATCCTTACGATAACGCTCAAGCTCTTCAAGAGAGATTTTATTCTTACCTTTGTAAATTCCCTTTTCTTTTGCTTTGTTGGAGTTGCCCTTAGGAGACTTTTGGACATTGTCCTTCCCCTTAGGCTCATTGGAACCCTTGTTTTCCGGGGGCTTATTATTTCTTTTTGCCCCTGTTTGGAAATTGATTCGAGAGGCCACCATAGTGTGGTGTATTACCGCCGATATGGTACGTGGTCTTTGCGAGTTGACATACTCCGCCATTTCTTCGGTTAAGCCCGCACAAAATTGTTGCTTTTGCTCTCCAAAATCCAACTTTTTGAAGACAGTGGCTTTGAGTTGTAGGTCCCAAAACTTGTCTACATATTTGTGGATGGATTCATTGGGAGAGAGATTTAAGCTTCTCCATTCGGTGAGTACTTTGTCTTTGGCATCGGTGGCCAAAAACTGCTTCATAATGGAAGCTCTTAAAGCTTTCCATGTTCGTGGAGCTTCACCGTTGGCTCGTAGGCTAGACCACCATTGTCTGGCGGACTTTTGAAAGTGCATAGCTACATGGCGTAGCTTAGAGGATTCCGTGAAGCCCTCATCTCCAAACGCCTCATCGAATTGCTAGATAAAGGCCAAGACTTTGTCCGTGGCACCAAAGGTACCGTCATAGGTAAGGAAAGAGATGCTCTTCCCTCCCTCTTTGAATTTCTTCAGCTTGGATGACCTCTTCCATGTGGCATAGGATTTCCTATGGCCTCTTCTTTTTGATGGTTCAAAAGTTGCACCATCACTTTCTTCAGAAGGTGAAGAATTTGAAGAAGGTGGAGAAGAGGGTGACCTCTTTCTTGCCTTTTTCTTGTCCTGATCTTTGTCGTCTTCACCATAGCTTTCATAAGAGGAAGAGGATGAAGAAGATGGATAAGAGGGTGTCCTCTTTCTCGTCTTTTTCTTCTCTTGCTTTTTATCATCCCTCTTCGAATTGTGGTGAGGAGAAGAATACGATGGTCTTCTCCGCTTTGGTGGTGATGGAGAGCGTTTAACCCGCCGTCTTCGTGGAGCCATCTCCGCCGAGGTGGCGGGAGACTCGCTTCTTTCTCGTTCCTTTGGTGGAGGCTCTTGAGTTCTCCTTTGGGAAGGAGATGCATCGTCAAGAAGTAAATTCTTGAGCCCTTCATATGGATTCTCTTCTTCTTCCCGAATCAGAGAGAGACCTCTTTTGGTAGTCTCACAAGGAGGCTTCCTAGGTGTTCTCTCGTCATGGTGATGAGCTTGGAGAATCCCATGAGCAAGAAGCTTCCGTTGCACTTCACTTTGGAGAGATGGATTGCCCTTGGCTTGTTGAAGCCTAGTAACAAGATAGTTAACAAGCATTGAAGCATCATTAGTAGCTTGCTCATGAGCAAAATCAAAGTTATCAACATTAATTTCACTCTCTTTACTATTGTCAGCCATTCTAATAACTTTTAGGTGTAAACTTTTTAGGTGTACTTTGGCACTTCAAGCCCTAGTTGCGACTCCTCTTTACCCCTTTAGAAAAAGCACTCAAGCTATTGTACCCGCTGCTCGAATACCATTAATTGCAAGGAATAGAAGAGAGGGTCTTTCGACACCAAAATAGCACCGGCTCCTATCAAGCTTCTAATAGCTCAATAGTGGTTAAGCCGTAGGCAAGCCCCGTAGGACTCCACTATTAAGACCATAGCTCTCGACGGTGATGCCCCGTTAACTACACAAAGACAGGTGCACTGCAAGGCTGAAAAATCCCTATTCTACTTTCTCATAGGCAATTAATAATACCAACCATTTGTAGCTAGCTTGAGGACCTCCCTTCTTGAGCAAGAAAAGAGAAACCTTGAGCTCTGATACCAATGTAACATTTAATGGCCTAATAACTTATGTGTAGCGGAAATTAGCATGAACATAGTGGGAATTTCATTAGAATAGATTCCTAATGAGAATTACAAGAGTGCTTGGGTGGAGAGAGCAACAAAAAGCATAACACCTAGTTAGATAGCATCGACAATACTTTCAAAAGAGAGAGAAATTAAGCTATTGACAACAGTTGAGGACCGGATTTGCATGGAGCCGGTCCCCCCTCCAAAAGGCTTTGTATTATGGTTTCTCCCATCAAGAGAGACATTGTATAATACAATTCTTTGTATTCCTTCAAGACTAGCTAGTGCAATGAAGATGGAAGCTTCATGCACTAAGCAAAACACTTAATCAAACACAACTTGAATTATCCCCGTTCTCAGACCCAAGACCTCACACACCTTCGAAGATGGTGAGAGCTAGCAGGGTATGAGAGTAGATTGAGAGGAAGAAGGAGTATCTTACGAGAAAGATGTACATCTCCTCACATAATCACTCATATTAGCATAGCTTAGCTTAGTAATTAGCTTGGTAGAGAAGATGAGCATGCATTGAAGCTTGGCTCTTGGTTGGATTTGCATCCACATGCCAAGAGAGTGTTGATGTAGGCTTCTATCTCACAAGCTTGGAGTAGGTGATGAGCTCTCCATTAAAGCTTGGGAGGAGATAGAGTATTCTTTCTTCACAAATGGTCAAGTGTGAGTGTGTGTGTGTCAATGCCAAGCAAAAATCAGCCCCCTCTCTCTCTTGGGCGAGCCCTTCCTGCTAAATTGGTCTGGCTTTTGCCTCATTGGACCTCCCCAAGTCAAGCCAATGGGTGTTAAGAAGCATAAGTGATAGCCTTCTGACATGTGTCCCCCTTTCCCCTTTTGTGAGAGCTTTAGGTAATTAAATAATTAAACTAAACTCTCATTGGACCCCTTTGCCTCCTGGCCAATAGGAATCAGGCAAGCCATTGGGCTCTTGAATGCTCATTGGACCCCTTGGGAGACTGCCCAATAGTCTTCTAGGAGACTTAATTCTCATTGGTTTCTTTTATTAAATGTTTTTAAATTAATTAAACTAGATTTAATCTAGCTTAATTCTCATTGGTCCACTTCAAGGGTCTTCCAATAGGAAATGGGCACACCTTGTGGGCATCTGGCCTAGGGAGCTGGCATGTGTCCCTAATTCCCTTTGTGTAAAGGGAGCCTGTGTGTGTGTGTGTGTGTGTGTGTGGCTTTCTCTCTCATCCCCTACTAAATGGGCTCGCCCCCTCCTTTTTAGGCTTTGAAGAAGACTTTTGTACACACACTAAGCATCCAATTTTTCCTAGGGTTGACCTTTGGACACAACCTTTGAATTTTGGAACCTTAGCATTTTGGAAGTCTTAATGGGATGAACCTTAGGGTCTTTTTAGCCCATTGTTGCACATGGCTCTTTTGTAGATGGCCCCCCCTTTTGATCCCTATTTTCCCTCCTTTGGATCCCTACTGTGGCCGATCTGCTAGCTTAACCAATATTCTAGCTTTTTCTCCCCTGGTACCTCCCCACATTAAATGATCAGTTTAATATGAGAAAATCATTTAGGAGAATTAGATATTGATTATGATGACAAGTTCCATGTCTACTGCATCAACAATCTTCCTTTCGCTCCCTGCAGACATCCCTGAACTGATTCCAACAGTTTTGTTATTTCTATACCTGCTAGATTTTTATCAAATGCATTGGAATGAAACTGTCATTTAACTGCTTCCAGGAAATCTGGTGTGGAACAAAATGAATTGGGGTTGCAAGAAGACACACACATCTTGGAGAAGACAAAGGAAGCTCAAGGCACACAATATAGAGTTTTTACTTAGTGTGCAATGGAAAGATTAATAGCCCTAGAATGATGGGCGTACATACAATGCACGGGAGGAAAACCCTCCTAGAGTGGGAAAAAATGTCCCAACGGTCGTAATTGTGTTCACACACATCACTACCACATGTATATGGTAACAAATCCCCCTTGGAGTGATGCGGTGAGTGAGAGCCTGGCACATGAGTAAAGGGAAGTGCCATGCTTTGTATTACTATATAGAAAGACAAGATCCTTATATGAGCTCCAAATCCTGATTTTATAAGACAAATGGAATGCTAGGATATAAGCAAAGGCTTCTGGAGCAGTAGATTCTCAATTTGAGCATTAAAATTAAACTGCAGACATCATATGCGTATGATGTCTATTCCCTTAGAATTGAATCAAGCTTGAACCATGCACTCTCCTTGATGTTTTTGATCCAAACCTAGGCTCACTTTGAAGTTATAACCCTTGTAGGTAGGTCAATCTCCCCTATATAGGCCTTGGTCACTGCTGGCTTATCCAAGAAGTTAACTATGTCATGGAATAAACTTGTTATGCCTTACCAATATTCTAGCTTTTACTCCCCTTGTACCTCCCCATATTCAATGATGAGTTTAACATGAAAAAATCATTTAGGAGAATTAGATGTTAGTTTTTATGACACGTCTTCATTGGAACCTTTATTGGAGGTAGCGTCTATGCAAGAAATTTTTGAAAAAAAATCATATAATTTTCTTTCAGCATTAAATTCATCGTCTACCTTTTCTATGTTACTCCAAATATGCTCCTCAGAAACTAAATCTGCTGCTTCCAGTTCTGCATTTTCTTTGGCTTTGCTTCTTACAGAAATGTGTTCCCAAAATTCATCGTAATTGAGGAATTGCATCTGATTCCCTTCACCTTTACTAAAGAGAACCTGGATTTGTTTAGTAATCTCTTATATATTAGATCTAGAATCCTTGAGCTTTCAGAAATAAACTCCTTTGCAAAATAGTCCCACCGTGTGGGATATGCTTCTGTCAATTCTTGGACTTGCTTTTTGAAATCTGAGTTGACAGCCTCTCCAAAAGTTGCATCCATCCAATTTTTTGGAACATTTCGGCTCTTCATCTTGGCTTTGTAACATGCAATAAAACCTTCTAGATCATATCCCTAAAAAACATGATATTGCTCCCATATAGCATCAAGTTCCATCTCTACTGCATCATCAATCTTCCTTTTGCTCCCTGCAGACATCCTGAACTAATTCCAGCAGTTTTGGTACTTCTGCACTTGCTAGACTTTTATCAATTGCATTGGAATGAAATCGTCAATAAACTGCTTCAACTGTTTTGGCATCTCCATCTTTACCCCCCCCGGCTCATTTTACGTTGGGTTCACCAAATATGTCGGGGGATATGTGTTCGAAACGTGAGCCGAAAAGGCACGCAGCCTCTGGCTGTGAGAGGTGTGAAAGAGAGAGAACAAGAACAACATATTCAAATGGCTCTGGCAATCACGTAACCTTCAATTAAGTAAGTCAAGCTTTAAGTACAACTTAATCCTTAGCCAAGGTGGATTGTTTAAGCTCCCATTTTACAAGATTAATCGGGTTGTTAATGACACGGAGGCTTAACAAGATAATTAATCAATCTATGTTAGTAGCAAGCTAACTAGGATAATATTTTTTGGAGCTTTTATTGTAAAAAAACTTATTATTTTGATAAATTGGGAATGTTGTAACTCCTACTTTCAAAATAACCAGTGTAATTGATGAGCCGGGGCTACAAGCTTCCAAATTGTATCAACCTATCTTTAATTAGAGCTCCCAAATTATTAGTTTGACCACAAAAACCTTGGCTAAGCTATAAAAGCCAACTTTTGTAAGTATTTTTCAAGTTTTTGGATAATAGAACACACAGTGACTTCTCTCCTTATCACGCTTCCTACTCCCTTCCCGATTGTCACATTGCAGTGCCATCTGCTGCATTGCAACTGCAGGTAAGAGCTTTACGTATTAACGTAAGCATTTCATGGTAATCCGTAGCTTTTGGTATCGCCGACCTGTGGCTTGATTTCATCATAAGTAGTAACTATAAGCTTAAAAATCATAAAATAAGTATAGGTGGGGTATTGGGGTATCATTGTTAAGCATTTAGATGCATTCTGGGTCAAAAACGACTAGGTCAAAAACTCACTACTGTTAATAATCGTGATTTTTGCACTTGACCTAAAGTTAGATTTGAGACCACAAGCATGTGTGTAGGTTTTATAAGCATGTTCTAGAAGTTTTGTAATGTTTGGATGTCATTTGATGTTGTAACGGTTATGGTTTGTTTGCCGATTAGCGACTAGCTTCTGGTGATTTCTATCATTTGAGTGTATCTTGAGTTGAATGCGAGTTTTCTATTGTTTCCAAGAGATTGACTACCTCTTGTAGCCTCTATGCACTAGGAGATTCAGCTTCGTCCCGTGGATTGACAATTATATTCATGGTTCTTGCTATGTCTGCAATAAGATAGGAGGGAGATTAGACACCCGTCCCACATTTGGCACTGTTGCCGGGGATCGAAGAGACCTAAACTAGGGAAAAACACGAACGTCTTGTGTAGTTGTCCTTTAACTTCCTCTAGGATCACCTAGAGTCAAAAATTTCATTTTAAAACTGCATAGCTTAAGATTGTCGTCTTTTGCTATGTAGAGGTAGCTTGGAAGTAGGTTGTATTTGCTAAGTACCTTTTAGGTTGTAGGACTGTAGGATTAGACTAGGATTTTGAGAATGGTTGATGGACGAGACAAGTCTTAAGATCAAGGCTCAAAAAACCATAAAAAACAAGAAAAAAAGTGTGTGGACACTTTCCACAACCCCGTTGCAGTAGAATCTAGGAGTAGGGTAAGTAGAATCCGAGGTGGGATTTGAGAACATTGCTCTCTCGAGAAGAATCAATTGTGAGTTGTTTATGTGAAGTTGTAGAATTTCAGGTCTACGGCTAGAAACAACACCAAAAGACTGTCAACCACTAAATCCAGCTGGAGATTATGCTATAAAAATTGTATGAACCAGCGGGTAAGCTCAAGGACATATTTGAGGTAAATTTTCAAGAGTTTGCAAAAACTCAGATTATTTACTTTTTCTTGACATTTTAGGCCAAGTTAAGTTTTGACTTGACTTAGAGGCTTAAAAAAAATTATAAAAAGACTGTCCACTGAAAAAGTTGAAAAAAGTGTTCATTTTAGGCCAAAAGTAAATAATCACGATTATTTACTTTCAGCTCAAAAGTGACCAAGGTTGATTCCAAAGTCTCTATGCATGTGTACAAACGTCTTTTGTAAAGCCCCATAGAATTTGGATCACCAAATTAACCAAAACCGTGATAAAAACTGAAATCTGTATTGATTCTCAAGAACTTGAGTGTGAATTGGAAAAATCTCGTTCAAACTTAGTGAAACTTGTCTCAGAGGCTTATATTGAAGTGTTAAACAAATGTACATGCTCTGTTTACCAAAAAGATGCAAAAATTTACCAGAAGCAAGTAATCACGATTATTTACTTTTGTCAGATTTCTCAACTTTTTTGACCAACCCAACATACCACTAGTTTTAGCATGTTATATTAAGCCCACAAATCAAATTTGGTAAGATTTGGATCATTGAAGTGAAAATTGTGGCCAAATTTGTAAAGTCATTCTATAGACACAAAACTATTGACCATTTGAACAAGGATAATCCAAACTTGATGAAACTTGGCTAGGGAGCTTAAGTTGAGCTGCTTAACCATTTTGTGTCAACATTGTGGCAAAAAGTTGCATAGAAATACCAGGAGTAAATAATCACGATTATTTATATCTGCTACAAAATTGGACATTTTTGCACATTTGAGTATACCCCAAGGTCAAGCCTATCAAGTAGACTACACAAATCAAATGTGGTGAAATTTGGATCACAAAAGTGAGACTTAAGCCAGATTCTTGAAAACTGAGTCTACGGACACGAAACAGTTGATAACTTGGACAAATTTTGTTCAAACTCAGTGAAACTTGTCCAGAGTCCTCAACAAGTTGAATACTTGGTAAAACAAGCCAAAAAGTGCAAAAATTTGAGAAAGGTAAATAATCAGGTGGATTATTTACTTCGGATACACAGAAAAAAATTTAAACTTTTGAGCTTGTACATTGTTAGAACAACATCATACAAGACCACCAGTCAATTTTGGGTTCAATCGGATCCAAATTAGTACATGTTCACTCAATTTCTAGGTTGTAGATTAGTCCTCTAGTTTTTTGCAAAAGTAGAATCTGAAAGTCTCAATTGATGACTCATTTAGCTCAGATTAAAGTGATGTACATATACCAATCGCAATAGTTAGAAAAAAATTGTACAGTCTTTGTGAAAGAATAGCTAACTTGATTAAAACTGATACAGGAATTAGGTTACAGACAAGGAATTGAAAGCTTGACAGGAGTTGCAATCAAGTCAAGTGGAAGAAACTAATAACAAGTCAATCCGACGATAAGTACTCTATCCAGGGCTTCACAAGTCTATATGAACCTTAGATCTGGTCGTATACTAGCAAACCAAGGCATATTTGGAGAGACCCCTAGTAGAGTATCCACCAAAGAAAGTGTGAATCAAGGAAATCACTTGGATACTATCTTTGAAGAAGTCTCAGACACTTTTTCTGAATCAACATGTGAAATGTCTTCCTATTTGACTTATTCAAGAACTGGAACGACAATGCGCACACATACTCACCTTTTATAAGACTAATGGCCATGGAGCTCAGGTTTGCCTGGATCCCAATGAAGAGTATGCCATTCTCATTGATGACCATGACATAGAGTTTAAAGAGGAAATCAAGGCAAACAAACAAGGAAAAATGTATACGGATAAAAATGGCACTCAATATTTACAAGTTGAAAACCGTGATGTGATAGAGAACTGGGGGATAGACGTAAATACAAATAATTCTAGGTATGGCAGCAAAAGAAGGACCACTGACTTTAGAATTTTAGGGATACGATCAAGTTGATTTGAAGATTTTGAAACGGCTTAGCACGAATAATCCTAGGATCGAAGTCTATTGTTGGGAGGATAGAAACGTCAAAGTTATTCTATGGACTTTTCATGCCAAATCAAGACAATTAACACCCATGAAGATCATCTATATCTTCAAAATCAGAGACAAGGGTTCAATAGATCTACCAAACTACCTATTTAGGGATTGTTATAACAATAACTTTGTTATGATGAGTCTTGAGGAGGTGGAACAGAGATTGGATATTGGGCCAAGGGCCAAAAACTATTCTAAGAGAGGAACTCCACGAGAGACCTTTTGAGAGCAATGTTAAAAAATCCCGAACCTACCTCATTGCAAAGAAAATTGGGTGACACTAAAGCCAGTTGAGGGCTACATGAGTCACTATTTTCAACAGACTCGTTTAAAGGACTCGGGACAAGACCAACTGCTAGGAGACCTGGAGTTAAACCAAATAGACATGTCTGACCAGCTGATTTTCAAAAATGGGTCAAAAAATACAGCTGATCTGGGGGATCCATATGACCACTTAGCAAGCTTTAAGCAGGTGCTAGACGCAAAACACATATTTGATTTTCATACTCAATTTGGGGGATTTAAATGACATTAGAAGGAAAATCACTTACATGGTTCCAAAACATTCCAGTGAGGTCAGTCATGGACTTAAATAAAGTTAGCTCAAGAATTTGTAGCTGCATGTTTCAAAATGGGGATCAAACATAATACTATAGCTCAAATCTATAGCTTCAAATAGAAGCAAGGTCAGTCTGTTAGGGATTCTACAACTAGAATGAAGCTATACTGTAGCTCAAATCTATAGCTTCAAACAGAAGCAAGGTGAGTATGTTAGGGATTGTGCAACTAGAATGAAGCAATACATTACAAGATGCCCAGAACTAGAAATACCTGCAAAAGAAAGATTAGTATCATTGTTTCTAGAAAGACTGCTAAAAAAAGAACTTCATGCTATATTATATAGCAAGAAACATATGACTCTAGAAGAGTGTGTGTCAGATGCTATTGAATTAGGAGAAAATTGTGATATTTTTAATGAAGAGGATGTCCCTAAGGATAATCAAAATGAGAAAACAACATCCACCAAACTAGCACAAGTGGGAACGGCTATTGCAACACCGCCTACAACCATAGAAGACATGCTCAAAAGGATGAATGAAATGATGAATAATATGCAAAAAGCACCTATGAGAGGACCAGGGCAAGGGATACCTCAACATAGATAACCAATTAGGTCACAAAAATGGTGTGCAATTGAGGGTAAATGGACCAACCATGAGACCAATGAGTGCTATTACCGACCAAAGTATGATGGAAATGTTCAATATGTGCCTATGAGGCCACAAGGACAACCCATGTACAGATGTCAGCCTAATATGGCCCCAGCTCAAAGACCACCGATGGGTATGGAAAGACCTGAACCCCTGTTGGGTCAACAACCTCTATATTTTGGACATAATGTAGTGCCTATAAAGTACATGCATTCTGAGGGAATCATAGATGAACAAGCACTTGTGTCTGTTACACCCTATGTTGAGTCTAGTCCATCTACAGTAATGGTAGAAGGAGAGTGGTATAATTCACATCCACCACCAATGGAAGAACCTGTGACTTATACTACACTAGAGCTTACACTGATGTACTATGTAGCTAATCAAGGTGTTAGACCTCTGATGGTAAGACCCATGATTAAGCCAAGGACTAGAAACTGTCATAACTGTGGTGCAAATGATCATTGAAAAAATGAATGCCCCGAGCATGACAAGAACATTAAGCTAGCTAAAGCTTTCTGTATACAATGTTGTAAAAAGGGAGGAAAATTTCTGAAGATTGTCCAAAAAACCCTTTAAACAAGGGTAAAATAGTAGTGAATGTAGTCCAAGTGATACCTAGTAGCTCATCGGAGAGTGAACCTATTGTTCCAATCAAGGTAATCACCAGAGCCCAGGCTAAGAAAAAGAAACATAACTCCTCTGATAATTCAGAGAATACTAAAATTTCCTCTCTAAAGACCAAGAGAAGAAGAAGCCAAATGTACGAGATGAGAAAACAGAAAGAAAGGGCTAAAATTGAGGAGAAAGCCAAGAAACTATTCCAACAAAAAGTGAAAGAAACTGGAAGTAAAATCAAGGAAACCAGAGTGAAATCTGGAGGGTCAATTTTGGTAGACAAAGTTTTTGAGCCAATCAATGCAGCCTTGGAAGCTTATCAAGCAGGACTTAAAGCAGACCAAAACATAAAAAACAAATGGAAAAACTATCCTTCTCCAGATATGGAAGCAGCTAAGCTTGAAGCTTATCAAAATCTGGTAAGAATTACTCAAGAGATGCGAAAAACATAACCCAAGCTCGAGAGTATAGCAAAACCTAAGGAGCTTGTGATAGGAACTAGTAAAGAGAAATCCAAAGTGGTGGTAGAATCCCACCTTGAAACTAAAGAGCGAGAACTCATAGTGCCTGACAATGAAGATGCCTTAGATGGAATTCCGTTCATAGAAGAAGACTGGTCAGGACACTTATGGAAAACCTTTAGAGAGATTAATGATGGGAGCCTAACTTTGAAGCCAGCTCCTATAGAGGAAGTTTGGTTAGACAATCTACCTTCTGATATGGACATGATTGTACAATCCTTGTATGGAGATTGCAGCTCTGAAGCTTGAGGAATGTATAAACCAATGACCCTGAAAACACTACCCTCTTACTTGGGGGATAACAAAGACGAATCCATAGTGTGTAAAAACACTCAGATAAAGAGAGCAGAACAGACCCTAGATGTAGACAACATACATCCAATCATGTCTACACCCATTCAATGCACTCTTACCCTAGGAGAATTATTAAAAATCAGACCATATTTATGGAATGATCTTTAAAAAAATCTACAGAAGGTGGGGATAACGAGGCTAATCATGAAAATTTTGGAAAAATTGAAACACGGATTGGATAACAAAGAGATTAGATCTGTTCCAATGAACAAAGTTGGAGAATACTACAAAGGGGAAGAAGGAAACACAACCCTTCCAGTGAGATATAGTGATATAGAAACCATTGCAATACTGGATAGTGGGGCAGGCATAGCCATAGCTACAAAAGCAGTATGGGAATTATGGGAAAAACCATCCATTAGACAAACTCAAATGAAATTGTAGTTGGTTGATGGACACATCAAAAGACCCTTAGGACTGCTTGAAAATGTGATAGTTAGTTCCTGTGGAATTGATTATCAACATACTTTTACAATAGTGGACATTGGAAAGAAACTCAATTATGAAATCATCTTGGAAAGACCTTTCATGCGATAAGTACAACTCATCCAGGATTGGAGAAACAATTACCTGTACTTGAAGCAAGTGGGATCAATAACAAGGTTAATCTAAAAGATCACACTTATAGAGATGTCATGAAAACACCCATACAAGAATTTAACTCAGTCTCTTCGGCAGAAACTACCATCTTGGTTGAACAAAGACCGACCTATTTGGATGCACGGAGCCTTAGAAAATGGGAGGTTGAAATGAGAAGAATGTATCTTAGAAAGGGATTGCATAGATGAAGCTTATGTGCCTGAACCCTTTCTAGAGCATTTATTTGAGCCATTTGAGTGAACTCAAATTTTAGCAACAATGATGTGTGTGTAAATACGTCTATGCCTACTCCATTTTGCAATGAGAACAACTATGACATAATTCCCATACAAATGATCTCAACCCTTCACATTGAAGAAAAAATTCAAGAATCCAAGGACTTAATGAAGGCTCAACAAGTTCTTTTAGACCTCTACTACGATGCAACAAATGAGTTAGAAGAACATTCAGCTACCTCAGATGATTTGCGGTTGGAAAAAGAACATGTGAGAGCTAAACTACTCATGAAAGGAGGGGAGAAAAAGTTTTTTGACTTTCCAAATCAGAAACCGAGAAGACATAAATGGTATAGAAGAAAAAAGACACCAAAAACTTGAAATCTAAACCCATGCCATCAGTCTCTAGTAGAACACAGTTTTTGATGCAGATAGTTGCACATGATTGTGTCAAATACAAAATCATTGGTAGATATCCTTTAAACTAAAGGCAAGAAATATAAAAAACATTGAAAAAATGAGAAAGGAAACTCAAGAAAAACCTAAATACCAAGACAAGGATTCAACCATGACACGAGTTGGACGAAGAAAGAAGTATCAAGAGTTGAAGCAATCTCTAAAGGAGATGTATACCACTGAAACGAAAACCATCAAGGAGGAAGGTAAATATGTGATGAGTGTTCCATTCCATTACAAGAAATATACTCTCCAAGACCGAAAGATCATAGTCGAACAACCTGTCAAGAAACTGAGAAAACAAGACAAGTCCTACGAAGAACCTGAAAACGCAAAAAAGATAGATATGGCCGAACCAGGAGAAGAGCATAGACCTACCCACATTGCAAATGACGTGACGGAAGAAGAAGAAGAGCTTTTATTAGACTTACTAAAAGAATACTAAAATAAATATCAAGCATACAGAGGCCATATACTTATAATGAAGCATTTTCCAAAAAGATCAAAGAAGAGATAGAAAATCTAAAGGAAGCCGAATTCATTTATGAAATTGAACCCACAGATTGGGTGTCTTCAATTGTGGTAGTACCCAAGAAAAATGGAAAATTAAGGGTGTGTGTCAACCTCAAGAGAGTGAATGTAGCCACCATTAGAGACAAATTTCCTCTTGCAATCATTGAGCATGTTTTAGAAACAGTTGCAATAAAAGAAGCTTACGTCTTTTTAGATGGCTTTTTGGGATACAATCAACTTTTGGTTGACCACAAAGATCAGCCAAAAACTGCCTTTGTAACTGAATGGGGTATTTTTGCCTATCGGGTTATGCCTTTTGGGTTAACTAATGCTCCTACCACCTTTCAAAGATTGATGATCCATGCTTTTAAGAAATATCTTCAAAATTTCTTGGAAGTATATATGGATGATCTATGTGTACATTCATCAATCCGGCCTGATCATTTTGAACACCTCAAAAGGTCTTTAAAAAATGTAGAATTTATAGGATTTGCTTAAATATTCCCAAAAAGTACACATTTATGGGCAGATAAGGAAAACTTCTTCACTACAAGAGGTACTTAATAGTAGCGGCGCTCATAGTGCAACACTCAAACATGAAAAACCACGGCGTTGCTATAGGCGTTGCTATGTTACTTGTAACATAGCGACGCCTATAGCGATGCCGCCAGGGCTAAAAAAAATAACCGAGAACGTCCGAAAACTCAGATCTCAGATCTGAGTTTTCGGCGCACGCTCAAGCAAGCAAGGTAACGCTCTCCCTCTCTCTCTCTCTTTCTTCTCCACACACACACACACACACACACACACACACACACAAAAACACACACACACACACACACACACACGAGGAGAGGAAGGAGAGCCAAGTATGCTCCTTTCCTCTCCTCACTCTCATGTTCCCTTCCCCTCTTTCTCTCTCCCTCTCTCTCTCTCTCTCACAACACAAACACACACACACACACACACACACATATTGTGTTTTTGAGAGAGAGAGAGAGAGAGAGAGAGAGAGAGCAAGCATAAACAAAAAACGCACACACACATGCATAAACAAAGAATGCACACACACATTGAGAGAGGAAAAGAGAGAGAGAGCATGCATAAACCAAAAAACGCACACACTGCATGCATAAACAAAGAATGCATACACACATTGAGAGAGGAAGAGAGAGAGAGAGAGAGAGAGAGAGAGAGAGAGAGAGAGAGAGAAGAAGAAGAAGAAGAAGAAGAAGAAGAAGAAGAGAGTCTTAACATCGTAGGAAACTATCCCAAGAGACCTTAAAGATCTAGTCGACAGGAGTTGAACTCAAGACCTGTTATTCATGAGGGAAATGGCATAACAATCTATCACACTTCGGTGATAGAAAAGTTATACCATTTTTCTCCTTTTTTTATTGGCGTGCACACACACCCACACACACACCCAAGAAGAAGAGAGTTTAATTTAACGTCGTAGGAAACTAATTAAAGAGACCTAAAGATCTAGCCGACGAGGAGTTGAACTCAAGACCTGTTAGTCAAGAGGAAAATGGAATAACCAATCTACCACACTTGGGTGATAGAGAGGTTATACCAGTTTTCTCTTTTTATTGGCACACACACCCACACACACACACACAAGAAGAAGAGAGTTTTAACGTCGTAGGAAACTATCCCAAAAGACATTAAAGATTAGGTTAGATGTAGACTTACGTTAAATTAGATTTAGGTTTATTTAAGTTAAATTAGATTAGATTTAGGTTTATTTACGTTAGATTTAGATTTACATTATATTAGATTAGATTTATGTTTATTTACGTTATTTACATGTTATTGAAGAGGGAATTGGCATAACCAATCTACCACACTTGGGTGATAGAAAGGTTATACCATTTTCTTCTTTTTATCATTTAAGATAAGGTTAGAATTAGTTTTTTGTGTAGGCACAACTCAGAGAGCCGCCGACGCTTGGAAGAAACGGCGAGAAAATTTCCCGCTCTCACAGCCTCGACAGTCCATGCGGACCAGCAATTCCACCTGCGTGTTCAACTACTGCTACCATACAATAAGCTGTCATGTTCAACTAATGGAAGAGCAAATTGAGCCTACACAGAAATTAGTGATGCAAGATGACGATTCCAAGGGTCACACACACACACACACATACACACACACACACCACATCCCGTCAAATCTAGAGTAAGAATTAAGTGCCTTGAGCAGACATCAGCTACATTGCAAGAATGGCGTACCTGCATGCTACAAACAAAGATCTACTGTGAAAAGATGGTAAGATGCTGTGAAATGCTACAGCTAGAGAAGAGGCAAAGGGGTTTTTTCCACTACATGCAGTATCATGTAGACGTGGGTGTGTAGATTTCTTGTACCCACAAATATAGGCATTGACCAATAAAGATGAGATTATAACCCGGTGGTTCTGATCTCCGTGCACCTCTAGACCGAGGTGTGCGGGGACTGGACATGACTAGAGAATGTGAGGTAGTTTACAGTGTGAACAAAGAGAGAGAGAGAGAGAGAGAGAGAGAGAGAGAGAGAGAGAGAGAGAGAGAGAGAGAGAGATAAAAGACGAAGAATGCCAATAGAAGATTAAATTTGTTGTCCAGTTTATAAGATTTTTACCCTCATTATGAGTAGTGACGAGGACGTGGGGCCTTCCAACCGAAACACCTATCTCTCAACGAGGATCTTATGTCCTTGTAATCATTGCAAGCATGTTGTGCGATGGACAAGACACGTTTCTTTGTAGCACGTTTGCGAGTTTGGCGAGTTCGATCCATCTATTATAGATCGAGTTGTTGCCAATTATAACTCGTTGGATTCTGATGCTGGCCAACAGGCAGCAATCTTGCAACCCAATAGACGTGTTCGCAGGTGCTTTGGTCAAGCAACAAGATGTATCCTCTGACAGCTCGGGGGATAATCATGCAGACCACATTCCCAACGAGACAATGTTTGAGCTCGAGATTGATGAAATGATCGAGATGATCATGGATTCAGAAAGTCTTGTCTATGATGATATGAAAAGTGAAGCCGATACGCCATTGTATAATGGAGCACGTGTGTCTAGATTTAAAGCGCTCTTGGTTCTTCTCAACATGCAGACAAAGTTTGGATGGAGTGACACTAGTGTCACAGTGCTTTTCAGGTGATCTATTACAATTAGTTTACTTTAATAAAACTCTAAATGTATAATGATCTAATAGAGTTTTACACAATTGTATCGTATTTTTATGTTGTGTAGATTTCTCAAAGAGCACATACTACCAGCTGATAATGTGATGTAAGATTCCCGAGAGGAAGCAAGAAATATTTAGCGCACCATCGCGCGTTCCTACTCCATCCGCATCTCCCTCTGTTTCAGAGTCCTCAGCGCGCTCTGAAGCTTCGGTGTCGAAGAGACGATCTTCACACTCGTCTAGGTGCCGGCACTCTAGTGGTAGCGGTGGTGGTTGTTGTGGGGGTGCCGCCACCGATGCTTCGACACCGCCTCGTGTTTGACAAGGCATTTTACCCTCCCCTTCTTTTCCCGTCCTGACACCAACCACGGCATCGCCATCGACACCAAGTTTTGCGCGGCTGACTGTCGTTCCCCGCAGCTACACACCACTAGCTACTCCTCCAGGAGTCACTCCAGTGGACACTCCTCGCTTTGGGGCTCAGACTCCAGTGGAGACAGCTGGCATCCGTACCCCCGTTGACACACCGCTAGAAACCCCTGCCGAGACACCCAAGTTCATGCGTCAGCGGCGAGAGGGCTTGCCTTACTCCGTCGACTTCAGCAGAGGCACCATCTTGGATGATGAAGGCAAGAAGGTGATTTCGCGCATGCGCGGTCTTTGCTCTCAGGTGTTTAGACACTACATACTAAACACCTGGAGTGAAGTACCGAATGAATTAAAAGACAGAGTCATCAGCATGCTTCATGACGAGTTTCCCGTTCCAACATGGGATGACCGCTTCAATGAAGATGTGATGAAGGTTAGAATGCGCGAATACTGCAAGCATAAGCATTCCGAAGTGCAAAAAGCAATCAAGCATGGGTGGAGCAGACCAGATTGGCTGGCCGAAGAAGATTGGAAGCCTGTGAGGAAAGAAGCACGCGAGAATCCCGACAAGTGGAAGCAACAAAAGGAGGCAGCCAGAGCGCGAGTCGAGGCAGGGAGCTCGCACCACTTGGAGAGCGGCGGGTGGGCATCATTTGAGGCCAATTTTGTAAGTGTTTTTGCATCTATGTTTGATAGTTTAGGGTTTATGGGATTTACAATTCTAACATAATGGATTCTTTGTATGTTTTGACAGTGGTCGTTTACAGGATGTGATCCCACACCGTATGAGCGTGAGTACGCAGGCAAGAAGGGCATAAACGCCCTTATAGACATCATGAGTTCTCGCAACGGCATGGTTAGTATTAGGTTTTATTCTTTTCTATTTATTGTATTCTTTTATAAACGTCGCTATATGTTTATACTTACAAAAAGCTATCTTATTGTTTTTTTTTGCAGAATCCGACAGATACGCCGCTTCGACGCGATGAGACATCTGATTAGACGATGTCACTTTAGCCATAGCTAGATAGCATTAGTTTCTTTTTGTCATAGATTATGTATCATGCGATGACTTTTATACGTCTGTTTGAAAACCATGTATATTTTTTAAATAATGACAATGGTTTGTAACTATTACATTTGCAAAGATTAACAATCAAGTGATTTTGCCTATGTGTACAATTGTCATTGATTTACTTTCATCAATTCACGTTTGTCATTTTTGTATCTTTATTTTGCAAACAATACGTACTATGGATGATGGAGTTAATGATTATATTGTCTTGTGGGTGACTATTTGGGTCTATATTTACCTTTGCACTTTTTTTCAAAGGTAAATAGACAAATGAAACATTCAATATGGTTGATGGTTGAATGCCCAAAAATTTTCCTCTCGGGCATTGCTATGACAGTCGCTATATAAGGCTCTACAGCGTCGCTATAAGAGTCGCTATTGATGGCCCTGTAGCGTCGCTATATAGCGACGTTTATAGCAACTGTCATAGCGACACGTATAGCGACGTCCTCCTATCAATGCTCATAGCGACACTGGGGGTTATAAAAACCTAGTGTATTTTCGCCGCTAAAAGCGTCACAAGAGCACACAACCTCTTGTAGTGCTTGGAAATATAGTGTCTAAAAATGGCATAGCTATTGATATGGATAAATTCATGTTATTGTTGAATTGCCTAGACTGACAACAGTCAAAGGGGTTCAAGCTTTCATGGGACATTGTGGATATTATAGACGATTCATTTACATGTACTCTATAATTGCAAAACCCATGTACAACTTGATTACACTGTTTGAATCGACAGATGAGTGTGAAGAATTCTTCATGAAGCTTAAGCAAGATCTCACTTCAACCCCAATATTGAAAGCACCAGATTGGAATAATAAGATATTCCACATACATGTAGATGCTTCCAATTTTGCCATTGGGTGTTTACTAGCTCAACCAGGAGACAAAAAATTTGATTTTCCTATTTCTTATGCTAGTAGACAATTGAATATGGTAGAGAAAAACTATACAACCACCAAAAGGGAAGGATTAGGAATGATCTATGCCATAAAAAAGTATAAATATTATGTATTAGCTAACAAATTTTTGCTCTTTGTGGACCACCAAGCCTTATTGTACTTGGTCAACAAGCCATGCAACACATGAATAATAGTGAGATGGTTCATCGTTCTTTTGGAATTTGATTTCACTGTATTTGTGAAAAAGGGCACCACTCACCAAAGAGAAGATCATTTATCAAGGATTATTTTAGGTGAACCACCAAAAAGGGAGTAGATGCGGATCTACCATATGCATATCTGTTCTTTGTGGAAATGATACACCGATGGTCAAAAAATATGGTATCATTGAGATGAACATAGCTCAAGTGGATTCACAAATACCACTTCCTATTACAACGGCATTAATTGAGCAATTGGCTATGTATCAATTACTAGCTAGAAGGCAATACAAAAGAAATCGATATGGAATATTGCTTTTGTGTATTAATCCTGAGGAGAAAACCCAATACCTAAGTCAAGCACATATTACCATAGTGGGACTTCACTTTGCAAAGACCAAACTATGCAATGGATCTTGAGACTTGGAGTATTTTGGCCAACCATGAGGAGTCATGTTCACTCATCTGTAAAAAATTGTCCTCAATGCCAGAAACAAGCACCCATACCTCATGTGACATTGTTCCAAATATCACTCATTGCTAAGTGGAGTAACTATCTAGTTGCTTACTTATCAAGCCAAACATTTCGTGAGAATATGAGAAACGCCACCAAAGAGAAATTGAAACTGAAGCAAGAGACTATGCTCTTACTAGAAACCAATTATATTGAAGAGGAAAGGATCAACATCTACGTCTTTGTGCAAATGAAGATGAATATATTCTCATTGTAGAACAAGCACATGTTGGATTACCTGGAGGTCACTTTTCTAGTGAAACCACCGCAACAACAATCTTAAT
The DNA here is from genome assembly GCF_014529385.1 of Adiantum capillus-veneris. NCBI lineage: Eukaryota > Viridiplantae > Streptophyta > Polypodiopsida > Polypodiales > Pteridaceae > Adiantum > Adiantum capillus-veneris. Next base: position 107,980,415 of record NC_140944.1, read on the forward strand.
GGTAGGCATGTGGTGAACAACACTTTTTGCACATGCCAAAGAATATGTTCGAAGGTGTGATGCATGTTAACATCCAAAAATGCCGACCCGTGTAGATAGCATGCCTTTAAGACCAATTATGGGGGCTAGAGCTTTTGCAAAATGGGGTGTAGACTTTGTTGGGCCAATACAAGCACCTGATTATAGAAACCAAGCTCAATATATTATTGTAGCTACGGACTATTTGACCAAGTGGGTAGAGGCTAAAGCAACCCAAACGAATGATGCCAGAACCATAGTCGCATTCTTGTATGAGAATGTGTTCACAAGATATGGACTGCCAATAGAAATTGTCACTGATAGGGGAACTCATTTCCTCAATGAGGTAATTGAGTATCTGCTTAATGAATTTATGGTCATCCATAACAAATTGGCTCCCTATCACCCACAAGCAAATGGACAAGCTGAGCACACGAATAAATTCTTAGCTCGATATTGACTAAAGTGGTTAGTTCAAGATGGGCTGATTGGGAAATGAATCTTCATGCCGCTCTATGGGCTTATAAATTTTTCTTCAAGAAAGCTTTAAATGCTACACCCTTTAACCTTGTTTATGGTCTTGATGCCATACTATCGATAGAATTTCTATTGCCGACACTAAGGGTAGCTAAGGATCTTGAGTGGACTATACATGAATTGTCAAAGCGGCTTGAAGATCTAGAAAATCTTGATGAGCAAAGGCTAACAGTTGTAGCTCACATCTATGTACAAAAGAGGAAACAAAGACAATTTTTTGATTTCCATCTAGTTACAAAAACCTTCAAAAAAGGGGACTTAGTGTTAATCTATTCCCTTAAGCAACACATTCCCAAGTTTAAGAAAAAAGAAAACGGATCGTTTATCATTGAAGACATATCTCCAAGTGGAGCAGTTAATACTTCCACCCTAGATGGTGAACCAATGGCTAATTGGATTAGTGGATGTCGTTTAAAGAACTACAATTTTCCATAACCAATGAACTGCTAGAACAGATGCATGCAGCAAAGTAAAGAAAGATGAAATGATAGCAGGTCATTGATGAAGCCCAGGAGGAAGCTCAGCTTAGAGTACTCAAAAGGCAAGTTGCTCTCAAAAATCAACAAATACCTATTCCATTCAACACTCTGGAACTAGATGAATGACTATGGGAATTACAGAAGGATGCAATGTAAATGGATGATCAATGGTTAGATGGAATGGACCTTCGCATCAATGTACAACTCAACAATCATATCACAAATGCATTGGTCAATACATGAGCTTGAGTAAATACAGTTAGTTATTACATGTACAAGAAAGCAACAGATTAATTTTTGACATCAGGAATATCGGCTATTAAAGGATGCAATCAGAACCAACACCAGCATTGGGAGTAGTCAACTAAATGTGGTAGTACATGGATGTTCATTCCCTCATCAATTTGTATGCTTACCATATGAACACATGAATGAAACAATAATTCTTAGAATCTCATGGATGTGGACGTACAAGGCAGTACCAGAGTGGGACACCAATCAAATCAAGCTAACACCTAAAGGCAGACAACTCATTGTTCCAATTGCACCAAGAAAAGAAGAATGGAAAAGAGATTACCGGCAGAACAAACCACAAAGCAATCAATCTTCTCCATCCTATAGACAAGAAAATGTTACAAGTAGCATGCAGGGAGTTAGACATCTCAAGGTACCAAAAGCACAACTCAAGGACAAGCGGTTTCAAATTTGGGTACACAAAACATCATCTATTGTACCAAAGAAGGTTCAAAGTTAAAAACACAAAGAAGCGCATCTCTGAGCAGGGAACCTAAAACAAGATGAATTTGGAGGAAGAAGGAGCACTTATCTTCTTCATAAATTGTAAGACTGATAAAGCAGTGGAGAGTTAAGTCTCAAAACACTCAACCACAACAATTTATCAATGAAGAACCAAAATACAAATGGTGAGTTAAAGCTGCACAACCCTCATCATCACAATGTATAAAATCTTGGGACTTGATTATAAATATTACAAGACTTGATACTTGATAAAGAAACTTAATCTTGGTTACAAGACTAATACTCAATTAAGAGGACTTGATACAAGACTTGTGAGGGCGGGAAAAAGAGCAGTGCAATCGGGTGGCCTCTGTACTCGTGCACACTCCACAAACCACGCCTCATGCAAACAAGCAAAGAACAAAACAAAGGGGGCACCACCCTAAATTAAGAGGTTTAGGGACCTCACACATAGTGCACATAGGCAAGTGAGATTTCTGGCATTATGATGGCATCAAAACATATGGCAAAACACATAGAAATGAAGCTTAGGGACCTTGTGTAGCATATATATACACAAGACATCAGCTTAACAATACAACGGCATCTGATCATACATAACAAGGATATAGAGAAGCAAGCCAAAGATGGCATGATCCCTTGTCAAAAACAATCAACCCAGCAAGTAGGTATGATCCTACTAGCAACACATCAATACCTTAGAGAATGATGGCGAGGATGGTGGCCATGGATCAAGAGAGAAGACTCCTTATTTAGGTTTTAGGGCTAGTAATGTAGCATACTAGAGGGAGAGAGAGTAGAGCTCCATCCATAGCTCCTCGTTGTGAGCAATGTCGTCATAGCTTCATTGCTTGGTGAAGGGGGTGAAGTGTTGTTTTTTGAGTGAGAGAAGGCCTCCTTATATAGGTTTCGGAGAGGGTTTAGGATTAGGGATAAACATGATTAAATCCGCTGATTGGGGTTACTTTTTGCTTAGGGTGGTCAATAGATTGAGGTCACCTGATATGTCACCATCAAGATATTCTCTAGAGTGATGTGAGAGGGGAGGGTAAATGCTGATTTTTCTGATTGTGACACATGGGGATAAGGCCTTGACCAGCATTTAAGAGCAGGTAGGTGGCTGTTGAAACTGGAGGTTCTGCACATGTCAGGGGGGGGACCTGCTGGGTCCTCCTGAATATCAAATTCTCAAAAAATCCTCAACCATGGCTTCTTTTGACATGTGTTCTTTGAAAAAATCAGCATGTCTCTTTTCAACTCAAAAGTCTTTATCCCTGTTGACTCACCTTTACCATAAGATTTTCCCTTTTTCTCCTCCTGTAACTGCATTGTTGATGCCCAATCACTGCTTCTAGTAACGGTGAACTGTTACCTACCAAATACTTATGGTGCAGTAAAAAATATTTACCATGGGTAAAAAAAGTTACTGTAGGTAAAAAGTGATTTGTATTTACCATGTAGGTGAAAAATATTTACTGTAGGTAAAAAATATTTACCGTCGGTAAAAAAAGTGTATGCTGTGCTATGAGTCCACACGAACATCCTTGTGTAAATTTCACTAGAAATTCACACCTATAATGGGCTATTCTGTAAGATATAGGTTGTAGGCATGCATAAGAGCTCGTTCCCACGTATCTTCTGTCCATGGCACTTTTTACTCTTTGGTGCTTGTGAAGTAGATTTTTCTTCTCTTTCGAGATCCCTTGGACTAGAGTATCCTCATCTCCCCAACAGCTGACTGTGCCTTTATTGCATCTTCAGAAGGGGTCCTAAAAACCATGCATCATATAGACCTCCCCCTTAAGCTAGAGGTATTTGATGCCTCTAGCTGTAGGTTGTGCTACAATAGGGTTCTCTTGAATACTTACCCACCTGGTACCAATTGAATTTGCCATGTTACTGCTTTCTTGGCTGATGCACCCTGTTTAGTCCTTTCTGATGAATAATTGTATCCATCCATGACTAACAACTGGTCTCCTAGACCCTTGAAAGCCATACCCCATCCATTGTCAATATCCGCTTTCATTGGTAGCATTCTCTTTTTTTCTTTTTTTCTTCTCTTTTTTTTTTTCTTTTTTTTTGCCCAACCCCTCGTTGAGCATTCATGCTCAACCATAGTATTATTTAGGTAAAAGATGACTGTATAGAGAGAATTATATAACATAGAGCTATAGACTGCATAAGAAAAATGATAGTATAGTGGCTATATAGATAGGATAGAGATAGAGAAAAAAGCATCTGCTACTGCATCACCCTCCAGGGTCAAATGGAAAGCTCAAAGCTTCCCCACGCATGGTGTAGAATCCACCTGGATCAAAAGTAAAGCATTGCTCATTGCCATCAACTTGTAAAACATGTATATCCAAGCCTTCCTTTGCACTTGTAGGCCAATAGACAAGCCACCCTTCCAGCTCTTTATAGCACGGAGCTTCGTCACCCTGCATCCATAATCCTTCGTGTCCACTATAAGCATACTTGCCATCACTTGAGAAACCTGAATCATAAGCAGCTATCCTACCATCTGCTATAGAACCCTCCATGGTATAGTCCACTTCAAAAAAACCTCGCCATTGACACAAAAATATATGTAAAGCAACCTCCAATAACACATGTATCCATAGCATCACATAACATAGCAAGACCCTGCCATTTGCCTCCACTTGCTGCATAGCCAAGCAAACCTGATCACTTTTCAAACCTGTATCCAAACCCTCTGTAAACGTCTCCACAACCATCTCTTTATACTCAGAAACATGACCTACTAGAGCTTCAACCTGTGCAAATACCTCATCACCAACAAGGTTGACGGCACCTTCCTTTAATTGGATATGGTGTTGGGTTACCGTCACTCCTTTAATGTGCTCGTAATCAGTTATAAAGAGGCCAGCATGCTTCTTTAGTACCTGCAAATAGGGTTCTCTCTCTTCTTCTAGTAGGTCCTTAGCTAGCATCTCCTCTAAGCCTGTGGCTTCTTCCTTGTTTAGAGAGTCTTGACCACCTTCTCCTTCTGGGTTTCGCAGTATGATACCCATGACTTCCAAAGAGCTAGCATCCTCCTCAGATGACTCATCCTCAGATGAAGAGCAACTGCTTGTGCTCCATTCATCCATAGAAGTCTCCATCTCTAGGTCTTGTTGTCTACCCTGCTTCATGTCATACACAATTTTTTGTTGCTTGCCACTGATAGCCGTTTTTAGGCTCTTTGTAATTGCCACAGTGAGTTACCTCACCCTACCAAAATCACCCAAACACTGTGGCTATCCCTACCATTTCACTGTACATAGGCGTGTGTGAGTTAGGGAACTTTCCCCATATTTTCTTTAAAACCCTCAGCTAGCTAGTCACTGGGCTAGTTGAGCCAAAATATATATATATATATATATATATATAAGTATATTATGGCCCATGCGTATGTAAATATTTCTTTGTATATAGGGCCTAAATAAAAGATTTTTTCATAATTATTTTGGTATTTATTTAAATATTTCTACCTAGGTGTGTGTTATTTATGCTCTGTACATTGCCTCACCATTACCACAATTTTTTCTTACCATTTTTCCATACTCTTTATTCCATATAGAAATATTTTCATGTAAGCTTCTCTTATATTTGGTGTAATTCCATCCCAACAAATATCCAAAAAAACTAGTTCTATTTATGTGTATATTTTTTTCACTATTGTGATTTTTTCCTTCCTACATATATTCTCTATTACTCTCATAAATTAGACCACCAAAAATATTCATCTTTTTATGGTAGACTTATAATGAGAGAGATTTATTTTGACCCCTTTATATTTTTCCACCTATATTATTTATATTTGACATGTACATATTTTTTAGACCCCTCAAGATTTGATTTTCTTAGTTGTACTATTCACTTATATCATGATCTCAACAATATCTTCAATTATAGACCTACCAAATAAGGTCAAGGGTAGGTGGCATGCATACATGCACTATGGAGGGCTCACTCTTGGAGGTATTCAAAAGAATCATCCAAAGAAGGACCCCACAAGGACCTTGTGCAGTGGAAAAAAATGATCGGTTTTGCTGAATTTTTAAAGTTCACTTGCTCTCTGAATTTGAAAAGGTGATACAAACAAAAGTTGTAGCTCGTGGGCTGAACTTTTGCCTCAAATTTTTTCATATTTTTTTGAGCTACGAGCTGTGAGCTATGATTTTATTAGTGGACCCCAGTTTTCCCATGCTATGCAGCCACACTCTCTCTTCACTTTATCATTTTCCTCTTTCACACACACTTCTCCACTCATCATCCCCACCTCTCTCACCACTCCTCTCTGCACCCTACTCACCTTCTCCTCAACCTTGAAGAATAAGAGAAACCATGGTGAACTCATACCTCCCACACACAATTCCATGCCAAAATTGACCACCTAGTCTCATTTTTCCTCCTCCAATTTACCCATATCTATCAAAGAAACCACAAAATTCAGCCTCTTCTCTTAAAAGACAGCATCATGGTGGTTGATTACTCAGCTTCAATTACGTTGTCTCTCAAGGAAGGTCAAGAGTGGAGAAAAAATGTACCGTCAAAGCTAGTGGACCGTCAACAAGCGTCAAAATTGGCCCTACTCAAGACACTTGGAGCATCAACCTTGTAAGAAATCCACCTTTCTTACCTCTTAAGAGTTTTTCTTCCTTATTTGTATCCTACATGGATACTCCCATTGTAAATAACCAATTCCATTTGTAAATTAATACTAACTCTACTAACACTAACCCACTATGAAAAGTCCTATCACCTCCATTTCTCTCCTCTCTCTTTTCCCACCAACTTCTTGATAATTCCAAGCAAAAGAAATTAGATAAATGGCTGAAAATCTAACCCAACCATGGTTAGAGGAGTAACCCTAGCCTTCAAAATTGCTATAAAAGGAGGGTGTAGCTAGCACAAAAGGGGAGCCATAAGCAAGAGCACTATGCTATAGCTTGAGAAGCCAAGCTCAACCTCTCTAGAAGGAGCTCTTGAGTGGAAGCTCATTGTCTTATGCATGTGCATGTGTTGTAATAGGGGATTAGCAAGGGAACTCTATGCCATTGTAAGAGAGAGAGTGATCATTCAATTGAGAGTAGGAAATCTATCATTTCTCCTACTAGTGTAAGCCCAACATTTGCTGAATCAAGGAGGGTGGATTTGGACTAAGCTTGGATACTTTGTCTCCCTTCCAACGTGAAGTAATGGGCAACAATGATGCGTAAGTATCTTGGTGTTTTTTTGTTAAGTTCTTGATAGCTTGTCTCTGGTGTTGTCATCAATCTAGCCATAAATCCCACATACTGTAAGAGGGCGACAGGGTGGAGAGGACTCCCCTGGCCTTAAGACAGTGATTGGGGTGGCTTTTCTTGTGATGTGTTGTGGTGAAATTTACGCAAGCTATGTTGAACAAATACTAATCTCACTTTGATTTGTCATGACAGATTTGTAAGAAGGCATTAGTGCAACAAGCACCCCCTTCCCCCCTCTCTCCCTTTCTTACATATATATATTTATGTTTGCTTGATCATTAACGATACACTTCAAAGCAGCCCGAGCACCATCTCTCTCTCTCTCTCTCTCTCTCTCTCTCTCTCTCTCTCTCTCTCTCGTGTTTTAGTGTGTGAGAGTGTTCCATTGGTGTTAGGGTTAGTGTAAATTCCTTGCTTGTTTGTGGGTTGCTCTAACGATTCTCCTCTTTTGTGTCCTAGTTCGCTCTTAAACTAGGTGGTGCCCCTTGTGTAGTTGGGATTTGGCTGGGGGTTTGTTGTTTTGGGTTGTGTTGTGTTGTGCCCCAGCCCCATTGAGCAGCACGGGAGCCTTGAAGGGTGTCTAGAGGTTGCTCTTCTTGTTGCCCGCCCCGGACCGCCCCAAATTGGTGCCCCCACTGAGGACAGGCTTGTGTATGTTTTGTGAAGGCTCAACCTTTAGCATAATCAAGTAGCTTGCATGAATCACGAGAATTTGTATGATCCCTTCATTCCCATTGCAAGGCAAAAGGTACACATAATTGTTAGTACTAAGTTGCAATTTCAGCGAGTAATTCGTAGAATTTTAGGTCCTCTTAGGTTGGTAGAGATAAACGCATCAGTAAATCCTTTTATTTTGCCTCTCATTAGGTACGACCTTAGTTTGGACGTCTATATTTTTGTTTTGTTTTAAGAATTAGGTCATGCATAGACCATGGATAATGGCCCAGGAATACAGGTTTTTCCCTTTCATTTCACTCCACACATTAGAGTAAACATTGCAATTAGTAGGAAAATCCATTTTCAACAACGTATGGTGTTCATGTTTGGTGCCTAAAGAGTAGGAGAAATTCTCGCATCACCAAACCCTGTCATCCTACCTCTTATTGATTATCATAGGTCGTTTGATGTGAATATCTTTATTTTGTTGTAGAATAGATTGCAAGCTAGAAAACATAAATCTTTTTAAGAAAGAAAAACAAAAACGGGTGTCACTTTGAAATCAATTCAATGGAAAGCCAACGCCAAATGTCTGGGTATCCTCTTTTCTTTGGAGAGCCTGGAGAGGATGCAGAATTATTTTTAGCAAATTTCAAGATGTCTTGCCGTATCAAGAGGATAATAACTGGTCAAGAACGTGTAGAAATGTTTGAGGTGGTCCTTAGGAAAGATGCTAGTACTTGGTTTGACTCTTGCCTGAGGAAGTTAAGGGGAATTACATAGAAGTTTTGAATCGTTTCAAGAAGAAACTTCTTTGATCCCCAAAACACTCAAAAATTATGGCAAGACATTGTTTCTCATAAGCAAAAAGACTTAGATGACTACTACTTGTACAAGCAAGAGTTTCTATGTCTTTGGGCTCTATGGATACGAAATGTGCTAACCCTGGTGATGGTGCAGAATTTCTAAAGAAGGAGAGGTTCATAGCCGGACTCTTTCCTGACCTTAAGGTAAAAGTTGAGGCGGGTGCACCTGCTACCTTTGATGCAGCTGAAACTAGGGCTGCTGAGAAATTAGGAAATTCAAGTGCTTAAGGGGAGAGGTTCCAATAGAAGGTCTTAGACCCAAAGGTAAGTCACAAGCATCAACGAGGGAGATTCCTGAGGTAACGGCGGAAGTAATTGAGAAGTTAAACGAATCTTTAAGCAGCCTGTCAATTCACCTTGCACAAGCTGTAGGTCCAAAGGACAAGCAAAAAGTCTGAAGAGCGAGATCCACGACCTAGGAGAGTCTTGCAATGTTGGAATTGTGAGAGTCTGGACATGGATGTATAATTGTCCTGGGCCCCGTGGGGAGCCAGGGAGACCTAACTTGAATTACCCAGTGATGAATGCAGGTGAAGGAACTGGTCAACAACCAAGGCTTCTATAAAGACCAAATGGACCAAGACCACCTCCACAAGGGGTAGAAGGAGTTCCACCTTTGCCAGATCCAAATGCATGTGGTAGAGGTGACAAACTCAAATGAGGTTGACATGGAAGCAAATGGCATTAAGCGTGGCCGAGGAAAAGGAAAAGAGAAAGAGGGTGTCCCCATCACAGAGTGACCATGGACAAGGCAAGAAGGAAAAGGAGACCAAGGAAGCTAAGAGGACTCGACGTCGTATCAATCTCCAAGACTTCCCTCTTGGACATGGTATGGCTCCATACAACCTGTTGGAAGACATGCGAGGTAAGGGTCCTAATATCTCATGGCCTCAGTTTCTTGCATTATGCCCACAAGTTAGGAGGGATTTAACAAAGGCAGTAAGCACTAGGAGAAAGGTAAAAGAGAGTTTTCCTATTGTAAAAATTGCACAAGCTGAAATGAATGAGGACATTACACCGTGCTAGACTGTTACATCAAAGGAGATTGGTTAGGAAAGGTCTAGTGGATGGGGGTGCACAAATTTGCATCATGACAGAGGGACTCATGCAAAGACTAGGCATGCACATCCAGGAGACACCTGAAATCAAAGTCAAGATGGCAAACAATAGCAAGGCTAGGTGTGTAGGCATTTGTAAAAATGTCTTTGTAGAGGCCTTTGGCATTAAGAAGCGGTGGATTTTATGTTATGTCTACCAAGGGAAGGGTTATCCATTTATCCTAGGAAGACCATGGCTAATGAAATGCGAGATTTGCAGGATTGGGAGAGTGGGAAATTAATTTGCAGGAATGACAATCATAAGAAGGTTGTCTTTGACATGAAGGAGCAACGCCAAGAGGACTCCATGAAGAATCCCTCAAAGTGAGACGGAAGAAGGTTGGACCGATAGCACTTCAGAAGAAAAAGTAGCGGCAGCATTACTGAAGAGGAGTCTTCCATCGAAGTCATGGGGTAAGGTTTAAGCCAAGCAACCAAGAGACCTCTTGTCAAGGCTTGGAGGAGGTAGGTCTCAAGAGAACGAAGGTGTTCAAGATGAAGGGATGCTGGAAGGTATCTATCAACAACACTTACAAAGGATGAAAAGAGAGGAGTTCAAATGTTGCTAAGGAATTTCCTAGATTTTTGCTAAAGACAACACCGATGTGCGTGGAGAATGATGTTTCAACACAAAATTGAGTTAAGCTAAGCCACACCTAAGCTCAGAAGCTACGAAGGCTAGGAGTCATTAAGAAGCAGTCTACTCAAGGAGGTAAGAAAGCTCTAGCAGTAGTTTCATTTATCCAGTGGAGAATTTAGAGTGGGTCTCTCCTTGTTGTCACTCCTAAGAAAAACGGCAAGTGGAGGGTGTGTGTGGGATTATCGTCCACTTAAATGAGGCAACAAAAAGAGATCACTTCCCCTCCCATTTCAGATGAGATACTAAATGAAGTAGCGGTCATGAGAAGTACACTGTGTGTGATGGCTACTCGGTTACTTCAAATAGGGATCGCATTGGAGGATCAATTGAAAACAACCTTTATCACTCCTTGGGGTTGTTATGCTTTTAGAGTCATGCCATTTGGTCTGACAAATGCTCCTGCAACATCCAACGTTTCATGAACATGGTGTTTCAAGCATTCTTTGAAAGTCAATTAGGGTGTTCATGATGAGTTTCTTCTGCATTTATTATGCTCAAAATCATTGCATCTACAAAGGGTAGAAGAGGTTTAAAGAAGCTCTCTACGATATGGGAGTCAACTCAACCCCGACAAGTGCCACATAGGTGAGGATGAAGTGATCTTGCTCGTCACAAGGTTCCTATAAAGGCATTGAGGTGGATCCTTCAAAGCAAAGGCTCTTATTAGCTCCCATCACCGAAGAGTCTTAAGGAGGTCATCTCTTTCATTCAAAGGTGAAGTATATGTCACGCTTCATTCACTTACCTCGAAGTTGCTTCATCCTTTGCAAAAGTTGACACAACAAGTAGAATTTGCATGGTCTGATGAGCTTGAAGAGTATTTTTGTAACATTAAAGCCATTTTGTCAGAGCTACCAACACTCATGCCTCCTTGTTGGGAGTACACATTCTTTGTTACTCTAGTGTTTGGAAGGGAAACAATTGGTGAGGTGTTGCTACAACAAGATCCCCACAGTACAAGGATGCGACCCATCTACTTTGCTAGTAGGGTCATGAAGCTTTGGAGAGAGACTACACAGAAGCAGACTCATGATGCTTTCTCTCATGTTGTGGGATAAAAAGTTTAGATCCTACCTACTACCAAAACCTTTTGTAATCCTCACCGCAGAGAATTTGTTCCCTTGGGTCATCTCAAATGAATCTTAGTACTAGGATCTCAAAGTGGATTATGGAGTTGCAAGAGTTTCAATACTCTTTCAAGGTAGAAGATAGTGGCGTGCACAATTGGCAGGGATTCTCACTTATAGGGTACATGAAAGGAAATTAGGTGCCTCAAGTAAAGACCCTACCATTGCCACCACCAAAAAGTATTCCTAATGCTTTTACCTTGTTCTTTGATGGATCTTTTCATCGAGCCACAGGAAAGCAGGGGGAGGGCTTAGTATTGCTCAAACCAAGTGGGAGAGGTGGTCATGAAGAGAAGGTCAATCTACCAGGTTCAACTAGCAACAATGAAGCAGAATATGACACACTACTTCATGGTTTGAAGATGTGCATTGGCCAAGGATAAAACGTCTCATGGTAAAGGAGATGCACTTCTCATTGTTAACAGATTTTAGGCATTTGGGCATGCAAGAATGAAAGCTTAAGGACCAAATTTCATGCCATTCGTAGATGTTTAATCAAGTTGATAAGTGCAACTATTATCATATTCCTAGGAAACAAATGAAATGCCGATTTACTTGCACAGCAAGTAGTTACATGTGTTGAGAAAGAAGTGGAGGTCATCATGGTGGCACAGCTGTCAAGCAACCTGATACCAGGATTGAGTCATTGACTCCATTATTAGCTACATTTTGGAGGGCGAGTTTCCACAAGACTTCACGAAGGCCAGAAGGGAAGGAGACTCATGAAGAAGGCAAGCGCATATCTCTTCGTAGAAGGCTCCCTCTATCAAAGAGGGAGGGATCAAGTATGCAGAAGAGTACCAACTATTGAGGAAATTCCAGCCATTCTAAAAGGTTTGCATGAAGAAGCATGTGGTGGAATTTTGCCCAAGAATTAACTGTGAAGAAGATTTGCTTGCGGGGTATGTTTGGCCAAGTCTGCATGTGGATGTAGGGATCAAGTATGCAGAAGAGTACCAACTATTGAGGAAATTCCAGCCATTCTAAAAGGTTTGCATGAAGAAGCATGTGGTGGTAATTTTGCCCAAGAATTAACTGTGAAGAAGATTTTGCTTGCGGGGTATGTTTGGCCAAGTCTGCATGTGGATGTCCAACATTGTGTAAAAGTTGTCACAATTGTCAGGTAAATGGGAATAGAAGATTGGTTTATGGTCCAAGGCAAATCGTGCTTGCAAATGGACCGTTTGAAAAGTGGGGCATTGATGCTATGGGTCCTCTGCCTAGGACAAAAAATGGTAAACTCTACATTCTAGTGGCTGTAGACTATATGACTAGGTGGGTGGAAGCACAAAGTGTGGCAAAGGTAAATGAGAAGACAGTGAGCAAATTCGTCTACACTCACATTTGTTGTAGATTTGGCACACCTTTGGAGATTGTTTCTGATAATGGTCCAGGGTTTAGAAAGGGATTGCTCACAGAATTCTATGAAGAACTTCACATTCTACATCGTCACAGTACACCCTACTATCCCCAATCAAATGGTTTGGTAGAAAAAGCTAATGGTGTCATTGCAGGCATCATTAGAAAGATGGTGAAAAACAAGACAAAGTTGTGGGATGACTTCTTGGATGGTGCCTTGTGGGCGTATCGAACCACATATAGGGAAGCCACGGAGTTCACACCATTTCACTTGGTCTATGGTCAAGAGGCTTTACAGCCAATTGAGCTAAACATTCCAACAATGCGACTTCATGGAAAATCAGCACAAGATGATCAAGAAGCATGGATGGATCGACTTCTTACCTTAGCTGAGCTTGAGTGGAAAAGAGAAGCAGCATACGAGTGCTATAAGAGGAAAGCCACACAGACAAAGGAGAAGCTTGACAAGAAACTGAAGGACAAAGGCATCAATGAAGGAGATCTTGTGCTAAGGTATGACAATCGACTCGATAATCGTTTTGATGCCAAATTTGAAACAAGATGGCAAGGGCCATACATAGTCAAGAAGGCTTTCAATTCAAGTTACTATCAGCTTATGGACTTGAATGGTAAAGAGCACTCCAGGAAAGTAAACGGGTATCGCTTGAAGCCCTATTTGAGTCGCCTTCTATCAAAGGATCTACCAAAGATCTGTCAAAAGGCCACTGTCTCATGTAAGTATTGTTACATGAAGCATGAGTGTAACTCTAGCCAAAATTCTGAGGGGCCAAACAATGAAGATATCGTCAAGGACTCTGAAGCACTCTCTTTGGAAAAGATGCTTTATGATGGTACATGAATATACCATCATCCTGGGGGAGGGCTAATGCTAGCCGTTTTTTGGCTCTTTGTAATTGCCACAGTGAGTTATCTCACCCTACCAAAATCACCCAAACATTGTGGCTATCCCTACCATTTCACTGTACATAGGCGTGTGTGAGTTAGGGAACTTTCCCCATATTTTCTTTAAAACCCTCAGCTAGCTAGTCACTGGGCTAGTTGAGCCAAAATATATATATATATATATATATAAGTATATTATGGCCCATGCGTATGTAAATATTTCTTTGTATATAGGGCCTAAATAAAAGATTTTTTCATAATTATTTTGGTATTTATTTAAATATTTCTACTTAGGTGTGTGTTATTTATGCTCTGTACATTGCCTCACCATTACCACAATTTTTTCTTACCATTTTTTCATACTCTTTTTTTTGTTATTTTTTAATAGCTTTACCATATAGAAATTACTTCATTTAAGCTTCTCTTATATTTGGGTGTAACTCCCATCCTTATATTTGGTGTAACTCCAACAAAAATCCAAAAAAACTAGTTCTATTTATGTGTATATTTTTTTCACTATTGTGATTTTTTCCTTCCTACATATATTCTCTATTACTCTCATAAATTAGACCACAAAAAATATTCATCTATTTATGGTAGACTTATAATGAGAGAGATTTATTTTGACCCCTTTATATTTTTCCACCTATATTATTTATATTTGACATGTACATATTTTTTAGACCCCTCAAGATTTGATTTTCTTAGTTGTACTATTCACTTATATCATGATCTCAACAATATCTTCAATTATAGACCTACCAAATAAGGTCAAGGGCAACAATGATACGTAAGTATCTTGGTGTTTTTTGTTAAGTTCTTGATAGCTTGTCTCTGGTGTTGTCATCAATCTAGCCATAAATCCCACATACTGTAAGAGGGCGACAGGGTGGAGAGGACTCCCCTGGCTTTAAGACAGTGATTGGGGTGGCTTTTCTTGTAATGTGTTGTGGTGAAATTTATGCAAGCTATGTTGAACAAATACTAATCTCACTTTGATTTGTCATGACAGATTTGTAAGAAGGCATTAGTGCAACAAGCACCCCCTCCCCCCTCTCTCCCTTTCTTACATATATATATTTATGTTTGCTTGATCATTAACGATACACTTCAAAGCAGCCCGAGCACCATCTCTCTCTCATCTCTCTCTCTCTCTCTCTCTCTCTCTCTCTCTCGTGTTTTAGTGTGTGAGAGTGTTCCATTGGTGTTAGGGTTAGTGTAAATTCCTTGCTTTTTTGTGGGTTGCTCTAACGATTCTCCTCTTTTGCGTCCTAGTTCGCTCTTAAACTAGGTGGTGCCCCTTGTGTAGTTGGGATTTGGCTGGGGGTTTGTTGTTTTGGGTTGTGTTGTGTTGTGCCCCAGCCCCATTGAGCAGCACGGGAGCCTTGAAGGGTGTCTAGAGGTTGCTCTTCTTGTTGCCCGCCTCGGACCGCCTCACCACCTACCTTATGATTTGGTCGCAACTCAAGGGAAACTGTCTCCCAATCTTGCCTAGCTTTCATAGCCATAAGCCAAGGTCTTCCAAGGATTAGCGGATAGCCCTCCCCCCTATTTGGGATCACATAAGCATCAATTGAGATTGCCACACCAAAAGCTGAAACCTTCACTCCATTAACCTTTCCCACACAAGCCACCCTTACATTATTTGCCATCTTAGCTTGTAAGGAAGTTTGCTCGTTTACTTCCAAACCCAACCTGTGCATTAATTTCTCTGTCATAACACAAATCTCGGCTCCACCATCTACGTACACATTGGAGACTCACTGACCCTTAATCTCTGCATCAATGACTGGCACGATATCCTTCATACCTCTTGCACTAATAGACCCAACTGACTTTGCCTTAGCCCTCCTGGTGCTGACCATCTTAGACCAGGTTCTACGCATCTTTGGGGAAAGATGGAGGAGTTGCTGCCATGAAATCTTTGGTCCTTGCTTACTCACATCTGCTACCAGGTCGTAAGGTATGGATCCTACCCCAAGTGGAAAGTCTTCTACTCCTATGTGCCTCCTTGACCTACTCTTCCTTTTCTTGTCTCCTATCACTTGGGAGGAACCCTCATTCCCTTTATCCGGCTCTGAAGCTTCCATTTCATCAGTTCTTTGTCTCCTAACTCTCTTTATTGGCATGGAAACATCTTCCTCCATTTTTTCTTTCCCTTTATCCTTACCATTGTCAAGACTTATGACAGAGACAGCCCTGTCCTCCCCTCCCGATGGTAGTGGAGGGATCTCTGCTGGTGCTTGTGGTGGTGGAGGAGGGGGTCTCAATATTTGGATTGGTGGAGCCACGTGTGCATTTTGTCCATTTAGTGGCCTAGCTCGAGGAGGAGTGACTTGCTGGCGAGGAGGCCGTCTTTGATTACCATTTCCTTGATAGCGTCGTGGATGGGGGCAATAATACATGCCGTGACCTACCTCTCCACAGTTGTAGCAAATGTACTCACGTGCTTGCCTTTGTCCTTCTTGTCTATTTCGTTCATTTCCTGGCTGGGGAGCCCTTACACCTTGAACCAGATTGATGGACAGGCTCTCTAGTTGATTGGTGATTTGTTGAAGTAATTCTTGTTGAGAGGACTCTTGGTCTGTGCTCCCGTCCCTGCTACTACCCTTGCCGTAGGTTGAGCTAGCGGTGGAGGCTCCATTCCCCCTTGTAGTTGAGCTTGGAATTTTAACTTCCTATCCTTCTCCCTTGCATAAGTCATAGCTCTATCAAAGGTATCTGGGAATTTACCTTTTACCTTTTCTCGAAGGATGGGGTAAAGCCCTGCCAGGAAACAGTCCTTCTTTAGGCATTCTGGCGCCCTTTCTCCTTCACCTAGTGATGCACACCATTTCTCCCACAAGTTGGAAAACTTTCCTTCATAGCTTCTATAGTCATTGGGTGATGTTTGGCGTAGCTCTAAGAGCTGTCTCCATATCTCCTCTGGAGACTCATGGCGGCAAAATTCTTCGATGAAGGCCATCTTTAAGGACTCCCAGTCTCTTCTTTCTTCAGGTGCCAAAGTTTGATACCATAATTTTGCACCTTCCCTCAAGACCAAAGAAAAGGCCCTTAACTTAGTAGCTTCGTCATCCCTTCCCGATACCAAAAAGGCCATTTCCAAATTATCCAAAAAGTCTGGAGCAACCTCCCCAGGCTTACCATAAAAATTAGGGAAGGCCATAAGTGAGAGAGTAAACAATTACACAAACAGCTCCAATTTATTTTAAAATAGAGTATGGTAATTACAATTTGGAGCTTTAGCACAACTTAACTCAAAATAGGATGAAGATCGACACATCAAAGGAATGGTAATAGTCTAGTAAGGGTAGAATGACAGGATGAGGAGAGCGCAAGATTTCCCCAAGTCTCTCGGCTCCAAACAACAGGGCTATTCTTTGCTGATAAAAGATTTTTCTATCAATACAAATATTCACATGGATATGATGCACAAAATGGAAAGGAAACATGCGGGGATCATCATTCTCATTATTGGCATCCATACTTACACACAAGAGCCTAGCTTAGTTGCACCACCTTGGGACCAATGAGCCTGATCAGCCACAGAAGGTCAGCACCTCGGATCACTTCGACTCTTCCTGATGCATCTGTGAAGACGTAAGGCGTGATGGCAGCACTTTGTACAATGCTAAGCCTTTTAGCAAGCAACAATTGGATGCTATTACCATAATCAGCATGACGAATGAAAGTGACACCATTAATGTGCAGCACATCATCAACTAAGATAGTTTCCTTAGATTGAGATAACTTCTTGAAAATTAGCAGCAAAGGTAGGGCAGGGAGGCTTTTCACCCGGTCTCCAAAGCACTTTGGACAATATCCAAAGTGATCTTCACACGGACAGGAGGTTGGCTTGGGATTGGTGGTGTCTGGATTCACAAAGTGCACTGGGAGCACTCGCAAACGGGCGGCAATCTTGTAGGCAAGCGTTCGCCTCTTTGCTTCAGGAGGATTTAGGGGTGAGAGTCGTGGTTGCAAGTTGGAGGTTGAAGTTGGTTGCTCACTAGCCTTTTTCTTGCCTGTAGTGGTCATGTAATCCCTTATTAATGAGATTAAGCCAAATGTTACCTTACGCTTGAGCACGCGCTGCGGCCTTGGGCCACTTAGGTGTAGAGGTGATCTTCCTCCTCTTAGTCGGCTCGTCAGGAAAAAGAGGTCTGGTGATGCTTTCTCTTCCCTTAATGTGTGTCACAGTATCTTCGTGTATGTTGATGTAGAGTATTTCAAGCTCGTGTGCGTTGGAGGTTTCTGGAGCACTCATAGGTTGAGAGGAGAGGTATATCAAGCTCTTCTTCTTACTCTCCTTCGTTGGCGACGATCACGAACAAGGCATGTAGAAGAACTTACTTCTTGAATTTCAATGACACTGCAACCTGGTAACAAGACCTCGATGAAAGCTTTTAAGGTCTCTAAAGCCTCCTCCTCTTCTGTTCTCCAATTTGCAAACTCCTCACGCCATTCGTCCATGTTGTAGATTGCACATCTTCATTGCTTGTGGACTGAAGGTCTGTGTAGCCCTCCTCAGTGGGGGCACCAAAATGAGGGCGGAGAAAAGAGCAGTGCAATCGGGTGGCCTCTGTACTCGTGCACACTCCACAAACCACGCCTCATGCAAACAAGCAAAGAACAAAACAAAGGGGGCACCACCCTAAATTAAGAGGTTTAGGGACCTCACACATAGTGCACATAGGCAAGTGAGATTTCTGGCATTATGATGGCATCAAAACATATGGCAAAACACATAGAAATGAAGCTTAGGGACCTTGTGTAGCATATATATACACAAGACATCAGCTTAACAATACAACGGCATGTGATCATACATAACAAGGATATAGAGAAGCAAGCCAAAGATGGCATAATCCCTTGTCAAAAACAATCAACCCAGCAAGTAGGTATGATCCTACTAGCAACACATCAATACCTTAGAGAATGATGGTGAGGATGGTGGCCATGGATCATGAGAGAAGACTCCTTATTTAGGTTTTAGGGCTAGTAATGTAGCATACTAGAGGGAGAGAGAGTAGAGCTCCATCCATAGCTCCTCGTTGTGAGCAATGTCGTCATAGCTTCATTGCTTGGTGAAGGGGGTGAAGTGTTGTTTTTTGAGTGAGAGAAGGCCTCCTTATATAGGTTTCTGAGAGGGTTTAGGATTAGGGATAAACATGATTAAATCCGCTGATTGGGGTTACTTTTTGCTTAGGGTGGTCAACAGATTGAGGTCACCTGATATGTCACCATCAAGATATTCTCTAGAGTGATGTGAGAGGGGAGGGTAAATGCTGATTTTTCTGATTGTGACACATGGGGATAAGGCCTTGACCAGCATTTAAGAGCAGGTAGGTGGCTGTTGAAACTGGAGGTTCTGCACATGTCAGGGGGGGGACCTGCTGGGTCCTCCTGAATATCAAATTCTCAAAAAATCCTCAACCATGGCTTCTTTTGACATGTGTTCTTTGAAAAAATCAGCATGTCTCTTTTCAACTCAAAAGTCTTTATCCCTGTTGACTCACCTTTACCATAAGATTTTCCCTGTTTCTCCTCCTGTAACTGCATTGTTGATGCCCAATCACTGCTTCTAGTAACGGTGAACTGTTACCTACCAAATACTTATGGTGCAGTAAAAAATATTTACCATGGGTAAAAAAAGTTACTGTAGGTAAAAAGTGATTTGTATTTACCATGTAGGTGAAAAATATTTACTGTAGGTAAAAAACATTTACTGTGGTAAAACATATTTACTGTCGATAAAAAAAGTGAAAACGGAGTATGCTGTGCTGTGAGTCCACACGAACATCCTCGTGTAAATTTCATAGAAATTCACACCTAGAATGGGCTATTCTGTAAGATATAGGTTGTAGGCATGCATAAGGGCTCGTTCCCACGTATCTTCTGTCCATGGCACTTTTTACTCTTTGGTGCTTGTGAAGTAGATTTTTCTTCTCTTTGGAGATCCCTTGGACTAGAGTATCCTCATCTCCCCAACAACTGACTGTGCCTTTATTGCATCTTCAGAAGGGGTCCTAAAAACCATGCATCAACTTGCATTAACAATACTTGAACATAAGACAAGAAAACGAAAATGGCTTATTTTTTGAATTAGGGTTGCAGAGAAACACACACAACTTGGAGAAGAAAAAGGAAGCCCCAGGCACACAACAAAAAGTGTATTATTTAATGTGCAATAGAAAGATAAGATAGCCCTCGAGTGATGGGTGTATATAAAATTCAGAAGGGATAAAGCCTCCTAGTGAGGGAAAAATGCCCCAATGGTCCTAAGTGTGTTCACACACATCACTTGCACATATATATGGGTAACAAATCCCCCCTGGGAGTGATGTGGTGAATGAGAGCTAGCCCATAGAGTGTAGGGAAGTGACATTCCTTGTGAGGAAATGATTAGTCCACAAGGGGGAGTAAGACCAAAGCTTTGCGGAAATCTATAAACTTCTCAAGAGATAATGCCTTTGTGAAAAGATATGCGAGGTTGTCCTATGTTGGCGCATAAGCCAAGTTGATCTCTCTTGCTAAGAGCCCTTTCCTGACATAGTGGTAGTGCACCTCAATGTGCTTTGTGCGAGCATGAAAGCGGTTCCTCCCAACTGCCAATGTGCAAGGTTGTCTTGTGTTGGCACATAATCCAAGCCGATTTCTCCTGTTGAGTGCCTCTCCCTGACACAGTGGTAATGGATCTCAATGTGCTTTGTGCAAGCATGAAAAATGAGCTTCCTCACAATTGCCAATGCGCTCTGACTATCAGTGTAGATAGTGTTAGCAGTGTCCCATTCAACACCCAAATCAGCCATAAGGCATCTGAGCCATGCACACTTAACCGTAGCTATGAAGACTGCCCTGTACTGAGCCTCACAACTTAAAGTGGCCACAATAGGTTTCTTCTTGCTCAACCATGATATGCATGAAGCAAAAACCACTCATGGACACTCGTGTGTAAAAACAACCTGCCCAATCTGAGTCCAAAAAAGTACGTAAATCTGGTGGCAATGACCCCCCCTTGGGATAAAACAACCCAGGATGTAAAGTGCCACTCAAGTAGCGAAAGATCCGCTTGACATCCTATCAATGCTTAGACCATGGGCTATTCATAAATCTATTGACCTGTGAGACTTCAAATTGAATATCCTGCCTCGTGTCGCATACATAAATGAGACTTCAAGGGGTTCACCATTCAGTACCCTATATGGGTGAAAGCATGACTAGGTGGTACACTTTTATGGGTTGATTACCAGTTTTGAATAGCTACACTATTAGACGTGGCGCACGGTAAAATTTTTGCAAATTAATTCTAAATTTGGCACCAAACAACTTTTTTAGATTCTCCTCTTCAAGAGCTATCCAATGATATATCACACGCCTTGGGTTCTTCTATCTTTGTCAAACATATTATAGCTATTAATTTGCCAAGTAGTGATATCTCGGACACAACTTTGGTGTCCACCCAGTCATGCTTTCACCCGTATATAATGTGCATTCATGGAGTATTAAAAATATCCCTCTTTTAACATGTTTGAATGAATAAAATGATCCCTTATTTTAGAATATTTTTCCAAAATTGAATATAAAACCCCCTTATTCTAATGTCTCTGTGAAATTGCCTAATATTTTTGCATTTTAAAACCCCTCCTTTCAAACTCACTGTTACCATATACATGTGGTAGTGATGTGTCTGAACACACTAGGACCGCCAGGGCATTTTTTCCCTCTTGAGGAGGTTTTTTCCCCCGTGCATTGTATATACGCCCATCACTCTAGGGCTATCTATATTTCCATTGCACACTAAGTAACATACTCTCTATTGCGTGCCTTGAGCTTCCTTCGTCTTCTCCAAGCTGTGTGTATTTCTGTGCAACCTAATTCCAACAATTGGTATAAGAGCAAGTTGTATCCTCCCAGGCTTAGTCGCCAGCAGCTCTAGCACACGCCTGCTCACTTTATTCGATTTATGTGAGCTTTGGCGAGCGTTCACAGGTTTGCTCAAATTTTTGCTTCGGGCTCATTTCGGCCTCCGTTTCCACTACATGCAGTACTGCACAGGCTGTGTCGTCATTTTGTGCAGAATTTATGTCAATGCCATTTTTGTATAATAGGTACCTTCTAGTCTTCTACCATTTGTGCTATATAGCATGTGTTGTTCTCGCTTCATTTCTCCTCTTTTTAGGCAGTTTTCACATCAGGTGCAACATTTACCATGGCTGACAACAACACAGATGTGTTTAAGATGTTTGCTACTGAGGACAAATTGGATGGGGACAATTACCCTATGTGGGCTTACATGATGCAACATGTTCTTGTGTCAAAGGGCGTCTAGAATATTGTATAGGGCATTGATGTACGTCCTGGTTCTGAGGATGCAGGCAATGTTGAGGATGTGGCAGGTCTTGCTGCAAGGATTGCTACTATTAGAGTTGTTTTGACTACGGAAAAACAATCTCGTTGGAATGTACAGGATGCGCATGCTCATGCATTGATTGTGTTGTCTGTGAAGCGCACCATTGCTCCTCACATTTGTACATCAAAATTTGCAAAACAGGCTTGGGATATTTTGCTTGGTCTTTATGCAAGTCTCATTGAGGATAAAATTTCTTTGTTGCGTAAAGAGCCGGAGTTGAAGATTATGCATGAGGAAGATGATATGGACACTCCCTTGCTCGTGTCAAGGATATTCGTGAGCAACTTATTTCTGTAGGTGAAGTCATTTCAGACAGTTCCCTTGTGCAGACTGTTCTTGATGCCTTACCAGATTTTTACTAGACTTTTGCTAGTACTTGGAGACTTATGACCCAAGGAAATCCTAAAGTTGTCAAGTTTTCTGTATTATGCACATTGCTATTGAAAGAGTCACTTTCCAAAAAAAAATAGGACTAGACATCGTGCAATTGAACAGTCTTTTATTGCTTCTCAAAGAAAGGGTGGTAATAGCAATGCAACCACTTCTTATGGTTCTTCTTTGAGTGGAAAATCTTTTGTTCCAAGTGATTTCTGATGGCAGCACTTCGTCTGGCAATTCTGCTGATAAGCGCAAAAAGAAGATGCATTGCCATTATTGTAAAGCTAATGATCACTTGATCAAGCAATGTCCTAAGTTGAAAGCCAAAGAGGCTAAGAAGAAAGAGGGTGGTTCCACTGCAAATGCTGGTTCCACTACCAATACAGCCATTGTTGAGTCTTCTATGAAAGGAGACTGTGATGCTGATGTTGATGCAGAATGGGCTTTTAGTGTAGAGTGCACTTACAATCTTGCTGTCCATGATGCATGCATGTCAGTTGTGCTGCAAATTCACATGTGTGGTATTTTTACAATGGTGCTACAAAGCACATTACCTCACATCGTGAATTGTTCACCTCTCTCGAGTCTGTCCCTCATGGGGATTCAATCACTTGTGCCAACAATGCCTCTTATACGGTTCAGGGAGTTGGAAGATTGTGCTTACTGCTGCAAATGGAAGTTCTTTCACACTTGTTGATGCACTTTATGTACCTAGGATCAAGAAGAATCTTTTGTCTGTATCTACACTTTCTAGATTTGGACTTGTAGTCAAATTTGTGGATGATAGATGTACAATTCATGATCTTAGTTTTAGTGATGAAATTGTTGCATCTGGGCTTTTGTGCCGTGGGCTGTATAAGCTCACTTTGTATGAAAATTGTGGACAAAATTTTGCAAATGTAGTTGCTGATTCAAGGGCTATTTCAAATGCAAAACTTTGGCATGCATGTGTTGGTTTTTGCTAGATTGCTGCGTTTGCAAAAATATGATATGGTTGCTTCTTTGCTGCCTCTTGAAGCACCTGTCAAACATGTTTGTGAAGGCTCTATTTTGGGTAAAATGCAACGTTTTAAGTTTCCAAAGGATGGTTCAGCTAGGTCTACATGCAGATTGCAACTTGTAAATAGTGATGTTTGTGGGCCCATGCAAACTCCGTCCTTGGACAATTACCTGTACTTCGTTACTTTCATTGTTGATTACTCCAGGCATGCATGGCTATTTTTTCTTAAAGCAAAGTCCAAAGTTTTTATGTGCTTCAAAATTTTTTTGGCTATGGTTTGAAATATATCAAAATGTACTATGGGCACCCTCTATTCCGATCGAGAGGGGGAGTATATGTCTCATGAATTTAATGCATTTTTGGCTAGTTGTGGGATAAAACACCAATGTATAGTGCTATATACGCCTCAGCAAAATGGTGTTGCTAAGAGGAAAAACAAGTCTCTTACGAAATTGGCAAGATGTATGGTCAAGAGTCAAGCTTTACCACATTTGTTTTGGCTCGAGGTTGTCATGTGTGCCACTTATGTACTCAATAGGTGTCCTACAAAAGCGTTGCAGTCTATGACTCCATATGAAGCATGGCATGATAGAAAGCCATCTATTGAGCACATGCATGTTTTTGGTTGTTTGGTTTATGGTTTAGTGCCACAAGTGCAGCACAAAAAATTGGATGATAAGGCTGTCGTATGTGTTTTTGTTGGTTATAGTGCTGAAAGCAAAGGTTACAGGTTGTATCATCCGCAAACAAAGTGTATTTTGGTTTCACGAGATGTAGTGTTTGTGGAAGATTCTGTTCAGCCCTTGCTATCATGTACTAGAGACAGTAATGTAAGCTCACAAGATATTTATGACACTTTGTTGCCTCTTTTTAGTGGTGAAGTTTGAATGTAAATTCCAATAAGGCAAATGTATAGCCTATGGGGGTTTACAAAAATGTTACAGATCAGCCTATTACTGATGCATATGTACATGATGTACTTGATGAGGAAAGGGCTGAAAATGAGCAGGCTAGAGGTATGCCAAAATGGCTGGTGCATACATTGTGTGGCAATAAATTGGATGAACCTTTGTCTAGTCATACTCGTTCAGGCTCTCGCCATGCATCTTAGCATCAGATTGTTATGCTTTGGCTGTGTCTAGCTTACATGATGTTGAGGAACCTTTGTCTTTTGATGAAGCACAAAATTTAAAAAATTGGATGGTTGCCATGCAATTAGAATATGATGCACTAGAAAATGACACATGGACTTTATGTGATTTGCCTCATGGCAAAAAGGCCATTGGTGCAAAGTGGGTGTACAAGTTGAAACGCAAGCCGGATGGTGAGATCGATCGCCATAAGGCTTGAATTGTTGCAAAGGGTTATGCACAACAAAAAGGCATAGATTATGAAGAGACTTTTGCTCCCACATGTCATATGACTACTGTGCGTTTTCTATGTGCATTTGTAGCTCACTTTGGTTGGGATGTACATCAATCAGACATTGTTACTGCTTTCTTGAATGGTGACATATTTGAGGAAGCTTATGTAACGCAACCTCATGGTTTTGTGAAGAAAGGACAAGAGAACAAAGTGTGCAGATGTAAGAAGGCTTTGTATGTGTTGAAGGAATATCCTCGTGCTTGGTATGAGAAATCACACACTCATTTGGTCAAACAAGGCTTTCGTAACAGTCCAACCGAAAGCACATTGTATGTAAAGCGTGAGGGTGATGTACTTCTCATTGTGGTTCTTTATGTAGATGATTTGCTGATCACTTGACCAAATGAGAGACATATTGCTGAATTTAAGGCTTATTTGAATGCTACTTTCAAGATGAAAGATTTGGGGTTGTTGCATCATTACTTGGGTGTACAGTTTAAGCAGTGTGATGGTGGTATTGCCTTGTGTCAGAAAAGTCACATAGAGACATTACTATGTAAGTTTGGACTTGAGGATTGCAAACCTATTGCCATTCCCATGGAAACAGGTTTGAAGCTGAGTCTACATGATGTTGGTGATCCTGCTCATGTCACTCTTTACCAAACTGTTGTTGGCTGCCTCATTTATGTATGCAGCACGAGGCAGGATATTCAGTTTGCACTCTCACAGGTCAACAGATTTATGCATAGCCCATGGTCTAAGCATTGGCAAGCTGTCAAGAGGATTTTTTGCTACCTTAGTGGAACTTTACATCTTGGCTTGTTTTATCCCAAGGGGGGATCATTGCCGCCAGACTTACAAGCTTTTTTGGACTCAGCTTGGGCTGGTTGTTTTGACACGCGAGTGTCTACAAGTGGTTTTTGTTTCATGCTTGGCAGTTCATGTATATCATGGTTGAGCAAGAAGAAACCTAATGTGTCCAGTTTGAGTTGTGAGACTGAGTACAGGGAAGTCTTCACAGCTACGGTTGAGTGTGTATGGCTCAGATGCCTTATGGATGATTTGGGTGTTGGATATGACACTGCCAACACTATCTACACTGATAGTTAGAGTGCTTTGGCAGTTGCGAAGAACCCAAATTTTCATGCTTGCACAAAGCACATTGAGGTGCATTACCACTATTTCATGGAGAGGCTCTCAGCAGGAGAGACCAGCTTGGCTTATGTGGCAACAAAGGACAACCTTGTAGAGCTTTTCACAAAGGCATTGTCTCGTGAGAAGCTCAAAGCTTTTTGCAAAGCTTTGGGCTTACTCCCCTTTGTGGACTGATCATGTCCTCAGGGCATGGCACTTCCCATTACTCATGTGCCAGCTCTCGTTCGCTGCATCACTATAGGGGGGATTTGTTACCATATACATGTAGTAGTGATGTGTATGAACACATTAGGACCATCGGGGGATTTTTTCCCTCTTTAGAAGGTTTTTGCCCCGTGCATTGTATATACGCCCATCAATCTAGGGCTATCTTTCCATTGCATACTAAGTAACACACTCTCTATTGTGTGCCTTGAGCTTCCTTCATCTTCTCCAAGCTGTGTGCATTTCTCTGCAACCCTAATTTCAACACTCACGTTACACATTATTATGATTACATAGTGCACTCTCTGAGAATGAGACATCCAACGACGGTTTGGTAAAGAGTGACATCAGTAGGATCACTAACATCATGAAGACTCAATTTCAAACGTGTTTCCATGGGAGTGGCAATAGGTTTGTAGTCCTCAAGTTTGAGCTTACATAGCAACGCCTCTATGTAACTTGTCTGGCATAAGGCAATACCACCATCAAACTGCTTAAACTGTAAACCCAAGTAATGATGCAGCAACCCCAAATCTTTCATTTTGAAAGTAGCATTCAAATCAGCCTTAAATTCAGCACTATGTCTCTCATTTGGTTCAATGATCAACAAATCATCCATAGAGAGATCGACAATGAGAAGTACATCACCCTCATGCTTTACATACAATGTGCTTTTTGTTGGACGGTTACAAAAGCCTCATTTGACCAAATGAGTGTCAGTCTTCTCATACCAAGAACGAGGAGATTGCTTCAACCCATACAAAGATTTCTTACATTTGCACACTTTATCTTCTTGCCCTTTAATGACATAAACTTCCTCAAATATGGAACCATTTAAGAAAGTGGTAACAGTGTCCGGCTGATGTACATCCCAACCAAAATGAGATGCCAATGCACATAGAAAACACATAGTAGTCATATGACAAGTGGGAGAAAAACTCTCTTCATAGTTTATGCCTTTTTGCTATGCATAATCCTTTGCAACAAGTTGAGCCTTATAGCGATCAATCTCACCATCCGGCTTGCATTTCAATTTGTAAACCCACTTCGTACCAATGGACTTTTTTCCAGGAGGAAAATCACATAAAGTCCATGTGTCATTTTTTGTAAGTGCATCATATTTTGATTGCATGGTAGCCATCCAATTTTTTTATTATTTTTGCTTCATCAAAAGACAGAGGCTCCTCAACATCACATAGGCTAGACACAACCAAAGCATAAGAATCCGATGCATAAGATGCATGACGAGAACCTGAACAAGTACAACTAGACAAAGGTGCATCCAACTTACTGTCATGCAAAGTATGCACCAAAAATTTTGGCATACCTTTAGCCTGCTCATTCTTAGCCCTTTCCTCATCAAGTACATCATGTATATCTGCATCAGTAATAGGCTGATCTGTAACATTTTTTGAAACCCTTATAGGCTGTACAATTGCCTCATTTGAATTTACATTCGAACTTCTACCACTGAAAAGAGGCAAAAAACTATCTTAAATGTTTTGTGAGCTTACATTACTGTCTCTAGTACATGACAACAAGGGCTGAACATAATCTTCCTCATACACAACATCTTGTGAAACCAAGATACACTTTGTTTGCGGATGATACAACCTGTAACCTTTTCTTTCATCACTATCACCAACAACAATGCATTTGACAACCTTATCATCCAATTTTTTGTGCTGCATTTGTGGCACCAAAGCATAATCCAAACAACCAAAAACATGCATGTGCTCAATAGAAAGCTTTGTATCATGCCATTCTTCATAAGGAGTCATAGACTGCAAAGATTTTTTAGGACACCTGCTAAGTACATAAGTGGCACACATGATGGCCTCAAGCCAAAACGAATGCGGCAAAGCTTGGATTTTGACCATACATCATGTTGTTTTTGTGAGTGACTATTTTTCCTCTCAGCAACACCATTTTGTTGAGGCGGATACGGCATTGCATATTGGTGTTTTATCCCACGACTAGCCAAAAATGCATTAAATTCATTAGATATATATCCCCTTCCTCAATCTGAATGGAAGGTGCCTATAGTAAATCTCAAGACATTTTTAGACATAGCAAAAAATTGTTTGAAGCACATAAACACTTCAGACTTTGCCTTAAGCGGATACACCCCTGCATGCATGGATTAATCATCAATGAAAGTCACAAAGTAAAGGTAATTGCCCAAAGGATAGAGTTTGCATGGAACCACAAACATAATTATACACAAGCTGCAACCTGCATGTAGCCCTAACTGGATCATCCTTTGGAAACTTCAAATGTTGCATCTTAACCAAAATACAGCCTTCAAAGACATGTTTCAAAGGTGCTTCAAGAGGCATCAAGGAAGTAACCATATCATATTTTTGCAAATGCAGCAAATTGGCCAAATTTAGATGCCCAAAACGTGCATGCCAATGTTTTGTATCTGAAATAGCCTTAGAATCCACAATTGAATTTGAAAAATTATGCCCACACTTGTCATACAAAGTAAGCTTATACATCCCACGACATAATATTCTAGATGCAACAATTTCATTACCAAAATTGAGATCATGTACTGTACATCTGTCATCCACAAAATTGACTACAAGTCCAAGTCTAGCAAGTGGAGATACAGACAAAAGATTCTTCTTTATCCCAGCTATATACAATGCATCAAAAAGTGTGAAAGAACTCACGTTTGTAGTGGTAAGAACAATCTTTCCAACTCCTTGAACCAAATAAGAGGCACTGTTGACACAAGTGACAGTATTCCCATGAGGGATAGACTCAAGAGAGGTTAAAAAATCACTAAATGAGATAATGAGCTTTGTAGCACCACTGTCAAAATACCACACATGTGAATCTATAACAGCTAGCATGCATGCATCATGGACAACAAGATCATAAGTTAAGTTGCATTGCACATTATATGGTGTACATATAATACACTTTTAACGGGCATATTATACAACACCTATGTTTATTCGGCCGTATTATATGATGCCACATCAACAAAAACACAATTTCATATAATCTATTAGAAACTTGATCGAAATAAATTTCGATCAAAATATTGTCCTTTATAATATAAGTGAAAACCGACCCTTTTTCTCATTCATTCAAATTCTCTTCTTCTCTTGTGAAAATAGTGCTTCAAGCTCATTTTTAGGTGATCTTTAAAACATCAAAAAAGTTTATTTAATTTTGTAATCAATTATCAATTTAAGTAAAAAGTTAGAGCTTAGGGTAAACAATTAATTGTAGATTTAAGTGTTTTTTTAGGTTATGGAGTTTTGAGTTAAAAACTTACCTGCTTTGTGTGGAGTATATCTCACACTTAGAGGTGAATTAAGTAGTGATTTCTTGCCTTGTGTAGAGGAAACTCACACTTGGAAGTAGATTTAGGTAGTTAAAGTTGGCAGTAACTTGCTTTGTATTGAACTATGTTCACACCTAGAAGTAACTTAAGTTAGATAGTTAAAGTTAGTAGTTACTTGCTTTGTCTTGACCTATGTTGACACCTAGAAGTAACTTAGGTTAGATTTATCTAGTGGTTGTCTGTCATGTGTAGAAAATACTCACACTGAAGGAAATTTAGGTAGATTGAATAATAATTTCTTTCTTTGTGTAGAGGTATTCTCACACTTGGAAGAGATTTAAATAAGTAGTGAATTATGATTGCCTGCCATGTGTAGAGTTACACTCACACTTGGAGGTAATTTAGGTAGGATATTTATAGATATCTTGCTTTGTGTAGAGTCTATATAGATGCTATCAAGATAATGAGCACACCAGTTTAGTGAAAGGAGTATGGTGGATAAAAGTGGAACTTCAACATGTGGTTGTGACAGTATTGTTTGTTGCCACCACAAGTGGTAGCTATGAAAGACATTGGTCTTCATTTTCTTTTGTGCCTACTAAAAAACAAAATCAATTAAGTCCAAAACGAGCTGCAAACTTAGGGTATGTATTTTGTAACATGCGACTTACGCATAAGTCAACAAAGTTAGCCACACATGCTACTAAAGAAAGCTTCAGCTTGAAGATCACACATGGGCCTTTTGCTATAACAAACAAGAGAACACGATAATATCATGCCACGATGTTGGTATGTAGTAGTTGTTTCTTCCTCTAGAACTGTTTGTAAAGCCAACTTGCTTCCTATCTGGTCCTTGAAGGTCTTTACCGTATATACAAGATCTTTGAAGAGGGAATCGGCCATTGAA
This sequence comes from Adiantum capillus-veneris, assembly GCF_014529385.1. Taxonomy (NCBI): domain Eukaryota; kingdom Viridiplantae; phylum Streptophyta; class Polypodiopsida; order Polypodiales; family Pteridaceae; genus Adiantum; species Adiantum capillus-veneris. Next base: position 108,010,826 of record NC_140944.1, read on the forward strand.
ACTTGTTTAACATTTGCAAAACATCCTTCACCTAACTGGGGTGCTTGCAGGTGAAAGATAGAATAGTCACCAAGTAAGTGTAGGATAGGAGGACATGTAGTATCATCCACGTGTATAGCTGAGGCTTGGCACCTGAAGGAGGAGGCACATTCTCTTTGGTCCTAGGACGTTTAAAAGAGCATTTGGCTCTATCCTTGCTCTTCAATTCTGAATGTAGTTGTGACACAAGCTGCATTCGCTCTCTGATTCCATGTTGGTCTTTGATATGAACCATACTTTCAAAGCTTCTAATGACTTGGCCCAATAATTGTTTTAATATGTTGTACATAACTCCACTAGTGCACAAATATGGGTCAAATGAAACAATGAATGCACTGCACATACTCAAACAACAATGCTCCACAAGTTCAATCTCATAATTGTCAAACTTTGCCTAAAGTGGATCAAATGCCCGATGCAAACGATCCTCTGAAGCTCCATAGAGAGATAAATTATTTTGCGATATTGACGCGATAATTTGGTCTCTACCATGACTGAAGCCTGAAAACGCATGAAGCAAATAAAATTAAAATAGATCTAGAATAAATATAACTTTGACATATGATTGAAAATAGAAAAATATAAAAACATTTCATGAACTAAAATGCTTATTTACGATTCTAAAATGACAATAGTCCTCTTTGCAAAACAACAAAATGATCGATAACATTTGAAAATGAGCAATTATATGATATGGTACCTTTTCTGTAGTGCAACGTGACGGTCAACAACCACTAACAAAAGATCAAAAAATACATAACCCCTCCCTGTAGTGCAACATGGTGGTGAGCAACAGATAGAGACAAGAAATCTATTAGAACCAATCTCTCTACAGTGCGACATGGTAGTCAGCACCAGCTAAGGATGAAGGATTTAAAATACCTAACCTCTCCCTCCATTGTGACGTGATGGTTAGCAACAACCAGAGATGAGGAATATAGTAAACCCAATCAACCCGTAGTGCAACACGATGGTCAGCAAGAACCATGAACAAAGGATTTAAAATACCTAACCCTTTTGTGTAGTGCAACGCGGTGATCAGCAACAGCCAGAGACAATGAATGTATTAAACCCAATCAATGTGAAGTGTCACACAGTGGTCAACAATAGCCATGAACGAAGGATTTAAAGTACCTAACCTCTCCTTATAGTGTGACATAGTGGTTAGCAACCAGAGATGAGAAATTTCTTAAATCCAATCTTTTTGCATTGCAATGCAGTGGTTAGAAAAACAATCAAGAACAAAGGATTTAAAATACATAACCCCTCCCTATAGTGCGACACGGTGGTCAGCAACAACCAGAGATGAGTAATCTATTAAACCCAATCTTCGTGCAGTGCAAAGTGGTGGTCACCAGCAACTAGGAACAAAGGATCTAAGATACGTAACCCCTCCCTGCAGTGCAACGCAATGGTCAACAATAGCCAGAGACAAAAAATTTGATTGTATATACTAAGGTACTCCATGCAATGTGACAGGAAGGTCAACAGTAGTTAGGGACGAAGCGTGTAAAGTCTAAACCACCTTGCAGTGTGACACGAGGGTCAACACAACCAAGGAAGGTGTCTAAACTCTATCTCTCTTTGTAGTGTGACACGGGGGTCAACAAAGCTAAAGAGAGGACACTGATCTGCAAACTAATTGAGGTGCAAACAATGCTCGACAAAAATAGTGTTAGCAAAGGCAAAGTTACAGAAAAAAAGAAGATAAAAAATGAATACCTACTACTAAAAAGCTCGTAGATATCACGTGTTTTCTCTCTCTGTCTCTATCATAAGCGTCCTGTTCGTGGTAGTTCGAACGAATTGTCGTGGGCTTTTTTTTTTTAGAGTATTTATTTTGATCAAAATATGTTTTGATCAAAATATTTTTTATTTGGATATCTACGTACAATACGAATACACAATGTACAATACCGAATTATACATACAAATTTTAATGTACGGATGTATAAATGCAACTTAGATCATAAGTACACTCTGCACTTAAATCCCACTCTGCATCTATATCAGCATCAAAATCTCCCCTCATAGAAGACTCTACAATAGCTGCACTTGTATTATACCATGTAGTTGATCCAACTTCTTTCTTTTTAGCCTCTTTTGCCTTCAATTTCAAACACTGCTTGATCAAGTGATCATTAGCTTTACAATAATGGCAATGCATCTTCTTTTTGTCCTTATCACCAAAATTCCTAGACGTAGTGCTACCACCAAAATCATGAGGAACAAAAAAATTTCCACTCTCAAAAGAACCATGAAAAGTGGTTACATTGTTCTTACCAGCTTTTCTTTGAGCAACAATAAAATCCTATTCAACTGCACGTTGTTTAGCCCTATTTTGCTGGAAAGTGACTCTTGCAACATCAATGTACATAATGCATCAAACTTGACAACTTCAGAATTTCCTTGGGTTATAAGTCTCCAAGTACTAGCAAAAGTCTGGTAAGAATCTCGCAAAGCATCAAAAACAGTCTACACAAAAGAACTGTCAAAAATGACTTCATTTGTAGAAATAAGTTGCTCATTTATATCCTTGACACCAACAAGAAAAGTTTTCATTTCATCTTCATCATGCATAATCTTTGACTCTAGCTCTTTGCACAGCAATGCAATTTTTTCCTCATGGTGACTTGCATAAAGACCAACCAAAATATCCCAAGCAGGTTTTGCTGAACAAATTCACCTATGTATGCACCTTAAGGCCTATAGCATTGTGCAAGATGCTACCATGGGGAATATTATTCATGATGAGATTGCTAGTCAAGGGTTTTTGGAAAGACATATTGTTCTTGAAGGTGATTTTTTCCAAATGTATGCCTAAAGTTGCACCCTCAAAAAATCTCAAAACGTTCTACATGTGCTCCTTGCATAGGCTGTTGTTTCTTCGAGTGTGTTGATTTGCCCAAACATGGGCATGTGAAGGAAGCTTTAGACTATTCTCACCAGATACAAAGAAAAAAGTCAAACATGTATGGGCACAATTTGGAAGCTCCAGGTGGCTCTAAGGGGTGGGTAGAGAATCTCTTTGATGGGTTAGAGGTGGAAAGCAGAAGGTGGGGCAAACAAATAGGCCGTATAGACAGATAAGAAATGCAACAATAAGGGCTAACGGTGAGGAACGAGGTCTATGTCGAGTGGAAATTCTAGCAGGTAGTGGGCACATTTTTGAGGGCCAACATTGGGTTTGCAAAATAGAGACTGATTTGAGGCTAGTGCAAACGGTGATTGCAAGGGCTGGATTGGTCATTGGAGCGCAGAAAGGTATACCAGCTAGCATAGGCCTAATGAAAGGAAGGGTTGTTGGATGAGCTCCTTACCCATGATGTATCTTGGAGTGAGTTGATTGCACGATATGCCAACATGGATGTGGCAAGTAAGATCTGGACCGTTTTCACTAGATGCAAAGCAAGAAGGACCCGCTTCAAATGCAATTCTCATGATTTTTGAAGTGCATCACAATTGACTTAAATATCAATCAAAGCATTGCCATTCACATTATTGGGCATGTATTTTAACCAAATCATCAAAAATCCCAATGATTTTCCTCAATAACATATAGACAAGATGATAAAAAATATGTCAACAATTCATCTGAGTGATAACATTGTCCAAAAATTATGTGTCCAATCTAAGTTTCACCTAGTGGAAGCAGAGAGTCACAAAATTGTGACTAAAAGCCTCGTTATTTTTTGTTGTCACATAGCTACATATCTTTGAGAAGAAAAAGTGCATAGTCTTGTTTTCTTAGGGTTCCTTACTTTGCATTTGGTAATTCTAACCCATAGCTTCTTCTCGTGCCCATGTTGAATGTAACATTCAATAAGTGTCTTCTTTAAGATCCAAGCATAGGTAATGCATTCATAGAGAGGCTTTCACCTTGCATTTTCCAAAAGCAACATAGAACTTCTTTTTCTAACCATGTTGGACATAACTCACAATGCTTGTTGTCCTCAAGGTGTAAGCGCCATGATCATATTCACCACAAACAACCCCTCATTTAACCTATAAGGGCAAATTGATGCTTCAAGGGGACTTTGCAACACTAATCTCACCCCAATAAAACAATATGGAGTGAGAGCAACATGATTAATAGGTAAGAGACACAACAAGTCATTGTTTTAGAAAAAAAATTATCAACCTTGATAAACATAAGGTGTAACATCTTTGATTGAAAGAAAAATATTTAAGCACATTTGATTTGGTCACCACTTTGGTGGCCTTGGAAACTGCATTCTCGGCAAGCTACTCATCATGCAAAATGAGATGACCATCGTCCTTAATCTTCTAACTAGTGATGGTAGTATTATTTCCATGGTGTAAGGCGGACAATCTCTACGTTAGTCTTATGAAAGATATACTTGATAAAAGGATTCATGATGCTTACACCTTTAAAGGAGATAGTTTAACTTGCTTTGGTGCCTTCACTATCTTCTTCTACTTCTTGTCGCCTCCCTCCTTTGTGGTATTACAATCTGCTGACTCAAAATTAATTTTTTGGTTTTCAAGGGGTGTGGATTGATTTCTTGGAGGGTGGAGGAAGGCTACCGTCAGGAGAAGCAAGATTGCCCAAGTAAAGGTGGCGCAGGAGAGGGCCCAAGCAGCAATAGAGACTCCCACTATACCAATAGTGACGAAGCAAGTTAGTCATCCTACAAGTTGATGGGGAGTGCAGATGGGAATTCAAGAGAGAAAGAGCAGCGAGATGGGAGGAGGTTGAGGACACAAAAAGGGAGAGGGTGCAACCCAAGCCTCACCTCAAGGCAATGTAGGTCTAAACAACTTGCAGAAATAGAGGGGGACGCACCAACTTCAAGATCGGGGTCTCAGCCTAAATAAGAGTTAAGAACAGAGAGAGAATGTTTAAAAATTATGAAGAGCAATTGCAATGGGAAACAATGCAGTGAGTGGCGATTCGGGAAAGGATTTCATAAAATCTAATATCTAACCAACCCAAATGATTTTCTCATATTAAACTGATCATTTTATGTGGGATAATAGACGGGAACAAGGGTTAGAATACAGACATGTGCTTATCGGTCTAGCTCAACACGGGGTCAGTGGTTAAGGGGTCCAAATGAGATATGATCTCTCAAAGAGCAAGGCTACCTAATGGAGCTTAAAGACCTTAAGGTTAGCTTCATTAAAGACCTCCAATGTTAGTGTTAAAAGTCCTTTAACCTTAGGCAAGCTAGGGCTGAGCTTGAGGTGGGAACCAAGCCCAAGCTTGTTGAGGTGCTTGTCGTGCTTGCTGACTAAGGTGCTTGAGGTGCTTGTCGTGCTTGTTGATTAAGGTGCTTGAGGTGCATAATGACTAAGGTTCTAAGGTGCTCTATGACTAAGGTGCTTGAGGGGCTAAGGTGCTCAAAAGTCAAAGCATATCCCTACTCATGAGGGGGCGAGCCCTCTTTGTAGGAGCTAGAGAGAGAAAACACACACCCTCACACAAGGCAAGCTTGGTACAAAGAAAGCAAATAGGACACTTGTCAAGCTCCTCCTCATGTTTACCTCATACTGTGCCTAAAGCCTACTGGTTAGCCTCTCAAGGGGTCCAATGATAAATTAGTTAATTAAATTAATTATTTATGCATTTATCAATTCCTCTCTCTCAAAGGGGAAAGGGGGACACTTGTTCCAAGACTACCCTTGTTGCTTGATATGCACTAAGCATGTGATTGGCCAGGCTTGAGGAGGTCCAATCAAGTGCCAGCTAGTGCTAGAAAAGGGGGTTGACCAAAGCAAGGAGGGGGATATCTTGGGGCGTATACTCTCCCACACACACACACACACACACACACACACTCTCTCTCTCTCTCTCTCTCTCTCTCTCTCTCTCTCTCTCTCTCATTGTGTGAAGTGCAAAGTGCAAGAGCTCCATCTCCTTCTCCAAGCTTGTAGAGAAGTTGAGATCCTACACCAACACTCTTGGCTATATAGTGCAAATACAACCAAGAGCCATGCTTCAATTCTTAAGCTTGCCATCTTCTCCATCTTCATTACTATGCTATTATGTATGCTAAGAAAGAAGAGTAATGATAAGTGAGGAACTCTTTCTTTCTCTTATGAACGTTTCTTCTTCCTCTTCCCTACCCTCATTCCCCGCTAGCTCTCTCCACCTTTGAAGGTGTTTGAGGCCCTAGGATTGAGGCTGGGGATGGTTAATTGTAAGGACATGGGTCCTACGAGCAAGGCCACCGGCACGGTCGGACAGTTTGTACACTAGGGGGAGTCTATAAGATAGCACGGTTGGGTGGAGACTAGCACACGCATTAACGCCACCCTTTCACTGGTATCAGAGCTATTTTTGGAAAAGGGGAAAGGCGGGTTGCATGTGCATGTGATGCACTGCTTCTCTCCCTCGACCTGCAAACAGCGACATCTCAATGTGAAGCAAAAAGAAGGCAAACACAATTTCTTGTGCGCAACATGCGAAGATCTACAGCAATAGTCGAGCACATCCGCCCCATCTAGGCCCTCCAAGGCGGGTGACCAAGGCAAACTTGACTGGCAACTCGATGACACCGAGGCTTTGAAGGCTTCAGTTGGTGCCGTTCGTTGCGCGGGAAGGTCTACTTAACCCTTGCATGAAGGAGGTTGAACCCAAATGGAGTGATATTCATAGATTGAGACACACCCCGAGTATAAAGACGGCTGTGGAAAGAAGTCTATCTCTTAAAGGCAAGGCCTATAAGTGGTGGATGACATTTACAATAGATGCTCGTCCTTCGTCTTGGGCTGCGTTTCAAGCTTCTTTCTCCAAAGAGATTTTGGACTCCAATGACGAAGATAAGAATTGGTTAGCATGGGATGCATGTCACATGTCTCGCCTCTCTCTAACATAGTACCTTTCGAAGTATCGGGAAATCATATTAAAACTAGAAGGTCTAGATGAATTCCAAAAGGTACAGGGTTTTAATAGGGTTCTTGACAAAGACTATCATCTTCATGTCAACACCCAACATCCAAAAACTTTGGAAGAAGCCATCAGTCATGCCCAAAGATATGATGATGACCAAGAGAGGAAAGAAAATGTTCCCTACTCTAAGAATAATTTTTCTAAGAGGAATGTGGCTAAGATCCAATGGTGAGTTAGATCTCCCACACGTTCCAAGAAGAAGTTAGATCTCCCACACGTTCCAAGAAGAATAAGAGACAATCTACCTCTCCACGCCCACAAGAGGCTAAGAAGCCTAAGAAATCACGAGATACTCCACGTGGGTCTCTCAGCACTGCTGATTTTGAGCGTGCAAAGAAACACAATTTGTGTTTTAGATGTCTTTTGAACCAACATAACAAGAACTATTGTCCTCTTTTGCACGATAAATAAAAGACCATGGACACGATGCAACACCTCACATTAAATTCATCTCCTAAATATTGTGCATGTAGAGGTTCTTCATATGAAAGAAAAGCACTAGTGTTGTGTGCCTTCTTGAATGTGGCATCCCACCTTTGGTCCCCATGATTTGATTCGCATGCATGGCACTATTAACAAACAATGTGTTCATATTTTAGTGGATGATGGTGCAACTCATAACTTCCCGAACTATAAGCTAGTCAAGAAATTGAAGCTTGCACAGACTCCATGCTCTCACAAGTATGTGGTCAAACATATATCTAGCAATGATAAAGAAGTATGTGACATGGTAGTTCAAGATCATACGATGACCCTTGAATTTCAAGTTATGAACATGGACCATGCTGATGTAGTTTTAGGACGGGAGTGGCTGCATGGTTTAGAAAACACATTGCACAATAGTTATGAACACAACTTCTTATCCTTTATGGCCAATGGTAAACATGTGCTTTTGCTTGGTGAGAAAAATATACCATCTGCACCTCTTATATGTATAGCCGAGCTTTCTATTTTGCAGAAATCAGATTTAATAGATGAAGTCTTTTTGTGTTACTACTTGTTTCCAAGTCTTGTGAATTCTTAAGAGCAAAGTGCGGTAAATTCTAGTAATGGTATGCAAAGTGAAATGAATTCTAATGATAAGCAAAGCGTTAAAAAATCTAACGAGCAACGTTCTCTCAATTTTAATTCTATTGAGCAACGTGCAACTGTTGTAAAACAAACATTATAGGGATTACAAGATTCTCCATCCCAGCATAGGTCTAGTTTACTTTCTCCTTTTGCACAGCAAAAGCTGACTCACTTACTCATGGAGTATAGTGATACCCAAGGCGAAGTGCTAAAGAAGCCAAGGAGGTTGAGAGTCAGTTGACTGACTACCTCACCCATGGTTTCATTAGACCTAGCACTTCGCCTTGGGCATCACCAATTGTAATAGTAAAAAAGAAAGATGGTACTATGCACATGTGCGTAGATTATCGCGAATTAAATGCTCTAGCCATCAAGAACAAGTCCTCTGCCTCGATTGGATGGGTTGTTTGATCAATTCCATAGACCAAGATACTATACAAAGATATATCTTCGTTCAAGATACCACCAGGTGTGTATCCTTTTGCAAGATATCTCCAAAATTGCCCTTAGAACATGGTTCCGGCATTTTGAATTTTTGGTTATGCCTTTTGGTTTAACCAATGCTCCAGCTACATTTATGACTGAAACGATAGTGTTAATGCGTGTGTTAGTCTCCATACAATTGTTCTATCTTATAGCCTTTTGCATTTGTGACTGAAACGATAGTGGGAATGCGTGTGTTAGTCTCCACACAATCGTTCTATCTTATAGCCTCCCCATAGCGTACACATTGTCTAGCCGTGCCGATGGCCTTGCCCATAGGACCCATGTCCTTACATTACCCCCACCGCCCCCCCTTGGAGAATCATTTTCATCCTCAAAAACGAACATAGGAAAATGTTTCTTAAGTGCCGACACGTTCTCCCATGTAGAACCTTCTTTAGGTCTATCTAGCCATTTTACCAACACCCGTTGTCTGACATGATGTCTGGTACGAAGCTCATGAGAATCCAAAATCTTTTCGGGCTCACAAGGGATGCTTGGCGGTTTGATAATGTCAACTAACATACCTGTGTCAATGGCATTATCATTTTGTCCTAGCTATTTTCGCAAACGGCTAACTTGAAAAACTAGATAAACTCGTGAGTGCTCTGGAAGAGCTAAGTTATATGCCACTTGACCTATACGTTTGAGAATGGTAAACGGTCCACAATAGCGTGGTGAAATTTTAACAACTTTTCCCGTCCTCAAACTTTTTGAATGCTCTGGAACTTTGAGGAAAAACTTGTCTCCTTCTTCGAAAGTAGCAAGACGAAGATGCTCATCTGTGTACTTCTTATATCGATCTTGAGCTTGCTTAACATTTTGTCGAGCAACTCGAAGCATGTCAAAATGATCTTGGAGAAAATCCTTCGCTTGTTGTAACTTCTCCTTAGCCAATCCCATCGAAAGTGGTGATCTAGGTTGAAATCCATATAAAAGCATAAATGGACTAAACCCTGTAGTCACATGCTTTGAACTATTATAAGAAGATTCCAATATAGCTAAGTAGTCTTCCCAATTGGTTTGCTTCTTGCTAACATACGCTCGTAGCATATCCTCAAGCACTTGATTAACTCTTTTGGTTTGACCATGTGTATCTGGATGATCAGTCGTACTTATATTAAGTTTAGTTTCCAACTTTTGAAACACAGCTCTTTAGAAGTGATTATCGAACTTTCGATCTCTATCACTAATGATACTAGCTGGTAGACCGTAGAGTTTATATATATGCTCTACAAATAGCCGTGCTAATTCCGGTGTCTTAACCGTAGTCTTAGTGGAATGAATCAACCCATCTTTGTGAGACAGTCTACAATTACCCATATGGCATCATGGCCACAATTTGTAGTAGGTAGTCCTACTACAAAATCCATAGAGATACTCTCCCACTTACCTCTAAAGGATGTAAAAGTCCACCTACCTTGAGGCGCTATGCCTTATTAACTTGGCACTGTTGGAAGTTTAGTACGTACTCTTGAACATCATGATGTAAGCCCAGACAATAAAATTTCCATCAAACTAAGGCATATGTCTTACGAATACCTGGATGACCAGTACTTGGAATATCATGACACTCAAATAAGATTTAGTGCCTAGTGTCTCAGTCCTTTGGCACGCGTACTCTACCCTTGTGGAGTAAGTAGCCATCATCAATGGAAAAATTCTTCCATCGCTAAAGCTCTTCCTGAGTAGGGGTGGAGCTCTGTGTGTTGGAGTTTTTATCTGCGTGTGCAGAGGCATGAGTTTGAGGGATCCCTTTTTAAAACTGCACTCCACTCTTTAGCATATGATTCATCTTGTGCACACTTTCCACGTAATGACTCCAGAAATCCACTCTTTATTTTCGTGAAAGCAAGTGAATTAATCTGAGGCATCCGACTTAGTGCATCCGCTACTACATTATATCGCCCCTTTCAATATCGTAGCTTACAATCATAATCTTGAAGGATTTCTGCCCATCTAGCTTTACGGCCCTTCAAGTCCGTTTGAGTAGTAAGCCACTTGATACTCTCATGGTCAAAGCCTACTTCAAACTCAGCACCATATAAATAGTGTCACCACTTTTGTAAAGCGTGAATTATGGCATAGAGCTCTCTCACATAGACATAATAGTTCTGTTGAGATCTATCTAACTTTTTACTTTCAAAGGCTATAGGTCTTCCCTCCTGGAGAAATACCGCACCAATTGCTTTATCACTAGCATCACTCTCTACCACAAATGGCTTAAGTGGGTCAATGATTTCTAGGATGGGAGCAGTGGCTATAGCTACCTTGAGTTGTTCAAAACTTCGCTTTGGTCTCTTCCCAAGAAAAGGTCTTACCTTTTGCTTTAAGTTGATCCGTCATAGGAACATTGATTTTGGCATAGTCACGGATATATTGTCGATAAAATCCAGTCGTGCCTAAAAATATTTGAAGCTCCTCAATCGTGTTGGGATGTGGCCATCGAAGAATGGAAGCAACCTTGTCAGTGTCCATCTTGATGCCAGAACAAGAGATCACATGACCGAGGTAATGAATCTCTGTTTCAAAGAAACCGCACTTGCTTTTCTTAGCATACAGCAAGTGGTCTCGTAGCTGTTCAAACACTAATCGTAAGTGTTCTATGTGTTTATCTTTAGTCTTACTATAAATGAGAATGTCATCAAGAAAAGTCACAACAAATTTCCCAAGATAGGGACGTAAGACACTATCCATGAGTGTCATAAATGTAGCTGGAGCATTCGTTAGACCAAAATGCATAACCAAAAATTCAAAATGCCCGAATCGTGTTCTAAAGGCAGTTTTGGAGATATCTTGCAAAAGGATACGCACCTGATGGTATCCTGAACAAAGATCTATCTTTGTATAGTATCTTGCCCCATGGAGTTGATTAAACAACTCATCCACTCGAGGCAGAGGATACTTGTTTTTTATGGGTATGGCTTTTACTCCGTGATAATCTACACACATGCACATAGTACCATCTTTCTTTTTTACCAATAGAATTGGCGATGCCCAAGGGAACATGCTAAGTCTAATGAAACCACGGGCGAGGTAGTCAGGCAGCTGACTCTCAACCTCCTTAGCTTCTTTAGCATTCATATGATAAGGTGGTTTACTCATTGGTTTAGTGCCTGGCAAGACATCTATGACATGTTGCACACCACGTGTAGGGGGTAAACCCGGTGTTTCTTTGCACGCTCAAAATCAGCCGTGCTGAGAGACCCGCGTGGAGTATCTTGTGAGTGCTTAGGCTTCTTAGCCTCTTGTGGGCGTGGAGAGGTAGATTGTCTCTTATTCCTCTTGGAACGTGTGGGAGATCTACCTCACCATTGGCTCTTAGCCACATTGCTCTTAGCAAAAGTATTCTTAGAGTAGGGAACATTTCCTTTCCTCTCTTGGTCATCATCATATCTTTGGGCATGACTGATGGCTTCTTCCAACGTAATTGGATGTTGGGTCTTGACATGAAGACAATGGTCTTTGTGAAGGCCCCTATTAAAACCCCATATCTTTTGGAATTCATCTAGACCTTCTAGTTTTAATACGATTTTCCGATACTTTGAAAGGTACTGTGTGAGAGAGAGGCCAGACATGCGGCATGCATCCCATGCTAACCAATTCTTATCTTCTCCATTTGGAGTCCAGAAACTCTTTGCAGAAAGAAGCTTGAAACGCAGCTCAAGACGGAGAATGAGCATCTTTTGGAAATGTCATCCACCACTTATAGGCCTTGCCTTTAAGAGATAGACTTATTTCCACAGCCGTCTTTATATTCGGGGTGTGTCTCAATCTATGAATATCACTCCATTTGTGTAAGAACGTATTGACCGCATCCTTGTTGTGATCACGCTCTTCCCCGTGAAACTCAGGGATGGTGATATTCTTAAGTAATGCATTACTACCCTTGGCATCTTTAGAAGCACTTGTCTCTTGGACTCCTTGAGTCGTGTGAGCTGGGTTCCCTTGAAACTACATCAGCACGGTCCATGTTCATAACTCGGAAGTCAAGGGTCATCGTATAATCTTGAACAATAAGCTCCAACCCTTGAACTACCGTGTCCCATACTTATTTATCATTCCCAGACATCTGCTCCACCACATACTTGTGAGAGCAGGGAGTCTGTGTAAGCTTCAATTTCTTGACTAGCTTATAGTTCAAGAAGTTATGAGAGTTGCACCATCATCCACTAAAATACGAACACCTTGTCCGTTAATAGTGCCATGCGTGCGAATCAAATCATGGGGACCAAAGGTGGGCTGCCACATTGAAGCATGTATAAAACACTTGTGCTTTTCTTCCATATGAAGAAATTCTACAACACAATATTTAGGAGATGAATCTAATGTGAAGTGTTGCACCGTGTGCATGGCCTTTTCTTTGCCTTGCAAAAGAGGACAATCTTTCTTGTTATATACTGGTCCAAAAGGCATCTAAAACACAAGATGTGTTTCTTCACACGCTCAAAATCAGCAGTGCTGAGAGACCCACGTGGAGTATCTCCTAATTTCTTAGTCTTATTAGCCTATTGTAGGCGTGCAGAGATAGATTTTTCTTATTCCTCTTGGAACGTGTGGGAGATCTACCTCACCATTGGCTCTTAGCCACATTGCTCTTAGCAAAAGTGTTCTTAGAGTAGGGAACATTTCCTTTCCTCTTTTGGTCATCATCATATCTTTGGGCATGACTGATGGCTTCTTCCAAAGTTTTTGGATGTTGGGTCTTGACATGAAGATGATAATCTTTTGTCAAGACTCCTATGAGAACCCCGTATCTTTTGGAATCCATCTAGACCTTCTAGTTTTAATATGATTTCCCGATACTTTGAAAGGTATTGTGTGAGAGAGAGGCCACACATGTGGCATGCATCCCATGCTAACCAATTATTATCTTCTCCATTTGGAGTCCCAAAACTCTTTGGTGAAAGAAGCTTGAAACGCAGCCCTAGACGGAGAAAAAGCATCTATTGTAAATGTCATCCACCACCTATAGGCCTTTCCTTTAAGAGATAGACTTGTTTCCACAGCCGTCTTTATATCCGGGGTGTGTCTCAATCTTGGAATATCACTCCATTTGTGTAAGAACGTATTCATCGCATCCTTGTTGTGATCACGCTCTTCCCCGTGAAACTCAGGGATGGTGATATTATTAAGTAATGCATTGCTACCCTCGACATGTTTAGAAGCACTTGTCTCTTGGACTCCTTGAGTCGTGCGAGCTGGGTTCCCTTGAACCATGCCACTTGTGGCTCCTTGAGCCGTCTGTGAATTCATAAATTTCACAAGTAACTCCGTAAGATTGGTAACATTTGCGTTGAGTGCAAAGAGGTTACGTTCAAGTACGCTTTGGTGATTTTTCAAAGTCTTGAAAGCAGCCATATCTACAAGGCCATGATCTCCTAGATCATTGTCATCATGCATATTAGTGCCAGTTGACGCACCTGTGGTGCCCTGATTTTGATCTACGTGCTCAAAATCAAACGTGTGTGTAGGTGGGATATCCTCACTGGCCATAGTAAACATACACTAATGTAAAGAGAGAGAAAAAAAACGTCAACTTGTACCTTGTGAAATTGAAGTCTTTGTGTTCTGTATGCTCCTCGATTTGCATCGCATGCGAACCTCACCTTGCGAGAATTGTAGCACTTCACGTGTCGTTTGTCGTAAGAACACCTTTGCTGATTCTTCACAAAAAATCGTCGTTTTTGTGAAGGTTTTTGTTCACTTTGAAGCTACCTCCTTGAGGAAAAAAGAATTTTTGGAGGAAAACTTTTCTTCCTCCAAGAAGTAAAAAGGAAGGGTGAAACTACTTCCTTGAAGTTTGAAGCTTTCCATTTCCTTTTAGTTTCCCTTCAACACAAGTATGCTTTCTTTCTTTGTTATTCACAACAAGGGTTAGTAGCTTGATGGTAAAGTGTTCGGCCTCTTACTCTCATGGGGTGGGTTCAACCCTCCTTCATGCAGGGTTAAGCGGGCCTTCCTACGTGCATAGCCAATGACACCAATGGAAGCCTTTGAAGCCTCGGTGCCATAGAGTTGTTGGTCACGTTTGCCTTGGTCCCCCACCTTAGGACGTATGTGGGACGGTCACGGTCTGTCTTCGAGACGAGCACAGAAAAACGTGTCTGTCTTCTCTTTTTCTGCACAACGGAGACGTCGCTGTCTACGGAACGTGGAAGAGAAGCAGTGCGTCACATGCACATGTAACCCACTTTATTCCTTCTCCAAAAATAGTTCGGATACCAGTGAAAGGGTGGTGGTAATGCATGTGTTAGTATCCACCAGACCGTGTTATCTTATAGTGATAGGGCGGTGGTAATGCGTGTGCTAGTCTCCACCCAACTGTGCTATCTTATAGCCTCTCCCTAGCGTACACACTGTCCGGCTCATGACGGATGCTTGGCGGTTCGATAAGGTCAACTAAAACACTTGTGTCAATGACATTATAATTTTGTCCTAGCTTTTTTTGTAAACGGCTAACATGAAAAACATGATGAACTCGTGAGTGCTCTAGAAGAGCTAACATATAGGCCACTTGACCTATACGTTTGAGAATGGTAAACGATCCACAATAGCATGATGAAAGTTTAACAACTTTTCCCATCTTCAGACTTTCTGAATGCTTCGGAACTTTGAGAAAAACCTTGTCTCCTTCTTTGAAAGTAGCAAGATGACGATGCTCATCTGCGTACTTCTTATATCGATCTTGAGCTTGCTTAACATTCTGTCGAGCAACTCGAAGCATGTCAAAATTATCTTGGAGAAAATCCTTTGCTTGCTGTATATTCTCCTTAGCCAATCCCACCGTAATGGGTGATCTAGGTTTGAATCCATACAAAATCATAAATGGACTAAACACTGTAGTCACATGTTTTGAACTATTATAAGCAAATACCAATATAGGTAAGTAGTCTTCCCAATTGGTTCGCTTCTTGCTAACGTACGCTTGTAGCATATCCTCTAGCACTTGATTAACTCTTTCTATTTGACAATCCGTTTCTGGATGATCAACTATACTTAGATTAAGTTTAGTTTCCAACATTTGTAACACAGCTCTCCAGAAGTGATTATCAAACTTTTGATCTTTGTCACTATTGATACTAGCTGGAAGACCGTAGACTTTATATATATGCTCTACAAATAGCGGTGCTAATTTTGATGTCTTAACCGTAGTCTTAGTGGGAATAAATCGACCCATCTTGGTGAGACGGTCTACAATTACCCGTATGGCATCATGGCCACGATTTTGTAGTACGTAGTCCTACTACAAAATCCATAGGGATACTCTCCCACTTACCTTGTGGAATCTCTAAAGGATGTAAAAGGGCACCTACCTTATTAACTTGGCACTGTTGGCAGTTTAGTACATACTCTTGAACATCATGATGTAAGCCTGGCCAATAAAATTGTCGTCTAACTAGGGCATACGTCTTAAGAATACCTGGATGACCAGCACTTAGACTATCGTGACACTCAAATAAGATTTGGTGCCTGGTGTCTGAGTCCTTTGGCACACATACTCTACCTTTGTGGAGTAAGTAGCCATCATCAATGGAAAAAATATTGCATCGCTTAAGCTCTTCCTGAGTAGGGGTGGAGCTCTATGTGCTGGAGTTTTTATATGCGCGTGGAGAGACATGTTGATCTCGTTGTACAGAGACATGTGAGTGTGAGGGATCCCTATTTAAAACTGCACTCCACACTTTAGCATATGATTGATCTTGTGCACACTTGCCATGTAATGACTCTAAAAATCCACTTTTTACTTCCGTGAAAGCAAGTGAATTAATTTGAGGCATCCGACTTAGTGCATCCGCTACTACATTATATCACCCCTTGCGATATTGTAGATCTTACAATCAAAATCTTTAAGGATTTCGGCCCATCTAGCTTTACGACCCTTCAATTCTGTTTGAGTAGTAAACCACTTGATACTCTCATGGTAAAAAACTACTTCAAACTAGGCACCATATAAATAGTGTCGCCACTTTTGTAAAGTGTGAATTATGGCATAGAGCTCTCTCTCATAGATAGAATAGTTCTGTTGAGCTCTATCTAACTTTTTACTTTCAAAGGCTATAGGTCTTCCCTCCTAGAGAAGTACCGCACCAATTTCTTTATCACTAGCATCAGTCTCTCCACAAACAACTTAAGTGGGTCGACGTTTGCGGAAGGGAGTAGTGGCTATAGCTACCTTGAGTTGTTCAAAACTGCATTTTTGGGCTTCTTCCAAAGAAAAGGTCTTACCTTTTGCTTTAAGTTGCTCCATCATAGCAACAACAATTTTGGCAAAGTCATGGATATACTGTCCATAAAATCTAGCCATGCCTAAAAATATTTGAAGCTCCTCAACCGTGTTGGGATGTGGCCATCGAAGAATGGCAGTGACCTTGTCGGTATCCATTTTGATGCCAGAATAAGAGATCACATGACCGAGAATGTCATCAAAGAAAACCACAACAAATTTTCCAAGATAGGGACGTAAAACACTATCCATGAGTGTCATAAACGTAGTTGGAGCATTGATTAAACCAAAAGGCATAACCAACAATTCAAAATGCCCAAACCGTGTTCTAAAGGCAGTTTTGGAGATATCTTGTAGTAGGATTCACACCTAGTGGTATCCTGAACGAAGATCTATCTTTGTATAGTATCTTGCCCCGTGGAATTGATCAAACAACTCATCCACTCGAGGCAAAGGATACTTGCTCTTGATGGTTATCACATTTAATCCGCGATAATCTATGCACATGCGCATAGTACCATCTTTCTTTTTTACCAATAGAATTGGTGATGCCCAAGGCGAATTGGTAGGTCTAATGAAACCATGAGCGAGGTAGTCAGCCAATTGACTCTCAACCTCCTTGGCTTCTTTAGCACTCATATGATAAGGTGGTTTACTCACCGGTTTAGTGCCTGGCAAGACATCTATGACATGCTTCACATCACGTGTAGGGGGTAAACCCGTTCGTAAATCACTTGAGAACACATCCCTATACTCCGTGAGTAAGTGAGTCAACTTTTTCCGTGCAAAAGAAGAAATTAAACTAGAGTTATGCTGGGATGGAGAATCTTATAATTCCATTAATGTTTGTTTTACAACAGTTGTACGCTATTCTATAGAATTAAAATTGAGAGCACTTTGCTCGTTAGATTTGTTAACACTTTGCTTATCATTAGAATTTTTTGCACTTTGCATACCATTACCAGAATTCACCGCACTTTGCTCTTGAGAATTCACAAGACTTGGAGACAAGCAGTAACACAAAAAGACTTCATATATTAAATCTGCTTTTTGCAAAAAAGAAAGCTCGGCTGTATATATAAGAGGTGCAGATGGTATATTTTTCTCACCAAGAAAAAAGCACATGTTTACCATTGGCCATGAAGGATAAGGAGTTGTGTTCATAACTAGTGTCCAATGTGTTTCCTAAACCATGCAGCCACTCCCCTCCTAAAACTACATCAGCACGGTCCATGTTCATTACTTGGAAGTCAAGGGTCATCGTATGGTATTGAATAGTAAGCTCAACCCCTTGAACTACCGTATCCTATACTTCTTTATCATTCCTAGGCATCTGCTCCACCACATACTTGTGAGAGCATGGAGTCTGTGTAAGCTTCAATTTCCTGACTAGCTTATAGTTCAAGAAGTTATGAGTTGCACCATCATCCACTAAAAATACGAGCACATTGTCCGTTAATAGTGCCATGCATGTGAATCAAGTCATGGGAGACAAAGGTGGGCTACCACATTGAAGCAGGCACACAACACTTGTGCTTTTCATCCATATGAAGAACCGCTACAACACAATATTTAGGAAATGGATCTAATGTGAGGTGTTGCACCGTGTGCATGGCCTTTTCTTTGCCTTGCAAAAGAGGACAATATTTCTTGTTATGTTGGTCCGAAAGACATCTAAAACACAAATTGTGTTTCTTTGCACGCTCAAAATCAGCCGTGCTGAGAGACCCGTGTGGAGTATCTTGTGAGTGCTTAGGCTTCTTAGCCTCTTGTGGGCGTGGAGAGGTAGATTGTCTCTTATTCCTCTTGGAACGTGTGAGAGATCTACCTCGCCATTGGCTCTTAGCCACATTGCTCTTAGCAAAAGTATTCTGAGAGTAGGGAACATTTCCTTTCCTCTCATGGTCATCATCATATCTTTGGGCATGACTAATGGCTTCTTCCAAAGTTTTTGGATGTTGGGTCTTGACATGAAGACGATAGTCTTTGTGAAGGCCCCTATTAAAACCCCATATCTTTTGGAATTCATCTACACCTTCTAGTTTTAATACGATTTCCCGATACTTTGAAAGGTACTGTGTGAGAGAGAGGCCATACATGCGGCATGCATCCCATGCTAACCAATTCTTATCTTCTTCATTAGAGTCCAAAAACTCTTCGGAGAAAGAAGATTGAAATGCAGTCCAAGACGGAGGACGAGCATCTATTGGAAATGTCATCCACCACTTATAGGCCTTGCCTTTAAGAGATAGACTTGTTTCCATATCCGTCTTTATATCTGGGGTGTGTCTCAATCTATGAATATCACTCCATTTGTGTAAGAACGTATTGACCGCATCCTTGTTGCGATCATGCTCTCCCTCGTGAAATTCAGGAACGGTGATATTCTTACGTAATGTATTGATACCTTCTGCATCTTCTGCATCACTTGTCTCTTGGATTCCTTGAGTTGTGCAAGCTTGGTTCCCTTGAACCGTGCCACTCGTGGCTCCTTGAGCCATCTGTGAATTCATAAATTTCACAAGTGACTCTGTAAGATTGGCAATATTTGCATTGAGTGCAGAGAGGTTTCTTTGAAGTACGCTTTGAAAATGTTCCAAAGCCTTGAAAGAAGCCATATCTACAAGACCATGATGTCCTAGATCATCATCATCATGCATATTAGTGTCAACAGCACCTGTGGTGCCCTAATTTTGATCTACGTGCTCAAAAGCAAAAGTGTGTGTAGGTGGGATATCCTCACTGGCCATGGTAAACACACACTAATGTAAAGAGAGAGAAAAACGTCAACTTGTACCTTGTGAAATTGAAGTCTTTGTGTTTTGTATGCTCCACGATTTGCGTTGCATGTGAACCTCGCCTTGCAAGAATTGTAGCGCTTCACGTGTCGTTCGTCGTAAGAACACCTTTGTTGATTCTTCACAAAAACTCGTCGTTTTTGTGAAGGCTTTTGTTCGCTTTGAAGCTACCAAATTTTTGAAGGAAAACTTGCCTTCCTTTAAGAAGTGAAAAGGAAGGGTGAAACTACTTCCTTGAAGTCGTGCGTTGTGGAGGGCGTAGATGGGGCGGCCGCGGTCGGCTGTCGCTATCTGTCCACGCCGCTATGCATAGGAAATTGTGCCTATCTTCTTTTTGCTGCACAACGGAGACGTCGCTGTCTGCGGAGCCTAGGAGAGAAGCAGCGTGTCGCATTCACATGAAACCCGCTTTTCCCCTTCTCTTAAAATAGCTCTGATACCAATGAAAGGGCGGTGGTAATGTGTTTGCTAGTCTCCACCGAACCGTACTATTTTATAGCCTCCCCCTAGCGTACATACTGTTCGGCCATGCCGGTGCCCTTGTCCGTAGGACCCATGTCCTTAGATATAGTCTCCCCCTAGGGTACACACTATCCGGACGTGCCGGTGGCCTTGCCCATAGGACCCATGTCCTTACAATGACACTCATGGATAGTGTCTTACATCCCTATCTTGGAAAATTTGTTGTGGTTTTCCTTGATGACATTCTCATTTTTAGTAAGACTGAAGATGAACACATAGAATATTTACGATTAGTGTTCGAATAGCTACAAGCTCACGTGCTGTATGCTAAGCAAAGCAAGTGCGATTTCTTTAGAACAGAGATACATTACCTCGGTCATGTGATCTCTTATTCTGGCATCAAAATGGACACTTACAAGGTCGCTGCCATTCTTCGATGGCCACATCCCAACACGGTTGAGGAGCTTCAAATAGTTTTAGGCATGGCTGGATTTTATTGACAGTATATCCGTGATTATGCCAAAATTGATGTTCCTATGACGGATCAACTTAAAGCAAAAGGTAATACCTTTTCTTGGGAAGAAGCCCAAAAACGCAGTTTTGAACAGGTCAAGGTAGCTATAGCCACTTCTCCCATCCTAGCAATCGTTGACCCACTTAAGCCGTTTGTGGTAGAAACTAATGCTAGTGATAAAGCAATTGGTGTGGTACTTCTTTAGGAGGGAGGACCTATAGCCTTTGAAAGTACAAAGTTAGATAGAGCTCAACAGAACTATTATGTCTATGAGAGAGAGCTCTATGCCATAATTCATGCTTTATGAAAGTGGCGACACGATTTATATGGTGTAGAGCTTGAAGTAATCTTTTACCATGAGAGTATCAAATGGTTTACTACTCAAACGAACTTGAAGGGCCGTAAAGCTAGATGGGCAGAAATCCTTCAAGATTATGATTGTAAACTACGATATTGCAAGGGGCGATATAATGTAGTAGCGGATGCACTAAGTCGAATGCCTTAGATTAATTCACTTGCTTTCACAGAAATAAAGAGTGGATTTTTGGAGTCATTACGTGGCAAGTTGCACAAGATCAATCATATGCTAAAGTGTGGAGTGCGGTTTTAAAAAGGGATCCCTCACACTCACAAGTCTCTGTACAACTAGATCAACATGTCTATGCACACGCAGATAAAAATTCCAACACATAGAGCTCCACCCCTACTCAGGAAGAGCTTAAGCGATGTAATTTTTTTTCCATTCATGATGGCTACTTACTCCACAAGGGTAGAGTAATATGTGTGCCAAAGGACTCAAACACTAAGCGCCTAATCTTATTTGAGTGTCATGATAGTCCATGTGCTGGTCATCCAGGTATTCGTAAGACGTATGCCTTAGTTCAATGGCAATTTTATTGACCGGGTTTACATCATGATGTTCAAGAGTACATACTAAATTGCCAACAATGCCTCAGATTAATTCACTTTCTTTCACGGAAATAAAGAGTGGATTTTTGGAGTCATTACATGGCAAGTGTGCACAAGATCAATCATATGCTAAAGTGTGGAGTGCAGTTTAAAAAACGGATCCCTCACACTCACATGTCTCTGTACAACCAGATCAACATGTCTCTGCACGTGTAGATAAAAACTCTAGCACATAGAGCTCCACCTCTACTCAAAAAGAGCTTAAGCGATGGAAGAATTTTTCCATTGATGATGGCTACTTACTCCACAAGGGTAGAGTACGTGTGCCAAAGGACTCAAACACTAGGCACCAAATTGTATTTGAGTGTCACGATAGTCCAAGTGCTGGTCATCTAGTTATTTATAAGATGTATGCCTTAGTTCGACGACAATTTTATTGTCCGGGCTTACATCATGATGTTCAAGAGTACGTACTAAATTTCCAACAATGCCAAGTTAATAATGTTATGGAATTGATATTTTGTTATTTATTGCAGTTGACAGGTGGAAAAGACTAGCCCGAGCTAGGCTTATGCGAATGGATATATATATATATATATTGTACAATTTATTATTCAAGTGCTCTTTTATGAGTTTTGGCCATTTATGATCGGTCGGCTAGTTTGTACTCAATTTGACCATTCAAGAAATCTATAAATAAATATGTGCAAGAGGGAAATGGTCACTCTTGCATGGGGGGAGATTGCACCCAGTGCTTATGTCTATTCTTCTCTCCTCTTCTCTCTTCTCTCTCGTCGTGCCGGTGTAGCACTCCACTCTAGGAGGTGCATCTGCACATGTTCTCTTTCTCTCTCTCACTCACTGTCTCTCTCTGTTTGCGTACATCATTGATTATGTGCTATGCGAGGCACCAGGTATGCAAATTCGTTCATTTATGCTTAGCGTAGTATGTTGTTTCGGGTATATTTTGCAGGCCCGTCTACGCATCCGTTTGTAGCAGTGGTATTAGAGCCAACAAAAACATTCCTGGTAATGTTAGAAATGCAGCACAGTGACATTCCTAATCAATCAAAGTCCACAGCTAAGTCTGCATTACTTATTAATGATGCTTGGTTTGATTTTTTATTTTTAGTTTTTTATATTTCATAGAATTGTTATGTAATTTAATTACAATAAGATTAAGCTTGGTAAGAGTTTAATCAAGATAAATTAGCATATAATGAAGAACAAGATTATAGAAGGAGGAAGGAGAATCGAAAAAAAAAATCTCACTTTTTCATCCACCCACCGTAGTAAACATCTCCAAATTACTAGCATAGATATAGAACATTACATTTTGGTTTTGAAAGTATACCTTGTATATATATTGTAACTTTCCCACACTCTCTTTCTCTATCTCTCTCTTGCGCGCTTGAGTAATGGAATCACAATCATTGTATCTCCTCAAGCTCATAACCAACACTAAGATTTGTAGCTAGCAATAGCCGTAGTGGGTCACTGGCACGGCTCAAGTTGTGAGGAGCGATTGAACATCTCTATGAGCTTCTATTCTTGAGCATCAAGTATTGTTAAGGGGTAAATCACCTCCTTCAATATCACAATTACTCAACAAAGTCATATGTTTGATAAGGATCACACCTCCTCTACTTCAAAGACATTGGCCGAGCTCCCTACTCCTCGGCACATTGTCTTTTCTTTAAACACTGAAGAAAGTGCAATTGCCAAGGGTCCTACCATTTTAGTCCAAGTATGTTGCACTCAAATCTGGCAAACACAAGTCTAAAGTTATATTGAAAACACCTAATATTGTAATTGTGATAATAATATTTTGTTCTTACATTTATGACATGCTTGATGAGGTCGGTATCTCACTAGGGCCTACCACTACGAAGATAAAAAGTCTAGATGTTGGAATGACTATACCAATATGAATAGTTTGTCCCATTTTGGCAGGAATAACCTTCTCTATTTTCAACTCCAACTTTACATAAATTTTATCGTTAACAACTTTTAAAATGTTAATGGAAAATGTTAATGCATCTAGTGTACTATTAAATTATTCTTAACTCTAACCACACACACACACACACACACACACACACATATATATATATATATATATATAAATTGTTTTTATGCTTTGTCTTTGAGAGATACTTTTGCAGATAAAACCCACTACAATGCTATCTTATTAGAGAACCTCGAGATGTTTTCAAGTCTCTATACCCGGGCACCTTCGCAACAAGCAACAATGCCATCGGACACTTCTATATGCTAAGTCATACTACTATTCTTTTTACGTATTTTAATTGGCATGTATTGATTAACCTTAAACAAGATAGCATGTCCTTTTATTTCATGCTCAATTATTTACACAAACTTAACACATTTTGGAAATGTTTACTATACTTTGGTGCGAGATTGATAGTTGCATCTTTCTCCTACTTGTCCCTCTCTCCCCACGCACACACTGGTATATATATTTTCAAAAGAAGTACATCGTCAAGATATGTACATCTAATACCTCACTCTCTTTTTTCTTTTTTTTTTCTTTCATGTTATCTTTTGAGCTACTAATCCAGACACCTCTCATATTATGTCTTGAGCTTTGAACTAAATGGAGTTTTTTATTGAGAACATTTGCTATTAAGCTATCTAGATACTCACAAGAGCTGAGCTACTTTGCATTAATCAACAACAGTTTGTTAGTACTTTGATATACTCCAAAGTGGTATCTAACACATAGTAAAAAATTTTCTCCTTTATGTTTTGTCTAGTCCATTGGTCACAAGCACACAGATTCGCTGATTTAGGTAGTGTGTACACACTCATCGTGGTGTAGATTCATTGATTTAGGCAACACCAATTGTCTGTGTACCGCCAATTTAAGCAACACACCGATAAAATACAGATTCATTATTTTAAACAAATCTAAATGCAGTTTCGCCGATTTTGGGCAGCATTAGTGCAGATTCGCCGATTTAGGCAACACCAATCACAAAATCATGCTGCAGTGGCTGGCCACCACTGTAATTGGTATGATTTTGTTACCTGGGTATACAAAATGAAGGATATTTGGATTTGGATTTGAAATGGGTACATGTTGGCAGATGTTTGGATTTGGATTTGGAATGGATGAATGATGATATCGCGATAATATTGAACTTGTGGTTGATGAGCGTTGATTATTGAATGATGAGTGTGGCCAATAATATCCTGATTCACCAAGGTATGACATATACAGCCTATTCTAGTGGTATGGGACACTAGAATAGCTACTATGTGGATGACGGCAGGCATAAGAGACGTTGTCTCATTTTATGGATTTTTCTTTTACTATTTGATACAGATTTCTAATCCTTGTTTTTGACAAGTATTGTTTGCAGATTTTTATCATTGCAACTGAGGATAGTTGCTATCCAACGGAGAGGTATGCTATGGAATTGATATTTTATTATTTATTGCAGTTGACAGGTGGAAAAGACTCGACCGAGCTAGGCTTATGCGAATGGAAATATATATATTGTACAATTTATTATTCAAGTTCTCTTTTATGAGTTTTGGCCATTTATGATCAGTCGACCAGTTTGTACTCAATTTGACCATTCAAGAAATCTATAAATGAAATACGTGCAAGAGGGAAATGGTCACTCTTGCACGGGGGGAGATTGCACCTAGTGGTCGTGTCTATTCTTCTCTCCTCTTGTCTCTTCTCTCTCGTCGTGCCGGCGTAGCACTCCACTCTAGGAGGTGCGTCAGCGCATGTTCTCTTTCTCTCTCTCACTTGCTGTCTCTCTCTATTCGCGTAAGTCGTTGATTATGTGCTATGTGAGGCGCAAGGTATGCAGATTCGTTCATTTATGCTTAGCGCAGTATGTTGTTTCGGGTATATTTTGCAGGCGCGTCTACGCATCCGTTTGTAGAAAATAAGGCAGAGCACCTCAAGGTAGGTGGCATTTTACATCCTTTAGAGGTTCCACAAGGTAAGTGGGAGAGTATCTCTATGGATTTTGTAGTAGGACTACCTACTACAAAATCGTGGCCATGATGCATTGTAGACCATCTCACAAAGATGGGTCAATTCATTCCAACTAAGACTACGGTTAAGACACCGAAATTAGCACGGCTATTTATAGAGCATATATATAGAATCTACGGGCTTCCAGCTAGTATCATTAGTGATAGAGATCGAAAGTTCGATAATCACTTCTGGAGAGCTGTGTTTCAAAAGTTGGAAACTAAACTTAATCTAAGTACGGCTGATCATAAAGAAACATATGGTCAAACCGAAAGAGTTAATCAAGTGCTAGAGGATATGCTACGAGCATACGTTAGCAAGAAGCAAACCAATTGGGAAGACTACTTACCTATATTGGAATTTGCTTATAATAGTTCAAGGCATGTGACTAAAGGGTTTAGTCCATTTATGCTTTATATGAATTTCAACGTAGATCACCCATTACGGTGGGGTTGGCTAAGGAGAAGATACAACAAGCGAAGGATTTTCTCCAAGACCATTTTAACATGCTTTGAGTTGCTCGACAGAATGTTAAGCAAGCTCAAGATCTATATAAGAAGTACACAGATGAGCATCGTCTCTTGCTACTTTCGAAGAAGGAGACAAGGTTTTCCTCAAAGTTCCGGAGCATTCAGAAAGTCTGAAGACGGGAAAAGTTGCTAAACTTTCATTGCGCTATTGTGGACCGTTTACCATTCTCAAACGTATAGGTCAAGTGGCCTATAAGCTAGCTCTTCTAGAGCACTCACGAGTTCATCCAGTTTTTCATGTTAGCCGTTTACGAAAACAACTAGGATAGAATGATAATATCATTGACACAGGTGTGTTTTGACCTTATAGCACCGCCAAGCATCCCTCATGAGCCCGCAAAGATTTTGGATTCTCATGAGCTTCGCACCAGACATCATGTCAGACGACTGGTGTTGGTAAAATGGCTAGATAGACTTGAAGAAGGTTCTACATGGGAGAGACATTTTTCTACGTTCCTTTTCGAGGACGAAAATGATTCTCGGGGGGGGGGGTAATGTAAGGACATGGGTCTTATGGGCAAGGCCACCGGCACGACCGAACAATGTGTACGCTAGGGGAAGGCTATAAGATAGCACGGTTGGGTGGAAACTAGCACATGCATTACCACCACCCTTTTATTAATGCTTTTTACAAAGTCTATAATATGCTCGTGATGCATGAAGCTTTCCATCTTCATTGCATCACCTATGTCACAAGGAACACAAGTATTGTATTGCACCAAGTCTCTCTTGATGGGAGAATCTATTATACAAAAGCCTATTGGAGGGGGGACCAGCTCCACATAAATCCGTCCTCAACTGTTGTCAAGTTCTCTAAACTCTTTCTCTTGCAAAAGTATTGTTTATGCCGAGTTAATTAAGTATTATGGTTAAGTTGCTACCGCTAAATAAGTTCACCCTCAATGTTCTCAAAGTAGTCTCACAAAATGCTCTCTCTAACTCTCCTAATTATGCTATTCTCAAAGTTCAGAGGCCATTTCCATTACAGGGAGGAGCGTAGCATTTATTGTGCTGTGTTCTACCCCACCAAATTTCTCAGCAACTAGTTGGAGTCTTGAGAGAGGATTTCTCGATACGTGTTTGGGAAACTCGCCTTGCCATTATATGTTAAGTTTAGATATACACAATTTATATTAACTTCTCCTTTTGCCATCATATGACGGCGGGAACATCCACTCATACTACTGAAGAGAGGCCGACCATGAGGAGTGCTATTAAAATTCCCGGTGCTATTAAAATTCCCAGTACTATTAAAATTCCCGGTATATATTCCGGGAATTTTAATAAGCAACAAAAGAAGTTCTGATTGTGTTTCTTTGTTGCAGAGGCGAAGATGGATTCTGACGGAGATTTGCAGAATTCTCGCTCAGAGACCTCTGAGAAGGCCTTCTATTGCAACGACGAGGATGATTGTAAAGTTGGATCAGAAGCTGAGGACGATGATCAGCATGATGTTGGAGATTACGATGCATTCGATGAGGCAGAGCCCATCTCTGCACGGAAGGCACAGTTGCCATTTACTGTTTTAGCTGAACAGGATATCAAGCAGCGTCAAGAGGCGGCCGTTGAGAGTGTAATGTCGGTGTTGCTCTTGTCAAAAACACAGGCTGAAATTCTTTTGCGGAATTTTGACTGGTGTGCTAACCAAGTCCACGAGAAGTGGTTTGCCAACGAGTTGAGTGTTCGTGATCGTGTTGGTTTCCTGGAAAATCCCACCATCAAACCACAGGTTGCAAGGCTTGGAGAAATGGAATGCAGAATTTGTTTAGAGTATCATCCCATTAAGATGATGCAGGCGACAGCTTGTTGTGACCATTTATTTTGCCTGTCTTGCTGGGGTGGCTATGCACATACATCTATAAGTGAAGGCCCTGGTTGCCTCTCGTTGCGATGTCCCATTCCTGGCTGCAATGCGGCAGTGGGTGATAATCTTATTTTGTCCGTGGCGTCGCAAGAGGACAAGAAGAAGTACAGGCGCTACATACTCAGATCCTTTGTGGAAGCTAATAAAATGGTTAAATGGTGTCCTGCACCGAGGTGTGAGAATGCCATCGAGTTCACCTCAGAAAGTGGTGTGCACGATGTTGCCTGTGCATGTGGGCATAATTTTTGTTGGAATTGCTTGGAGGAGGTCCACCGACCTGTCGAATGCACCACAGTTGCAAAATGGCTTTTGAAAGCATCAGCCGAGTCAGAAAATGTGAATTGGATTCTTGCAAATTCCAAACCTTGTCCAACGTGTAAACGCCCAATTGAAAAGAATTCGGGTTGCATGCACATGACTTGCACGCCACCATGCAAGTTCGAATTTTGCTGGCTTTGTCTCGGACCTTGGTCTGAACATGGTGGAGAAACTGGTGGCTATAATACTTGCAACCGGTATGAGGCCGAGAAAAAAGACGGCAAGCATCGTGAAGATGAAAAAAGGCGAAGAATGGCCAAAAAATCTCTTCAAAGATACACCCATTACTATGAGCGGTGGGCGTCGAATGAAAAGTCAAGGACAAAGGCACTTTCTGATCTGAAGGACCTTCAAGCCTTGCAGCTGGAAAAGCTTATTGATATATATTCTTTACCAGCATCGCAGGTAGAGTTTATCAGGGACGCTTGGCTTCAGATTATTGAATGCCGCCGTGTCTTGAAATGGACTTATGCATATGGGTATTATCTACCAGAAGAAGATGATGCAAAGAAGAAATTTTTTGAGTACCTTCAAGGTCAGGCTGAGGCTGAACTGGAGAGATTGCATGACTGTGCAGAAAATGGTGTGGAAGCTTATCTTGGTGCCAATGCACCGACAGAGACCGCCTTCAACGAATTCCGATTGACACTTGCTAGATTAACGGCGGTAACAAGGACCTACTTTAAGAACCTCGTCAAAGCACTTGAGAATGGTTTAACAGATGTTGAAAGCTCTGCACCAGAAGCATCTTCCAAGGCGAAGAAAAGAAGAAAGAAGGGTAAAAGCTCCAGAGGTGACTACTCAAGTAGATTGATGGATGAGGATGGCAATTGGTACTGTTGGCATTGTACCTTTGCAAATACGGGAACCTCGACGACTTGTTCCATGTGCCATCATGAAAATTCATGACATTAAGGAGGAGTTCTTTTTGATTACTAATGATATGAAGGCAGTATAATGTGGATCTATGGTAAGTGCTGCCCTCATGTTGAGTGTGAAATTTTAGGCTTGCCGTTCTGCCCACAGGGAAACCAACTTTGTTAATGTGGTTTTTTTGTACAGAGAAGATAACGCTGTTGATAACACTTTTTTGTGACTTTTTAGGATAGTTGTGCCTTATGTATGCATGGTCACATTAGCATTCGTAATTTAGGCAAGTCTTTTGCAACTATGCCGATTTTTTCAAACTCATAACTAAGCTTCACCTGACCATGTTCTCTAGCTTGCTGGATAGCTTATAGCACATGTCCGCAATTGTGCAGAGGGCTTCTTCTTGGTTGAAACCAAATCAATGGTGTCTAAGCAATGATGAGTTTTCTCCGCTTTAGCACATACTTGGTTGCTATGGCTGTTTTTTATGGCCTTCAGGTTGGTTATACATGTGGGAAGGATTCATGTTGGGAGTATGGCTTGTTAACACTTTACAAGCAATTGAAGTATAGGATGACGAGTCAGAGGAATGTGGTGAACCCCCGCCCCCGGCCCTCCCCCCCCCCCCCCCCCCAAAAAAAAAAAACACAAAAACACACACAAAAAATATTATTCAAAGTTTACGTCTTAAGAATATACAATACCAAATTGACATGATGTCGTTTTCCTTCCTTCCAAGGTGCAGACTCACAATAAGTTTTGGATAGTTTCTCACAATAATTCTCACATTGCGACTTACCTCAACATCATGACCTTCGGCGAGGAAGGCACCGCATACCTAGCTAGGTATGATTGGGGGCAGGGGACCGCCGGCCCGGTGGGGGGACCGGGGGTCCCTTGCCCCCAATCGTACCTAGTTAGGTATGCGGTGCCTCTCGAGCAGAAGCTCATGATGTTATGCATTGTATGAAAAACACCGAGAAACACTCAGTTTTCCTATATGAGAAAATTTCTAAATCTTCTTGTGATTAGGGTAAGCAATACTAATGAACCAATGCGTACTGGCTTTACAGCTTCACAGAGGCAGCACAACATAAGTTTAAAGCATCCCTGAATACAACATAGGTTACCGTAGGCAAAGTAACATAATACTTTGAATTTTTCTTGTATGATAGGTGTACTCTCTCTCTCTCTCGTTCTCGTCGGTCTCTTGGGATCGTTAAAAATTCTCTTCTTCTTTTTTCTCTCTCTCTCTCATGGCAGAGGGAGAGGGAGAGAGAGAGAGAGAGAGAGAGAGAGAGAATAAGAAGAGGCGGATTGCTTATCCCCAGTTCCAAGACTCGTCTTTAGGATAGTTCCAACGACGTTACAATTTCTATTCTCGTGGAGAGAGAGAGAGAGAGAGAGAGAGAGAGAGAAGTGGAAACTTGAATAACCTTTCTATCCCTCGAGTGTGGTAGATTGGTTATCCTAGTTCCCTCTCAAGTATCTCGTCTTGGGTTCAAGACTCTTCGGATACATCTTTGCGGCCTCTTTGAATCTCTTCTCAAGGATGTGTGGTGTGTCTACGGGGAAAAAGCCTTTCAATTACCCAAGTGTGATAGATTGTGTATTCCATTTCCCTCTCGGGGAAAAAGCCTTTCAATTACCCAAGTGTGATAGATTGTGTATTCCATTTCCCTCTCGGGGAAAAAGCCTTTCAATTACCCAAGTGTGATAGATTGTGTATTCCTCTCGAGTATCTGGTAGATTAAGCTCAAGACTCATTGGATAGATCCTTGAGATCTCTTTAGATTCTTTACGACTCATTGGATAGATCCTTGAGATCTCTTTAGATTCTTTACGACGTAAAATTTCTCATGGGTGTGTGTGTTTGTTTGTAAATTTTCTTTGGATTGAACTATACTCAAATTTAGACTTACAAATTAGTATTTATAATTTAATATAACAGCATGCACAACAATTGCAAATGACATTGTGCTAAAGTATTTCAACAATAAGGATTGAAGAACAAGACATAGAGAGAAATAATAGAGTGACAAAAAAATATTAGAATATCTGGAAACTACATTCCATAGTTGTGTACAACGAATAAATGTCTTACTGCAAGATTCGAGGCTCCTAGAATTTGATGAGGGTGAGATATGGTACTTGCCACCATCCACAGAAACGAGGTTAGAACATATAGTGTTTAATGTGGGAAGACAGGTACACAACTGTCTCACAATGTGTTATTGATGTCGTATCAAAGATAGACATCCTTAATGATTATTTAAAATTTTGGCTTTTAGATTCACTATGGGGAGAAAGATTCTAATGTGAGCTTGCTTACATATGGTTAGGTTAGCCCTAGCTAAAACGTTTTTTTGGTTTATAATATCGATCTTAGCATGGCTAGTATCGATTAACATTCCAGCAGTCAACTTTGTGACAACTTGCTTGTCCTTCAAAAACAATCATTACAGTGGCTAAGCCTATTTAGTATATCCTAGTGTGTGCCAATTAACTATCATAATGCATACTATGTGGTTATTGTTGAGTGAGAAAACACACCTATCAATGTCTTTGTTCATGTGTTTGCTTTGAAATTATGTCTGGTGGTTAGCTTTATGGCATAATGTGGTTATTTAAAGTGTGCTCGTGTAGTAAACCTATGTCTTATATATTCATGCTGGACAAATCTATTGTTTTCAAGCCTTTCACTATGCTAGAAAAACCCATTTTTCCAAAGACTAGAAGCATAATCGACCCATACATTGCTTATACTATCTTTCAAAAACTAAATGTAGGTGGAAAATAAGTCGTTTTTGCGGCCTTACTTATGCATTCTTGATACATATATGTGTCAACTTCAATTAATTTTGAATTATGTTAGTGCTTGAGGAGAACCTTTTTCAGAATGTCATCTCTTGCAGTGACTTATGTAGTGATTTGACAATGCCCGATATGGCAGTGGCAAGAAGCAACAAGATGTGATTTGCTTAGAAACGTTTGGGTTGATGTATATGCACATAAGGTTCTTGACGTGTTTTTTATCCATAAATTCATCACTTGGAAAGCATTGATTGCAGTGTATGCCTTACATGGTTGAGCAATTCATTCATATGCTGGAGAGGATTCACAATGTGTCATAAAATCTAATATATACCTATCCCAAATGGTTTTCTCATATTAAACTAATCATTTAATGTTGGAAAATGAATAGGAACAAGAGTTAGGATATAGATATGTGCTTTTGGACCTATCTCAGCACGGGACCAAAGGGAGAGAAGGCTACATCTCATTGTGGGTCCAAAAAGGAGATTGGTCTACCAAAGAGCAATGATCAATTAATGGAGCTTAAAAGACCTTAGGGTTAGCTTCATTCAAGATCTTCAAAGGTTAGTGCTAAAAGTCCTTAGATCTAGAAACTTTAACCTTAGGCAAGCTAGGCATGTGCTTGAGGTGCTTGTCGTGCTTAATGACTAATGGAGATTGAGGTGCTTCACAACTAAGGTGCTTGATGACCAAGGTGCTTGGGGTGTTCAAGTCAAACATGATGCTTACATAGGAGGGGGCGAGCCCTAAAAGTAGGGAATGAGAGAGAATACACACACACACACACACACACACACACACACACACACACACACACACACACACTTGGGTTGCATTTATACGCTCGTGTAAAAAAGATATACTTTTAAAACGCTATCATACACTGAAATCCCTAATAATCACATGAATAGGCGTAGTTTTTACTTTCGATAAAAAAAAATGCTTATATAAAGACAGTTGTCAATTTTGATCGAAACAAGTGATGCCTGCTGTCTTGCTAGGATTTGAGAGATTTCCCAATTGGAGAGCTACAGTACATTTGCCAATGGATAGATACTCTTAGAAGCTGGACACACCCTACGGAAAATGACTGCTCGGTGGATTATTATTTTTTGTAATTATCCATTTATTGAGAAAACTCGACATTTCACCTTTGTAAATATTGGGGCTTACAGAAGTTTCCAGATTGTATCCCAGTTTTGACATTTAGATTGAGTAGATGGTTAAATTGGAACATTAGGGTTTGAGATTGTAAGGTATTTATACCACTTTTTGACCTTAATGAAAAACCTTTGTCATTTTTGAAAAAATACAATCTGTGAGTGAGCGTACTGTGTACGAGAGAGAGTGAGAGCTTCATCTTGATGCTACGTGCGCACCGATGGTTGGAATCGAGTGCGGAGAATTGCAACGTGTTGCCCCCGACGAGAGCTACGCGTCGATACCTACATTGCGAGCGTACGGTCCGGTTTTGCGAGCTCGACCTACGAGATTCATCTCGTGATTCGGTGAGCATACGTTATCTGTTTTTGCATTTTAGCATATCCACGCGTTCGCATTGAGTAGAGCTACACATTAGGCACTTTAGTTTTTGAAAACGATTCCCTGCAGATTTCGGCCAGACATCCTACGGGATTTTGCACCGGGTGTTTTGGCCTGGGATTTTGGTTCATGGACCTTAGGAAGAGCGACCTATTGGTGTAGGGTCTCCTTCAAGTTCTGTGGCGGTTCGAGATCGTTTGATGGGTATTTGGCTCTAGAAAGCGTTGTAGAAAATATCCTCTTATACACTCCTGAAGACTGTAGCTTAGACATTGGGTAGAGACCTCTGTAGGAATTAATCGAGAGTCGGTCGAGTGTAGATTGACACCCTATGCTTGCTTCCACGCGCTTGCGGGTCGAGCTTCATCCTTAGCTGACAAATATTGTTAGGTGAGTTCTCATTGTGCTGACGTTCGTCGCGGCGTATCCGCCAACATTGGCGCCGCTGCCGGGGAAAAAACCCTAGGTAGGTGACCGAGACTAATCCATGAGGATAGGGATTCTTTGGCTTGCCAGAGTCTCGTTTTACATTTAGATAGGATCAGAGGGTGGAGGACTCTCTAGGTCTTAGAGGGAGTCTAGGGAGCGTGTGTCTGGCCTAGATCCTTCGACTTAGGTAGACTTAGGTAGTTCTAGGTATTAGTTGAGTTAAAGTGTAGGAGTTGGAGTGGTAGAAGCCGTGACAGAAGAGCTTGAGAGTACGGAGAGGCCAGGAAGCAACCAAAACACCATTATCACCATTTCACATGATGAGTAGGAGTAAGGTAAGTAGGACATCATGATTTATGATCTAGAGCACTTCATGCATGTTATACTTGCTGTTAAGTTCATCACAAGGTTGTAAAAGACGCAAAAGAGTGTTTGAAAGCTGAAGTGAAGTTCAAAAGTTGTTGTGAGTGTTTTTGATAGAGCTGCAGAGCATCATGAGCATTTCTGTCAGGAAAAAAATAAATTTTAAGCCAGGAGACATCCTACACGTAGGATGTCTACAGGCTAATCTGGTGGAAATTTTGAAATTTTGAGTTGACCAGTGTACTTAGAAGGTAGGTTTTACCCTATTTTCACCCGAAAAGTGGAAACTTGACCATATCTTGACAGGATAAGGCCAGATAGACAGAAATTGCCATACATCCTACCCAAATTGTGCGAAGGAATTATTTTAAGACCAAAACCATAGGATGCCTGCATGAGCATGATCTGCATGATATATTGAGTGACTGAGAGAGGTTTCATCTCAATTGGGTGAGAAAATTGGGTACTAAGCAGGCTTTAGCACTTTTGACTGAAAAAGTCTAGAACAGCTAAAATTGGGGTCTTTTGAAATCCAAACAAAAATCTAAGCATACCACAGGGTTGCTGACATCAAGGGGAAGCTGTGGGTCAAGTTTGGGGTCAAACAGGCCAAAAAGACATTCTACGTGTAGGATGTGTTTTGGGTGATCTGGCACTCCAAATCCATATTTGAACATACCAAAGTGATCAGCACCTCAAGAGGAGTCTGTGCTTTGCATTTGAAGCCATTTTGAGCAATAAGACATGCTACGTGTAGAATGTCTAATGCATGAAATTGAAGCCAGAAACTGACTATAGGCATAGCAGGGTATTGTATAGCCTGAGGCAAGCCTCCTAGTCACTTTTGGTCCAAATTGGAGTTGATTTGACTGGTCAGACCAACATCAGGCTGCTGGAACAGAATTCTGATCCATTGACCAACTTATAGGTGTCCAAATCAAAAAGTAAAAACAGTTGTGGACTCAACACATCAATGGGAACCTATAGTGCAAAAATCCAGGCAAAACAGAGCAGGAGACATCCTACGCGTTTACGGGGCTTAGTGAAGTGAAAATTTGACTGAGGACATACAATGAGGTTCCAATTGACTTGAGGATTCTAGAACTTCTTTCAGAAGTGAATTTGGACCTTATTTGACCTTTTGACGGAGCAAAGACGGAATTCAGACTTTTCCTGTAAATTGATCAACATCCGAGGGAAGTACAGTTCCAGATTAGCAGACCTAATCCAGAACATCAGAAGTGTATAAAATACAGTAGTGGTTGAGGTTAACTCTCTAGTTATACCAATCATTACTAAAACCACCTCTAGCGGTTAAATGCTTTGATTCGATTGCCGAAATTAAATGCTTGTGTACAGGTATATTCAACGGCAAAGCAAGAAGTTGTGCGAAAACTGATCCTTTGCCAGGTGAGTGGTTGGATTTGTGTTAAGTTGCATAAGTTTGATGAATTTAAGATCAGGAAGACACAGTTTTAGAGACCAAAAGGTGGCAGGTGATCAGGGAAGCTTAGTGTCCACCGAAGAGAGTGTAACTCAGGCAAGGCTAGATCCACTAGCACCGATTATTGAGGAAGGAAGTGATACTGACACTTCATCCGATAAATCCTTCTTCATGATGGGTAGTCAACAGCCAGGAGGTTTCACCTACGATGGACCAATGCCAGGAGGAAGCACCTCCCTAAATCCTTTGAATAATTCCAAGTTCACTGTAATCTTCTTAGAAGGAACAAACTCGAGGAAAGCCCTAGTTTATTCTTACTATCGAGGATGCAAGTGTATTTGTATTGAAGAAAGGCCGGCTTAGAGACTAGAGATAATTCGAGTCTATGATGATGGAGATAGATTCCGAGACGAAAAGGGGAACCACTATCTAATAGTTAGTAACCCTGAGGATTACAATAGATATGGAGATAACGTGGCAAAAGAAAAAATGGTTTCAAAAACTCAAGAACCGCCACCAAACATTGATCGACCTGGAGCGCTTTTTATGTATGATAAGAAAACAACCAGGGTCTCAACCTATAATGAGAATGTGGGGATTTACAAGCATGAGAGCGAGGGAATAGTCTCTTACTTTCGGTGCAAAGAACCCTATCCAAACGAATTAAGCAAAGACAAGGTTCTTTACTTATTCTCTTATGAAATTGCTATGGGGAAGGATATCGTTTTTGTTGATAGGTACGGGCGAGAATACAAACGTATTCTCCCAGAGGAGGTAGAAAAAGCAACAGTTCCAGGAGCATCAACATATGCCCCCGAAGAAGTTTCAAGAGCCACCTACACCCCTAGAAAGTCGACAAATCCCTTTTCAAAAGAGTATGACGCGACCTTACATTCTACCCGACCGCAGACATTCAACAACCAAAACCAACCAGCAACTATCATTGCAGGCATGGCTTCGACAGAGTGCAACATTAGAACAAGATCGAAACCCGAGATGGTTATCAAGCCGCACGAGGGCTAAGGGATTTACAAGAACCACCACTCTATTCAAGGTATCAAGGCGAGAGTAAGCCAAAAACTCAAAGGTCAATAGAGCCTAGAAGACCATCCATAGAATGAGTTCGAAGGGATGAACCATCTCTTGCAAGAACTGTTAGAAATTATGGCTTAGGAGCACCACTGGGAGAGGAACCCACCTACTACAAAAGGCCATAGGAAGTATATAGATTGGGACGAGGAGATCCAATGATGAGATTTATAGACCATCGTAGAATTAGACCTTCTCAAGTGCAAAAATGGGTAAACAAGAAATACACGGGAAACAGAGATCCTAGAGATCATGTAGCAGCCTTTGTGCGTGTAATTAGAGTTGAAGAGGTGTTAGAATTCCCTACCCAATTTGCAGGATTTGGACTAACCCTAGAGGATGACACTGCTACTTGGTTTGACTCTGTGGAACGTAGAGACTTTGAGTCTATGGAGGAGGTGTTTGACGAGTTTATTGAGGAATTCTCATAAAGGGGGATAGCTCATAATACAGTCGCACAAATCCATAAATTCAAACAGATTGAAGGGGAATCTGTGCGAAAGGAGGCCTTGAGACTAAAAAGATATGTTAAGTTCTATCCTGTGGAAGAACTGCCAACTCAGTCCAGACTTATGCCTGCAGATAGATCTACATCATTCCCTGGACGGTTTGGAGGACTGAGAGAGGTGAGTAGGGTCGAGTCTGGGTATGGCCCTCACAAGTGGTATCAGAGCAGATTGTACCCCCTTGGGTTGGCATTCGAGATAGGCCGGAGTCCTGTCTGAATGTCGGTCCCAAGTGAGAGGGATACCTGCAGATAGACCTACGTCATTCCCTGGAAGGGTCTGGAGGAGTGAGGGAGGTGACTAGGGTCGAGTCTGGGTATGGGCCTCACAAGTGAAGGAATATGGTGGCCTACATTGCATATGGATGCCGAAGAATTTGTAAAGCGTTGTGACGCATGTCAGTGCACCAAGGTGCCGATAAAGAAAGATGAGATACTGCTACGGCCAATGATGGGAGCAAGGGCATTTGCAAAATGGGGCATTGATTTTGTGGGCCTTATTTCACCCCCTGCATATCGCACCCATACCCAATATATCATTGTGGCTACGGACTATCTCACAAAATGGGCGGAAGCCAAGGCAACACAAAAAGTAGATGCACAAACCACTGCACAATTTTTGTATGAGAATATCTTTGTACGATACGGATTACCAATAGAAATTGTCACTGATCGAGGGACACATTTTCCTAATGAAGTCATTGAATATCTGCTAGAGGAATTCATGGTCATACATACAAAATCTGCTCCATATCATCCACAGGCAAATGGACAAGCTGCGGCCACAAATACTCCTCTGAGCATCTGGAGGTGAAGAACGATGCAGATAACGAGTGTTCGGACAGGTCAAGAGAGCGTGGGGAGAAAACAGAGAATATCAAGTTTTATGATTTTGCCAATCAGCACCCTAGATGCCAAGAACGCTATAGGAAAAAACAAGTAGAAAACAAAAAGAGAGAGAACCTGATGCCCAGGATAAAAGATAAAACTCACTATCTAATGCTTGTCAAAGCAGAGAATTGTGTAAAAGACCAAATATCAGGAAGATTCTCGAGAGTGCGAAGGAAAGGAACGCAAGTGGGAATAAAACAAGTACAGAAAGCTAAAACAGAAAAAAAATCAAACAAATCTCAAAAATCAAAACAAGAAACAACAAAAGACCCAGAGTGGACCAAATTGGAGCATAAAAAGAAATACCAAGAACTAAAACGGTCTTTACGAGAGGTATGGACTATTGAGGGAGAAAGTGATGGTAAGGAGAAATCAGAAAAAGGAAATATGAATGTACCATCACACTATCAAAAATTCACCATCCAGGACAGGAAAATCATAATGAAACCACCAGTTAGGGAAAGAATAAACCAGGATGGGCCGGAAAATGCAAAACAATTAGACCTCGCTGAACCAAGTGAAAAGCCTCAACCCGTCTATATCGCAACTGATTTAGAGCCTGAAGAAGAAGAACGGCTAACACAGCTTCTCAAGAAGTATAAAGATGTGTTTGCATGGTCCTACAAAGACCTGAAAGGAGTTGATCCATCGATATGCCAACATACGATTCCTTTGAAATCAGATGCCAAAACTAGCAAACAACGTCCTTATACATATAATGACACATTTGCTAAACAAATCAAGGAGGAGATTGACAAGCTGATGGATGCTGAATTCATCTATGAAATCGAGCATACAGATTGGGTGTCACCCATTGTGGTAGTCCCCAAAAAGAACGAAAAGTTGCGAGTGTGTGTGAACCTCAAAAAGGTAAATGCAGCCACCATAAGGGATAATTATCCCTTGCCGATCACAGAACATGTACGTGAGAGGGTGGCCGAGAAATGGGCTTATTCCTTTCTAGATGGATTTTCAGGGTATAACCAATTGGCAATTGCAATAGAGGATCAACACAAAATAAAGTTTTCCACAGAATGGGGAATTTATGCGATCGAGTTATGTCTTTTGGCTTAACTAATGCCCCAGCTACCTTTCAAAGGTTAATGACGTACGCGTTCAAAGAATACCTGAGAATATTCTTAGAAATATACATGGATGATATTTGTGTACACTCTCTTCTACGAGATGAACATTACATATCAAATCTGTCTTAACCCGGAAAAGTACATTTTTATGGTTAGACAAGGCCGCATCTTAGGACACATTGTCTCAAGAAATGGCATAACCGCTGACCTAGACAAAATCAAAGTCATACTAGACCTGCCCAGGCCTACTAATGCGAAACAAGTGCAATCCTTCATGGGACACTGCGAATATTATCGAAGATTCATATATATGTATGCAGTCATCGCACAACCTCTATATCGTTTGTTAGTCAGTTTCGACTGGACAGAGGAGTGTGAAACTTCATTCCAAAAGCTTAAGGAAACCTTGTATCAGCACCGGTACTTAAGGAACCAAATTGAGAAAAGATATTCCATGTTCACATTGATGCATCTGCATATACCATCGGGAGTATTCTGGCTGATCAACCAGGAGACAGAACAATGGATTTCCCAGTTTGTTATGCAAGTTGACAGTTAAACAGTGCAGAAAAGAACTACATAACCACTAAAAGAGAGGGGTTAGGAATGATTTATGCTGTAAAGAAATTTCGGCATTATTTGCTCGCAAATAAATTTGTGTTCTTCACAGATCATCAAGCTCTTTTGTATCTGGTAAATAAACCATGCAATACTGGGAGAATTGTAAGCTGGTTTATTATATTACTAGAGTTTGATTTCACAGTGGTAGTCAAAAAGGGTAAAACTCATCAACGGGCGGATCATCTTTCAAGGCTGCAAAACGGGGAAGCTCCTAAAGGAGTAATGCATCATTTTAGTTTTAAGCTTTAATGGTAACCTTCGGATTAGGGTTAAGTATTAATGGTAGTTAAGCATCATTAAATTACACTTCAAAGGTAGATTTGCACTCGTAAGCTAAGCTTTAATGTTAACTTTGCATTTAGATGTAAGCTTTAGTGGTTACCTTGCATTTTTAGGTTTTAAGCTTTAATGGAAACCTTGCAATTAGGGTTAAGTAATAAGAGTATCTACGTATCATAAAGTTAAGCTTCAAAGATAGATTTGCACTCGTAAGCTAAGCTTTAATGATAACTTTTCACTTAGATGTAAGCTTTAGTGATTACCTTGCATTTTTAGGTTTTAAGCTTTAATGGAAACCTTGCAATTAGGGTTAAGTGATAAGAGTATCTATGCATCATAAAGTTAAGCTTCAAAGGTAGATTTGCACTCGTAAGCTAAGCTTTAATGGTAACTTTGCACTTAGATGTAAGCTTTAGTGGTTACCTTGCACTTTTAGGTTTTAAGCTTTAATGAAAACCTTGCAATTAGGGTTAAGTGATAAGAGTATCTACGCATCATAAAGTTAAGATTCAAAGGTAGATTTGCACTCGTAAGCTAAGCTTTAATAGTAACTTTGCACTTAGATGTAAGCTTTAGTGATTATCTTGCATTTTTAGGTTTTAAGCTTTAATGGAAACCTTGCAATTAGGGTTAAGTGATAAGAGTATCTACGCATCATAAAGTTAAGCTTCAAAGGTAGATTTTCTCTCGTAATCTAAGCTTTAATGGTAACTTTGCACTTAGGTGTAAGCTTTAGTGTCTACCTTGCATTTTCAGGTTTAAGCTTTAATGGAAACCTCACAAATAGGTTAAGTGCTAAGAGTATCTATACATCATTAAGTTAAGTTTCAAAGGTAGATTTGCACTCTTAAGCTAAGCATTAATGGTAACTTTTCACTTAGGTGTAAGCTTTAGTGACTACCTTGTATTTTAGGTTTAAGCTTTAATGAAAACTCATAAATTATGGGATGACCTTCTAGCTTCTAAAAATGGAAATCTAGGCACCATAATAAGAGAATAGTTGTCTAAGCTTGATAGAAGTAGTTCAATTTTTGGTATTGAAGAGTATTTCTGAAGTTGTCAATTTCAAGTTTGTTTGCAAATATGGGATCGGGGAGATAGGGGATAACTTCGCGGAATTGATCTCCGTGTAGTTTGAACCAAAAACTCTACAAGTTTCCATGGAGATGTCCCATGGATGGGAAAGGATTGCAAAAACCTGGGAATCGTACAAAACGGAGATTGAACTTAAAAAGTTGGCATTTTCGGAGAGACATTAACCATCAAATGCCTATGGCAAAAACTCGCTTGTATTTTCTAATAAACTTGGCTGGTAGATAATTAATGAAAGTAGGAATTAAGGTTGATAAATGAATGAACCTAGAAATTACCAACTAGGAGCTAAAAAGGAATCTCGAGAGGTGATAAGGATAGCCCATTGCAAAACATAGATCTAACTAGGAGTTTTGAAGATTTCCTGGAAATGACCGGGAACCAAGATGGATCTTCTTGGGGTCAATTTGATTGAAAGGCCGGCCCATCAAGAGGATTCTCTTGGGGAACTTGTCGGAGATTGGCCCTTTTCGGCTAGGGCAGTGTAACCGGCAAGTTGTTATACCTAGGTCATTCATGCCCGAGGGATAAGGGATGAATGGGTTTGTTTTATTTTTGCCCAGCCGGGTGAAGTACCCGCGGTATCTTATTGGAAATCGGCCATAATCCGGGTATGGCCTGATGACAATAGTTGGCTGAGAAGGTTATTCTCAGGGAGGATGGTGTGAATTTAATTAAGGAAATTTGTTCCACTTGGTTGCTTAAAAAGGAATTGGAAAGGCTAGGAATATAGGGGCTATCCTGTGCATCTGTCACCAGATAGTGCTATAGCTCTCGAAATAAAATGCTTAGGAAGGAATGATTAAATTACTTGATGAGCCTTTTCCAAACACTTAATTCTGGGAAATATTGTGAAGGTGATGCCATTTTGATGGCTTGTAACCGATTATCTTGGCCTGAATGGGGAGGTAAGATAAATTTATTGAAACTAAATGTGTTGCATGATTAGTTAAGAAACTAGTTACAAGCTATTTATAGCAGATAAAGGAAAGTAAATGAATTAAAAGTTTCTAAATAAAGATCTG
This sequence comes from Adiantum capillus-veneris, assembly GCF_014529385.1. NCBI lineage: Eukaryota > Viridiplantae > Streptophyta > Polypodiopsida > Polypodiales > Pteridaceae > Adiantum > Adiantum capillus-veneris. The sequence goes on from NC_140944.1 coordinate 108,053,027, forward strand.
GTGGGAACAACCACATGAATTTTCATGAACGAGGGTATGCAACAGATTGCATGCTGCTTGTTGTTTGATGATGTCTAATAGACTACTGCCTTCCTGATTTTGTAGTAGTTAAGTACTACCTCGGGAAGGGATTTTCATGAAATGGTTCGGTGGGTGGGCGGATCCGGAGGGTCAGATGGCCGGATGTTGATTTAAAACTTTTATGTTAAACGCTAGGACTACGTGGGATAAAAATGGGTAATCGGGGACGAGAGAGACCAGGTAGGATTGCAAGATCCCTCTTCTTAGGGGAAAGTGATAATTGCCGTGCCTGCTTGTCAGGAAAAAGGGGTTATCGCCATGAACCAAGGGAGAACAAGAAAGGAAGAGCAGATCCTCAAGAAAAAAGATCAAGAGAATCAAGACTAAGGACCACGATTTTGGGTGTAGAAAGTTGTCAAGGATAGATTGATTATGAGAAATGGATAGAATCATTGAATGAAGGGATGTACCCCCTTGGGTTGGAAATCGAGATAGGTCGGAGTCTTCTCTGAGTGTCGGTCCCAAGTGGGAGGGATACTTGCAGATAGATCTACGTCATTCCCTGGAACGGTCTGGAGGACTGAGGGAGTTGAGTAGGGTCGAGTCTGGGTACGGCCCTCACATTGGGTTGGCATTCGAGATAGATCGGACTCCTATCTGAGTGTCGGTCCCAAGTGGGAGGGATACCTGCAGATAGATCTACGTCATTCCCTAGATGGTCTGGAGGAATGAGGGAGGTGAGTAGGGTCGAGTCTGGGTATGGCCCTCACAAGTGGTATCAGAGCAGATTGTACCCCCTTGGATTGGCATTCGAGATAGGCCGGAGTCCTGTCTGAATGTTGGTCCCAAGTGGGAGGGATACTTGCAGATAGATCTACGTCATTCCCCGGAACGGTCTGGAGGACTGAGGACACCTTGAGATTTTCGTGCATGTTTGTTGTTTTGTCGCGAAAACTAGCGTAGGGTTCACATAGAAAGCGAGGAGTAGAGACCTACAGGTAGAAGTGACCACCTAACCGCTAACCCAAAAGCAATGAGACTTCATCGGCAGCTTATCCTAGCATAGGAGACCACTTTTGGATGACCAAAGGCAGTAGAAAACCATCGGGAAAAACCCTAATTCCTAGAGCCCCGCAAGAGGCCACCAAATGGGAAATCGGCGGAGAGGCGCCCAAATGCTACCAAAACTCATGGGTGGGAGCATCTCGACATGCTCGACAAGTCTATATAGCCCACATGGCCAAAAGGTGACCCGAAGTGGCACTAAACTTCAGAAACGGCATCAGACACACAAAGCGTCAAATAGCTCTCGCGGCCAAACCGCATGTCCGTTTGCCACCAAAATTCACGAGCGGCTTTCCTAGACCACAAACAACCAAGTCCTATGGTGGTAGACCACCGCAAGTCATCGAAGACATGTGAACGCAACCACGGGCGCTTCTAGAGCGACAAATTGCCAAACGGAGCTCCGGTGAAGCCAAAGTCAACAAAAACAATATGGCAAGGATCCTCAAGGGATCGGGAAGCTATGGAGACCAACATCGAGAAACTTCATCGCCAAAAAGCACTCCAAAAGTCAGAAAACGGCTCGGAGACTCTGAAATCCACACAGGGAGTTTCTTTCTATCTATTTGAATTTTTTGTTGAAATAATGCTTAAAAGGGACTCAGGGGGACTAAGGGCAGGTGCCAGTAACTCTTCCAATATAATTTTCATCAGGAGACATCCTACACGTATGATGTCACCAACCCCAACATTCTCATCACACAAAGTTTCTGAATAGCCTTTACGTGCTAGCCACCAAGTTTCATCACATTTGGACAAATATTGACCTCATGTGCACCAAAAAACGCAAAGTCAGGGCATAGAGGCAATAATGGGCCATAGACCTACCAAAAATTGTCCAAATCACATAAAACTTTCACAATACATTCATGAGCACATTGCCAACCTATCTGTGTGGTCATATTTAAAAAATGATGAGATAGACATCCTACGCGTAGGATGTCTAAATGACATTTTTGGCCCCCAGATGGTATTTTTCAACTCCAGATCTCTTTATTACCCCTTCACGAGCTCATGTGTTAAATTTCAACCCATTTGAATATCATTTGCCACCTGTTGGGGGCATCCTTCCAATTTGTGAGCCTAAAGCCTGAATCTACCCAAAAATGCACTTTTTGATGCCCAAACCCAATTCCAATCACATAGCCATGTTGCACAGGCCAAGGGCCATGAGCTTGCCAAGTTTCACCAAAAACTGATGAAAAAGACAGCCTACGCGTAGGATGTCTAAATGATAAATTTTGGCCAGAATGATACTGTGAGCACATGCAGGGTTACCCAAGTTCCTTTTTAGTTTTATTTTCAATTTTCGAGTCATTTGGATAGTTAAAACTCAGTTTCTCAGCTAATATGGAAAAAACGCTAACTTAGGACTACTGAGTGCAACAGGATCCATGGCAGCCGCAAAATTACCTGCAAAGAAGAAGAGGATGACAATAAAAGATTACTTGGAAGAAGTAGAGCCGTTTGTCATCCCAGAAGGAACTCTGAAGCCAACCAGCACGTGGATTCAGAAGGACTTGCTAGAGTCTAATGATTTGAAGATCTACCAAGGTGTATTCAAAGATCCTGAAGGAAATGCAATAGAGCTACCCATGCTACCTTGGGAGCTCAATGAATTTGTCCGAAGCAAGATGGGAGAGTACCTGGAGAAGATAGATCTCCATAACTAATTTGAAGCTGTGACAACAGGAATTGACATCAAAAGCGTTTGGGAATTTGTGACCACTATCAAAGAAGATGGAGTGGCCAGAGTCACTGATCCGCAGGGCAAGCCAGACACTATGATTATCATCACAAAAAGAGTGGTGGCACCCGCTCTAGACCTCTCCAACAAGGGAGATAGTGTGACCAAGAGAAGAGATGAAGTCAAGGTGTACTTAGAAAAGAAAAAAAAATACACCTTTGAAGATATTGCAAACCCTAAAGTGGCTGTCATGAGCCAGCTCTACAACCAATAATTTCATATGTGTACAAAGCAGCCACAGAAGTACACAATGCCGCCTGAAGCCATTGCTACCACCTTCACCTAGGCAATGCAAAAGAGCAAGCCAAAGATGATCAATTATGCAGCTTATATCCATGACAACCTCGTGAAGATGGGCAACAAAAACCCCACCTACATTGTTGTTGAGCCAGCAGAGGAAGTGTTGAGCCAGCAGAGGATCACACCCACATTTTTGCTCACACCCATCATTTTGTAACCATTGATTGTAATAAATGTCTTTCCGACATTAATTTTGATTTGAGCCATTCATTAAGTAACGGGACTCAATTGAGTTTCCAGCTTGTAATCCCGAAGTAATTTCACCTGTTGATGTAAATAGTTAGAGATGTTCTCACCTCCAAGGCTGAGGTATATAAGCCAGTTTTTGAGCGCCGTGACTGTGTCTGAGAGAGAGAGAGAGAGAGAGAGAGAGAGAGAGAGAGAGAGAGAGAGAGAGAGAGAGAGAGAGAGAGAGAGAGAGAGAGAGAGAGAGAGAGAGAGAGAGTCTTATCTTCTTGCTACGCGAGCTACGGGGCCGCCATTGGAGAAGCGACACCGCCATTGTGTTAGCAACGGTGAGAGCTACGCACAGATACCAAGAGTGCGCGCTATCGGCTTCTACGTGTGGTAAGTTCCTACGAGCTTCTGTGTGAGTTTTCTTCCAACTCGTGTGTCGGAATAGAGCGTGCAGCATATCTATAGAACCACAACGAGTAGAGCTACACATTAGTACCATCGGGGTCAAGTTTCGGTCACCTGTATCTTTCGGCCTGTCTTCATACGCGTTTGCCGCACGGAGTGGTTATAGGTTGATTTTGCAGTTCAAGTCTTTAGGGTGTTGTTCTTACCTAGTGTATAGACTTCCCCTTGAGTTTGAGATCGATTCAATGATTCTAGATCCTGTTTCGTATAGCATTCGTTCGTAGTATGGATTTCAGTCACTTGCGTATTTTAGAACTTAGATTTGATTTCCTTAGTAGTGATTGTCATTAGAAGGTCGAGTAGGTGATTTGACACCCACCTAGTTGTTTCCATGCGCCTGCGGGTCAAGCTCCGTCCTCGTCTGACAAATTCTATTGTTGGTTGAATTCTCGCTATTTAGCTTCCGCTAGCGGCGTAACCGCCTTAACATTTGGCGCCGCTGCCGGGGACGAGAGCCCTAAGTAGGTGACCTTAGAGTAATCCTACGAGGTGAGTCGTATAAACTACTTTGTATACTTTAGTTAGAAAAGATCTAGGAATGGTGGACTCCGAAGGTCTCGAGAGATACTAGGAAGTGGGGTATTCCTGGGTCTTCCGTGTTGACAGTATTTTTAGTTTAGCTTAGATTAGATTGATTTTGATGGTGTTTAAGTGGTTGTTGACATAAAAAGCATTTGCTACTCCTTGTGTGGTAGTAAATCTCTTTATATTTTCAATTGCAAAAAATCCATTTTATGATTAGAAGTAGCTTAGGTAGGGCCTGATTTGATCCTGATCTAGAGCTATCAATTGGTGTTCTATTTGCTTGATGTGTTTGATTGCATGTTAGATCACTAAAAAAGTCGCTTTGGTAGTGAAATATGCAATAAACAAAGTTCAGAAAAATTTTCTGTGTAACTGATTGTTGCTGAGCACTTAAAAGAGCTATTGGAAGAGTTCTGTGCTGAAAAACTGGAAATCTGCAACTTTAGACATCATACGCGTATGATGTCTTAGGACCTAAACAGAGACTAAAATTAAAAATTTGACATTGCCAGAGTGTTTAGAAGGGGGGTTTTACCCTAAGATCAACTTGAAACAAGGGCTTTAACACTCTCAGAAACCCAAAAGACCAAGTCAGAGAGCAAAAAAAAACGCAAAGAACAAGAAATTTTGATTCAGATCTTGTTTTTACATTCAAACCTGACAAAAACACTTGAAACTCAATTGTAAACATTGGAGAAGGCTTAAAACCAAAAATAGTCAAAATCTGGGACAAAAGACATCATACGCGTATAATGTTTTTTGGCACATCCACTGCTTATTTTTGAAATCTGACCTGACAAGATTGTTACAAACACTGTAGAAAGCATAAATATCAAGTTTGGACCCAAATTGATGAAAAAGACATCATACGCGTATGATGTCTTTGAGCTAATTTTGGACATATTTTGATATTTTGCCAACACAGATCCATTGTAATAGCTATCTAGAGGCTATATTTCAAGTTTCATCCCATTTGGATAACAATTGACCCAAAAACAAGTCAAAAGCAGAAAATTGCCAAGAAAAGCCTGAACTAGCCATAACTTGCTCAAACAGAGTTCAAACTGAATTTTGTGAGTGAACAGAGCATAAAGGGGCCACTGAGAGTGAGCATAACCAAAATAGTCAAAATCTGTGAAAAAAGACATCATACGCGTATAATGTCTTTTTCAGCATAACTGCGACAAAATTCTTACTTGATGAAACAGAAGTTGTCCAACTGACAAGATTAAACAATTGACCAAGTATCAATCAGTTTGGATCAATTCTGACCACAAAAACTTGAGGAAAACAAATTGCCGAGACGGAAAAGTTACAGTCCTTTAGGGGAATTGATGAATTTGAGATCGGGCAGGAATCTCCGGAATAATCAACCAAAACTAGGGGAACCAGCAAGTGTCATATCAACCGAGGGAAGTGTAAACCAAAGTTGGGTGCAACCATTAGAGCCGATCTTTGAAGGAAGTGTTTCTGATACTTCTTCGGAGAGGTCTTACGAGATTTTCACCGAACACTCGAACAGGAACAACAGAGAAAATATGGCAGCAGGATCATCAAACCCTTCCGCCACAATGAAGCTACTGTTCATAAAATATCAGTACAACAATGAGCAAGGTGCAAAGATCTACAAAGATGGAGTGGACCGCTATTGTGTAAAGATAGAAGAAAGACCTAGTGAGTTCAAGGACTTAGTGCCTATGAGCTATAGCGGAGATAGATATCTAGATGACGAGGGTACCATGTACTTGGTAGTCCTAAACCCTAACATTGTGGACAAGTGGGGATTGATGGGCACCAAAGCCAAAATAGATGAAGAACTCGAGGAGAAAGCACCAATAATGGACTTCCCTAATGCGAGGTTAAGAAGAGAGAATGAAACTACAAGGATCAACACTGATAACATCTATGTGGGGCTATACAAATATAATAATGGGGAGCAAGATCTCTATTATAGATGTGAAGAACCCTACACCGGAGAGTTGACAGACAAAAAAAGACTCTATGTCTTTACCTACACAGAGGGATCGGAAGTGAAAATTGCCGCTTACGATAAGTATGGCAGGCAATACTCAACAATGGGCAAGAAAGAATTAGAAGGATATACATACTTTGGGGGACCACTACATCAATATTATGTTACTTCTAGCTCACATAGACCAGCACCAACAACTGGAGTGCAAAACTCAATGACAACAGGAGGACAAAGAACTCAAGTTGCTGACTCTTTCAGTCAACCTTGGGACTCGAAGCTCGGACCAATGGGATCATTACATTCCAGAGAGTCAATGGAGACGAATCGAGGTAGTGTAGTTCCAATCCCCACCTATACCACTCCAGGTCCAAGGTTCGAAGCGGAACCATCACATTTACCTCCTAGTAGTAGATTTAGGGCAGGGGAACCGACAAGGGTAACCCATGAAGTCCATGATGCTAGAGAAAGCTTTAGCCGGGACACAGGAGCAATGAGATTGGTAGCAGACCATAGACGTATGAGACCATCTCAAGTAGCCAAGTGTATGCCAAAGAAGTATGGTGGTTCAGGAGATCCGTATGCACATGTGTCGCTCTTTAAGCAAGTATTAAGAGATGAGCAGATAACAGATTTCCATACACAATACGAGGGATTTGGTCTTACTTTAGAAGGTACAGCATTGACATGGTTTCAACCACTGAACAGAGCGAGATTCCATGACATTGACCATTTGCTAAGAGAGTTTGCTGAGGAATTCTCAAAACGAGGGATTAAGCACAATACGGTCTCACAAATATATGCTTTTAAACAGAGAGAACACGAAAAAGTGAAGGAAGCTTCACTTCGCTTCAAACAATACATTGAGAGATGTCCAGTACGTGAACGACCACAAGATGACAGACTATCTGTTCTCTTTATTGAGGGACTGAGGAACGACACTCTCAAGAAGGACTTGCACTTGAAAGCTTGTACAAGTTTCGAGCAAGTAACGAGAGAGGCATTGTACTTAGTGGATAACTGTACGGTTTATGGGGAGGTGTCAGCGGATACAGATTTTGCATCCAGTAGCTCCTCCTCCGTAGCGAGCGAGACTACCACTAAAAATAATGTTCAAACAACAACCATGCCAAATGTAGAGCAAATGATAGAAGTTGCTCTAAAAAGGATGGCACCATACCAAAAACCATTGCCAAAAACACTGAAATGGTGTGCAATTGAACAAAAATGGACAAATCATCCAACAGAGGAGTGTTATTACAACAAAGGGTATGTAAGGGAGCGCCAGTACGCACCTCCTGCTCAATTAGCACCACCTCAGATACATCCAGTACCTCGATACCCAACATGAAATGTACCAGGACCTATGGGGATAGAAAGACCGCAACCGGTATTGGGACAACAACCACCTTTACCAGGAGCAAGACCAGTGGGCATTAGATATGCACCAACCTTAGAGAATCAGGAAGAACAAGCCTTAGTGCCTGTTCAAGCCTATTATGAAGAATCTGGTGCACACATGTCTCCAACTATGTATTACCCACCAGAAGAACCCAAACAACCAGAACCATGGGGCATGATTGGGAATGTTGGAATACCAACAGTTACAAGTGCTTTTGATGAAGAGAGATACAATTTGGACGCAAGAACATTGATGTTCATAGCTCATGGAGGGTTAACAGGACAAAGACCATCCTATCCACAAAGGACGAATCAAATGGGCCCAAGACCAGCACTAGGACCCTGTTACAAGTGTGGAGGTGACCATCTGATGAATGTTTGCCCACATACGGAAATCATTAGAATTAACGCTTATTGCACTGAGTGTGGGGTTACTCACTTCATTGGGGATTGTTCAAAGAATCCAAACAAAGTGCAAAAGACGACATTGAATATGCTAGAAACTATTCCTACCAGCAGTGGGTCTGAAAATGAAACTCTGATACCAACGCAAGTTGTTACTAGAGCTCAAGCTAAGAAAACCACTAGAGAACTTGAGAATGGAAAGTTAGAGACTGAAGTGGTTAGTCCAGGACCTCGGAGTCAGAAAAACACATGGAAAGCTAGAAAAGCACGCATGAAGTTGAGAAGAGAACGTGAAGACGCTATTCTAGCTGAAGAACTAAAGCGAACGAAAGATAGATTAGAAAAACTTGAGAGTCAAAACGGGAAAAGAGAGATGAGCCCGGAAAGAACGAAACAAAAGAGTACCAAAGAAACAACGAGCTTAAGCTCAGGGGGATCAGTGCTAGTTGACAAAGTACACGAACCATTGGACGCACTGATGAGAGCTTACGAAGCTAGGTTAAGGAACAACCAAACACAAGAATAGAGGTGGATGACATACCCAAACGCGGAATTGGAAAAGCAGAGACTTGAAATGTGCCAGAGAATGATCGAGACTGCACAAGCTTTATTAGAACCACCAAGAGAAACAATGAATTGTGGAACGGAAAACCCAATTCAGCAAGAGACTATCGTTTCACAGGTAGCTGAAAAGACTCCCAGTGCACAAAAGCCTGAAAATACACACAAGGATGACCGCATAGTGTTGAACACAACCGATCAGGAGGTCGAGAGTTTTCATCCAGTCATACAGAGGTCTTACGGAAGAGATGATGATTACAATGAATTTTGGAAACAAGTGAGAGAGGCAAACTTTGCAAACGAGCTAAGTTGCCAAGCTAATCAGACAAATGGGAAAGGGACATCAGAAATCCTCCCATTGTGGAATTTGAGGCAGGATCTCAAGTGGACTTGGATCTGCAATCTTACTGGGGAGATGGGGGCTCTGTTAGAACAATGGAGACCAAACCTCATTCACTGAAAACCTTACCTTCATACTTAGGAGAGTATGAAGCAAAATCCGAGATTAGAGCACTTCCCTCACGAAAAATCTCATCAGAAAAAGTCATGGACTCGCAAGGATTGATAGAGATTTTGTCAACACCAGTGACATGCACTATCACTTTAGCTGAGCTTTTGAGGCTAAGACCACATATGTGGACCACTGTAGGAAAATGCTTGGAGAAATTCGGGATAAAAGATCCAACATCGAGACTGCAAGAGGGTATACAAGAGCTGAGCAAACCACAAAAGAACGCTAAGCCTGTACCCTTAAACAAGGTCGGAGAGTATTGCGAAGGTGAAGAGGGGAATACAACCTTACCAGTTGAATTCCAAGGAGTAAACACGATGGCAATACTAGACAGCGGAGCTGGGGTAGCCATTGCTACAAAAGAAATCTGGAAAAAATGGGGGAAACCAGCAATATGGAAGACTAGGTTGAAACTCCAATTAGTCGATGGACACATGGAGAAATCTATGGGGTTATTAGAGAAAGTTGTAGTGACTTCTTGCGGCATTGAATACGAACATACTTTTGCTATTGTCGATTTTGGCAAGGAGAATAACTATGATATCATATTGGGAAGACCATTCATGAGACAGTTGAAAATGGTCCAAGATTGGGGCTACGATCATATATACCTGAGAAATATGGAAACCTCTACACGTGTGAACCTGAAAGACCATAGCTACAAAGATGTGAACTAAACACCGATGGAGGAGTTTGATTCAGCTACTTTGGCGGGATCCGAATTTCCAGCTTGGTTAGGTAAACCCAAGGAGTTATGGATGTGTGGAGCCTCGAAATGTGGAAGTCTGAAACGAGAAGAATATGTTTTAGAAAGGGCCATCGAAGACGAAACTTATATAGGAGAACCCTTTCCAGAGGACACACTTGAACCATTAGAATGGACACACATTCTAGCAACCCTAGATGTTTGTGCAATTCCGAATGGTCCCACAACGAAATTTTGCGACAAGGACGGGTACGACGTGGTTCCGTACTTCATGTTGAGAACTGTATTCGAAAAAGAAACTGAAAAGAACTATACACTGGAAAAGGAAGATGAAGAAGAGGTGTTTCACGACATTCCCGATCATCCTGAGTGGGGAAATGAAGCAGACAACGAGTCAACGGACAATTCAAGCGGAAACGAAGAAACTATAACGGATGTCCGATTTTATGATTTTCCGAACCAAACTAAACAATGCCAGAAACGCTATAGAGCAAAGAGAAAAACAAAGGGGGTTAGAACCAATCCGATGCCTAGAATAAGAGGAAAAAATCAATTCCTAATGCTAATAAAGGCGGAAGATTGTGTTAAGGATAAGATTTCTGGAAGAATGAGAGGCAATGATCAAAAGAGCTTACGAAAAGACAAAAAAGGCTCAAGAAATCAAGTTCAAAGGAATGGAACGAAAATAGAAACAGAAAAATCAGAAAAGAACAAGCGCAACAGAGAACACACGGAGTCCAAGTTAGAACGTAGAAACAAGTACAGAGAGCTCAAGAAAACTCTGAAAGAAGTTTGGACGACAGAAATTGAGAGTGGAGAGGACGAAAACGCCAAAATCAAGGAAAACATGGATGTTCCCTCTCACTATAGGAAATTCACAATAGAGAATAGGAAGGTGGTATTGACCCCACCTATTCGAGAGAGAAAGGAGAACGAATCTTATGATGGACCGGAGGATGCAAAAAAAGTTGATTTAGCAGCTCCAGGTGAGACGCCTAGACCGGTGTACATAGCCACAGATTTGTTTCCAAGCGAGGAAGAGAGACTTTTGAGTCTTCTCAGAGAGTACAGGGATGTGTTTGCATGGTCTTATAAGGACTTAAAGGGAGTTGACCCATCGATATGTCAACACACAATCCCACTAAAACAAGACACAAAGCCTAGCAGACAGAGACCATACACGTATAATGATACGTTTGCTAAGCGAATCAAGGAAGAGATAGATAAGCTAATGGAAGCTGAATTCATATACGAGATTGAACACACCGATTAGGTATCTCCGATTGTGGTAGTACATAAGAAGAACGGAAAACTCCGAGTGTGTGCCAACTTAAAGAAAGTGAATGCTGCAACAATCAGGGACAATTATCCCCTGCCGATAACTGATCATGTTCTAGAGCGTGTATCAGGGAAAACAGCGTACTCCTTTCTTGATGGTTTTTCAGGATATAACCAGCTAGCCATAGCACCAGAAGATCAACATAAAACAACTTTTGCAACGGAGTGGGGAATTTATGCTTATCGAGTTATGCCTTTTGGTCTAACCAATGCTCCCGCAACCTTCCAGAGGCTGATGACGCATGCTTTCAAAGCATACTTAAGGCTGTTTCTAGAAATCTACATGGATGACTTATGTGTACATTCTCTACTGAGAGATGAGCATCTAGAACACCTAAGAAAAGTATTTGAGAAATGTAGGACATATCGCATTTGTCTCAATCCTGAGAAATGTGTGTTTATGGTCCGACAGGGCAGAATTCTGGGACATATTGTCTCACAAAACGGAATATCCACGGATTTAGAGAAGATAAAGGTTATAGTGGATATGCCTAGACCAACCAATGCGAAACAAGTGCAGAGCTTTATGGGACATTGCGGATATTATAGACGATTCATTTACATGTACGCTATAATAGGCCAACCACTTTACAGGCTAATAGTGAACTTTGAATGGACAGAGGAGTGTGAGGAATCGTTCAAGAAATTGAAAGAGGCACTCATTACTGCTCCAGTCTTGAAATCACCAGATTGGGAGAAGATATTCCATGTGCATATAGATGCTTCGGCATATGCAATAGGATGTATTCTGGCTCAGCCAGAAGAAGGAAACATGGATTTTCCTATCTGTTACGCCAGTCGACAGCTCAACAATGCAGAGAAGAATTATACCACAACAGAGCGAGAGGGATTAGGAATGATATATGCTGTGAAGAAATTTCGGCATTATCTTCTAGCCAACAAGTTTGTGTTTTTTACGGATCACCAAGCCTTGCTCTACCTAGTGAATAAACCATGCAATACCGGGAGAATAGTGAGATGGTTCATTATCTTACTGGAATTCGACTTCACGGTAGTTGTAAAGAAAGGCCAAACACATCTTAGAGCTGATCATCTTTCGCGATTGACGAATGGAGAAGACCCTATAGGAGTAGATGACGACATGCCAGACGCGTACTTGTTCAACATAGAAATGATACCGAGGTGGTCTCAAAATGTCGTTAACCTGTTAACCTATGGAGGAGAGTTTGATAGAAGAGAATACAACGAGAAACATATTGCTATTCAGCAATCCAAGAATCTTCAATTGATTGCAGGAAGGTTGTATCAATTGGGAAATGATCATGTTTTACGACTATGCATCAATCCTGAGGAATATAGTATATATCTGCGCGAAGCACATATTCAGGAATGTGCATTTCATTGTTCAAGAAGGAACACATATAGAAATTTGTTACAATTGGGAGTCTATTGGCCAGGAATGAAAGAAAGCGTACATGAATATGTCACTGTATGTATTGTATGTTCATCAAAACCGCCAGCCGAGTATTCGACATTATATCAGATAATGATTTCTCCAGAATGGAGTCAGTATATTGTTGAATATCTCACAAATAGAACTTTCCCAGAAGGAACGTCAAAAGCTCGTCAGAAATCTGTAGAGACAGAAGCTAGAGAGTACGCTTTAATAGGAGATCAACTCTATAAGAGAGGTAAAGACAACCAGCTTAGGATTTGCGCATCAGAGTCTGAGTATGTGATAATCCTAGAGCAAGCTTATGGAGGAGTAGGTGGAGGCCATTTCTCAGGTGATAAGACCGCAAAACTTGTCTTAGCCGCAGGAATATGGTGGCCAACATTACATATGGACGCTGAGAAATACGTTAAACGGTGTGATGACTGTCAGCGGACCAAAGTACCACTTAAAAGAGATGATATGCCGCTTAGACCAATGATGGGGGCAAGAGCTTTTGCAAAATGGGGGATTGATTATGTTGGACCCATTTCACCTCCTGCATATAAGACTCATGCACAATACATCGTTGTGGCTACAGACTATCTAACAAAGTGGGTCGAAGCAAAGGCAACTCAAAAAGCAGATGCCAGGACCACGACACAATTTCTATATGAATACGTCTTTGTACGATATGGATTGCCAATAGAAATTGTGAGTGATCGAGGCACACATTTCATAAATGAAGTGATAGAGATCCTTCTAGATGAATTCATGGTAATCCATAGGAAATTAGCCCCGTATCATCCACAAGCAAACGGACAAGCTGAAGCAACAAACAAAACCATATGCACGGTCCTTACGAAGATTGTATCTGAGTCGAGAACTGACTGGGACCAAAAGTTGCATTCAACATTATGGGCATATAGGGTAGCATATAAAACATCAATAGGAACGACCCCATATAACATGGTTTTTGGGCTAAATGCTATCTTACCAATAGAATTCTTGATTTCAACCTTAAGGGTGGCTAAGGATCTAGAGTGGACAGGGCACGAGCTCTCTGATAGAATAGATGACCTGGAAAAGCTAGATGAGCTACGCCTAAAAGCAGTAGCTTCCATCTACGCTCAAAAAAGGCGACAAAAGGAATTTTTTGATAAGCATGTGCGGACTAAAGAGTTTAAAGTTGGGGACTATGTCCTAGTTTACACTCTGAAACAGCATGCTAAGAAGCTTAAAAAGCGAGGGATGGGACCTCTGGTGATTAAAGATCTATCACCAAGTGGAGCCGTCAAGCTTGCTACATTAGATGGAGAAGAAATGCCCAATTGGATTAGTGGATGCAGAGTGAAAAAGTATCTGTTGTCGCTAACACAAGACATGCTTCTCAAAATACATCAAGAAAAGCTGCGTGTCCAGAAAAAGAAAAAGATTGAGGAGGAAGCGCAAGCCGAGGCGAAGGAAAGAATGGAGAAAAGAAGACTACTACGTCAGAAACAGCGCAATGAAGGAGCAATACGAATAAACGCAGTCAGTATAACAGAAATGGATAATGACAAAGAAGAACCCATCATTGAATGCAAAGTAGGAACCAACCAAATCAAAGCCAGAGCACTATTGGATTCAGGAGCTCAAGCTAACCTACTTTCACTCAGTTTGTATAGACAATTGTCAAATGACACTAAACTACAAACTGCCAAGCAAGAGTTAAAGAGTTACTCTGAGAATTCAATCAAAACTGTCGGATGCACAGTTTTACATATACAGATTAACCAATATGTGTATCCTCATATGTTTTACGTGGTTGAAGACCAAGCTACACAACATCCATTATTGCTAGGACAACCATGGCAGAAGCAATATAATGCAATGATTGACTGGAGTTCTAATTCAGTGCTTATCAAATACGAAGGTGAAAGTCAATCAGTTAAGTTCACCAAAGGAGAAGAGCCAACTCCAAAGGACGAATCCAAAGACAAAGATAAACAACAACCAGAGAAAAAGAAGAAGCAATGGCAACCAAAAGTTTCTATACAACCGGATTACTCTTCGACGAGGAATTCTCAACAGTGGATAAGGAAGACAAGCAATAATATAACAGCTCAACCTTGGGATAAAACGGAGTCAACGTTGGTATGGAGACCAAAAAAGGTGGTGCCAGAAAACACAAACAGAGTCTTCAATACCAGACAACAGAGTGATCCCCGACAATCAAGGACAGTGAAACAGATTTGGATTCCAAAGAAGTTCATGACGGCACAAAGCTATAGCAAGCAAATTTGGATCCCAAAGATTTGTAAACAGGAACTCCCTTCAATACAATCAACGGAAACTCCTAGGTATTTCAAGGCGAGGAAATCAACACACAGAACAAAGCAGGTTTGGGTCGCAAAGAGTTTGTGGCAAGCACAAGCAAAGCGGAAGCAGATTTGGATTGTGAAAAAAGACAACAAGGTAACGAAGAATCCATCTACTGATTCTACTACCAAATTGCCAAAACCAACCCAAAACCCGACCACCAATCCATCAATCAAACAAAGAGCAGCTTTATTGGAAAGAATGTTGTATCGTCGCTCTACAATTACATTGGGAATTTATGACCAAAACAACTACAAGGCTTTGCCCACAGACACTTCATAGTCGTCCGGGAGGACTCAGACTAGGAGGGGGGGAGGTATACAGGAGCTACAAAGCAGCTACAAGCGGAAAAAACAAAGAAAAACAAAAATTATATTACAAGGACAGTGTCTTACATGATTTTGCAATTTTTTATGTTTGATTGCGGATATTGATAATATTTATGCCCTTATATACCTTGTTTTGCAACAAGAAGAGATCAAATGATGAATTTGGGTCTCTAGATGTGTAAATATCACTAAATAAGAGTGTTTTTGGAGCTAAAAAGTGGTAATCCAAGTCCAAAAATCACAAAGAAGTGTATATTCATATACACAGGGTTACCAGCTATTTATCGTGTATGTTTGGAATTTTTTGGCTTCAATTTGCTATTTTCCTTTATTTTTTATGATTTTCTTAATAAAAATAAAAGAAAAATAAAAAAGCATGTGAAATGAGATCGGAAAAAAGAAAAGAATAGACGGTGATGGTCCTAATGACAAGGGCAACCCAGGATAAAAATTGGGTACAATTCTGAAAAAGTTGCGGAAAGCCCGAAATGACAGAATTTTGGCAAAGTGGACAGATTTCTCAGAAACAGGGCAAACGGAGTCCAAATTGAGAAATTTCAAATCCTAAAGTGCATTTCACGACGAGATAGGAGCACATGTCAAATTTGGTAACAAGTGATCTGGGAAGCCCGAAGTTAAGTATTTTTCACTTCACTATCAAGCTCATTTCCACTATTACCTTCTTGGAGAGAGCAAAGAGCACACAGGAGCATCCGACCTTCTACCGCCTTCTACGACTGCTACGAGAGCTCAGAGGACACCAGACATGAGAGGTAGACTCGTTGCCATAAGCTTTTGATGCTTATCGTTAACTTTTGTCGCGAAAACTCACCAAAACCAAGAAACAAGAGCAGACGGGGAATGGGGAGGAACGCTAGGTAGGGGCTCAACCGCCTAACCAAACCTTGCAAGAACTTAGAGGTGGGTTACCCTAGTATAGGAGATGAGTTTCTAGCACTCAAAGCTCGAGAAAGAACGACTGGAAAAACCCTAGGTCAACAGAGCCTGCAAGAGGCAAACAGAAAAAAAGTTGTCGGAACGACACAAAACTTCTCAGGAAGCTTAACAACATCGAGGGCAATGCAACCTTGGAGTATCGCCGGGTTTGGATCACCAAAAGTAGGTCGGAACAACCGATTCGGCGGCGGACACACAAAGCGTCATTTTGGCATAACGGCTAAAATTGACGACCAAATTACATGAAACTTCACAAGCAGCTTCAAATATACATGGATGACTTATGTTTGCAAGCAAAACCCAAAAGAAAGCTGATTCACTTACCGATGGTGAAAAAGACGCTTTCGGGCAACCAAATGGAGAAAGATGGAGAACGGGGAGCCAAAGTCAAGTTCAACCAAATAGGTGGCTTCACAACATATCCAATGAGCTGGAAATGCAACTCTCGAGAAGAAAAGTTGAAGAAATTCAACTCCAAGGCAAAAAGACGACTTCGGAGACTGAAATGCCTATAAGGGGGCCTTTTAGCTAAACTGATGACTTTTTAAGTTGAAAACTAGTTAGCAGGGCTTAGGGCACTAGCACAAAGCATTCTTTGCACAAAAAGACCAGCATTTCAAGAAAAGACATCATACGCGTATGATGTCTCACAGCATGATTTTCACATCCATTTCAACATTTGAGTGCATAGCCTCATTCCACATGTTAATCACATCCTATGAACCAAGTATCATGAGAATTGGAGTTAGAAAACCCAAGGAAAACCAAAAAGACGCAAAGTAGGCATTAAACTGATTTTTGGTCCTAATTTTGTCAAAATAACTCCAAACTCATTGAAACTTTGTAGGATTGTTGATTAACACATCTACAAGCTATCTAGAACCAAAAAGAACCATTTTGACACAAAAGACATCATACGCGTATAATGTCTATTTGCACTTACAGAGCCAAAAATGCTCATTTGTCATCATACATCCATTATATATATCTAATACATGCTACATATGAAGTTTGGAACCATTTGGTCAAGTGGATCACCCCATTAGCCCAATTAAGAGAAAATCCTTCATACAAGCCCTATTTTTGTCCCAAATCCAACATATTCAAGTCCAAACCAAGATTTGAGTATAAACAGTCCTTCACTAGCATATGGAGAGTGTAGACATGTAGTAGTGTTAGTGTGTATACGCGCTTCACCAGGGGCACTTTTCTCCCACTGGGTTTTTCCCCCTGGACATCTGGTGTGAAAGGACACCTTATCTCTTAGGGTTTCATATAAGCTTTGTAGCTCTGAGTTTGAAAACACAATTATTATTCCAATACAGAGAGAGAGACTACAGAGATCTCGTACACAAGCTCTGTGTCTTCTCCTTCTCCATCTTCTTCCTACTTTGAGTTGCTGTCTTCCTTCTGTTTCCTGTTTCATCATCTTCAACAATTGGTATCAGAGCCAGGTTATTTCCAGAGCCTCTACTTGCGTTTTCGCGTCCGCGCGCGCAATCGCAGTTTTCAGGCAGTTTTCGGAAAATTTGTTCGTGGGAGCATCCTCGACGTTCCGGGAGTATTCTGAACAGGTGACCTGGGGTTTTACCCCCCTTTCGAAGCCGTTCGAGCCCTCAGAATTTCGTTCTGAGCAGCGTAGCAGAAGTTACTTTTCCGAGGCGTTTAGATCAAGAGGGTGTGCTTTCTGACAGATTTTCTTCAGGTAAACAGTTCTTTTGGGAAGCAGCTTGTCTTAGCTTTGTGCTGAGATTTTGTGTAGAGTTTTGCTTGGATTGGAGAAGAGATTTGTGAATCTCTTGGAGGTTCTTTTGCTCTCTTGTGTGCATCTACAGTATGGCTCAATCTACGGAGAAAGAGATTTTTGGTGCGTTTACATCCGAAGACAAATTGGATGGTACCAACTATTCTCTTTGGTCTTTTATGGCCAAAAATGTTTTGGTTGGTAAAGGATTGTGGGATTATGTATCTGGAGATGAAGTTCGTCCAGGTAGCATTGCACCTGCCACGCCTGGTCGTGGTGCAGCTGTTGGTGCAGGACCCTCACAAGTCACTCCAGAGCAAAAGAGATGGGATACTAAAGATGCACAGGCTATGGCTGTGATTGCCTTAACCATAAAGAGGACAATCACACCACATATCAGATCTTGCAGAACTTCTGAGGATGCTTGGAACACTCTGCAAGCTATGTTTGGAGGAAGAAACGCTGCCAGAATAGAGTTTTTGAAGAAACAACTTGACAAAATACAGATGGACGAAGGTGACGATATTGTCGAGCATCTTACAAAAATCAGGGATCTTAAAGAGCAATTGCTTAGCATTGATGAAGTGATTCCAGAGAAGGACTTGGTTTCCAAAACACTCAATTCACTACCACCATCTTATTTGACTTTTCAGACTTCTTTGACTCTGTCTTTGCGAGCTAATCCTGACCCTCTTCATTTTGAAGAGTTAGTGGCTTTGCTATTGCAGGAGGATCAATCACGTAAGAACAAGTCTTTACAGGTGGATGGTATGGATCATGCTCTTGTTGTACAGAACAAAAACAGGGGTAAAGAGAGTGCTCATCACTCCAAGTCTAGTGCAGGACAATCTTCAGAGAAGTCTAAAGGTGATTCCGACAAGTCCAAGAAGAAAGGTAAATGTCACTACTGCAAGAAACCTGGTCACTACATTAGTGAGTGTAAAAAGCGAATTGCTAAAGAAAAGAAGAAAGAGTCAAGTTTGGTTGTTTCAGCTTCTGGTGATTCTTCTACAGCTAAAGAAGAGTCTGCAAACTTTGTGCAGGATTCTTATGCTTTTGTAGTATGTTCAAATTTTTCTGCTTACAGTGTTGACAAGACACAAATGATTTGGTACTTTGATAGTGGTGCATCCAGGCATATTACTTCAAGGAAGGATTTGTTTTGTTCATTGGATGCAGCTCCAGCAGGAAAGAAGGTGACATGTGCAAATAATGCTTCTTATCCAATCAAAGGCGTTGGTAAGATTTTGATTACCATTTCAGATGGTTCAGATTTATGCTTGCCAGATGTCTTATATGTTCCAGGGATCAAGAAGAATTTGTTGTCTGTATCCTCTCTTGCAAAAAATGGTCTTCGGGTCATTTTTGAGGATGACAGATGTGTTGTACGAGATCGAGAGAATGGTTATTCTCTTATCACTACAGGTACGCTGGAAAATGGACTATTTGTGCTAGATCGTTATGAAAAGCAGATTCAGGTATGTATTGCAGAAACAAAGACTCAGGCCATGCAGAATGCTGAGTTGTGGCATGCTAGATTTGGGCATGTTAGTTATGGCAGTTTGATGACTTTACAACGTCATAATATGGTGCATGATTTGTCCTTATTGGAGATGCCACCAAGACATGTATGTGAAGGTTGCGTTCTTGGAAAGATGCACAGATTTGCATTTTCGCAGGATGGTTCAGTTAGAGCGACACGAAAGTTGCAGCTTGTACACAGTGATGTATGTGGTCCTATGAGGACGCCATCTATAGGAAACAGCCTTTATTTTGTGACCTTCATTGATGACTTTTCCAGGTTTTGTTGGGTGTATCCACTCAAAGCAAAGTCAGATGTGTTTGCAGTTTTTCAACATTATGTCGCCATGGTTGAAAATGAAACAGGTTGCAAAGTACAGACTCTTCGTACCGATCGAGGAGGTGAATACATGTCAGGTGCATTTAAGGATTTTTTGGGAAAGAAAGGCATTAAACACCAATGCACTATGCCATACACACCGCAACAGAATGGTGTTGCAGAAAGGAAGAACAGGTCTTTAATGGAGACGGCTAGATGTATGCTCAAGGCTAAGAGTTTGCCTCATAAGCTATGGATGGAGGCAGTTGCTTGTGCAGCACATGTTTTGAACAGGTGTCCTACTCGTGCCTTGAAGACCATTACTGCATATGAAGCTTGGTATGACAAAAAACCTTCAGTCAGTTATCTTCGTGTTTTTGGTTGTCTTGCTTATGCTCACATCCCTCAGCCGTTACGTGGGAAGCTTGATGATAAGGCAATCAAATGTATATTTGTGGGGTACAGTAGTGGAAGTAAAGGTTATAGACTTTACAATCCTGCTACAAACAAGATTTTTGAAAGTCGTGATGTAATTTTTGCAGAAACTACTGCTCAACCTATGGTTGCTTTTGATGTACCTCATATGCAGACACATGATGTATTTGAAGATTTGCTTCCTTCTTTTGTGGAGAATCAAGAATCACAACAGGTTGATAATCTTGATCAATCTTTTGATCAGCATGTGACACCTCATGATGTAGAGGAAATTGTGCGTGAAGAGCAAGAAGTTCTCAGGGAAGAAAGAACCTTGCCTAAATGGGTTCAGAAAACTTTGCAGGATAGCAAGTTGGATGCACCGTTGCCACGAAAAACACGTGCTGGTACTACTTTTGGCAGAGAGCAAGTAGATTTGGCTTGCTTTAGTACTCTTTGTGATGCAGATGAGCCTGATTCATTTGAACAAGCTTTAGAGTGTGTTCAGTGGAAAGATGCTATGCAGCAAGAAATTGATTCTATTCATAAGAATCATACATGGGATCTAGTGGACTTGCCTACAGGTAAAAAGCCTATTGGTACAAAGTGGGTTTTTAAGGTAAAAAGGAAACAAGATGGTACTGTTGACAGGTACAAAGCAAGGCTTGTGGCAAAAGGCTATGCGCAACAGAAAGGCATAGATTATGATGAAACCTTTGCTCCTACTTCTCGTGCGTCCATAGTTAGATCACTAGTTGCAATTGCTGCTCATCATGGTTGGAAAGTGCATCAGTTGGATATCAAGACTGCTTTTTTGAATGGTGATTTGCAGGAAGAAGTTTATGTAAGTCAACCAAGTGGTTTTGTTGTAAAAGGTCAAGAGCAAAAGGTATGTAGATTGCGTAAAGCTTTGTATGGTCTCAAACAGGCTCCAAGAGCATGGTATGAGAAGATACATACTTATTTGATTGGCCAGGGATTTCAGAATAGTCCAACAGAAAGTACTTTGTATGTCAAAAAGAGAGATGGAGTTCTCATTATGCTAACACTTTATGTGGATGATATGCTTCTTACAGGCAATAGTGCAGATGAAATTGAAGCGTTTAAAGATGCTTTGAGAAAAACCTTTGAGATGTCTGATCTTGGTTTGCTACATTATTACTTGGGTATTCAGTTTGTGCAATCAGAGGATGGCATATACATGTTGCAGGCAAAATATTTGCATAAAATTTTGGACAAGTTTGGTATGCAAAATTGTAAGCCAATCTCTACACCCGTAGAAACTGGATCAAAGTTGAGCATGCATGATGCTGGAGAACCTTTTGATGTACATACTTATGCAGCAGCGGTTGGTTGCTTGATATATTTGGCAGGCAACACTCGTCCAGACATTCAATTTGGGGTTTCACAAGCAAGCAGATTTATGCACAGCCCAGGTATGCATCATTGGCAGGCTGTGAAGCGCATACTTCGTTACCTTTCAGGTACCCCTAATCTTGCCATGTTCTTTCCAAGGGGGGATATGTATGGAAAGCACAGTTCTATGCAGCTTCTTGGTTACAGCGATTCAGATTGGGCTGGTGATTTTGACACACGACATTCCACAAGTGGCAATTGTTTTTTCTTGGGAAATGCATGTATATCTTGGCTAAGCAAGAAGCAACCCACAGTGGCTACATCAACTTGTGAAGCTGAGTACAGGGCAGCTTTCACGGCAACAGTTGATTGTGTATGGATACGCAGGTTATTGGCAGATCTTTGTGAGTGTCAACAGGCACCCACTACCATTTTCACTGACAGTCAGAGTGCTATTGCAGTTGCAAGGAATCCAGTATTTCATGCAAGAACAAAGCACATAGAGGTTCACTACCACTATGTCAGGGAAAGGCTACATGCAGGGGAGATCACACTAACTTACTGTCCTACACAGGATAACATTGCAGATCTATTTACGAAGGCATTATCACGAGAAAAGTTTGAAGCTTTCCGAAAAGCTTTGGGCTTACTCTCATACACATGATGATCTGCTACCTTGTACGGATTCACACTATCACTACAGGGGGGATTTGTAGACATGTAGTAGTGTTAGTGTGTATACGCGCTTCACCAGGGGCACTTTTCTCCCACTGGGTTTTTCCCCCTGGACATCTGGTGTGAAAGGACACCTTATCTCTTAGGGTTTCATATAAGCTTTGTAGCTCTGAGTTTGAAAACACAATTATTATTCCAATACAGAGAGAGAGACTACAGAGATCTCGTACACAAGCTCTGTGTCTTCTCCTTCTCCATCTTCTTCCTACTTTGAGTTGCTGTCTTCCTTCTGTTTCCTGTTTCATCATCTTCAACAGAGAGTCCACAGAACCAATCCCATGAAAAATTGATGAAAAAGACATCATACGCGTATGATGTCTCCAGAGCCATTTTTAGTCCAAATTCTATCCAAATTTGATAAATCCACTGAATAAGCCTATCTAAAGCCAAAACCAAGCTTATAGAGAAAATTGGTCAAAAAATGCACTAAAAGACATCATACGCGTATGATGTCTCACTATGTGATTTTGGCACCTCAGGGCTTCAACCACCAAACAGAAGTGTTCTACATGCCATTTGAAAGTAATCCACCAAGTTTTACCCAATTTGGATCATAAAATCCAATTCCCTTTCAAAATTTTGCCAAGAGCCTGAACTGGACTAAACTGGCCAAAACTTGACCAAATGGGATCCAAACTCAAATCCAATCATATGATACTCATGTATACACTATCAGTTATAAGCACAACCAATATGAAGTCATTCTGACACAAAAGACATCATACGCGTATGATGTCTCAAGCATGTTTTTGAGCCCAGTTTGCATATTTTTTCACCTACATTGCATCCTTAGGCCCTGAATAGCTCATGTTTCAATTTTCAAGTCATTTGAATAGTTAAAAGCTTCATTTCGGCTTTCAGTACTAAAACGACGCTAACTTCTGAAATTGGAGTTACAGGATCCATGGATTCCGCTAAGTCATCGGCAACTAAGAGAAAAAGACCAACCATCAAGGATGCTCTTGCAGAAGTAGAACCTTTTGATATTCCAACAGAAACCCTCAAGCCAACCAAGACTTGGGTGGAGGAAGTAGTACTAGAAAAAGAGGGAATAAAGATCTACCAGGAGACTTTCAGAGATCCTCAAGGGCAATCGGTCGATGTACCTATGATCCCATAAGAATTAGTGGATTATAGCAGATCAGAGAACATCAGCAGATACCTGGAAAAGGCTGACTTACACAGGTTCTTCACCTCGAGACCATCAGGTGTAGACACAAGAAGAGTGTATGAGTTGGCAACATCCATTCAGAAGGATGGGAAAGCCACGTTGACAGCCATGGATGGAGAAACAGTTGAAGTACAGATCACTCCACAGCTCATTGCAGATGCATTGAAGCTGCACAACAAAGGGAGTTCTGTCAGAGAAAGAAGGGAGGCCATAGAGGTCTATGGATCAAAGAAACAAAATACAACCTACGGAGATATGGCAGATCAACGAGCGGCAACCCTTTGCCGATTATACAACCAGTTTTTCCATGTGTGCAGTAAAAGACCGCAGAAGTATACTACACCACCCCATGCCATTGCGACAACCATCACATGGGCACTGAAGAGCAACATGCCAAAAGAGGTGAATTATGCTCAATACATCCACGAGCAAGTAATCGCCATGCACAACCAGAAGCCAAAGTACATAGGAGGAGGAGAAATCCTAACAAGAATAGCTTATGAAGCTATTGGAGCTAGGGATCAAGGGCCACGGGTTCCCTCCCAGAATGAGTGGCTTAGAGAAGCCGATGAAGAGAAAGAACAGCAAGAAGTATCCAAGAGGGCGTCCACAAGAGCACGCCGAAAACTAGAAATAGTTTCAGAACCTGAAGAGGCTGTGGACGAGCCGCTAAAGAAGAAAGCGAAGAAGAAGGCTGATCCGAAGCAAACCAAAAGTCAAAAAGCCGCAAGAATGGAAAGGCTGGTGGAGCAGTTTAGAGCGGAAAGAGCTCTAAAGGGGGACTTTGAAGAAATGTGGGTGCCAGACCCCACTAAAGTCGGAACCAGCTCTGCCAGGCCACATGTTGATCAATATGATCAATATATTAGAGCTTATGAGGAGTCGGAGGCCATACTGGAGCAGCAACCTGTCGAGCCTTATACTGAAGAGGAAGTACAGCTTTTAAAAGCTGAGCTGAAAAAGGACGACAAGGAGAAGAAGGAAGTAGATGAGTCTACTGAACTTCGAGAGAAAGACGGGCAAGCAAACAAAGGGAAAGCCAAGATGTCTGAGGACAATCAGCCCTCTTTTACTGATGTACCAAGCCCGAAGAAGATGGAAATTATTGTGGAGGAGACCACAATAGAAATAGAAACAGAAGTTATGGAAAAGCCGGAGGCCGTAACCAAGGAAAAGGAGATAGATCCAGTTCAGCAAAAGAAAGATGATTATGAGGATCTGGTAGCGATCGGATACAGTGAAGAAGAGGCCCTGGAGGCAGTTTATGGGATATCCCTACGAAAACAAGATGATCGGAAAGGGACGAAGGAAAAGACAAAGGGTACAATGGAGAGTAAAGAGAAAATGGACGAACAGAACATACTAGAAGAGCCGAAGCCATTGGAGGTGGTGGCAGAAAGAGCTATCAAGTTGACAGAGGAAGATGAAAAAGACATGCACATGGTGCATGAACTGCTCAGCAAGATTAAAGAAAGATCCAGAGCAAAGGAAGTAGCAATTGAGACAGCAAAACAAAAGGAAGCAGAGTTGCAGAAGAAGTTAGAGAATGCGATGACTGAATCCGAAAGTCATAAAGCATCACTCTACGACGCAGAAAACGAGAGAGACGGCTTGATACTCCAACTAGCCAAAGCTTTAAGAGAGGTAACAAGTTCACAGGAAGCAAAGGAGCGAATAGAAGATGAGCTGGAGGCAGCCAAGGATGAGCTCATTGAGCTAAGGGAAAGAGTCGAACTTCAAGAAAGGACAATCACGAGACTCAAAACCACCCCTAGAGCTAGCAGAGCAGGAACAGAACAAGAGGGAGCCCTCGTACCAGCTCTGGAAGATCACGTCAGAAGTTTACAAAGAGAGCTAAGGTTAGAGCAAGTGCAAAGATTGCACATGGCGGAGGGATCATTGGCTGCAGAGGAGAGGCTCACATCAGAAAACCAAACACTAAGGACAGAAAATGAGGCCCTCCGCAAACAGCTCCAAGACCTCCAAGAGCAACAAAGAAGAGAAACAGAGACACCACAAGAAGAAGTAGGGGGAGCAGCCATAGAGCTACCAGAAACTGGAGAGGCAACCACAATTGAAGATCCAGCCCCAGTTCAACAAATGGCCTCGACTTCAGGAATCTCTGAAGAAGAAGAACAAAGGCTCCAGGACCAAATAGAAAAGTCGACAGAGGAAAGTGCCAAGGCGGAAATGGAATGGGAAAGGAGACTCCTCATCTCCATTAGACTTCAAGGTTTAGACACAAAAGTGCTCCATGAAGAGTGGATGCAACCCAGCCTGCCTTTCCCTCTGATGAAATTTGAAGTGATAAAGACGAAAAAGAGAATAGAGGAGGAGCAGTATGTCGCTCTTTACGAAGGTGACATCACAAAGGATGAACAATCAAAGAAGATTGTAGATTCTCAACCTAGATGGAGGAAAGGTTGGCTAAACAAATACCCAGCCTACCTCATCTACTTGGTAGAGGCTCCAAAGGAGATTCGGGAGGATGCAACCTTCTGCCCGGTGCCAAGAGTCAGAAACTGGAAAGAGCATGGCAGGATTGCAGAAAAGAAGCCAAATTGGCTTAATTATCCCAGGATGCCAGGACCAAAGGAAGGAAAGAGAATAGGTAAAGCCTACATGGTGAAAACCCTAATGGGCACCATCAAACTCTTTACTGGCTCTCCTGACCTTTCGTGTCAGATGCTAAAGAAAATCTGCAGGACTCTCTTAGCATGCATTGAAGTGTTCGTGCCAGATAAATCCACGACCTCGAGTCTACTATCGACGGCCGACACAGTGACGGATATGATGTATGATCTTTCATTGCAGCCATCACCAAAGGTGTTACATCTCTTATACCAAAGAATTATGTTTTTGCCTAGCTTCCACATGCAAACATTCGAAGAAGCTTTCTACACCGGCTTTTTCACTCACGAAAGCAAAATATTCGGCCCAACCTTGACCATCGGCCACCTACGCTACGAATCACATTTGCAGATGCTCAAGACGACAGGATTCTATTGACCAAGCCTAAAAGTCATGTCAGGGACGACATGAACGCGGAGGGGGGGAGTGTTGAGCCAGCAGAGGAAGTGTTGAGCCAGCAGAGGATCACATCCACATTTTTGCTCACACCCATCATTTTGTAACCATTGATTGTAATAAATGTCTTTCCGACATTAATTTTGATTTGAGCCATTCATTAAGTAACGGGACTCAATTGAGTTTCCAGCTTGTAATCCCGAAGTAATTTCACCTATTGATGTAAATAGTTAGAGATGTTCTCACCTCCAAGGCTGAGGTATATAAGCCAAAGTTTTGTAACCTAAGAGAGATTCAATTATTAATCAAAGTGAGTTTTTGAGCGCCGTGACTGTGTCTGTGAGAGAGAGAGAGAGAGAGAGAGAGAGAGAGAGAGAGAGAGAGAGAGAGAGAGAGAGAGAGAGAGAGAGAGAGAGAGAGAGAGAGAGAGAGTCTTATCTTCTTGCTACGCGAGCTACGGGGCCGCCATTGGAGAAGCGACACCGCCATTGTGTTAGCAGCGGTGAGAGCTACGCACAGATACCAAGAGTGCGCGCTATCGGCTTCTACGTGTGGTAAGTTCCTACGAGCTTCGGTGTGAGTTTTCTTCCAACTCGTGTGTCGGAATAGAGCGTGCAGCATATCTATAGAACCACAACGAGTAGAGCTACACATTAGTACCATCGGGGTCAAGTTTCGGTCACCTGTATTTTTTCGCCTGTCTTCATACGCGTTTGCCGCACAGAGTGGTTATAGGTTGATTTTGCAGTTCAAGTCTTTAGGGTGTTGTTCTTACCTAGTGTATAGACTTCCCCTTGAGTTTGAGATCGATTCAATGATTCTAGATCCTGTTTCGTATAGCATTCGTTCGTAGTACGGATTTCAATCACTTACGTATTTTAGAACTTAGATTTGATTTCCTTAGTAGTGATTGTCATTAGAAGGTCGAGTAGGTGATTTGACACCCACCTAGTTGTTTCCATGCGCCTGCGGGTCAAGCTCCGTCCTCGTCTGACAAATTCTATTGTTGGTTGAGTTCTCGCTATTTAGCTTCCGCTAGCGGCGTAACCGCCTTAACAATTGTGCTGGGTGAGCTGATAACAAAAGTGGTTTATGGGGCATTGCACGCCTAAGGAAACTGGCCTGACCCTCCATCACAGAATGACTGGCTAAGGCTGAAAGAAGATAAAGAGGAAGAACAACCCAAAGCACCCAGAGTAGCCACAAGATTGAAGCACCGGCTAGAAACCGTGGTAGAAGAGCCGCCAGAGCTGAAGAAAGGAAAGAAGGAGTGTACAAGTGTCGATCAAAGAGACCAAATCACATAAAGTGGCACGGCTCGAAAGATTAATGGAAAGCTTCATAGCCGAGAGAGCACTGAAAGGAGATTTGAGTGAGCTGTGGAAGCCCTCGCTAGAAGCAATGTCGGGATCATCTCGAAGAGTGCACAAAGATAGATTTGAAGATTACATTAAGAATTTTGAGATTTTGGATGCTACAACAGAAAATATCCCAAATGTTCCTTTCACAGAACCAGAAGTGGATGAAGTATGACGGAAACTGCTAGAAGGGCAGGAAGGCCAAGAAAGAGAGCAAAAGACCAAGGCGGACCGTGAATTCAAGAAGAAGTCACCAACTCCACCGTCAAGCCCGGAGTCCAGCCCACCGCCATCACCACCTCCTCGTAGCCCTCCACAAACCCAACAAAAGGAGGAGCTAGACAAATCTGATGGTCAAGAAGATTCAGAGCAAGAGAAGAGCCAAGAGAAAAAGCGGAAAGAAGAAGCTAAGCCCAAAGATGAGCAGCTAGAGCCAGAGGAAGCAAAGTTTAGCACATTCCTTGATCTATTAGCTGCTGGTTATTCAAGAGAAGAAGTAGCCACTGTGGCATTTGAGATGGCAAGCACAATGCCCAAGGAACATAAGCCGAGCCTGCGGTTAGTGGAACTAAAAGAGATGGCCACTGATATAGTGGACCTTCAACCACCAACCAATGATTGGGATGTGATGATGAACAAGCTAACCGGGCTCAGGGAAAAATCATTGGCCACGGAAAGTGAGGTTGAAAATATCAAAGCCAATGAAGTTCTTATCAAATCTGAAGTCGACACTCTCCAAAAACTATTGAGATGTCGAGCTTTACATCTTGAGCTGGCATCCACTACGGGTCTTGGCCGCTTACGACATTTACTCACTGGCACGTCAGGTGACCGACACGAAGGATCTCTTCCAGTGATTCTACAACTGGACTACACTTATAGTGCCAGCCTAGTACGCTTCTAGCGTGTTCACACTTATTGATCGCATGTACATATGTGCTACTTTTCAGCTTCAGCACTTAGTCATTTTGTACTCTCTTTTCTGTGAGAAGAAGAAGAAGCTTTCCATCTCTGTGTGCTTTGTTCTTGTCTTGTGTAGCTCTCTTGCATCCTCTTTCTTTACATGGTATCAAAGCCTGGTGCAGGCAAGAGAGGCTAAGAGAGCAAGAGCTTCACAATCCCTTCGTTAGGGGTTTTTTGTACAAGTTTCTGAACAGGTCTCCAAAGTGCAGTACACAGAGATTTATTGTACAAGTACAATGGTTGTATGTACGCTTGATTGTGGACACTCGTTGAGTGTAGAAAGCGTTACAGGTACCATGATAGCAGGTTCAACAGATTTGCAGGTTTTTGCAAATTGTAGCTATTTTGTTTTAGTGCTTCAAGATGTCTGACGGTTTCAGTCAGATTGTCACTGAGAAGCTTGAGAAAAATAACTACCCTGCATGGAAGTTCATAATAACAAATTTCCTAAAAGGAAAAGGTTATTGGGACTATGTAGAAGGAGACAATGAAAAGGAACCAGAGATTCTCGAGACAAATGCTACAGCAGAACAAAGAAAAGCCTTGAGGGACTGGCAACAAGGCCATAGCAAAGTGATGTATTGGCTTTCTATGAGCATCACAGATGGCATGATGGGCTATCTACAGGATGCTGAAACCCCCGCCATTGCATGGAAAAACTTAGGTAGAGTGTTCGAGGTGAACACCAAGGCCAGGAAGCTTCAACTAAAGTCAGAGCTAAATCAGGTTAAGAGGAACAACCTCTCCATCAATGATTATGCCTTGAAGATCAAGAGTATCATTGAGGCTCTTGGATCTATTAAAGTCTTAGTGGAAGAAGATGACATTGTCCGTGCATGCTTGGATGGTCTAGGAGATGAGTATGTACATTTCAAGTCTTCCATGAATACAAGAGACGACATCCCCGTGTTCCAAGATTTGATTTCTATGCTTATTCTTGAGGAGAAGAACCTTGACACATCTTCTTCTCATGGCAGAAATAATTCTGAACAAGCCTTCTATTCTAACTCCAACAGAGGTAGAGGTAGAGGTCGTGGTCGAGGCCCAAGTGGTTGCAGGGGCCAATTTCGAGAAGGTCAATCAAATCAAAACAATACAGGTGGCAGGGGAAACCAGTCTCAAGGTAGGGGGAGTCAAAGAGGTCA
This sequence comes from Adiantum capillus-veneris, assembly GCF_014529385.1. Taxonomy (NCBI): domain Eukaryota; kingdom Viridiplantae; phylum Streptophyta; class Polypodiopsida; order Polypodiales; family Pteridaceae; genus Adiantum; species Adiantum capillus-veneris. The sequence goes on from NC_140944.1 coordinate 108,083,011, forward strand.
TGGTGCAGGATCAAGCAGGCAGCAACATACTGCAGATAGCAGAGAATGTTGGACTTGTGGTGAAAGAGGTCACATGTCACGTGACTATCCAAAGGGAAAAGCAAGTGGAAAGAGAGAACAGGGCAACTATGCATCTACTAGCAGAGATGCAGATGACAACAAAAACGTGCGCATGTTTGTTACGCAGCATGTAATGAATACAATGACTGCAGAGAATTCCACCCAAGATGATGTTTGGTATGTGGATTCAGGTGCCTCTAATCACATGACGTCTCGTGGAGAGTGGTTTAGAGATATGCGCAAACCAGATGTGTTAGGCTATGTGCAGACAGGAGATGACACAGCTCACCCCATTGCTCATGTAGGGGACATACCTCTAAATACGAAGAGTGGGAAATCAAAGTACTTAGCAGATGTACTTCATGTCCCAAACATTACAAAGAATCTTGTTTCTGTTGGACAAATGGTTGAGCAGGGTTTGCAGGTTCGCTTCAATCCAAATGGCTGTTATGTAGAAGATTTCCAGAATGGCTGAAAGCTGATCACAGAGGGCAAATGTGTGGGCATAATGTTTACGCTGAATGTAGACATGCCTGAGGTAAAAGCTGCATTATTTGCACAAGGCACATGTGTTGTGGCTGATGTTGACATTTGGCACAAACGGATTGGCCATGTCAATGAGCAGAGATTGTGCAGCATGCAATCAAAAGAGATTGTAAAAGGTTTGCCAAGATTCAAGGTGGATGGTATGCATAAAGTGTGTGCAGCATGCCAGTTTGGAAAACAATCAAAGGGCTCATTTCCACATGAGGGCAATTTATGTAAAAAGCCACTTGAGGTGGTGCACACATATGTTTGGGGTCCAACGGATACTGCAAGTATACATGGTTGCAGGTATTATGTCTCTTTCATTGATGACCATACAAGGAAAGTATGGGTCTACTTCATGCGTAACAAAAGTGAAGTGTTTGGTCACTTTCAGGACTTCAAAGTCATGATTGAGAAGGAGACATATATGAAAATCAAGACATTGAGGTCAGATGGAGGGGGAGAGTACTTCTCCAATGATTTTTCAGATTTTCTACGAATGCATGGTATACGCAGGCAGTTTACATGCAGATATACTCCACAGCAGAATGGGGTCGCAGAAAGGAAAAACAGGCACATTGCAGAGGTTGCACGTGCATTGATGAATGAGAAGAACATGCCTCATCATTTCTAGGCTGAAGCTGTAAATACAGCTGTGTACATTATGAACAGGGCACCTACAACTGCGGTGCATGATGTAACACCTGAGGAAAAGTTTACAGGTACAAAGCCTGATTTGGCACACTTGAAAGTGTTTGGTTGCATAGCTTACGTGCATGTACCAGATGAGTTGCGTAGGAAAATGGATCCTAAAGCAGAGAAATGTATTCTTGTGGGATATTCCCTTGAACAAAAGGGGTACAGGTGCTACAATCCTACTACACGAGAATTACGAGTGAGCAGAGATGTAGTCTTTGATGAGATGAGCAGCTGGTATAGTAATGCACATGGCACTATTGGGGCTGATGTAAAAGATGATGTGGTTGTACAAAATGTGAGGCCACAGTCACAGGTTTTGAGTGGACCACAAGAGTCCTCTTCTTGTGGCTCTGTTGAGAAGCCATGGAATGGTAGACTACGTACGCAGGTTACTCCACCAGCAGGTATAGGGAATGTATCACGAAAAGGAAAGGAAAAGGTTGATGAACCTCTCTTTATGGCTGATGTATCATCAGGGTTTTCACATGTAGACATGGATTCAGATGGTTCTGAACAAAGTCTTGATGAGGAATTTGGAATTCTGGCTGTCAAGACACCTGGTGTAAGGAAAGTACAATAAGATGCTAGAGGGCAAAGGAGTGACCCAGGACCGCGCAGATCTAACAGAGTCAGAAATCCAGTTCAAAAATTGACTTATGATGGGTATCCAACACATCACCAAGCCTACATGGCTAAGGTGATACACGATGTGGAGCCCACATGTTTTGAGGATGCAGTTGGAAATGTGCATTGGGATGATGCAATGAATGAAGAGATGGCTGCATTGGAAGCAAACGACACATGGGAGTTGGTGCCATTGCCAAGTGGCAAGAAAGCTATTGGCTGTAAATGGGTATATAAAACCAAGCATAAGGCTGATGGTAACATTGAGCGTCACAAGGCAAGTCTGGGTGCAAAGGTTTATGCACAGACGTATGGCATAGACTATGAGGAGACCTTTGCTCCAGTGGAAAAGATGACGATTGTGAGAGCTGTCATAGCAGTGGCTGCATCTAGAGGATGGATTATGTATCAAATGGATGTAAAGAATGCCTTCTTGAATGGTGAGTTGCAAGAGGAAGTGTATATGGATTAGCCACCTGGTTATGTCGATCCAGGTTACCCAGCTTATGTATGCAGACTTCTCAAAGCTTTGTATGGTTTGAAGCAGGGCTCTAGAGCATGGTATGACAAGATTGCCAAGTATCTTGTCAGTATTGGGTTTAAGAGAGCTCATGATGATCATTCACTCTATGTACGTGAGAGTGATGTGGGGATTGTGGTCATTACCATATATGTAGATGACCTTATTATTGTGGGTGACAATGATATGGAGATTGACCATGTGAAGGGTCTTCTCAAACAGGAGTTTGAAATGAAAGATTTAGGCGAGTTGCGCTACTTTGTTGGCATTGAGGTGATCAGGACTCCAGAGGGTGTATGGCTGTCACAGAGACAATATGCTTTGGACATGTTGTCAAAGTATGGTATGGCTGATTGTAAGCCAATTTCTATTCCCTTCGATGTGAATGCAAAGCTGAGTGCAGAGAAGGGTGACGTTGTTGAGGATGTCAAGATGTACTGGAAGATTGTGGGTAGTCTAATCTACTTGACTATCACGAGGCCAGACTTGAGCTACACAGTAGGCTTGGAGAGTCATTTCATGCAGCTTCCGAGGAAGCCACATTTGGATGGAGTACGACGCACACTTTGGTATGTGCAAGGGACTCTTGACTACGCATTGTTCTATGTATTAGATGCGCCATTAGCATTGTATGGGTATACAGATGCAGATTGGGCAGGTAGCATTGCTGATAGGAGATCTACGAGTGGCTTCATGTTCTCTTTTGGGAGTGCTGCTGTTACTTGGAGCAGCAAAAAGCAGCCTACGGTTGCTTTATCGAGGACAGAGGCCGAGTACAGAGGTGCAGCAGTTGCAGCGTACGATGTAGCTTGGCTACGTACATTACTTGAGGACTTGGGAGTGCAGGTGGACCAGCAGATTGTCATCCATTGTGACAACCTCAGCAGCATGCAGTTGGCCAGGAACCCAATGTTCCATGCCAGGACCAAGCACATAGAGGTCCATTACCACTACGTTTGAGAGCGAGTGTTGGCGGGCGACATCGACTTGGTCTACGTCAGCACAGAGGAGCAGATAGCGGATATCTTTACCAAGGCCCTCGGAGCTGAGAAGCTTCGACGTTTTCGGACTGTGCTTGGACTCTGCGACATGCAGAGCTCGAGGGGGAGTGTTGAGATGTCGATCTCTACATCTTGAGCTGGCATCCACTACGGGTCTTGGCCGCTTACGGCATTTACTCACTGGCACGTTAGGTGACCGACACGGAGGATCTCTACCAATGATTCTACAGCTGGACTACACTTATAGTGCCAGCCTAGTACGCTTCTAGCGTGTTCACACTTAGTGATCGCATGTACATATGTGCTACTTTTCAGCTTTAGCACTTAGTCATTTTGTACTCTCTTTTCTGTGAGAAGAAGAAGAAGCTTTCCATCTCTGTGTGCTTTGTGCTTGTCTTGTGTAGCTCTCTTGCATCCTCTTTCTTTACAAAAACAAAGCCAAAGGAATATAGAGAAAGAAGCAGAGCTGCAAGCTAGTCTGGCCACGACATTACAAATATGCCAGGAGATGGAACAAGAAAATCAGGCAGCAGATCAAAGTCTTCAAAAAGTTGAAGAAGAATACAGAAAAATCAGTAAGTCCTTGACAGATGCAGAGTGGGAAAGGGACAACCTAACCCTGCAACTTGTTGAAGAATCCAAGGAGGTGGAAGCCCTGAGGAATGCCAAAGAGAAGGCATACATAGAGCAAGAAGCTAGCCACGATGAGGTCATCGAGCTAAAAGATCAAATTAAAGTCAAAGATCAAACCATCCAACGGCTACGGGCATCTCCTGCCAGAGTTAGAGCTACTAGCTCAACTCACACCACTTCAGAGACGGAGCTTTATGAAGAACAAATGAAAGAGCTCCAAAAGGAGCTGACATTAGAGAAAAGGCAAAGACGTGGTTATGTAGAACCGATTGGAAGAAGAGCACAAGGCCATGTAAAGTGAGCTGGAAGCCATCAAGAGAAAGCTCGAGGAGGCGGAGAAGATAAATGACGATCTGAATGACCTCCTTGTAAGCATGGGAGAGCAAGCGCAAGAGGAGAAGAAAATATTTCAAAAACAGATAGAAGAGCTGAGAGGCCAGTAGAAAACAGAAGAGCAGCAGTTTAGCACTGGGCCAGCAGCCATGGAGAAAATAGATATAGAGAATGTGGCAGATCCAATGGACACCACCATGCAAGAGGAAATCCTTGTAGGACCCTCTCGAGAGACACAAGATCTGACACAAGAAGAAGAAGAGAAGCTGCAAAAGGCCATAGAATCTGCAGTCAAAGACACATCCAAAGAAGCCTTGGAATGGGAGCAGAGGGTCTTCAAATCTATGACTATTCAGAAGATAGATGCCAGCAACCTTCGGCGTGAATGGCTACTTACCTCTCTCCCATATCCCTTGCTAAAATATGAAGCTGCCACGATCAACAAGCAGATCCGAGAGGAGCCAACAATGCCAATGTACAAAGCAAACATCTCCAAACCTGAAGGGGTCAAGTTGATAGTAGACTCTCAGCCCAGGTGGAGAAAGGCATGGTTGACAAAGTATCCACAGTATCTAATCCACCTGGTAGAGGCACCCAAAGTGATCAGAGATAACCTCAGTTTCTATCCTCTACCAAGGCTGAGGACATGGAAGGCCCATGAGCTACTGCACAGAAACCAACCCACTTGGCTAAATTACCCGAAGCTGCCAGGCTCGAAGGCAAGCGAGAGAATAAGTGAACAATACATGGTGAAAACCCTAACAGGTGCCATCAAATTGTTCACTGGCTCGCCTGACCTATCATGCATCATGATGAGAAAGATCTGTAAAACCCTTCTGGCAGTCTTCAAGAAATTCAAACCAGGCGAGGCGACATACAATATCTTCTTCTTTCAAGATACATACAGATGTGCATACGATATGTCTGGTCAGCCTTCTCACGAGGTGATACATGCATTGTATCAAAGGATCATGTTTCTGCCATCTTATCACCTCCAGGCCTTTGAAGAATCTTTCTACACCGGCTACAATCAACACATATATATTCAGCCCGACGCTACTAGCTCAACATGCCAGATATGAGTCACTGCTCAAGATGAGAGAAAGCCTACGCTAAAGAAGCAGCTCAACAGCCATGTCGGGGACGACATGAACAAGGGAGGGGGGAGTGTTAGAAGCTGGACACACCCTACGGAAAATGACTGCTCGGTGGATTATTATTTTTTATAATTATCCATTTATTGAGAAAACCCGACATTTCACCTTTGTAAATATTGGGGCTTATAGAAGTTTCCAGATTGTATCCCAGTTTTGACATTTAGATTGAGTAGATGGTTAAATTGGAACATTAGGGTTTGAGATTGTAAGGTATTTATACCACTTTTTGACCTTAATGAAAAACCTTTGTCATTTAAAAAAAAGTTGAAGTCTGTGAGTGAGCGTACTGTGTACGAGAGAGAGTGAAAGCTTCATCTTGACACTACGCGCGCACCGATAGTCGGAATCGAGTGCGGAGAAGTGCAGCGTGTTTCCCCCGATGAGAGCTACGCACCGATACCTACATTGCGCGAGTACGGTCCGGTTTTGCGAGCTCGACCAACGAGCTTCATCTGGTGATTTGGTGAGCATACGTTATCCGTTTTTGCATTTCAACATATCCACGCATTCGCATTGAGTAGAGCTACACATTAGGCACTTTAGTTTTTGGAAACGATGACCTGCAGATTTCAGCCATACATCCTACGTGATTTTGCACCGGGTGTTTTGGGTTGGGATTTTGGTTCATGGACCTTAGGGAGATCGACCTATTGGTGTTAGTAGGGTCTCCTTCAAGTTCTATGGCGTTTCGAGATTGTTTGATGGATGTTTGGCTCTAGAAAGGGTTGTAGGAAATCTCCTCTTATGCACTCCTGAAGACTGTAGCTTAGACATTGGGTAGAGACCTTTGTAAGAATTAGTCGATAGTCGGTCAAGTGTAGATTGACACCCTATGCTTGCTTCCACGTTCCTGCCGGTCGAGCTTCGTCCTTAGCTGTCAAATCTTGTTAGGTGAGTTCTCACTGTGCTGACGTCCGTCGCGGCATATCTGTCCAACAGATACTATTGAGGTATAATTTTCACTTGTTTATGTGTACTAACTTGTTTTTTTGTGTTGTGCTAGACTCGTGTGGTGTAGTTTTTTTTCTCTCACCACGGAGTTGGCTTGCAGGTTATAGGCCATTTTGTGGTGTGTAGCCATCCGAATCACTCCATAACTGAGTAGAATCCAGTCACTTTTCTCGTGCTGTGCAGCACTTGGCTCACTGTAGGGAAGGGTTCTGGGAGAGACTTAGATTCTCACTTCAAAGTGACGTATAGGTTTCTCAATTGTAGATTAGGTCACATCATAGTTTGTACCACATAGAAACCCAAGAGTTCTGTTTGTCAAACAGAGAGTGGAGAGATGCATAGTTCATGCCCCCTTTATCTCTATGTGACACACTATTTACTCTTGTGATTCCAACTCCAAAGACATGTCGAACTCCAAAGATGACTTGGTGTTGTCTTGGATGTAGGTACATATGATGTTTGGCTTGCATCTAAGATTTTTAAGTTGTCCGCCGCTGATGTTTGTGTTGTGAGTTCCACACACTTCATCAGGGATAAGATTAAGTCACATCATCGTTTGTCTACCTTAGAGTGGAGAGATGCATACCTATGCCCTCTTCATCTTAGCATGACACACCTAGTCCTTGTACTTTCTGAGCCGTAGATATGCCATTCATCACTAGATGACTTGGTGTTGTCTTGGATGTAAATATGTATAATGTTTAGCCGCAATCTGAGATTGTTAAATTATTCGATAATGGTTGTGTTGTGAGTTCCGCACACTTCATCAGAAATTAGATTGATTGAACTAACAATATCAACATTACAACAACGTCCAAGACACCTCACACAAGTTGGGTCGTTCATATCTACGCTTTGATTGTTTACGTGTATTCTGTAATGCATATAGCAAGGTCCAGTTCTTGTGATGAATGTCCCTTACACTCCTAGCCTGTTCACCTCTCTCTATATCTCTCTTTGTGTGTGCTTTGTTATTTCTTAAATTTTCAATCATTTATTGTATAGTGTATGGTTTGCAATCATAATATATTCTTGTTTGCTATAAATCATGTCAGTTGTTTATGGTTTAGGGTCATGACACAATTTTGATAGTTTTCCCTCTCATCTTGTAATGTTTATGTTTTAAAATTATATATTGCAGATATGGCGGATACTAAGCTGGTGAAACATTAACAAAAATTTTCCCGAAATTATAGTACATAACTTTCATCACATGTAGGCTCCTAAGATTCATCATTGCTTAAATCCTTCTGCTCGAAAGCATTATTACAAGTCCACAGAGGCCTTAGTGAAGTCTATATCTGAGCAGCTCCTGGTCGTATTTACACCCACTACTTTTGAAATATCTCTAATGACATTAGGTTCATTATTGAACATGGTCAAGCAGTCTATTGGACAGATCGCAAAGATTTTTCAAGATTTAAAAAATCCCAAAATCATTACTTTGCCAGGAATAGCAACTCGCATATCACTTGTGCAGCAGTTGTATACTGATAGCAAGGAGAAGCTGGAAAGAGCAACGAAGAGAACGAGAGTGGAAGCTATATCTGGCGATGCTACCGAAGAGCCTAAACCTACCACTAGAAGAGAGTCTACTGCTAGTGCCACTCTTACTCTAGATCAGTCTCAAATCCCCCTTGTATTGCATCCTTTACCAGAAACTGCAATCTTCAACATACAAGCTCCACAGTTGGGAGAAGGGAGATGGACACACATGAAGCGTGAAGGTGTTGCCCATCCTGCATTTAAAGATCCATTGTATGTGGCAAAGATCATCAAATTCCACTTGCACGTATCCACAATGGATCAACATGTTAAAGACGAAGCCACAATTTTGGAGTGCAAGAAGCTATGTATAAACCACTTTGTGCGCTAGCAACTATTTCGAATCAGCGACAATGCAAAGGAATCAGCTCCCATAAAGCTATCACATTAGGAGGAGGATGGGGTGTAGGAGGGCCTCTTTATTTTCCATGAGCTTATGGAGGTGATTAACACTTTGACAAATAGGTGTACGCCATGTGTGCAAGAATGGTGGGTGTGTAAGAGATGTGTAAGAGTGGTCAAAGGATGCACTTTTTCCCCAAAAAGGAAGTGGACAATTTTATGATTTTCGGCCTTCCATAACTCCCACATATGATCTCCAATTTGAGGGGAGATCATAGATCTGCAATCTACGGGTTGAGCTCTTTCCATAGATATGCTACATCATATAGTTTTACCCGCTAGATATTAAATTTTATTTTGGGGGGAAACTTTGAATTCAAATAAACTAGCCATTTTTCCTGTTTGAATTCAAAGGTGTCCTTTGATTAATTTCTTAATACTAAAGGTTAGACTTCCTTAAAATGCCAAATAAAGAGGCCCTCCTAGACCCCATTCTCTTCCTAATGAGATTTGCAACACCAAGGGCTCGCACGAGTAATGCTATGAAGATTCATACGACAGGAGAGAGTTATGTCAAACTTAATTAGATGGCACTCTATTTCATAAAATAGTGCTATGTTTATGGAATCCTTGGGAGGCATGTAGATTGTTGGTCAGACCGCCCAAAGAAGTCTTGCATTGGGCATGGTTGGATTGCAGAGAAAGTTACAACAAGTAACACCAATAACCCAATGCTTGCACGCAAACGTTCCATAGTTCTACTTCCCAAAGAATCAAAGACGCTCATTACATTAGCAAGACAAGGGCAAGATATTGCAAGCCAAGGAGAGACACCTGACATTTTGCACGGCAAAATCCTTGAGCTTGAGATAGAGCTATCAGAGGCCCAAGACAAGCCGCAAGAGTATGCATCATTGTATGGACCATTGCAAGAATAGGCTGGTTCTTTGCAACAAGGACTTGCAGACCCATCTCCCTCGCCTGAAAGTACGAATTTCAACATAGATGAACTACTAAATGAGCTGACTCAATTTTTGGCTTGAGCACTTCGCTCACTTTACCCCTATCTATTTTCTCAAGAAGAGAATGAGAAGTGCTAGAGTTTTCTCAGCTATCCCTTTTTGTATTCTTGATTTAAAATTGTATTGTATCTAACTAAAAGTATGACTCTTATCACCTTGAGTAACTTGAGAGAGAGAGAGAGAGAGAGAGAGAGAGAGAGAGAGAGAGAGAGCGAGAGAGGTGAACATCAAGTAGTATAGCATGGCGATCTTTCATAATTTTCACGTAATCACAACGGAAAAACTTATAGGACTCCAGTCATACATCTTCGTCTCCATCAACCACAATAGCCATATCATCTACTTGATCCATATCAGAGAATTCTAAAGCTATTTCCCATTCCATATCATAAGACCATATTAGGTATTTTGGTAAAAATATCACATTATGGGAATCTCCAAATCGACTAAATTCATGTAATTTGAGAATTTTCCACTTAAAGTGGGAAAAATTGAGGTGTCTGGTTAGCCTAAATAAAGTGAAAATCTCATAGGATTGTGGTGTTGATAAACACCAAAAGTCAAGAGGATGTACAACACATGGATTTGAATAAAAACTATGAATTAAATAAAACAAAGGAAGATACAAAAAAGTTTACAAAATTGACTAGTATAGTCACATTAGAAGCTCCACATAATTCTACTCCACATTTGATACCATATCTAAACTTTGATCCAAGTGTGGTTGATGTGCACGAGTGAGGCCTTTTTTGGCTTTTAGAGCATGCCTTTTTGGAATCTTTATTCTGGAAAGTGGTCCTTCTTTGTTGGGTCTCCAGGACCAAACAATTGCATCTACAGTTTCCCACACTTGTGGGTCCTTATAGTTGACAGCTCAATAACCCTTCCAACAATTACTGTAAGCTTGAGTATCTGTCATCCCACTTTTTCTCGCGCAAGATGCCCAATATTGAATCAAGATTTTTCTGTAGTTTGGTGATGTAGGCTCATTATCAATGTCAGATAAAGCCATTGCAAGCCACACTGGATAGATTTCTGTGTCACTCGGAATAAGCATAAGATAGTCACCTTGGTGCACATCAGACATATGGTCAAACTCTTCCCTTGGCCTATCTTGTTGAGGCCCACAAAAATGATCATTCAACTCTTCAAGGCCTAGGAATCTTTCTGCTCCTTGTTGCAAATTCATTGTAGTGCTTTGTAGGTGAGAATATTCTTGAGTTTTTGGCCAAAACATTTCATACAAGACTCCCTCTGATATCATTGCTTTTCCAATCTCTTCAATTACCTTACTCTAATAATCTATCATGGGTCTATAATATCGTGGAATACTTGAACCATTCCCTAAATTTTTCCAAAATTTTATATAGTTCTTTAGCCCCAAAATGACTTCTTCGTGGGCCTTGACATACTCCACCATTGGTACTAGAGGTGGATCTCCATGTGGTAACATTGGCATGCCTTCTGTGTCTGTTTTCCAAAGGCGAATACATCCACTCCAACTTGATACACCTACATGTGCCTTATATTGCATCATTGGTGTCTCATCCTGCATAAAGAACCTGAACTGAAGCGGTTTGGAATGTCCAACAAGTATGTCTTGTCCATCACAAAGATAGCCATCACAATATTGCTTGAAATCGGGGATCTTTGTGAGAAAAAAATGGAGCTGGAGATGAAGATGAGCTGTTTCGTAATGTATCCATCAAATTTGGAAAAGTATAGGTTTGTGTAACTCTCAACTTCTCTGTAAACCTACTAAACATGGCATCTATGTCCTCATGTGTATGCCCAACCATTAAAAATCCTAGCTGGATGGTTTTGAAAACACCCCTTACAACAAGCATTGACAAATAGGCAAATAAGTATCGATTTTTATTTTCCCCTGCACAATTATCCAATTGTAGAAACAAGCTCTCTAGCAACCTACGAAATGTTGACCCCAATTCCTCTTCTGCAATTTCTGATGGTTGCACAATGGGCTCTTTTCCATCAGTCAAGGTATGGTAGTCCAAAGCATCCCTTGAGTTCAAAGCATGTAGTAGTGAAATATTGCTCCTTCGAAGTCCATTTGTTACTAGATCACCAAGAGATGTTTATCTATCCTCTCTAGGTTATGTAAACAATTAGCAATTGAGTCAATTGTAAGATTTGGATCAGCTGGCCACAAACCATTCAAGACAAAGTGTCCGTAATGACCTTCTCCATGTCCATGAGTGATCATGCCAATCAATGCCACCTATGGATTATATCCTAAATCCACACCCTTAGGAACAATGCGTAATCTAGGAATGACAGTCTTCTTTTGATCCATCTTATCATGGATTATGCATACATATTTTTGTGGTTGAGTTTTTGAATATGTGCGCCGTGCATAATATAGGCTTCTGCAACTCTTTTGTTGTGCCATGTGAACTTCTCTCTCCCTCAAGAGAAGAGCTCTCTCTTCAAGATAAGGTTTAGATTCTAACCTTGCCTTGATTGAGCTACAAATATTTCACTTAGAGAACTCACTCATCATTGTTAAAGTGACATTGAAGTGGTCCGGGGCGGGCAACAAGAAGAGCAACCTCTAGACACCCTTCAAGGCTCCCGTGCTGCTCAATGGGGCTGGGGCACAACACAACACAAACCAAAACAACAAACCCACAGCCAAATCCCAACTACACAAGGGGCACCACCTAGTTTAAGAGCGAACTAGGACGCAAAAGAGGAGAATCGTTAGAGCAACCCACAAACAAGCAAGGAATTTACACTAACCCTAACACCAATGGAACACTCTCACACACTAAAACACGAGAGAGCGAGAGAGAGAGAGAGAGAGAGAGAGAGAGAGAGAGAGAGAGAGAGAGAGAGAGAGAGAGATGGTGCTCGGGCTGCTCTGAAGTGTATCGTTAATGATCAAGCAAACATAAATATATATATGTAAGAAAGAGAGAGAAGGGGGAAGGGGGTGCTTGTTGCACTAATGCCTTCTTACAAATCTGTCATGACCAATCAAAGTTAGATTAGTATTTTTTCAACATAGCCTGAGTAAATTACACCACAACACATCACAAGAAAAAATCCACCCCAATCACTGTCTTAAGGCCAGGAGAGTCCTCTCCACCCTGTCGCCCTCTTACAACATGTGGGATTTATGGCTAAATTGATAACAATACCCGGAGACAAGCTATCAAGAACTTAAATAAAACACCAAGACACTTACACATCATTATTGTCCATGACTTCACGTTGGAAGGGAGACAAGGTATCCATGCTTAGTCCAAATTCACCCTCCTTGATTCAACAAATGTTGGGCTTACTCTAGTAGGAGAAATGATAGATTTCCTACTCTCAATTTAATGATCACTCTCTCTTACAATGGCATAGAGTTCCCTTGCTAATCACCCCTAATACAACACATACATATGCCTAATGCCAATGAAATTCCACTCAAGAGCTCCTTCTCAAGAGGTTGAGCTTGGCTTCTCAAGCTATAGCATAGTGCTCTTTCTTCTCCCCCCTTTTTGTGCTAGCTACACCCTCCTTTTATAGCAATTTTGAAGGCTAGGGTTACTCCTCTAACCATGGTTGGGTTAGATTTTCAGCAATTTATCTAATTTCTTTTGCTTGGAATTATCAAGAAGTTGGTGGGGAAAGAGAGAGGAGAGAAATGGAGGTGATAGGACTTTTCATAATGGGTTAGTGTTAGTAGAGTTAGTATTAATTTATAAATGGAATTGGATATTTACAATGGGAGTATCCATGTAGGATACAAATAAGGAAGAAAAACTCTTAAGAGGTAAGAAAAGGTGGATTTCTTACAAGATTGATGCTCCAAGTGTCTTGAGTAGGGCCAATTTTGATGCTTGTTGACGGTCCACTAGCTTTGACGGTACATTTTTTCTCCACTCTTGACCTTCCTTGAGAGACAAGGTAATTGAAGCTGAGTAATCAACCACCATGATGCTGTCTTTTCAGAGAAGAGGCTGAATTTTGTGGTTTTTTTGATAGATATGGGTAATTTGGAGGAGGAAAAATGAGACTAGGTGGTCAATTTTGGAATGGAATTGTGTGTGGGAGGTATGAGTTCACCATGGTTTCTCTTATTCTTCAAGGTTGAGGAGAAGGTGAGTAGGGTGCAGAGAGGAGTGGTGAGAGAGGTGGGGATGATGAGTGGAGAAGTGTGTGTGAAAGAGGAAAATGATAAAGTGGAAGAGAGAGTGTGGCTGCATAGCATGGGAAAACTAGGGTCCACTAATAAAATCATAGCTCACAGCTCGTAGCTCAAAAAAATATGAAAAAATTTGAGGCAAAAGTTCCGCCCACGAGCTACAACTTTTGTTCATATCACCTTTTCAAATTCGGAGAGCAAGTGAACTTTAAACATGCAGCAAAACCGACCGTTTTTTTCCACTGCACAAGGTCCTTGTGGGGTCCTTCTTTGGATGATTCTTTTGAATACCTCCAAGAGTGAGCCCTCCATAGTGCATGTATGCATGCCATCTACCCTTGACCTTATTTGG